>NC_050466.1:77049998-77695498 GCF_903995425.1 Onychomys torridus | reverse complement strand
AATATTATGATATTTGTAAAAACAAAAATCTAAACTATTCCATCAGTGAATATAAAACTTAAAAAAGCATGCACTGCTTCACCCCATGATTCAAGGAAAGCAAAGATTTTCTAAACCTTTCCTGACTCTCTAACCCCAAATCCTGTTATCTGGAAAATAAGGTGGGATAGAAACCATTGCCATGATTTTGATCTGAACCTTTCCTTAGTGCTTTGCATGTTTGCTTGAGACAGATGTTTGGAGGACATTTTCCAGGCAGAACCAGCACACGTGTCAAGCACACGTGGACACCTGTTAAGCCCTTCTGTGCCATCTGCTTACCGGAACATACACGTGACCTTAAAATAGTGGCTGCTCTGGGAGGTTACTTTACCAAAACTGAGAGTTCACCTCCTACAATCCATAAGTCTTACAAAGTGATTGATGTCAGAAGGGCACTGTTGTCTTCAAGCATGAGTCTGAAGTCCCTGACATTTAGAAATGACAATGTGTCAGTGTGAGGTTCCTTCAAATAATCTTCCTAAGTTTTATCAGCTTTGTGAAATGTTACAAAAGGCCTCTATTCATTTTATGAAATGTTTTAACTATTAAGAATTTTATGTTGGCCAAAAGGAGTAGAATCCTTAGCTGAGGTTAGTCAAATATAATTAGGTGATGATTTTGTGCAGTTATGATATTCTTTAAAGGTTTGGGGTATAAATAAAAGTATTCCCTACTTGTATTATTTTAACTCAAATTCATAGCCTTTTAATGTTTTTATGGCATGATGTATTTTTGAGTTACCCCTGGGAATAAAAGGAAATCACTCAAGAGAGAAAATTAAATTGAAATAATGGAAAAATAGGTTAATGACTTCAATGCATCTTAAACTTTAATATAATCATAAATAATAACTTAGAACTTAAGAATAAATATGAAAATAATGTGATTGTTAATATTTGTATGTATATAACATATTTATGTTTAATGTGTTTGAGATCATTGCCTCAGGTTTGATGCCATTTATTTGAACAATTTGCTCAATGCGTGCATCATTTTAAAAAATAGGCATGAAGCAAGTTACTAGCTATTCTTTAGTGGATTAATCAGATAAAAACTGTACTTGGCCGAGCAGTGGTAGAACATGCCTTTAATCTCAGCACTCAGGAGGCAAAGCCAGGCAGATCTCTGTGATTTTGAGGCCAGACTGGGCTACAGAGTGAGTTCCAGGAAAGGCACAAAGCTACACAGAGAAACCCTGTCTCAGAAAAATCAAACAAGCAAACAAACAAACAAACAAAAACTATACTTGATTTTTTAAAAAAAAGGTTGAGCTGATTCTCACAGCTAAATTATAAAGCTATTTGGGAAATGCAAAGAGATATATTGTGCTTGTAGTGTGCCATTATACCTGACATATTTCGAATCTGTATTGATGCAAATAATGTCAAACACTATTTTCTAGCAAGCATGTTAACTATAAGGAAATTATGTCTGAAATCTTAGCAAGTTGGCAAATACTTCAGTTCATGTTTTTACTTCTACCCAGAGGGTACTTGGTGAAGACCCCATCAGGATTGGTTATGTTTTATAGAACTCAGTACCCAATCACAATGACATCAGACCATTAGTCTATATATTTTTACTAACCTAATTTTTTATTCATTCTTTGGGAATTTCACATCATGCAGCCCAATTTCAAATTCATTTCCTAGTCCTTCCATGTCCACCATCCACCTTGAAGTCTCCCCTCCAAAAGAAAATTATTTAAAAAAAAAAACATTTAGAAAACAAGACAAAACAAACATACAAACAAACCTCTTTGCTCCTCTGTCTTTCCCACTTCTCTATCACCTTCATTCATCTTAGTGACCTTGGGAGCTGTGGTGTGACACACAGTATACTCTTTTGCCTAAATAGCTTTACTTATAAATGTTCATTGCATTGAATCATTGGTCAAGTTCAAGGCCCCTGGCTTCTGGTACACCATCAATATTGGACCCTCTCCAAAACTTCTCTGGGATATCCTGCTGTTATCATGAGTCATGGAGATCCTGCCAACATGGTTCCTAAGGGCCAGTCCCTTCACATGTTCTAGCAGATCATAGATGGGGTAGATGTTGGGGAATGCCAATTCAAAGTACTGGATATGGGTCTTGGTGGTAGCTGAGTTGATCTCCTGGCCTCACCAGCACTACACCCCTCAGGTAAGGGTCTGGTCCAGCTCTCCTGTGCCCACACTGTTGAGCATTCAATCAGGGCCAGTTCTCCATCATGCCTGCTAAGGATTGGGGTTACGTCTCCTATGTGGGGGCCAGCTCTCCTATTGCTGCAGCTGGCAAGGGAAGAAGTTCTCCCAGGGCCAAGGAAGGTTGGGGCCAGCTCTCCTATTCCCATGCCACTGGGGCTATTTGGAGGGGGGGGCAGCAATCTGGTGCTCTGGCCACCAGGACCAGCTCTTCCATGGCCCCCATGGTAACACAGGCCATGGACATCAACATAGACCTCAGCTATGGTAGGACCACAGACCCAGACATGGCTGTTAGCCATAGCTTGGTCCTGGATGTAACCTTGGCCTCGGGTGAAAGTTCAGGCCACTCAGTTCAGTATGGCCCCCAGTGACAACACAACCCATAGACATCAATATGGCCTCTGGTGGCAGCCTGGATCCCAGGTATCCTCATGGCTTTTGGTAGTGGTAACACGGGACACAGACATCAACACAGACCCTGTCTGCATCAGGGCCACAGACCCAAACATGGCTCTTGCTGCAGCTTGGTCCTGACATCACATTGCACCAGGTGGCAGTGTAGGCCACCCATATCAGCCTATTCCTCACTGCCATTGAGTCTTTAATTCTGCTTATCTCCACAGTGCACAAACCATTCTATTTCTCGTCTCTCCCATTTCTCTACCACGTGCCTGTTCATTTTAGTGCTGCCTGCCTCGATTACTCTACATTTTTTTAAATGCACTGATGAATAAAAAGATTACTACAATGAAACTGAAAGTTATAAAAGCAATCCTGGTGAGATCTAGGTGTGAGTTTTGGAGTGGGTGGAAAGAACATAAAATCCGGAGGCAGTGCTTGACGGCAAGGAAACATTATCTTCTAAACAGAGCAGGGCAGTTGCATGTATAAACTCAGAATGTTTATGACAGCTTACATAAAAGCCCAAGCCAAGCCAAATCCCAGCTTGGAGAGTGGAGGTGGGCATACCATCCCACCCTTAGCCATGGAGCTACTGGCAATTAGCTGCTGGGAAAAAGATTTTTCTCTAACAGTGTAGCCCTGATAAGTTTACCAGGCTCTCATGGAAGACTACACATCCAGGAATATTAAGGCAGCATAAATTGGTCTTAGGCTAAACACACACACACACACACACACACAACACGTGCACACGCACACATACATGCACACACATGCACGCATGCACACACGCATGCTCACACAGTTGAGTGAGTAAGGAAGGGGCAATGGATCTGGGAAGAATTTTTCAAAAATCGTCTTTAAAACAAAAAGGCTATACATTAAGTATTCATGTCTATAATAAAAGGAAGACATTTTTAACACCTCATCTACAAATGAGAAGATTAATGGGTAATTGGATAAAATCCCTGATAGAATTTAATTTATAATACAAAGACACATTTTATATTAATCTTGAAGTATTAGAAACAATAATTAAATAATAAGGATAAATAAATTGAAAGGAAACATGGAAACATTCAATATTATAATTTCTAATCAAAGAACTTATATTTAAAATAAAATAAAAATATTATTCCTGATAGTTTTCTCTAAGTTATTAGGTAAAAGGTACCCTCAAACACTACTAATCAGAATAAACTATTACAGAATGATTGAGTAAGACTTTGGTTTAACAATTGTCTTAAGAAACTAAGTAGACTTCTACCAAAACGTATGTAACAAGGTAATTTTCATGCTAATTCTTATGATACTAAACTTTTTGAGGCATCCAGATCACAAAATACTAGAATAGTTAGCTCTCTGTAATTATTAAGTTCAAAACTAGAAAACCTTAAACTAAGCAGTATGGTGACTTACCTTATTCTAGAAAGTAAATTATCTTTATTTTTGTATTGTATTTCTTTAAAAATAAGGTAATATATAGTATTCATATAGCATAAAATAACACTGAATTAAAGTAAAAACATTTAATGGAATTAGTTCTCACAACTCTGTAGAGTTACACTAAGGTCCTTGTGTTACTGGTTTTAATTACTGGTCCTTGTGTGTTACTGACTTTCATTAGTAGTTGGAACTCTTTTGTATTTCCAAATTGTTTGGTACAGAAGATCCAATGTGTTAATTGTCCTTCTTGAATCGCATCCTGTGCTGATTTGCTTTCTGTTTTAGCTGGTATATTAGGTTGTGTAGTGTCTCATCACTGGTGTGTGGGTTCATATGCATCCCTAGAAAGAAGACTTAGAGGCACTCTAAGAGTGAATTTAGCCTTTCTTGGCTGCAGGGGAGTCCAGCCTCTAAGGACTGAAGAACTTCCCCTTTCCCCAGGGCATTTTTATTTTTCTCTATATTTACAGTTTGGCCAGTTGATTTCCATGTTCAAAACAATCTGAAAGAAGCTTCCAAAAATACAATGCCAAGTGCAAATTCCTCCATTCATCAGGTACCACAGTTTTCTGGGTTTCCTGAACCAAGTTTTGCATAGGCCTTTGTATCTTTGGGAGACTCTGAGACAAGATTCACAGTGGGTGACAAGGGAAACAAAAAGTATTGGTTAGATTCAATCAAGGCATGTCCAGTCCCCTCTTCCCTTCTGAATCCCCAGGGGATTCCTTGCCCTGGAGGAGATGGGAATGGGGGGTGGGCTGGAGGGAGGACGATTTGGGGTGGAGGAGGAAGGAGAGGGGTATCCATGTCTGATATGTAAAATTAAATTAAATTATAAAATACATTTTTTAAAAAGGTATTTGTTAAACAAAGGATGTATTAGGGCTAAATGCTACTTTCTGGAACCAGGCCAGGAGTAGCTCAGCAGGAATGCAGCCACAGAGCTGAAAACCTTCCACTAAGGTGGCTGATTTGTAGATGTCTATTCACATTGTGTCAAAATTTAATTATGTATTTTCACACATATGTTAAGTACTAAATTACAGTGACTTAACACTATTCACACACGCACATGATGCTTTTTTCAGATAAAGTGAAACATCATTGTATAGAGGACCTCTCTATCTCTAATACTCATTCTTTAAGGTCTGTTTAATGCATATATTATATTATATTGTTATACTTTATGTTGTTTGTTTTTGCTGCATATAAATACATTACACGTTATACCGTACACTTTTCATTAAGATATTTCTCATTACAAAGCATGCAGCTAGATTTGAGTTTTACTTTGCTCCTGAAAGATAATCTTATGTAAATGTTCCAGTTCATCTTTAATTTTCAATGATTATTATTTTAATTGTTTCTTTCATATTTTTCTCTCAGTTTACATTCCTTTCCTGTGTTATTGTTTCTAATTTCTTGTCTTTCACACTGGCTGAGTGTGGAATGTTTGTATTCAACATCTACCATTTTCAGTGACAATTTGTAAATATCATGTGTATACTTAACTTATGAGAGCCATTGTACACCTTTCTGAATTTTGGCAAAAGTATTCCTATAATACAAGTATTTCACTTTTCAAAATCTTTTCTATGTAAACATCAGTTAAGCAAGTGATTACGAATTATTGTCCCATAGTATTCATGAAAGACTGATTTTAGGAACTTTCTGCAGATACTAAAATCCATGATTCTTAAGTTCTTCTTATAATAAACTAGCATGGTATTTGCATATAGCCCACACGCTTGCTCCTATATATTCCCCTGCATTATGTATCGCACTTAAGACATCATACATGCTGTGTAAATAGTTGTTATATTCTATTGTTTTTGGAATCATGACAAGAAAAAATAGCCTGGAGAGGTTCAGAAGCAGATAGAATTTTTTCCTGAGTGTTTTTAACTTTTGATTGATTGTAATTCATTGGATGTAAAGTGTTCAGTAAGAGAAGGACAACTGTATATGATTTCAAATTACAGGGGAGATAACAAAATAATTTAACTTTTGATATGTACGTGTATGACTATAATATAGTAAAAATCATCTGATAGGGATCTTCTGATTTAAAGTTAAATGAAAATAGTACAATATTTTAATTGTTTATATTATGATAATAATTTCATAAAGATTCAAATGCAGTCAAACTAGATTAAATCAAAATATTAATGACTCTTTCCTTGGGAGAATGAGGTTATGAATATTTTTTTCTTTTCTTCATATTCTAAATTCTCTATCATGAATATGCATGACCTTGCTCATCAATGTTTTTGACAGTGACTAAAAGGAACTCTCTTAAATAATTTTCTTTTTATCTTTCAATGAAATGTTTTTTTTAAAGAATCCTCTGATAGATAATTTTGAGCACATTGAGAAAATTGTTCAGAACAGCTAAGCACCTTATGGTGAGAGTGACAAGGTTATCGTCCAACTTCGACGTGTTCATCATTAATGTTTTATTAGTGCCTTGCCTGTCTGAATGGACTGAGATGAATTCATTATAGACGAGTAAATAAAAAGTGATTTTCTCTCTAAATTAGTATAATGACATATTTCCCTGATGAATTTTCTAAATCATTTCAGGTTATACCATCCTCTCCTTGAGTTCAATTATCTTTGTCATAAAAAGGTCCCTTTCTATAGACAACCTTTACCCATTTTTCATAGTCTAATTTAACTACAAAGCTGTTAACATTCCATTTTGATCTAGTGATAAATTGCCTTTTAACCTATTTGAAAATTTTCAAATTAAGAGACATAATACTCATAGATGTAACCTTACAAATTATAAGGAGAATTTAAAAAAACCAAAAACATAAATATAGTTTTAACCTTGAAACCTAACAGGCATTTAGATAAAGATGAGCTATTTTGTGTATTTAAATTTTCTAGTCTGCCAGTGCTCTGTGTGACACTGTTTTGATTAGGCTTCTCTAATACTTAGCATCTATCTTGCATAAAATGTCTAAAAACATATGCTTCCTTTTGTTTGCTCTTCTGTAATGTTTTACTCAAAAATTGCGTAATCTGAGGAAGTTTTGATAATAATGGAGATTTACATTAACATTTTCTTCTTATCCATTTGATACCTTTCTCTATGTTGCCAATAAAAATAATGGGAAATTCAAACTACAGTTTATTTTTTAGGCTAAACCTCTCTAGAAAAGTCCTTAGACTTCATCACAAGTGTGCACTGTCTTATATTTTTAAATAAGTACTTTCAAATGCCTTTTGGTAATACCACACCATCAACTAACCAGATGCCAAGATTTTTAAACATTACAATAAATAACTTGAAAAACCAAGGAAAGATGTTCTTGGGACTGTATTATTTATGTCATTTATTTGAGAGACAGAATGGAAGAGTTGTATTTTCTAGTATTTTATAAGCTCATTTGCCTTTGGGTTATCAATGATACATTTTCTTATAGTGAGTTCTTTTTTTTTCTTTTGTTTTGTTAAATGGCATTTGCCAGGTGTCTTGTCTCTTTAATACTGGTTCTCCTGAGGCAGAGGCAGAAAGATCTCTGTAAATTCAAGGCCAGCCTGGTCTACATAATGAGTTACAGTTCAGCCTGGACTACACAGAGAAACCCTGTCTCACAAAACACAAATGATGGAATTTAATATGTCCCAATCCCCTCCCACAAGCACACATTTGTTTATATATTATAATCTCTGTTGTTTCTAATGCTGAATTGGTAAGTGTCTTAGGAAACCATCCAATAGTTTTGAAAGAAAAGCCCTGTTATTTATAGCCTATGTGTTGGTATAATTTATGACTTTGTCTTAGTACCAAGATGTTATTTTTTTCTTTACTTCTTCAAGTTATAACTTTTCTGTTCTTTCCCAGAGAAATGCATTATTTTTTTTAACTTTGTGAAAATTAAAAACATGGTGAGACATTTCAATTCCTCCATGCTATCTCAAGTTTAATTTGAGCAGCCTTGTGTAGCACCCCACCCCCCTTTTTTAACCTGTTTGCTTCTTCACAAAAACTCTTGACTTCAAGGGAATTTACTTTGACTTGCTGTGTGAGTAGTCTAGCATATAGCTCAATTCCAAAAAATCTCTTGAGATGCTTTTCCTGGGGAGCGGGGAGGTAAATATTTTTTAACAGCTTATTGGCCTTTTTGTATTCTAATGCACTCAAATTACTTATTTCTTAGTCATCCTTATATAATTTTAATGGTAAATTTTCACTCTTTAACAATTCTCTGGGAATGTTTCCCAGTTTATCTACATTGTACCTGTAGCTTATTTCCCTTTGTTGGCAAAATACTAAATTGGAAGGCATATAAAGTAGTTTGCTATTTCTTAGAACATTCTTTGTATAAGTTGGTTTTATATGTATTGATGCATGGTACATTTCTGCAGTGAGGTCTCTCTGGGAAGTATCATTTAAATTGAGTTTTAAACAGCAATGAATACAGCAAGAACATAAATCTAAATGTCTCAAACTTTTTAAGGGTAAAGTTTTCACATGTTTCACAAAAACTAAGATGCTTTTGCTGGTAAAGTCAGAATTCAATAGACCAAAATAATGCCTGAATGATTTTGTTTGACTGAAAGTTCAAGGATGTGGTAGGATTCAGAACAGGATAATACAAGTGATGCTATCATGAACTCAAGTATTTTCTATTCTTGTTTTGTAATTCAAAGCTCAGCATCAGCCTGTGTTAGCAGTAAGATTGTTAGAGCTACCTTAGAAATAATATCATATCCAGGAAATGAGAAGCAATCTTTTTCTGAGAATACATACCTGTACTTAGAAAAAGTCTGATCAAAATGCCCTAGGTTTTAATAGTATAATGAAGTGGATACAGTGATAATGGCAAGACGACAATGCCCATTACTGGGTTTAGTCTCATAATTGTTCCCTGGAGAAATACGTAGGGAAAAGAGATTTCCTGTAGGCAAACTGAGATAACCAACATGTGTTTCTAAATATAGCTAGAAGACAAAGAAAAACAATGACAATGTTTATATTTTAACCTTAAGTTAAAGTAATTGATAGAATTCCTTAACAAGCAGGAATTCATACATTAAACTAATCTAGTTCCCAGTTGCTAAGCAGATACAGCCATAGATAAATCTGCAGGGTCATACCTTATGTTGATAAACATTGCATGTATTGCTAGTGTCTGTACCACCATAGGTTTCACAACTTAGCAGCTCAATTTCTCATCATATCAGTCTTATTAAAGCATTAAACATAACGTTCATATAAATTGACCCTTAAATAGGTTGGGAATCATTAACATTCTTAGAAATGAATGACAACAATACATTTTAAGTGTATATTAAGGATATATGTTTAGTGACAAGATGATATTTTAACTGCTAGCAATTCAATAGGAAGCAAAAGGATTTTCTTTTTTTGTTAAACCTAAAACCATAAATTGGTTTATGATTATAAATCATCATGAAGCTAGATGAATGTAGATGCAAGATAGAGTGAAAATTTCCCTTTATCAATAAAATTAACTATATAATATACCCTTTATGGTGAAAATCCATTTTTAGTTAAGAATTACAAAGTCCTAGACAGCTTAATGCTAACTTCACTCCATTAGACACCCAACTTCTCCTGGAAGATAAGATACAGTGTGTTGACTTATGTACAATCTTCCTTAATATTTGAAAAACAAAACCATCATCTGTTTTCAAAAGACATATACATCATTAGTATGGAACTATTGTTAACATTAAGCATTTCTCCTTTTAGTAAACACTACCTATAGTCATTGGGACAAAATGAAGATAAAAGCTACTGATATTTCAATGAGAGAGAACATGGGACATTTGTCTTTCTGAACTAGAGCTACATTGCTCAGTATATTTTTTTTTATAAATTCATCCATTTACATGTAAATTTCATAATTTAACTTTGCTTTACATGTGAATAAAAGTTCATTGTGAGTATGTTCTACATTGTCATTACCCATTCATCAGTTAATGGACATCTATCTAGTTTGATTCCATTCCTTAGCTACTGTAAACAGCAAGAGTGAACATGGCTGAGCAAGTATCTGCAAAGTAATATGCAGAAACCTTTGTGTATATGCCTCTGATACAGTTGAGCTGCATTTCTAGCTGAGGAGTCTCTACACTGATTTTGATAGTGACTGCACCAATCTGCATTCCTACTAACTGTAAATAAAGGACCCCCTTCACCATATCCTAACCAACATTTGCTATCATTTGATTTCTTGATAATGACAATTCTGATTAAAATGAGATAAAATCTCAATGTACTTTTAACTTGCATTCCCCTGAGGGCTAATGATATTGAATACATTTTAAATTATTTATTAGCAATTTGTCTTTCTTCTTTTGGGAATTCTCTGTTCCATTCAATGTCTCATCTTTTTTAAAAGATTTACTTATTTTATATGAAAGCATGTGTATCTGTGCCTATAGAGGTAAGAAGAGGGCATGGAATCCCCTGGAACTGCAGTTCCAGATGCTTGTGAACCACCATGTGAGTGCTGGAAACCAAACTCAGGTACTATATATACATATATATACTAGAAGAATAATCAGTGCTCATAACCACTGAGCCGTCTTCTCCTGTCCTAATGGCTCATCTTTGATTTTTTTTGTTTTAGTTATTTATATATTGTAGATATTAATCCTTCTGTTGGAACTGGAAAAGATTTTCTCCAATTCTGTTGTCTGACACTCACACAATTGAAAATTTCCTTCCCTGTACAGAGATTATTTTTTTGTTTCATAAGATTGAATGTGTTTTATTTTCTTTTACTGAAGTCCTAGTGAGGAAATCATTGCCTGGGCCTGTATATTAAGAGTACTTCCTACTTTTTATTCTATAACTTTTATTTAATTTATTATATTTGTGTTTTAATCCTATCCTACACATCAGCCATGAGTTCCCCTGTCCTCCCCCCCCCCACCCCCCCCCCCACGTTCCCCCCACCCCCTCCCCTCTATTCCCATCTCCTCCAGGGCCAAGACTCCCCTGGGGATTCAATTCAACCTGGTGGATTCAGTTCAGGCAGGTCCAGTCCCCTCCTTCCAGGCTGAGCAAAGTGTCCCTGTGTAAGCCCAAGGTTCCAAACAGCCAGCTCATGCACTAAGGACAGGTCTGGGTCCCACTGCCTGGGTGCCTCCCAAACAGTTCAAGCTATTCAATTGCCTCACTTATCCAGAAGGCCTGATCCAGTAGGGGGCTCCACAGCTTTTGGTTCATAATTCATGTGTTTCAATTTGTTTGGCTATTTGTCCCTGTACTTTTCCAATCTTGGTCTCAACAATTATTCTAGAACTTTTAAGGTGTCCAGTATTATGTTGAATCTTGATTCACTTGGAATTGAGTTTTGTGCAGGATGAGAGACAAAGATTTAATTTTACTCTACTATATTTTGATATCCAGTTTTCCCTACACTGTTTGTTAAAAATGATACCTTTTTACCAGTGTGTTCTGTTGGCATTTTTGTTCAAACATCAGATAACAATAGTTGTATGGTCATATATCTGTATTCTCTATTCTATTGTATTAATCTACATGTCTTTTTGGGGACCAATGTCATGCTGTTTTATTGCTATGGTCTGTAGTATAACTTGATATCAAGTATGATGATACCTCTGGCAGTATTCTTTTGTTCAGGTGTGGACTAGAACATGAATAGAACTAAGAAAACTAGAAAGAGGCCAGTGGGGTTGGAAGATGTCTTAAGGGAGAAGGGAAAGCATAACATAGCAGATACAAAAATAGAAAGTGGGACTTTGGGTGGTGAAAATTTTAAGCAGAGATGAGTGTGAGAGGTAGGGAAAATAAGAGGGAGGTAGGGCTAACCAAAGTTAGGTCATATGAAAAAGCCGTATGGAAACTTGCTGCTCTTTAAACCAATTTTAAAAGCATGTTTTTAAAAGAGAGATAGAAGTGGGATATTCCTACCTGTCTAGAGTGCTATTCCTGAAAGTCAAGGGTTACTGAATAAAAATCCCATTGTCAGGTATTAGGCATCTCCTTATGAGTTGTTGGTCAAGGACTCTGACATCCCCTCAAAGAGGCTGTTACTGCTCTTCTTGATTTCCCACCAGAACTAATGGAAAAGACCCTATATCTGAAGACACCACACAGTTTGGTTATAGGGTATAGAGAAACCAAGATAGAAATAAGCTGGGGACTTCCTGGTGGCTAGCTTTCATAGGGCAGGGAGGTATTATACAGGTTCATCTGGTGGAGCATCAATGGACTTACCTAACTCTGAATCCTACAGTCTATAGCACCAACTTGTCAGGCAAGATGTACCTAAGGAAACAACAATGGCTTGACTGCTATGAGAAAAACTCACCATGGATTTGGGCCTTCCTCAAAGAAGAAATTCATACCAGTTAACCCAATCAAAGACTATGGCTGGCAAGATCTTAGGCTATAGGTTCAAACTTAATATTGTTATTTAGTTAAATTGCCATGGCACCAATCTTCCTTCTAAATGTTTATGCTTGTACTCATAGAGAAAGGGCACTCTCAACCTTAATCTGAGAACTCTTGCTTTAAAATGAATGGTGATATATGCAGAGATACAAGGATGCTCAATTTGCTAAAAATAAATGACCGTTGAATGCTAAGCCTTCAATGAGACATTTATATCACTCACTGTAAGGCTCAGAGAATATCATAGAAGAGGAGGCAGGAAAAGTTTAAGAGTCAGAAGATGGGGAAAGGGACTATGAAACACTGTCTTCTGAGAAGGGAACAGCCAATGCACTCATGACATTATAGCAACCATGGAAGGCTAAAATAGACCTAAAAAATGCCTATCAACAGCAAATTATGAGTCAGGGAGAAACCCATGGCTCCCTATCCCTCCCTGATGAACTATTAGCTAACAATTCATTCTGGGACAGGGAAAGTCATTGTTTTAGTTGTGTACCCACTAAGGAGCCCACCAAAAGGCTTCAATAGAGAGTGACAACTTTAGTCACATAGTGGTTAAGTTCAGTGAGTCATACACACAGACAGGCAGGCACACACACACACACACACACACACACACACAGAGAGAGAGAGAGAGAGAGAGAGAGAGAGAGAGAGAGAGAGAGAGAGAGAGAGAAAGACGCAGACATACAAACAAAAACATAACATGACCACAAAACCACATCAAAACTCATGAATAAAAGAAGGGAACTTGTAGGGAAGAGGAGAGTGCAACAGAGGTAGGAGGGAGATTTGGTGAGGTATAATAATAATACATGATATATATATATATCTGAAATTGTCAAAAAAGAAAAAAGTCTTTAAAAACTTAAAAATTAAGATTCAAAACAATTTTTTCTGGTACCAATGTGATTTTAACTACAATTGAGATAAGACTCTTCCTGTGAAATATTTTACAAAAACATTCTAGGTACAGATAAAGACACAATATTTAAAAGTTTGTTTCTATCCAAACACCTCATAATTGTCTAGTTGCCTACAGGTAAAATAGTAATATAAAGACTGATCTAGATAAGCATGAAGGTAATTATGTGCCCATTCATGAGTTAAATTATTCACTTAAACTGTGTCATGATATATGAATAGCTTATTCCCATAAATAATACCAGTCTTTATTACCATATATCACAAGAAAGAGATGAAATGTTTAAGCCTCAATGACATATGAGGGTATTTTTCACTAGTAGATGTATCTAAAAGTCAAAGAAAATGACTCTGAAATTGTTCCTATTATTATTTTTAATAGTGCAGTTCTTTCTTTAAACCAACGCTTATGAGACTGTCCAATGGGGGCTCTTGATTCAAGCCAAGAAGTAAGTTCAGAAACTGTTTTCTCAGCCCATCCGTGCCTTCAAGTGGTCACAAGGCACTTCTTAAACACAGAATTCTCAGGGTGGCATTGCGATGTGGAACTCTGGTGATTTTGTTGTGTTCTAACAATTTTACTTACTTGTGGCTCTCTATTGGGCCAAGAATTAGGAAGGGTAATGGAAAGTGACTTCCTGAGCTTCAGACTGCAATTATTTTTTACTATCCCTGTAATTCGGGATTAAAGGATTTTATATCTCATAATTTGGCAATCCTGAGATTTCCTTATTGCATGTTCTCACTCACATTTGACAGCTTTGACACTGTATATAGTTGATACTTCTAACAGATTACTACATGTTAGATTATTTTTCCTTCTCTTTTGTACCATGTAACATCATAAAGCTCTTCATACTTATGTGTTTGGGTGTCCTGAACTGAAGACCCTCTGGATAGCAGAGTGACTTTTGAGGAATGCAAAGAACTATAGAACTGATATGGATGTTGCTTTGAATTGTTGCTCATGAACCATAATGTCCATACTATTCTGCTAGTGTCTTCCATTGGTCACATGCAAACTAAAGCCAGAAACAGTCTCCTAAGGCACACTACAGGCAGGGGAAAGATGTTTAGAAGTTAGAGGGGATAAATTGAATATCATATCAATTTTAGTTATGCCTTTCTTTTCTAAATCTTTTTATTTGCAAATTCCTGATATCAATTTTAAAAGCTACGTTTATCTAAAACATGCCGTATTTCATACTGTACTAACCATTCTATTATCATTATGTTCATCTATACCTTCTTACAGATTTGTAAAATATTATTATGCTTTCATACTGTGAGATGTATTATATCTAAGTATTGAGTATTATAGCTAAGTATTATGTGCAAATTGCAGACTATGGTGTGAATATAAAACTCACACTTATAATCAATTTTATGTAGTTTTCCATTCCTCCTCTGAGTGGCATTCTTATCCAATTCACCCAAGGTTCTCTACTATAATTTTTGAATGTTGTATTGTCTTGATTCAGCTGTCCCTTGAAAATTTGTCATTTGACTGGTAGAGATCTCTGTTGTAACTTAATTGGATGAGAAGATTAGAAATCCTTTGTGTTCGGTGGGATGCATTAAGTAATTTATTATTTTTATTTAAAGATCTGTTTTATGATTGTGTATATATAGGCATCTCTGTGTATAGACATGTCCATGTGAGGTCTGATGCTCTTGATGCACTAGAAACTGGAGATACAGGCTAGAAATTCAGTTCAGTTCCTCTACAAGAGTGATGGTCACTCTCAATAACTGAGCTGTCTCTCTAGCCCCCAATAAGCAGTTCATAATGATAGACATGCAACCTTTCAGAACTTGAAAAGAATCTTAATTCAGGCAAACAGTAACAATATGAGTAATGTAAGCTTTCTCCACTTAGTAGATGTGTACTAGACAGTTGGAAGGCATAGTCTAGGTTTAAATTTAGCAGCATCTATGTCTTAACTGCTGTTTTAAAATGGCATGAATCTTTCAACTCTCAAAGTCTGCATCCAGTGACATACTTCCTGCAACAAAAGCCACACTTTCTAAATCTCTCTACACAGTGTCCATCAACTGGAGAACAAGTATTCACATGCCAGAGCTTACAGGGGACATTCCCATTCAAACCACCACAGCACATCAAAATTCATGTGTCCACCAAGATTACTTTAGCTGTAATGTGTAGGGTAGATCTTATAATGGGAGATGAAAAGAAATATTAACTAGGTTTTCCTAGTTAATGTAGTTGTTCATATGGAAAGGAGTAAATAATAGAAGTGATCAAGTACAGTTCATATATATATATATATATATATATATATATATATATATATAGTAGTTTTCCTCAGTTTATTTATGATTTCTTTTCATTTCACTCTGTCTTTTGAGTCTTGGGCTGACCTCATTGTTCTAAAATGCTTCCTTTTGTTCACAAGAATTTTTCATAAGACTCAAGTTCAAAATAATCACCATTATTCTAAAACAGAAACGTGTGAAAGAAACTACCTTATTTTTCTCAAACTGGTCATCACAAAACGTTAAAAATATGGAATACAGCTGCAAATCTGAACTCCTGCTATACTCCACTGGAAGCCATTTTAAGCCTTCAATGAGGACCTATTAAAATTGTTAAGCATAAGCCAATAAATTATGTTATATTGATTTATATAGAAAAAAATCAAATCAAAAGGTGATACCAACCTATCAAGATGTCATAGGAGGTGCTGGAGAGATCACTCACAGGAACCAGATTCTGTTCTCAGTACTCATATGGCAGCTCACAAATGTCTGTAATCCAGTTCCATGGGATCTGATACTCTCTTCTGCCTTTTTCTGTTACTGCAAAACTGTGGTGAATAGACATACACACAAAAATACCCATATGCATAAAAATAAAAATAAATAAATCTTTAAAAGTCATAGGCTATTTCATTTAGGCTTAACAGTGAATTATTAAATTATGCTACTGATATGCTGTAGTTAAAAGTATAAATAATGATAGTAATAGCAAAAATATATATACTATTTTTTAATAAACTTTTCAGAAGGCTAAAAATAACCCAGATGTAGTGGGAGATATTTGTAATCCCAGCACTTTTAAAGTTGGTGAAGGAGGATCTTGAATTCAAGTACAGCTTGTGCTGACCCAAAACAAAACAAGAGATGGGGGAGGCTAGATTGTTCACCTTGGGTATACTGAATTTTTTTTCATTTTTATTGTCAGTACTAATGCTGATAGAAGTTACAGATGCAAATAATAGGTTTGACTTTCTACATAAATGAAGGGGCTTGATTTAATTTGTTTTTATTTCTGTTCCTTATGTTTGTATGAATTTTGTTCTAAACACCTTACCTAAAATTACAGCCAATATTTCTAGTATGGTAGTAATATATTTGTGTGTGTGTGTGTGTGTGTGTGTGTGTGTGTGTGTGTGTGTGTACTTTTAAAGCCCTGCATAGTCATGTCTTTAAGCCAGCTACTACTTCTCAAACTCAAAAATTACACAGCTATCACTAAAAATAATTCATGAAACTTTATGTCTATATCCCTGCAAATTCTAGAGATTCTGATTCCACATGCGTGGAGAAGCCAGAACTCTGTATTGTGCTATGCCTTGCTAGGTGGTTCTATGACATGGATTCAATGGATTGAACTTTACGTGGTTGTAACTTTGACACTCTGCCTCTATTATAGGTGTTTGGCTAGTTTTGTGTATCAGTGATGACTAACTGAAGTAAAGAATCAAAAAGGAGAAAGGCTTATTTTGACTGACAGTTTCAGAGGTTTCAGTCCAAAAGCCTGTCATCCCTTGCTTTGGGCCTAAGTGAAGTCATGGAAGCATGTGGTATAATCTGCTCTCTTCTTGGGGACTCAGAAGCACACAAGTGGTAAGGGGCTGAAGGATAAAGTAGCTTTGCAGGGCACATCCCTAATGTTCTACTTCCTCCCAATAGTTGCCACCTCATAATGATGTCATCACATTATGAGTACATCAAGAGACTAATCACTGATTTCATTGGCGCCTTCATGATGCAATCACTTCCCAGTAATTGGGTTCACTAGCTGAAGACTAAAGCCTGAACACAGAACTTTTGGGGGAACACTTCATGTCCATACCATAATGTTTGTGTCGTATGTTATGGTCCCAACTTTCTATAACTATTAATTATTTAATTTACATCAAGCAATGTGGATGAGAGAATTTGAGAAGCTGTGTGCCTTACTGAAGTCTGGTTGACCAGTAGTAACATCATCCCACATTGAGAGCTGCTATTTTATGCTATCATAGCTATTATCCCATTTATACTATGTGCTGATCCAGTTCCTGAAAAATAGCCCTTCTAGTGGTAATATCTTTGAGTCATTTAGTTACACTTAGGGCCCAACCTAATTCAAAGCCATGTCTACAAAGGTTGGCATTTAGTTAGCTAAACATTGGAATGCTTCATTGTTCCTAAAGAGAAAAGCAAAAGTCTAATTTCGCTAACTAGTAATTGCAGGTCCAGGTTTTGTTTGCAGTCTTCCAAAAGAAAGTGTCTCAGTGAAGGAGAAATTAAATGAGAGGGTTCAGAAGGATATTTGAATCCTCTGTCTGTTTCTATCCTGCTTTAAAATTCATCTTTCTTAAGAGATGAGACTAAATTATGGGATGTCTTCTTGATAGTAAGTAGCTCAGGGGACTGGAAGGAACCAAAAGGAAACTAACCAAATATAGTCATCTTAAGTATTTTTCAATAAAACTGGAAGCAGGTAAGAATCTACACAGGGAAGGATAAATAAACCAACTAGATGTAAAATAATTGCATGCTTTAGTCATCCACTGGAGATAACCATATTTTACCTGTAGGTCTTTCACTTAGAACTTCCTTAACTGAAATTTATTTGTATTTTTGGTGTTACTTTTTCGGCCAGAGAATATTTCCAAGCATGCTATCTGATAAAGTGTCTCTGAGGAGTCTGAACACTAATGAGTCAAATACTTTGAAGGTCTCTTAGACCTCCAATGTGGACCCAAAGGGAATCTTACATTCAGATAACAATTACCCACCAGGAATAGCTGTTGGTAAGAAGAAATTTTACATAGCCGTCTTGGTTGATTTATGGTTTTATAAACTTCACTATTAGTCTATAAACTTTCCATATGAAATGAGAGGCTTCTGCTTTATTTATTTTTGTCTTATGTGTACCAATGTTTTGCCTACCTATTATGGAAATGCACTGGTTGTGTGCCTGGTGCCTGAAAAGGCCAGGAGAGAGTATCAGATCCCGTGAAACTAGAGTAACAGACAGTTAAGCTTGTGAACTGCTATTTGGGTGCTGAGAACTGATCAGAGCTCATCTGTGAGCACAAGTTCTCTTAAAAGCTCAATAATCTCTTCAGCCCTAGAACCTCTTTTTGATGACTTTAGTTTCCTTTCTCTATTTCCTGAAATTCCATCATGATTTGCTGACTAGAACTCCTCTGAAACCACCTCTTAAAAGGTCAAATTCCTACCGGCTGTAGCAGATTATCAACTGATGCTTTGGAAAAATAAACATACAATATCTACTATTAATTAAGCAGAAGCTGGAATACTTTTTTTGCAGGCACTTGATAATAAATACGTTTCATAAATGATATGTTCTGTCACAGATATCCAATGCTTCCATTCTCATTCAAAAGAGACCATACACAGTATTTAAACAAATATGTGCAATTTAGTCCTGTAAAATTTTATTTATAGATTGTCAACCTATTTCTTATATATTTAATATTACAAATATCAGTCTTCTGATTTTCTTAATAATCATAAATGAAATAATTTTTGGCACTTGGGCTCTACAAAAAAAAAAAATCAAAAGCAGGCCAAATTTGAGTTATCAAATATGGTTTACAGATACAGGTTGATAGTTGCAAAATTTTTGAAGGCTCTTTACCTAAAATATAAGTCTTCCTGCAGAGTTATAAGAAAGTTAATCTTCTAGCATTTTATAAATGAGGAAGTTAAGATGCAGAAATATGATATATCAATGCAAAAAAGAGGGCTGATTAAAATCATTCTGGAAACTGACTATATTATTACACATCCAGTAGTATGTTCTGATTCTTATAATATACTTTATGCTAGTCTTCTATCTATAATTGAAAAATTCCAGGATCCAAATCAAACTCCATTGAGTAAGACATTTTAAAGCATTATTATTTTAACTATACACATTTATAGTGTACAACATGATAATTTAAGATTGTACATAATTTAATAAATAATATAGAGTACTTTTATTTCCATCTTAATTGTAATGTTTCTACTTACATTAAAATTGTATATGTATTTATAAAATACAAGGTGATTGGTATGTGTATAAAATATGTACAGATTATATCAGGATAAACTGCAATTCCATCTCCTTGTGGTTTTGTGTTCGTGAGTCATATCCTACAATGCTGTCCTTTGGAAGGAAATCTATCTAAACTAGGATATGTCCAAAATGTTCCAGGAACACCTGGAGAACTTGTTAAAACACAAGCTGCTAGGCATATAGCCACAAAGTTCTAAGTTCAATGGATTTGGGGAAGAGCCCAAGGACTTCTATTTCTATCATTTAGTGAGACATAATTCAGATACCATAATTTTTACCATTTATGGTATTATTTAATTTTAATGTCTTTATTGACTTGTGCAACCATCATTCATGACTATCTAAGTCCAGAACAGTTTCCTCAGTCTAAAAAGAAAATTTATGATCAGTGTATATTCACTTGTAGCCCTTAATGATCACTGACTAACTTTTGATGTCTATAATGTTTTTTATGTAAGTTGAGTGATTTTACATGGCTTTTTTTTTTGTCTACCTTCTTTCATTTGATATCAAGTCAAAGACTGTTTCATATTCATTCATTTTGTAAAATTTATTGTCATTTATTCTTTTTTATGACCAAATACTGCTCTGTTGCATGCCTACACCACAGTTTATTTATTCATTCATTGCGTAACAAACCTATTACCACTTTGTCCAGATCTTATGAAAAATGCTTCCATACACATTCTGTCCAAGTTTTGATACAAACACGTGTTTTCATTACTCTTTGATATGTACCTAGGCATGGAATTTCTGGGTAATATGTTAGCTCTGTATTTAAGATTTTTAGAGGAAACTGCACTATTTTGTCTTTTCACATGCAGAACATAATAATCCCAATTTTTCCATATCTTCATTAATACCTTTTATTGCCTGTTTTATTGACATATTATCTTAGTAAATATAGAAAAGCATTTCTTTGTGGGTTCTAGTTGTATTTGGCTAGAGAAGAGTAAGGACAGGACAAAAAAAAAGAAAGAGATTAATATAAAATCAGAGGTTTTCCAATCTTGGTCTCAACACTCTTATAGTCCCTCCTCTTTCTCGACAATTGGACTCCTGGAGCTCCACTTGGGGCCTGGCCAAGGATCTCTGCAGCCACTTCCATCAGTTATTGGATGAAAGTTCCAGCACGACCATTAGGGTGTTTGGCCATCTGATCACCAGACTAGGTCAGATCAAGCTTTCTCTTGACCATTGCCAGCAGTCTACAGAGGATGTATCATTGTGGATTTCTGGGGACCTCTCTAGCACCTTGCTTCTTCCTGTTCTCATGTGGTCTTCATTTATCATGGTCTGTTATTCCTTGTTCTCCCTTTCTGTTCTTGATCCAGCTGGGATCTCCTGCTCCCCTAAGCTTTCTTTCCCTCAAACCTTGCCTTTCATTACTCCCACTGTCGCCCAGGTTGTTCATGTAGATCTCATTCATTTCTCTGTCATTGGATGATCCCTGTGTCTTTCCTTGGGTCCTGTTTTCTAGGTAGCCTCCCTGGAGTTGTGTAGCAGTCTAGTCATCTTTGTTTTACATCTAGTATCCTAATAGCCAAACAAATGGAAGCACATGAATTATGAACCAAAGGCTGTGGAGCCCCCAGCTGGATCAGGCCCTCTGGATAAGTGAGACAATTGAAAGTTTGAACTCTTTGGGAGGCACACAGACAGTGGGACCTGGACCTCTCCTTAGTGCATGAGCTGGCTGTTTGGAACCTTGGGCTTACACAGGGAAACTGTGCTCAGCCTGGAAGGAGGTGACAGGACATGCCTGTACTGAATCCACCAGGTTTAAATGAATCCCCAGGGGAGTCTTGGCCCTGGAGGAAATGGGAAAGGAGGGGAGGGGATGGGGGGAAGGTGGGGGGGGAGGGGGGAGGACAGGGGAACCCATGGCTGATGTGTAAAATTAAAACACAAATATAATAAATAAATAAAAAAGAAAAAATATAAAATCAGAGGGACAAGACAGGGATCAAATCACACATAAAAAAAGCAGGTTTTGGTTAAATACTTTGTGATTCTGAATGAGATAAAGAGATAAAACTGTGGAGTTTTAGCTGAGAATGAACTGATTCACATGCTAATAGGATTGCTCAGGCTCAGATATAGATAATAAATGATTGAAGACACAAAAAATACAACCAGAAAAACCCATGACTATGCATGTCGTGGGATCCTGGAGTTTTCAGCTTAAAATCTCTCATCTAATTAGATTAACACTGACCATGCTTTTAAAAATATATTACATTGTCTTAGACAGTAATTCTTGAAGGTCATATGTACTCACCTTTATAACCTGCTAAAGGTGTTACAGAATAAACATAATAACGTTATAGCGTTAAGATCTTTTGGTGTTTCATTTTTGTCTAGAAGAGATGTGGTACCAAAAAGGCACTAACCATATATAACAACTTAAGACTGGACAGTGCAGTGAAAGGACATTATTTCATGTTCTGACGTCACTAAAATTAGCTTTAAAAATTTGGCACTAATGTATTTGAGCATTATTTATGAGATATTATCAGTAGAAGTTGTCCTGTTTTAGTGTTGTAGTTAAGTTTAAATAAAATAATATATAGAAAAATGTATTCTAGAAAGTACCAAAATTATAACCAAGAAAAAAAATTTAAGATGCTATCCTTGGAGACCCTGCTTTGATTATTTACTGTTGTATTCTCTGTATAGTTCTTGAAACATAGATATTTATTGGCTGGCAAATGCTATTAGTCAGTTGTACTTGTTATGTTTATCTGAATTATTTTATTTCCATGCAAAGGCACTATGTGAGCAAGCTAGACCTAATGAAAGGACTTACGAAGGAAAAAATGCTATATAAATAAATAAATTTGATGGGGATTGCATTGAATCTGTAGATTGCTTTTGGAAAGATCGCCATTTTTATTATTTTAATCCTGCCTTGGCCCTGGAGGAGATGGGAATGGAGAGGAGGGGCTGGGGGAAAGGAGGGGGTGGGGCGGGAGGGGGGAGGACAGGTGAACCCATGGCTGATGTGTAAAATTAAAACACACATATATAATAAATAACAAAAATAAATAAATAAATAAATAAATAAATAAATAAATAAATAAATAAATAAATAAATAAAGTCCTCCTTACTCTTGAATACAAAACAAATAAGTCCTCCTACAAAATACAGCTTAAAGAAAGCACATGCATACTGTCAACCAGAGATAGATCTCAAAGGATGTTTAGAAACTCAAAAGCACATGAGAGAGGTGCTGATCCCACCTAGCAAGACCGAAAACACACCCAAATTAAAGCCAATTAAGCCAGTTTTATTTACAATGCTTAAGACTGACTCTTCAAAACAGGATTTAAGAGAGCAGTTTGAATTAACTTTCCCAGCTTCTTTTTATAGGAGGGAAGGGCAAATTGATGGTTTTCAAAGGAATTTGATGACATAAGGATTTGGCAAGCAAATTTTTTACAGAAGCAGACAGCAGATTAGATTATTTGACAGATCATCTTGGCAGAACATCTAGAATATGTCCTAGGTGTGAGTCAAACTCCATAGGCTTGAGATATTTTATCAGGGTAGAGTAACTCAGAGATGTGAGTCAAACTCCATTGAGTGTGAAGCGTGTCAAATTCCAGAAACAGGTTAAAGCAGTCAACTTGAATTTTGCAGCAAACAGAAATGAACTAATTTTGACCTTATAACAAAATGGCTTTTAACTTTAAGATGGAGTCAGGGTGGTCCACCATAAGCATGGAATCTCAGAAGCAAAAGTATGTGCAAGATTTTTTTATTGTTCAAAAGGATGGTTGCGAGCTAGTATTATGTTAACTAGACACAAGCTAGAGTTATCTGAAAGGAGGGAACTTCAATTAAGAAAATGGCTTTCTTGTGGATCATTGCATCTGCTTTCCATCAGTTACTGGATGTAGGTTCTATGATGAGGGTTAAGGTAGCCACTATCTGATTATAGGGTAAGATAAGTTCAGGTACTCTGTCCATTATTGCTAGGAGTGTTAGTTGTTGTCATCCTTGTGGATTCCTGGGGATTTCCCTAGCACCAGATTTCTCCCTAACCCACTAATGATTCACAGGAGGGAAGGGCTTGTTCGTGCCTTAATTTAGTATGCCAGACTTTTTTGACTCCCCAAGGAAGGCTTTACTCTCTCAGAGGAGTGGATGGGGGGTGGAATTGGAGAAGATGGGGAGGCAGGAGAAGGGCAGAGAGGGGGAACTGGAATTGGTATGTAAAATGAAAAAAAAAAAACTTAAAAAAATAAATTTTAAAAAGAATAATCATTGAAAAAGAAAAGGAAAATGGCTTCATAAGATCCAGCTATATGGCATTTTTTTAATGAGTGATTGATGGGGAAGGTTCCAGCCCATTGTGGTCCTGGGTTCTATAAGAAAGCTGGCTGAGGAAGTTATGAGGAGCAAGCCAATAAGTATCACTCCTCCATGGCCTCTGCATCAGCTCCTGCCTCCAGGATCCTGCCCTGTTTGAGTTCTTGTCCTGACTTCCTTCAATGATGAACAGTGATGTGGAAGTGCAAGTCAAATAAACCCTTTGCTCCTAACTTGTTTTTGGCCATGATGTTTCATTGTAGCAATAGTAACACTAACTAGGACAGGTGGCTTTCCTGGAAGATGCTTTATGGTTTAATATAAACATAATGAAAATTATTATTGAAAAATACAAGTCAGATTATAACAGTCTTTATTATGTGCTAAGAAATTTGTAGTGTGTGATGACTAAGTTTCAGATAGCTACTTTAAGTATACTGACATAAAAATATGACCCAAATATTGTAATCTTCCTTAAGAAACTTTAACTTGTTAGAAAAATTTTAATGATTGCTTTATAAAGTATAGGTAAGTCATGAAAGAGCAGAGCCTTTTGCCTAAATATGAGAGAAATAAATATTTATTGTCAGAAGTGTTGATAACACAGACACATTTTCCCACACATCCCCTCCAACAACATTTAGTTAAAAGGTCTTTTTTTTTTTTTTTTTTTTACAAACTCTGGGTACACCAATCATAGTATGACTGCTTTGTAGTGTTATTATATAAGAGTATTAATACACTATCTCATATTTAATTTAATGAGAAAGGAAGATTTATTCTGTGGTAGTTTGAGCTACTGTTAATATAATTGTTTATAACATTGTCAACCTCATGACCAAAGATGATACTCTTTTTCATGAAGTGACATCATGAATGATATTACATGTGATGCTAAAACAGTAGAAATAGCTGGTCATAAGACACAAGTAAATAAATGTCATTTGTTTCATTCTTTCAAATGACTTACAAATACTTTTGATTTCAAGTATACTTGATGAATTAATTAATGTGTGTCATTGAGAAGGACACCAATTTGAAGGATAAAGTTGAGAGAAATTTTTTGTCTTACAAATGTCAATTTGATCTACTCATTCAAAAATACTTAGTATTCTCTTACAAAGGAAAACAATGCCTTATAATGATACCTTTTCGATTTATCATGTCCAAACCATAAAATATAACATTGGTTGTTAGGCTGGAGAATAAATAAGTAAAACCTGAGGGTGTGAGCAGGGAATTAGAAGCAGAAACAACAATAAATAGAAAGGAAAAGTCTTATGAATATCCCTGACTGTTCATGCCAATGACAGTTGGAAATTATGACTTTATATGATTGATTGTAACAAAGCAAGACAAATATTACCCAACACTGATTGCTAATCAAATAGGATATACTTCTCAATGCCAGACTGCATCTCCAGCCCTTGCTTCTTCAGAACATATAGTCTTACTTTTGTTGTTTTTTGCATTTGCCTTTCTAGCATGCCTGCAATATACATTTTTTCCCACTCAGGTGTATTTATTAATTCAAATCTCCCTCTCCTTTTCCCTGTAATGAATGTCTCTTTACTTTGATGTTCACTGTAGTGATAGAGATACTCACATATGTTTGGTGCATGCTGCTAAAGTCTGTGACATCGAACAAGATGTTACTCATTAATAAATGGCAGAGAAGATTCACAGTTTAATAAATGCCATGGTTGTTGATGGAATAGGATGGAAAAAAACCAGTTGAATATATTCTCCACTGCTTTGAATTACAAATATCATAAAAAGTACTATGTATTTTAAACTGTCTCTTTTATTAAAATTCTATAGATATAAAATAATCATTATAATGGTGTTGATTGCAAAAATTTGAAGTACACAAATTCTTTCAGAATACTTTATGTAAGATAAATATATAATACTAAATTTTTTAATAAATTCAAACAAATATGCATGCACATAAGCACATAAACATGTAGTTGATTGGTATAGATAACATTATAAGTAGATAGATAGATAGATAGATAGATAGATAGATAGATAGATAGATAGATAATTGTCTCTTTATATTAAGGAGCAAGGAGCAAGAAAAGAAAGATAATTAATATTAAAACCTTAATCATGTTTGGCATTTTTGTGTTTTGGTTCCTAGATTTTTTTGTTTTGTTTTGTTTTGTTTTTCAAGACAGGGTTTCTCTGTAGCTCTGTAGACTAGGCTGGCCTCGAACTCACAGAGATCCATCTGCCTCTGCCTCTGGAGTGCTGGGATTACAGGCATGCGTCACCACCGCCTGGCTGGTTCCTAGATATTTTAATTCATGCCTTGTGTCATCCACAATGGAGCTGGAAGTTGTGTGAAGGGCCTTACAGTCTCATACATTACTATGAGAATCCTTTAAACACTTCCCCAGGCTGTCACTGGATAGGTTTAGAAGATGTGTAGGCAGTCTACTTAAAACATAGAAAGCTAGCGATGTGGGTCTAAAATCTTTCTTTAGAACACTTGGATTTATTCTTCTTGGTGATCACTTTAGGGACTGCAAATATTCCTAAAATGACAAATAATTCTCATTTCTGAGAAAATTCTCATTAATCTTAACTGGCTGCAATATGCAGAATAATTCCAAGCTATTTTTAATGACATCATATAAAAAAGTAGAGATCTCTGAGAGCTGTCTTCTTGGACATGGTATATGATTGATTCAGTTTGAAATAAGTGTACTTTTGTTCCTCTTGAAACTTTCTCAAACCTGTGAAGAAGAGCATCTAAAAGAATATTATCTACATCTACCAACATCAGAAGTCTTCTTGCTGTTCCCAACACATGCTGTAGCATCTCATTCTTCTCTAGGGTGCCTCACTAGTTCTGTGTATATCCGTCTGTCCTTCACCTCATCCACAAAGCACAGAAGTGTTGTATATTTGCAGAAACTCTGACTTTTCTCTCAGGTTGCCAGTGACTTGAATACTTCCTGAAAATTGCTCTAAGTATATGAACTCAGTGTGTTAAAAGAAAAAAAATAAAAACCAAAACCCTTTATTCCTTGACTACTACTACTAGAGCTTGCTGTGACATCAAAGAACTGCTTTAAAATGCATAATTAATTGTTTGTAAAGGGCATTTTTCACCAACTTCATATTTTACTACTACCTTGAAGATTTTGTGTGCTTAAATGTCTCACTAAGTATTGCTATGTGCACAACAATGACTCCAGTCATGAGTACACTTGACATCCAAAACAAAAAACAAAAAAAATGGCTATATCACAGCAGAAAACCCATTCCTACCCGCTACCAAAGGACTATGAAAAAGATAATTTTGAAATCAACTTTCTGTGGTGTTCTTTTACTGGGGTGAAGTAAAATATGCTGTCACTTTTAGTTCTACTTGAGACAAAACTTCTCACACACTTTCATGTGATGGACTCCCAAAATAGCCTTGAATCAATCAATAGAACACCAAATATTATACCTGCAATTTTATAACTCAACCAGTATAAAACAGTTTAAGTTTTGAATATCCATCCATGCTGCATAACTGGTTGAGGAAAATCATTCTGAATTCCTGATGGACAGTTCCTCTAATATTTTTTTCATACACTGATATATTTAAGAGTCTTTGGTGGGGTTCTAGCTCTTTATTTTATATTCTGAGTTATCTTGTATCAGCAACATATATAAAACCATTCATGTTTCCTATTATGACACCTATATAAACTCCATTTCTCACAGCTGTACATCAAAGTGGCAAACAGTAATACAACATAGGACTGTTTTGACACTAAAATGGATTTCGTGTTTGTTTCACAGCCCCGTGGCCAAACACTCAAAAACATTGCAATACTCTGTAAACAACAGTCCAGAAGCAAAATCCACATGACCTGTCTAATATTTTGAGTACAATTTATACACTTCAAAAGTGCACATTGCTTTTCAACATTTTGCATTTTATTGTGTACCCAGTTAAAGTGCTACATTACTCAAATTCCAAAGCTGCCTGAAGGTAAAGTAAACGGCTTCCTTAGAAGCTTCTCTTAGTTTTCCAACAAATTAAAAAAATATATATCATTTGCCAGGACTTTCCTAAGACTTCTCTGCATCTTACAACAGGGCTGTCTACTTATTTTTTGTATTTTTGTAAGAATTATGTTAAGCCTTATAATGATGTTAGTAGGCCAACTACATTGCTGCTTGTGTCACAGGTAGTAAAACTGAGACTCCAAGATATTAAATAATATCTAAGCTTTCAAAATTACACTAGCATGGTCAGAATTTGAACCTGGCTAGTATAATTTCTGAGGTCCCAGTTCCTGACAGATGCTTTCCAGCACAGTCAAAATGATAATGAAAGTAGACGTTTGTAGAGGAGTCCCTACTGTGCATTATGAATCCTGACAGACAACACAATAATCTTCCTTACTTTCTATATCAGCCCTACTACTGAAAGAACAGCATTACTCCATTTTGTAAGCATCACTTCAAAAGATAAAATTAGAAAAGTAAGAAGCTTTTCAAAGCTGGTAAGGGAGAAATGCTAGATGTGGATTCCCATCTACTCACCTGGGCTAGATATTCCTTCTGCTTACATATCATCTCTATTCTCAAACAAAACATTATATGAAAATTAAGTTTTTATTCCTTGTTATTAGTATTTATTAATTGTACCAAATAATGGGCTTCATTGTGACATTTCGTACATGTATATAATAGACTTTGATTATCTTCAGTTCCCTACTGTCATATCCTACTCGTCACTCTGCACTATCTTTCTGTATTTTTGGATTTTCGAGAACAAGACAGTAAAGGGCTTTAGGTCAAACAAAACATACTTCTGTGTTTCTAATATTTTCAAGCCACAGTGAACTCATTTTAGCATCATCTTGCATTAACTTTTTCTTGGAAATCGAGTGGCACTGTTTGCATTTTGAAAGGCATTGATACAAATGCATATTATATCATAAGAATAGACAATTAGAGAAAGAGTATAAGATAAAGTACCTGTACACACGCTGTAATTGCAGCTGGTAATTAAACTGAAGTGTTTCATTTTCTCAGTCAGCTCATCAGTGACACGAGAAAATAAACAATTTGAAAGTGAAAACCTTGGGGGCAAACAATAGTAATTAATTGCATTTTCCAATGGAAAAAAGGTTTCCTGAAGTCTGTTTGGGATGACCTCTTGAGTAACATACCCAGTGATTTACACTGTGAGTAGAGGGTGGGGTTCAGAACCAGACCTGATTGGACTTGAATATTCATGACATCTCCAGTTTGATTTGTATATCAAACCCATCTCTTTTATCAAATTTATTGCCTCCTGGGTTAAAAATGAAGGCAGATTTATATTCTGAAATATTCACATTACACAATGAGATAATCAGCATGGAAAGATTTTACAATGGTGGAAACACATACTGTGGGGCTGTTACTAGTTGCTTCCAACTTGGAATCCCTTCAAGTATCAGGAACATTACTTTTTTATATCTTTGGGAGGTGAAATGAAAATATTTATGTCCGTATCTCATTTGCTTTCTAGATTAGAATCTTACAATCCAGACTGTCTGCTTTGCCACTATTCACTTGTACCAGAAGAGAGCTATGTTCTGGATTTGTACACTTGTGTGTGTGTGTGTGTGTGCGTGTGTGTGTGTGTGTGTGTGTGTGTGTGAGAGAGAGAGAGAGAGAGAGAGAGAGAGAGAGAGAGAGTTTTGAACACATGGAACAGACATATGTTACTTAACTCTGATTTACACTGCTTGCCTGACCTGAAGTAAGTTTTATTTTATTTTTATTCTTTATAATATTACTTCATTTAGTCAAGTGCTGTAGCACTAATTTCTCCTTTGGTATGAATAGAACAGGCTCCATAATATACTGTGTGTTATTTGATTTTACTATATAATAGTCTTTAAAATAGTGGTTTAAAATAATAATTGTTTGTTAAGCTTATGGTTTTGCAAGAAGGCTTTTGAGTCTGAAATAGACCAGAGTTAACTCAGGCTCTTCAGATATCAACAGATGTATATTTCAGCATCTGCAATTAGCATCCAGCTTGTTTGTGTAGACTTCTGTGGTGGTATTGTGTTCCCTAAAATATTGTGCACCCTTATAAACTTATCTGGGGTCAGAGAACAGAATAGTCACTAGATACAGAGGCTAGAAAATGGTGGCACTCATGCCTTTAATCCTAGCATTCCAGAGGCAGAAATCCGTCTGGATCTCTGAGTTCAAGGCCACATTGGAAACAGCCAGGCATGGTGACACACGCCTTTAATCTCAGGAAGTGAGGGCAGAAAGCAGAAAGGTATATAAGGCGTGAAAACCAGGAACTAGGCTGGTTAAGCATTCAGGCTATCAAGAAGCAGTTTAGCTGAATGCCATTCAGATAAATAAATAGAGGCTTCCAGTCTGAGGAAACAGGATCAGCTGAGAAGTTGGCCAGGTGAGGTGGCTGTGGCTTGTTCTGCTTCTCTGATCTTTCAGTGTTCACCCCAATACCTGGATCCAGGTTTGTTTTTTATTAATAAGACATTCTAACGATTCATGCTACAGATTTCTCTATGTGGCTCTTTTTGGCTCTATTAAAAAATTTAATTGGTATTTCCACATGGTGATAAGGATGGGGATTCCAAGCTCATAAAGAGACACCTAATTGAAATGAACAAGCACCTTTGGTGACTCTGCTTTTATTCCATTGATTACTTCAAGGGACAAATCTCAGTATTTGACAGAACACAAACAAAAAAACAACAACACCAAAAACAGAATACCAAGAGGCATAAAAAATTCAGGGACTATTACCACAACAATTGACTACATAAATACATAAGAAAAAATAAGATAGCTTTTAAATCCTCAGTCTCAGTTTTGGCATTATTTTAGGAATTTAAACTGCATATAAACCAAAGGGGAAATTTTCTGATAAAAGGGATAACAGACACTGACCCCCTTTTCTTTTAAATGGCTATGCATACTTATTTATTGACTATATGAAGTTTAAATTTTTCTGAATTTTGTTAAGATTGTGCTCTTTCATTTTAAAGGAATTCAATGAACCCTGAATAGAATGAAAAGTATAAGCCATGTAAAACTAATCACTATAATGTTTAGGAGTCTGTTATCTATCTGCCTATCCATCTGATAAAGCAATAAAAAGGAAAAAGACTTACTACAGTGTAGGACAGTAGCTTCCTCTTAGAAGAATAACTATAAGCATCTTCAAATATTTTAGTACATTATTTTTTCTAAAGTGTCCTAAAGGGAAAAGAAGTATTTGTTATTCCTTAATTTGCATTCCCATGAAATATATATGTAGTGTGATCCTAATTAGTCCTAACAATAAAAACCTGGAGTCAGATATCAAGGGTAAAAGCTAAAAGATCAGAGAGAAGCAGAGCAGCAGCCACTAGAAACTTCTTACCTCTATGAATCCTCAGACCAAATGGGGGATGAGATCCTGTCTCCACCATCCTTATATTCCTGTCTTCACTTCCCTAGTGCTAGGATTAAAGGCCTGAGCATCCCATGTGCTGGGATCAAAGGCATGAGATCCCAAGTGCTGGGATTAAAATCATGAGTCTCCACGGCTTGGCTCTGTTTCTCTTTCAGACTGGTTCAATTTTGTGTGGCCCAGAGTGGCCTTGAACTCTTGATCTTCCTGCTTCCTCCTCCCAAGTGCTGGGATTAAAGGTGTGAGCCACCACTGCCAGGCTTCAATAGTTAACTAGTGGCTAGCTTTGCCCTCTGATCTCCAGGCAAGTTTTACTTGTCAGAACACAAATGAAATATCATATGACATATATACATATATAAAAGGCAACAAAATAAATACAATAAATGGCATTCAGGCATTATTCTTCTGTTACTTACAACCACACAAACCATTTATCTTTTTTTTCACATAAACTATTTCTAGTAATACTCTACCTTCACCAAATAAGACAACTACAATATTGGTGGAATGTTTTGACCACCATTACCTACTTTGGTTTCTCTCAATGTCTACTCCTATGGCATGTTATGTGTCCCCAACCAGACCTCTCATCTTGTGTCCAAACAAACAACAAATGTGGCTAGTAGACGCTATACTAAGAATTGTATTTGAGCCAGCTAGGACACAAGACAGATAGCAGCATTGGAACATTGAACCAATGATTACTTGCTCCTTGGATGGGTCCTGATATAAGGCTGACAGTGGCAAGGACTCTCCCCAGCCCCAGATCTCAGCACCTCAAGGCTGTCATTATGTCACAGTGAAGATACCTGGTTTTATTTTATCCATAATGTTCACTTTGAGATTGGGTAAAGGGCATCTATACACCCACTATATGTATGTTAGGACCAATTTCAGAATAGTCCAAGGAAGCCCTGCAGGACAGGGTTAGAGTAAGTCATAGAGGTTAAGAGTCATCACAGCCAAGGTAATGTGGCTCCCTCAAAGACTCAGAGGTCTTTCTCCTAGCCTTGGCAGCACTAAACACATTTGGATTCTTTTGCAAAGTTTTCTGTTCTACATCACAGACAGGCTGACTCCATGTGCTTTGCAATCATTAGTATCTATCACAGGAAATATCCAAAGGTACGTGCTCATGAAGTGGAAGGATTGGTTAATCCCAGGGTCCTTCATGGCTGACCCAAGCACATATTTGAAAAGTATTTTCTTTCATTGAACATCCTGTGGTGGTCTCCGCAGTGCTCACCCTGGCCCATATGATTTCAGGCTTTCCGAATTGTGGAGGCATGCAAGGCAACTCTCCTTAGGATCTGCCAGTGTTCTCTCTTCCTGAGATGTCATTCACTCTTCATTCACCTGCTCAGTGTGTTTTAACACTTGCAAGATTACTATATATTACCCTCGTAATGGAGTCATAGACCATGTCCTCTAGACAACCTTTTTTAACTTTCCTTCTTAAAGGTTCCTCTTAATCATGGCCAGTACATCTAACTGGATATCTCTGATCCTAGTCCAGGCACAGGAAGTAGAATTGAGTCATCTCTTTGTGCACTGGATGAGGCTCAGACCAACAGTAATTGAAAGCATCATGTTTTAGGAAGAAACACACATGTGAGACACACATATCTTGGGTAGGATCCTACTTCTCCCATTTAATGGTTTGGACAAGTTTCTTTATTTCTTTATTAGCATGTTTATTAATACATGCAGGTATTTTAATGCAAAGGTAACCTGCTTATATCATGTGATCCAACTGGCTTTTAGAACTGTTTCATTATCTGTTTTGCAATTAAAGTATCCTTCTTCCTAAACAATTTCATGTCAACCTAAGGTCTTACATATTAGTTTAGTTAAATGGTTCCATTTGAAATGGATTGATCATAAATATCATTAATTTGGCAAAAAGAGCTTCTATAAAGAGCTATATTTATAAGGTTTTGTACAATGCATGGATATTTACATAAAGCATTTCTATAAGAACTAAACATTCCTTGAATCATTCATTTAAGTCTTCTTTTATTTTCTTACAATGTACTAATTAATCAGAGACAAATCTGTGGTAATACAGCCCATACATTGCATCAGGGGTCAGGCTAGATGAGATCATAATGGTTCAGTTTCCAAAGTATTGATTATGGTCATTGAAGAGACTAAGATATTTTAAAGTCAGCTTGATATTATAATCAAATAATCAGAAGAGCCCTTAAATTGAATTCTACTTTGGCCTGATTGTCTTTAAAAGCTAGCTTTGATATTAATGCACGGATGTTCACATCTTTAATTTGGAATGAGGCCACTGGCACAATAGAGGAGATGAGGTTCCATAATTTTCAAGTGCACACATTCTTTTTCTCATTGATCGTGGATAATAGATCACTCCATTGGCTCCATTGCAGCATTCACATTTAGCCTGCCTAATTCAAAACTGGCCAGTAAATGGAATACCTTGACCTAAAGATCACTTGAATGAAGACACTAAAAATCCCAAGAGAATATGGTGTTCATTGTATTTATTATGTGAAATGTACAATTTCTTTATTTCTCCAAAATACTATTGCCTTACATAAATTGTTATTTTATAGGCCATTGAAATAGTATAGAGCACTATAAATACATATACACACGTTTTTTCATGACTGAGCAAACCTCTTTTATCTTTGCTTGAGAGCAATACTCCTATATGTGCAGTGCCTTCTAATAAATAGTGAGTAAACACAGATACATATCCACAGCACAATGTTAGCTTAGCCAGGATCCACCTTGCACACATACTTAAACAAATGACTGATCAAACCAGAACTGTTGTGTCAAGGCGACTTTCTATAGGTGGACAGTTTTCTCAATAGACAGAACTTAGCACACATCTTTCTAAACAGTATCTGCATTGTTTGCAAAGAACAGATTCCAGAGCTCCAACTTAGGGGTTAATCCACTGTGACCCAGGAACTGGGAGTGGAGCTGAATGCAAAACTTCTGTACATAAAATATATGTAACCCTTTAAAATAAGTTTTTTTTTTCTTTTACTTGCTTCAGAAAATAGTTTATCATAAAGTTTCCTTTAATGTCCTTCCCAATGCAATGCTAACAACCTCTGATTTGGCTGCTCTCTTGTTTCATGAGTCACTAAATACTCAGTCTTATTAAAATGTTACTGTATTCAAATTTTTCTTTTATCATCTCCAAGTCATAATCCTTCTGACTATGATCTTGTATGGAAATAAGATCTCCATAGACATGATTAAATTAAGGAACTTGAGATGAGATCTTCCTGGATATTGAGAAGGCTCTAATTTAAATCATGAGTGTTGTTATAAGAGACAGAATAAGAGAAGTCATAGAGAAGCATCAAAGGGAAGGACACATGATTCAAATAAGTCAAGGAATATCAGTTTACCAATAGCCTGGGGAGTGGTATGGAAAAGATTCTTCCTTCTATGTTCCAGAATAATTTAACCTATAAATACCATGATTTGAGACTTCTGGTCTTAATTCCTGTAAAAGAATAAGTTGTTATTTCAAATTACCTAGTGCATAATACTTTTTTTTTATAGCAGCCCAAGGATACCAAGACACATAACGTTTGAAACATGACATATTTGAAATGAAAATATGAACTGCAGAGATATTTGGAGCACTGTAGACAAAGCTGATTCATTCTTCTGTCAAGATGATAGCAATGAGGAAACAGTACTAGAACACAAAAAGAAAAGAATACTTAAGACAATTTCAAAACTATAGTTTAGGCAAGATACAGTAAGAAGAACCTTGAGTTTTATGGTAAACAATTGGGATTTTATTCTGTATAAATAGTAACATAATAATGGTATATGGAAAAAGGTGATTTTATATGGCATATTTTAGTTTGTTCATTGTACAACGATTCTTAACTAATAGAAGAAAGTAATTGTGATATGATTGAATTTTTCACAAAATATGCAGTTTGTTTTCTGATACAATCAAAATTCTAGTGTAGCTGATGGTTTTCTAAGAAATGTTGGCCTTTTCCTTTGTTCAAAGATAGATTGTGTCCTGCTCCTCCAGCAGCGACTTTTCTTTGTCTCTGCACATAGAAAACCCGTGGTGTTTAGAATCTTGTGTAGTGTGGTCTGATATTGTGGATACACTCTGATGGTCCTACAAGATAACTTTGTCTTAACTGAGACTAGAGGTCAAAAATAAGAGGAAAAATCCCTGGAAAACCCTCAAATTCTTACTTGTTCACCAAAGGTGAACACTAACAGTAAAATGAGTTGAGCTAAGTCCCATTTCCCTACTGGTCCCAGTTAATTTTGAAGCTAAAATCTCATGTAGTTTTATCAAAAAAAGAATAAACAAAATAGACCAGAAATAATGAATAGCTTGTTCAAACCTTTAACATGGGTGCTAATACTTGATAGAACTGCTTAAAATGAGAAAATTTTAGTAAAAAGTCAAATCATTAGGAACACTATACACATTGCTGAGACAAATATCTTCAGTAAAACAAAGCTGGAGAATGCAGGGTTTTATTTATTATTATGCATAAATTCATCCCCAGTCCTCCAAAACTTCCCCATTCTTTTCTCATATTTTCCTAGTCTTGAGTCCCTAAAATCCTGCTTTCCCTCTTCACGTTTCCAACAAAAGCAAAGCTGTTGCACAGTGTTCTCTATTACTATCATCTTATCTGCCAGTCAGGAAAGCTGCCCCCAGGTTAGTGTAATCCCTGAGAATGGAATTTTTCTCCTCTACTTCTCTTTTTCCAATAGGGCTAATCATGCACGCTGGGAAAAGGAGACCCCTAAGAGTAAGACTGTTCTGTTTTGCCCATCATGAATCTCCTAAAACTTCTTCAGTCATCTGTCAATGGTACACATCATTTATTTGTATACCCAGGAGCAATCCCTATTCATGGACTCACTGACCCTTTAGATTTTTCTCAAAGACCCTAAGAGGCACTTCAGATTTAGTCATATGGTCATATGCTTCTGGCTTTGTGTCTTTTTTATTCATTAGCAACTTCGTACATGGTGAGAATCCAGTCCATGTCCTTCCATTAAATGAAATCTTAGATTGTCCAACAATTGTTAGCTATTAATTGCTTTCATAAGAACTAAAATCCAGAGTTTCTATTGAAACTCTTGGTGTTCTATGCCATCCTGAGTAGCTCATTTTGAGAGATGTTGCTGTTCTTTACATGTTGATCAGGGACTTTCCTCTTTCATTCCTATTCTCCAAGGGGAGGTTATAGGTAAGACACCTGAATCCCAACCTATGTCCACATTGGATTAAGTAACAAAATATACTACCACCAAATGTACATTAATTTCTGGTAGGGAAGATAAACAAGTTCCTTAAAGAAAATTTGTGTGGATTCTCCTCTTATGTACTCAATCTCAATAACTCTAACTTTAAAATTATCTTCTGAAGAGTCAAAATCTGGAAAATCACATTTCAGGACATTCTGGATTACATAATCAGACCCTATTTTATAAAAATTCTATCTACATAATCTTTACTCTGTAGTTGCTGGAAGCACCAGAGCTTCTGTCTGATTTATCAAACACCTTTATGTGTTAGTCCATGAGTTATAACCCATGATGAAATTACACAATCAGCTCAGACATTTACTGGAGTTGGGGTTGGGTCCATTTCCTACACAATCTTGAAACAGTAGAAACAAATACCACTTGATTATACAACTTTGCTCCTAAATAACCTGGTCATACACTCACACATAAAAAGAAAGCCACTGGAATAATATCGATGCTGGGAAACCTCCTTTCCATGGAGGTTTAAGTCAATATATCACACTGAACATTAGTTTTAAAGAGCTTTTCCAAAGACATTTATTGGATTTTTCAAAATTGTCTGTTCCAAGCAGTTTCAAAATTCTTGCCTTTTCTAGCATCCAGAGCTTGCCTGGTCCCCTTCCTTTGTTTGTGTGCAGTGATGGTCAAACAGGCTTTGCTTTATAAACAGAAACTGTCTGATATGCTATATGAGAGCCATGGGCCCTTATCTATCCTCACTGCTTTTCTTGCAAGCTCTAATATTTTCTTTACTCAGTGCCTATGCTCATAATTCTGGGAAATAAGAATAAAAGTAATAAAGTAGTTGCATTCTTGGCTCTGGCTTATTGGCAGCCAATGATTTAACTTATTTCAATAAACACACAGTGACCACATACTGAATATTATAGATTACAGTGAGCATAATGAGTTATTCTTAAGACCTAGTTGACCCCCTTAAAATATCATAGCATAAATTATCAGTTGTGATCCAAAGTTACACAGAGAATGCTCTTCAAAGATTTCCCAAAGGTTCTAGGGCCACACCTCAGATTTATAGCAATGAAAACAGAAATGAATCTGTTCACTTGGGGCAGGAGAACCAAGCTATGAGAAGTGATGAATGCTCAGCCAACTTGCCAGAAACTGATTTATAAACCAGAATGCTGATTCATTAAATTAAATTGGAGATGAATCTGGTAAGATAACCGACATCCATCATTTGAACAGGGCACTCCCTCTTAATGAATAAGTCCATCAGAGACTAAATTGCAGATCAGAACTCTCCACAGGGGGAATTAGCGAGAAGGAAAGCCGTATATAAGGAGCCTTGCCTCCAACTCAGTTTGCTAAATTTGTTCCTCATTCTAAAGTTCTTGTAAAGAACTTTGGCACCTGACAGTGGAATGATGTCACCCTTGGGCAGTGTTTGCCCTTCAACTGACTTTTGTCTCTTCTCAAACACATTCTTGTTTTAAGAAAACAAGCACTTAGGTCATAGTTTCCTTTGTGTTTATTAAATTCATTTTGAAGTTCTTTTAGGATATAAAGGAGAGAATCTAGTTAAAAGGAAATCTGAGAATCACCTTAAACCTCTCAGCTGTCCTTATATAAACTATCTTTAGTACTGTGTTTTTCAACAGATGAATATGCATGTCTGTTTCAACATAATGCTTACTAACTTTAGTTTTCAAGAGGTGACAGTTTTCCCTATTCAGTTTAACAACTGCATACTGATATCTTCAAAAACCAGAAAACTGTCCAAAGGAAAAGAAAAAAGGAACACGACTGTCCTCTACGGTAGCTGTCAGTCAGAGCTGGGCAACAAGTGCAAATAATTATGGGCAGAATTAAGAAATCATGAAGCAATATTGGAGAACCCACAGGAAGAAAAGCCCCTGACATGTTCAAGCCCTTCTCTGGAAATTATGTTATGAAGGAAAACAAAGCATACTCCTCCAAATCACATCTGTAATTGGAATCATGACTAACCACTTAGCTCTTTCTTTTACCTTTCCTGGATTTGAAAAGTGATTTGACCATTACAGGTCTTTGTTCCATAGAAACCAGATATCAATAATGGGTAGGTTTTTTGATCTTGTGACAAAATACTTGACAAACTTTTTAAGGAAGCAAGTGTTTATTTTGTCATAGACCTCAAGCTCACAGGCACAGTCTGTTAAGGCAGGGAAGCCATGGTAGCAGGTTGGTGAGGTAGCTGATCACATTGCATTCACAGTCAGAAATCAAAGAGTGATAAATACTGTTGTTCACCTTGATTTTGTTCAGTCTAGGACCTCAGCTAATGGAATGGTGTTACCAACATTTAGGGTGGATCCTTTGAGCTCAGTAAATCTAATCAAGATGATCCCTTATAGCATGAATCTTAAAAGTTCTTATTAATAAAAACCAACCAGGAGCCAGGTACTGGGGTCAATGCTGGAAGACCAGAGAAACAGAACAAGCCACAGCCACCTCACCTTGCCAGTTCCTCAGCTGATAATGTTTCCTCAGACTGGAAGACTCTGAGTCCTCATCCAAAATGAATCTCAGCTGAACTGCTGCTGCTAAAAGCCTAAAAGTTTAACCACCTCTAGTTCCTGGTTTTCACACCTTATATACTTTTCTGCTTTCTGCCATCACTTCCTAGGATTAAAGGTGTTAGTCACCACGCCTGGCTATTTCCAATGTGGCTTTGAATTCACAGATGGATCTCTGCCTTTGGAATGCTAGGATTAAAGGTGTGTGTGCCACCATTTTCTAGCCTCTGTATCTAGTGGCTGTTCAGTTATTTGACCCCACATAAGTTTATTATGGTGCACAATATATTAAGGGACACAATATATCACCACATTCCCTCACCAGGGATGCCTAAAGTGACTGTAGATCCTGGCAAGGTGACAATATTAACCATCACAGATGGCATGAAAGAACAAATGGAAAAGTTAATACGGGCCCTTTACTTTATGTCATTTGATAGTTCACATAAGCTCTGGGCTGCCTGAATCTATGAAATTCTCTATCATCTGGTTTTCCTTGGAGATGCTCTTTTGTGGTATAGTTAATGTTTCAATAAAAATCAATTAAGTGACAAGATTTCTTATCCATTACAATACTTTTATCCAATTAAAGTGACTAAGATACTGGGTTTTCATGGTTGTTATGTAAAAAATGGAAAAGGACTCTCACTATATTTAATGTATATGTCTGTATGTCTGTTTCCCTGAGAGACCTTCTTTCAACATTCTTCCAAGTTCTTGGCATATAAAACACTTTCTGGCTTCACATAAATTCTCCCTGAACTATTTTTATCAGTTCATACCAGCTGTCTTCTGCACACTTACAAGAGAAAGATTTCTGACCCTACTCAGGCTCTTTTACTACCTGGAGTAGTTTACAACTGAGAGAAGACTGGACCATTATTAGTGACTTTTGTAGTTGGAGAGCTTCTCTCCAGGTGCCATCAAGCCCTGTTAGTCCAACAACCCACTTGTAAAATAAACACACAGACATTTATATTATGTAAACTGCTTGGCCATTAGCTCAGGCCTACCATTGTCTAGCTCTTACTATTATCTTTAGCCCACTTCTATTAATCTATACTTTGCCACGTGGCTCATGGCTTACCAGTACCTTATTTCTTTCTTGTCATGGCGGCAGCTAGCCATGTCTTTCTCTCTGCCTTCCACTTCCCAGAATTCTCTTCTCTGCCTGTCCGCCTATACTTCCTGCCTGGCTACTGGCCAATCAGCATTTTATTTATACAGAGTGATATCCACAGCAGACTTTCTTGTGTATCTCACTTTATACTCTCTTGTAATGAGACATCCTGCTGGTCAAGTATGTGTCCAGGAAGCTGAAGTCCAGGGAGGAGTGAGTATACTTGTATAGGTTTAAGCTATAGGGGCTTCATAAGATGAAGTCTACAAAAATAGGATTGATGACTTCAGACTGATGAGTAAGAGACATTGTAAAAAAAATTCAAGTGAGATTTTGTTTCAATTCATTCTTAGTTATACTAGAACACTGTTCTTTAGAATTGGCAAGCCATTCAAAGACAGGACTGTGGTTTGGCCCGGCTTTGGAGTTGTATGGGATACTTGATTTCTAATTTTCCTTATTACTAACTGTGACATTGGAAAAGGGACTTATTCCTTCACCACTACATTTGTTTTCTTCTTATTCTACTGGAAATACCTATAGTGTTTTACTGTAATTATAATGATGATTAAATGTTATGACTTGTATGATAATAGAATAATACCTGAGGACTATAAAACCAATAATGAGATCTAATCTTAAAAATGAAAAGTACTATTTCCCAGTAGCAGAAATGATTTTATAAGTGAGGAATCTCATAAACTTTTTTTTTTCTGTCTCTGTAATCATAAAACAACTCTAGCTATTCCTGAAGAAAAATTTTGAAATACAGAGACATTTGGGGAACTTGTATCCACACCACTGTATCATGAAGACAATGTGGATTTCCATGTACTACAGCAGTTGAGAAATTCCTCTCATTAAGAAGAGTATGGTTTCATAAAAGTGTAAGGGGCAATTCAATGCCCATTAATATCTTTGTCTTGTTTTTTGGGATAAAATCTCACTTGACTGGTCTGGAACTTGCCATGTGGACCAGGCTGGCCACAAACTCATAGAGATCCACCTGCATCTACCTCTGGAGTGCAGTAATTAAAGGCATGTGCCACTACGCTTAGCTCCATTAATAATTTAACAGGATAAATAGTACATTTCCATTAGAATTAATCTGTGGAAGCAGATTGATGTTTAAGTATGGCGACTTTAACGAGCTTATGCAATAGGCTTATATGTTTGAATACTTGATCCCTTGAAAGGATTATAGGTGTGGCCTTATTCAAAATTTTTTGTCACTTGGGATGGGCTTTGAAGCTTCAGAAACTTCCTCCCTTTCCCAGTGTGTTCTGTGCCTACTGCTTGAGGTTAGAGACATGAGCTCTCAGCTGTTCCTGACACCTGTCTTCGCTCCACCATCCTTGATTCTAACCCTCTGAAATTGTAAACCCAATTAAATGCATTCTTTTATAAACTGCCCTGGTTTTACCATAACAATAGGAAAATAACTAAGCTAATATGTATACATATAAGCACAGATAAATATCTATATCTTTTTAACCTGCCCATAAACGTAGCAGAATAGAAACAAGATGGATTGATTGATTCTTTCTTAAGTTTTCAAAGCCTTGCCATTTAGTTGTTTATTTGGATAAAATTTTCTGAATGGGAAATTAAATGTTTTGTGGTTATTTAGGATATATGTAATTGTTTCAAGAATTAAGCAAAGATTCTCAGGCTATAGGCTAGCTTACCAAAACTCTCATGTATATCAGTTACTTTTACCAAAATGCAAGAAAGAAAGTGAAGTCTTAAGATAAAAGATTTTAAGATTCCTGCTTCCTACAAGGGCAACTAATGTTAGAACTGTTTGAGTGAAAGAAGTAGAGTGGAATCAACATTATTAAAGCAGTACTATCACTTAGTCCAACTTTGAGTGTGTGTATGGGGGGGAGGTGTTTTCAATGTATTTAAATTCCCAAGTGCTAAGAACTTTACATTTTTCTATAATTAATGCATTATTCACCTATGCCTGTACCTCCTTGTGAATTTCTCTGGAAGGACTACATAGCACAGTTTGTGTGCCTCAGAGAAGTGGCTGTTGTGAATGAACTGTCCCAGACAGAAAATGGATCTCTCATTTGTCTACCATCAGTGTTCTTTTCTTACTACTATTATCTTCTGGAAAATAGTTTTTCATTTGTTCTTGTTAACATAATTCTTAAGGAATTTGACAAAAATTGTGTAACTTCTTTTAAATCAAAATGAACTTATGTACATGAATTGGATAGGAACAAGTTTCATAAATATTTTAGAAGATTCATCTATTCTATAAATGGAGTCTTGGCTACCAGACAAAGAACTGTGATATTAGGCAAAATCTCAGCACAAAGGATGGGAATTGGGCACAAAATCCACCCTGGCCAAAAAAAAGTTAATCACAAATGATATCTGCTGGAAAGGAGAAAAATCAACGAAATTCCAGGACATGACACATTCCTTGTTTTTTGTGTTTTTAAGAGATAATAAGAATATGAAGTTGGGTAGATAGGGAAGGGGAGGACGTAGGACAAGTTGAGGCATGGGAAAGATTATAAAAAAAAGTATTCTGTATAAAATTCTTAAAGAATAAGTAAAAAATAAATAATAAATATTTTTCTGCTTATATGTTAATGGAATTGTAAAAGTACCACTTTTGTATTACTTTTTCATTTGACACTGAATAAAACTATTTTTAAGCTTAAAAGAAGGAACTGTGCCAGCTAATCAGCTCCACATAGTTCAAGAACCTCAACATAATACTTGATGCAGTGAACTAATGGAAAAGAAAGTAGGGGATCCATACGAATTCACTGACACAGGAAATGAGCCTTTGAACAGGACCCTGGTTATGCAGGCACTGAGACCAACAATTGACAAATAAGACATCAGGGAACTAAAAAGCTTCTAGACAGCAAAGGGTATAGCATCTTTCAAGTTAATGAGCAGTCTAAACAATGGGAAAAATTATTTACCAGCTATATGTCTGTCAGATGGTTACTATCCAAACTATACAAAGAATTCAAAAAGCAAAACACCAAGAAAATGAACAACCAAATTTTAATAATGGAGTTAAAACTAATAGAGAGTTTTCAAAGGATGAAATTCAGTGGCTGAGATATATTTTTTAAAATGTTCAACACCTTTAGCCACTGGTGAAAGTCTGATTAAAGTACTTTGTGGTTTCATTTTACCCCAGTCAGAATGGCTAAGATCAGTTTTTGAACATCTATGCTGTTTGCATCTTCCGGCTATTGTGTAAAGAATGGCAATAAACATGGATGAGTAAATATCCCTGTAGTAGGTGATGGATTCATCCTGGTTCATGCCCAGGAGTAGTAATCTGGAACATGTGGTAGATCTATTTCTAGCTTTTGAGGATATGATAAAATATATTATATAAAAGAATGTGATAAAATATATTAATTTCCACAGTGATTTCAACAGTTTACACTTCCACCAGCAGGGAATAAGTGTTCCCCTTTGCCTACATTGATGTCAGCATTTGTCATCATTTGAACTGATAAATGAATAATGAAAATGTGGTACATTTACACAATGGAATATTGTTCAGCTATTAAGGAAATGAAATTATAAAAAATGTGGGCAAATGGACAGAGCTGGAAACAATCTAAATGAGGTAACCCAGACCTAGAAAAGCAAATGTATCATGTTTTCTACCATTTTTGAAAAAAGAATTATATTCAAAATGACCTAAATTAAATTTAGAACACACCCCAATGTAATCCACAGAATCTTGCCTCTTCTTTAAAGTATAGCCTTAAAACACATAACACTCTAGTGACTTTCAAACATACTAAGTATACTGCCCAGGAAGGAAGGGGTAATCTAAAATCAACCAGCTGCTGTGGGGAATCTGCTGTAACATGCAATTCAGAATTGTAGTGAATGTTTGGCCATTAAATTAGTTACATAAATGCCCCATCTGACAAAAAGAAAAAAAAAATTGTTTTCTGAGATTTTAAGCATTTAGAATCACAGAGAGAGGGTGTGGGGGAGGGAGAGGTGGAGAGGCTTTGTAGCTAAATTCAGGTCTTTGGGAAGCAGTATAAAACTTATATTCAACTCTATTTTTCCTTCTAGTTATAATATTATAAACTGTATCTTAGAAACATCTCAAAATATAGTATAGTTCATCAAATGGATCATTTGTGAATTATATAAATAGACATAGGCAACCTATAAATTCATATATATGCATCTGTTATATTGTTTGTTTTTTATATATTTTTTCCTTTAACAACATTTAACAATGTATCCAAGTAGTTATACATGAACTAACATAAATTGATTACCTAACCCAATAAGAACATATGAATAATTTTGAAAAGACTTTAAAATCACAGCTGAAAATTAGAAACCTATCTCAGCAATGACATATTATATGCAAAGAAAATGAATGGAGTACTTGAAGCGTAGCCCTCCTCAGCTTATCTTGAAATGATTTTGCCAGAAAATGGCATAACATTGAATTCACTGATAAGCAAAGCAATGAATTTTCATAAAATAAGTATTTTTAAAGTTAAAATATATTTAAGATTTCAAGTGACAAAGGGAAAACCTTCTTCAAAAGTTTAAAACTTACAGAAAACATTGAAGAAAATTTCAACTAATAACACAAGAAATTAAATAAAATCTCAATGTCTATACTCATATTTACATTATCTGATTTTATTTACATCACAGCTAGACTGTGTTCCTTCCTTTCAGAAAAAATCTAGTTTTCCTATGTGAAAAGTGGTCTCTTTTTGCCTCTTTCACCTCTCACCTATGAAGAATTGATCACATACCTTGTAGAGGAGACTCAACTTTACTCTTTTTGTTTAAAATCCTGTCCCACTCCCAGGGTCTCTCTCTCTTCTGTCTCTGTCTCTGTCTCTCTCCCTCTCCCCACTCTCTGCCTCATGCTTGTAAATCAGCATGTAAGCTCTCAGCTACTGCTCTAGCAATATGTGTACCTGCCTGCCTGCTGCCATGCTCCCTTTCAAAATGGTCATGGAATTTAACCCTCTGGTATAGTGTGCTCCAAATTAAATACTTTGTTTTATAAATTGTCTCAGTCACGGTGTTTTGGAATGGCAACAGAAAAGTAACTAAGACAGAACATGGTACCAGGGAGTGGCATATTGCTGAGACAGATTTGACCATGCTGATTTTTAGAGCAACGTAGAAGACTTTGAGACTTTGGACTAGGAAAATGGTTTAATAGTATAAACAGGGCTTAATGGGCCATCCTATTGGACACTTGGAAGACAGCATTGCCAAGAGCAATGTGGACTATAGAGAACAGCTCAAGTGGGAAATGAGCAACTGGGCTAGAGGCCATGCTTGTGATAGCTTTGCTTTTTGCCCTTGTCCAAATATTCCTGAGGATACACTGAAGTTTGGGACAAAATTTGTTGGCAGAGAAGATTTCAAGACAGCCTAATATTGACTCTGACACATGGTGCAGATTTACAGTTAAAAAAAATCAAGTAGGGCCAAAAGAAATAAAAACTGTACAGTTTGAAAAGAAAAAGAGCACCAGGAAACTGAATGTTTAGGCCAAGTCTTATGCTGAAAGAGATTAAGGGGAGGCCTGATACAAAAGGGAATGAGAGGGTGGTGCCCTCAGAGCAAGATCCATCCAGCTAATCCTGAAACTTGAGATAGGATAATGTACTACTGATTTTCTTGTTCTAAAAAGCAACAACAAATAAAAGTTTCATAGAAATTTAATTCAAGAAGGGGTCCCAATTCTTTCCCAAGATGGAAGTCAGACTTGACACATGGTTCTGGCTTTAGAGTCATGAAGGATATAAGATCAAAGGATTATGGAGTCTTCCTTTGTAGTTAAGTAAAGCTGCTGAGGCCAGGCATGTGACAGAAGAGTCCCTGTATGAAGGCCCTAAGAGAGAGGGTCTTGCATGCAGCTGTGAAAGTGTAGCCTGAATTACATTGGAGACTCTAGGATGCTGGAGATGTTAGAGCCATGGTTATCGGCCAGGGAGAGTAGCATACAGAAAGTGGAACCAGCCCAAGAAAAAGAACTGTGTTGAAATCAGCAAACCTGAAAGAATGAGGCCATATAGCCCTTTCTTCTTTTTTTATTATTAAGAAGTTTTGTATTCATTTTACATACCAACCTCAGATTCCCCCTTTCCTCCCTCTTCCTGCCCACAACTTCCCACCATCTCTATGGCAAGGCTTCCTATGGAGAGTCAGCAGAATCTGGTACATTCAGTTGAAACAGGTCCAAGCTCCCCCCTGCACCAAGGCTGCGTAAGGTGATCCACCATAGGCACTGGACTCCAACCATATAGCCCTTTGACATGAGACATGGACCTACAGGATTTAGAATTTCCCCTGCTGGATTTTGGTCTTGCTATAATCCAGTATTTCCTCACTGTACCCCCATTCCTCCATTTTGGAATGGTAATGTATATTTTATTTCATTGTATGTTAGAGGTCTGCTTTTTTATTATGTAAGGGGTTAAAATTCAGAGGCTACCTTGAGTCAGAAGAGACAGACTTTGGACTTTTAAACCATGTTGAGACCATGAAAAACAATGGAGACTTTTGAAGTTGGACTAAGTGCAGTTTGCATTATGATATGGCCATAAGTCTATGGTGTCCAGGAATGGAATGTGGTGTTTTGAACGAAAATGGCCCCCATAGGCTCACATACTTGAACACTTAGTCCTCAGTTTGTAAAACTGTTTGGGAAGGATTAGGAGGTATGGCCTTATTGGAGAAGGTATATCACTGAGTGGTGGCATTTGAGGTTTCAAAAGCTGCTACCATTCGAAGTTTCTACCTCTTATAAATCAATATGTAGTTCTCAGAAACTGCTCTAGCACTATGCCTGCCTGCCTGCCAACATGCTTCCTTCCATGATGGTCATACACTCTAAATATGAAGTGCTTTCTTTTGTGAATTGCCTTGGTGATTTGACATGGCAATAGAAACATAACCAAGACATACTACTCATTTTTTCTATCTTTTTTATTAATTTTTAAAATTTACATACCAACCACAGTTCCCCTTCCCTCCTTTCTTGTCGTTCCCTCCACTACCTCCATTCTATACCCCCCAATCTACTCCTCAGAAAGGGTGAGGCCTCCAATGGGAACCAACAAAGCATGGTATATCAAGTTGATGCAGAACCAAGCTCCTCTCCACTGTATCAAGGCCCAAAGCCCAGCAGGGCATCCCACCATAGGGAACAGGTTCCAAAAACTCAGCTCATGTGCCAGGGACAGATCCGGGCCCCCACAAACAGACCAAACTACACAACTGTCACCCACATGCAGAGGGCCTAGGTCGGTCCTATGCAGGTTCCCTAGCTGTGGGTCTAGAGTCTATGAGCTCCCACAAGCTTGGGTCAGCTATTTTTGTGGGTTTCTTCATCATGATCTTGACCCCTGCTTGCTTGTATTATCCCTTATTCAGCTCTTCAAATGGGCTCCGGGAGCTCCACCCTGTGGTTGACTGTGGATCTCTGCATCTGCTTCATCAGTTACTGGATGAAGGTTCTACGATGACAAATAGGGTAGTCACCAATCTGATTACAGGAGATGGCCAGTTAGGGCACCCTCTCTACTACTGCTAGGAGTCTTAGCTGGGGTTGTCCTTGTGGAATCCTGGCACCAGGTTTTTCCCTTACCCCATAATGGCCCCCTCTATCAAGATATCTCTTTCATTGCTCTCCCTCTCCATCCTTCCGCCAACTCAAGCATCCCAATCCCTTATGTTCCCATTCCCCCATCCCCTCTCCTAAACACCCTCCACCCCCAGTTTACCCAGGATACCTCATCAATTTCCCTTTCCCAGGGTGATCCATGCATCCCTCTGAGGGTCCTCTTTGTTACTTGGTTTCTCTAGGGCTGTGGATTGTAGCCTGGTTATCCTTTGCTTTAAATCTACTATCCACTTACGAGTGAGTACATACAAGACCAACTCCATTGCCCAAAACCCACCGAACCCATTGTTTTCCCCCTGGCCAACTATCGCCTGCAAAATTAGCAGCCCTGAGAGGCACAAGCACCAACTTTTTTTTTTTTTTAAAAAAGGGGGCTTCTTTAAATTTTTCTACCCCCTCACTTTCTGGATAGATGATGAAAATCACTAACAATTACCTGATGTCTTTGTTGAATCAGACCTCTGAAAATAATCTTTTCCCTTTCACCTGAAACCACATGAGAAATATCCAGACACTGATACATGACAGCATGAATAATTTCAGTACATCTCAGAATTTAAAAATGTCCATACAAGAAAAAAAAGACATAGGTTGCTTTTTTTATAAAACATGTTAAAATTGAGGTAAAATACCTGTACTATGAAAGAGCCTTGAAAAATATTTCAAGAGGCACTGTGTGTGTGGCATGTAAAAATGAGTCCAATTGCCACTGGTTTTTACCACAAGAAATTATATTTATAAAACTCGGATGCTGAAATCAAATAAATGCATATGTACTGCAAAGGTCACCAAAAAGACATTAATATGTCATTTAATATGTTTCAAGATGTATGCTTAGAATAAAATATACTTACTCAGTTTTAACTGCTTTTAGAGTTTAATAAAGGCTTTTTTCTTGTAAATGAGCATAGATCAGAGTGGTGTGGTATTTTGTTACAGTGATATGAATTCTAACACAACTTGTCATATTAAATTCAAAACTATCAGTTATGAACAAAATACATAAAAGATAATAAGTCCATCATTCTATGTCAAGTCATCTTCACATGTGTGTGTGGAGGTCAGAAGAGAGCATCAGGGGGTTGGGGATTTAGCTCAGTGGTAGAGAGCTTGCCTAACAAGCGCAAGGCCCTGGGTTCAATCCTCAGCTCAAAAAAAAAAAAAGAGGGAGCGTCAGATCCTCTGGAGTTCGAGTTACAGGCAGTTGGGTGCTACCAGGTATGTTTTCTGGGAACCAAAGTTCGTTTCCCTGGGAGAGCAGTAGGTTGTCTCAAATGTTGACCTATCTCTCCAGCCCCTAAAAACTACTGCTTTTAGTAGTGCAAAAAAAAAAAAAAATCTCTAAGTAAAAAGACAGTATGCCCAAATATAGGAAGATTAAGGAGAAAACAAGGACCAGAAACCATTAGAGACTCTGTTGCCATTTTCTCTATTGCATCATTTTTGGAATAGGATCTCAATGTCTGATACATCCATGGGAGTTTTCTAAACTTAAATTCTACCCCAGAGAAATCAAAATCACATCTCTGGGGATAGAGCATAGGCATTCTTAGTTGAGTAAACTCCCTAGGTGATTCTAATATCCAGTCACAGTTGAGAACTTCCAGCCCAACAGACTGGAAAAAGAGAAGCCTAGGATGTGTAACAAAGGACTCTGATCTCATTTAACTGGTTGTTCCTGATGAGATTGGACATACAAACTACTAAAGCAATCCTCACCAATGAAAGTGAGAGGATTGTGTTAGAAGTTTTCCAAAGTTAACATTTGTTATAGCATTTTGAACTGACTAAAGCCAGCTAGCTACTAAATCTGATAGAGTATTTCTTCTTCTAGTCTGAATCTAAACTAATCCATCTTGGACTACGAATAAAGCTACTTTTGCTAGAACACACATGAAAATATAAGTATTTGAAGAGAAGTTAGTATGAGAAGTCAGGTATGAAGTCAATAAATGGGTGGATGATATCTAAAGCTCCCTTCTCTTAATGTCAGTAAATACACTATATTCATGTACTGCTTATTACGTGTTTGGTATGTTCTGTATATAAAGGCTCTTCTAACTTATTCTAATTCTAAAAATGTGCTAATTCCTTGGTGTATAAGAAGAAAAGCTATGGTTAGCCATAAAAAAGTGATGGATGTTTTAGTGGCTATATTCGGCTGTAAGCAATAAATGCTGAGCTCGGCAGAAAGTACTATAGGCAAATGTAAGTGATTTACTGGCTATCTAAACCACATGAGATTTGTAATGCATGAAACCCTCAGGCTCATCACTTCCCTTTTGTAATGGGAAACAATTTCAATTTTTTGGTGAAAAATGATACAATTAATTTCAACTTCATGTTGTAAAACAAAAAGCTAGCTAATTTTTATTTTATTGTATATATATATATATATATATATATATATATATATATATATATATATATATAAACTTTTTTTACAAGGTCTTTGGATCTTTTTGGAAATACAAATGATCTCTTAAGATGCAGAAAGAAGAAAGGATGTTAAAAATGTATATATTGGTAGGCATTTATTATTGATTGTGTGTTTGTGCAGGGTTCATGGGATCAAAATGAGAAATTAGTACTGTGACAGACCCATTATATTCTGGTAGACTCTCCTGAGAGCTGATTCTAATAACATAGCATTCTTTAAGGCAGATACGTATACAGGTGATTGCCATGGTTACATATGGATACTGAAAAAATGTCTTGGCTTCCAACAAAAGAAAGGAAAGAAAGAAGGAAGAAAGGAAGGAAGGAAGGAAGGAAGGAAGGAAGGAAGGAAGGAAGGAAGGAAGGAAGGAAGAAAGAGAAAGAAAAGCGCCCTAAGGAAAAAATAGTAAGAGATAGAATGTTACCCCTCCCCCAATTGATACAGAATGTCATCATAGAAGACCATCAACACAAATCTAAAAATTCTGTTATGATTAGTAGTTTGAACAGCAGAAGCTTTAAGTGCTATACTGTATCATTGTATAAAATAGTGACCCTTTTGTCAGTTTCAGTGTGAAAGAGAAATAAAACCTCTTTCTGGGCACTGTGAAAATAAAGTCTGTATTTCTGAATAAATAGTAAACAATAATAACGATGATGGAATAGCTGACACAATGCAAATTTAAATGAAGGAGAGTAACTTTCTAATTACTGGCTACATTTTATTCTTTGTAAGTGTAATTAGAAAGAGACTATGTTCCTTTAATTAGAAAGTTAATTAGATTGTGACCTCTTTTTCTGCCTTATTGTCTTTGACTGCAGGCTGGGAGTAAATTACAAATCCCATGACCTATGAGTCTATAGCCCCTCCAAAGCCAGATTGGTTAAAAACAAATAAGACCATAAGCAATAGTACTAGGACTTAAAAAATCATTTGGGGATTTCCTAGAATAGAGACAGTTCTATTAGGAAAAGCATTTATGCGGATAAATGTAGGAGATACTTTTCTGGATCAAACCTAGGTAGGGAACTCACTAAATTATATTCTTTAGAATGTTGGTTCTGTTCTCCAATGACTCTCATACTAGTATGTATGAAGCATTTGTTAGAATAAATATTTCTCTGTTTTGCTTATCAAATTCTCACTTCAGTGAGTCTTGGAGTTTCTGAACAAAGCTAGGACATTTTCTTTAATGTGTGGTAGCTTAGATTGCTGACATGAACTTTGAGACTCGCCAAGTAAAGGAATACATTTGACTTTCCCATTTATTAGAGTGTATAGAATTTATTTTAAACTATTTCATCATTGACAACATATGGCATACTGTGTGTTACTTAGTTTATGCAAGAAGACAAAGGTGAAGTTGTCATTAATAATTTCCTTCATTTAATGTTAGAGCTATACCAGAGGTTTTGCTATTTCACAGTGATTTTTAAATTAGCATGTTTAGGGTTTTTTAATTTTTTTTTAGATTTAATAATAAATGTTAGGAATGAGTTTCTACTATTGTAATTACTCATGTCCTCATGTAAAATATTGTAGAGACATTCCCTACTACTGTAGTATAAGGGGATACAAATCTAGTGAGGCATCACTCTTTAATGGGAGAAATTGTTCTATTAATTTTATTATTCATTCTAGAAATCTCTTGATGGCTTTCTTCTTGATAGCCTAATTAGTTGAGTTATTTCTCTAATACCATATTTGCCTCAGGTGTAAATTCCATGTAAAATGCTATTGGACATCTTTTTAAAGGTTTATGATTTAATAGTCTGTATATTTTGTATGTGCTTGCTAATAAACTCCTACAGAGGAATTTGGTCTGAGATTTTCCCACATTATAATCTACAAGCAAAACCCCTTGAGGCAGGGACTACCTCTAAACAGTAGCATTTTCCTAAAGGAAAATCATAATATTTGTCCAAGAAGAGACTGAATTAGGATAGGTCACATTACCCCTGCTCCATACTCCAATTCATGTTTGAGCTTGTGCTTGAAAGTGTTTTATGCAAAAAGAGCTCTTCAAAAACACTTGAAGAAATGCTATGAAACAAATTTCAACCTCATGGAAGAGTGGTAGTAGATGTCCCAGGGAACAGAAGAGCATTGGTAAATGAATCTGTAGTATCTCAGTTGTTCTATATGAAAATGCTACGCAGAGCAAAAACAGAAGAGGCAATGATTCTATGTTTACCTTCTCAGTAACAGTTTCCGAGGGAAATAATAACTGAGGAGAAATAGTCAATTGCTTTACTTGATGATATGAATTGTATTTTGTGTAGAGTAAGTGCTCTAGAGCAGGCAAAAACATTTTGTCTACAACACATTAGCATACTGTAAAATTTGAAGAAACCCCATTGCTGTGTTCTCATTTAATGTAATTTAAAGTAAAATGTTCCTAAGTACGCACTGTTAATACTGAATATAATAAAGAACTCTAATCCTCACAATGTTGGTTGCAAAAGATTTTCTCACTAAGTGCATGTGTTTACATTGATGTTGTTTATGTTCATGTGCTGCTATAGTTCAATTTAACTTATTGCATGTGCTAAAAATATATGGGAAAATAATTTGATGGCATAATTGCTGTATTCTATGGGATACCTTAAATGAGTGTCATTTAAAGCCAGAACCAACAGAAAGCACTCTGGCCAGGTGGTGGTGGTGGTGGTGGTGGTGGTGGTGGCACACACCTTTAATCCCAGCACTAGGGAGGCAGAGCCAGGTGGATCTCTGTGAGTTCAAGGCCAGCCTGGTTTACAGATCGAGTTCCAGGAAAGGCTCAAAACTACACAGAGAAACCCTGTCTCAAAAAAAAAAAAAAAAAAAAAGAAAGAAAGAAAGAAAGAAAGAAAGAAAGCACTCTGCTTTGGAGTTGGTTTCAGGATCAGTTGTTAGTTGGATTTACCAGCTCAGTCAGGGTAAGGATATCTTGCAACACTTGCTAATTTTTAGAATGTCAATTTGATTCTTCAACACTAATAACACCTTACCTTATCAATGGCTTATGTAAAAATCATTTGATAAAGGTCGGCATGTTATAGTGAATAAACTCGTTAACTGATTTATGGCTGTCATATGTAGTAACAAAAGACAGGGAAGATCAATAGAAAGCATTTAATATGTGGACAGAGGAGACGGCACAGTGTATGAGCCTACTTGCTGTACAAGCACAGGGACTTGAGTTAACATCTCTATTACCCATTTATAATTAGGCAAGTCTATGCATGCCTATAACTCTTGCATTGGGGAATATAAAAAGGCAGATTCCAGAAAATTGCTAACTAGTCGGTCTATGCAAAATATTACATTTCTGCTTAAGAAAAGACCCTGCCTCGGGGGAATAATGTAGAGAGCCCAATGTCTTCTGACCTCCATCTGCTCATCCAGGTGAATGTACCACTTGTATTTATACTACACACAACACACATAAAAATAATTATTTTTGTAATATAAGATCAAGGGCTAATGAGTACCATGATGAAATCATAAATCCATAAATCAGGATTCCCCAAGGTGAAGCATTTGTAAAAAACTTTGTAAAGTGTTAGACACAAGGTAGGTGCACAGTAAATGATAAGCTCTATTCTACTGTAATTTCCAGTGGTAAAACTGATGACTTTGATGTCTTTGCATAAGCTAATAAAAGTACATCAAAAAGAATCTACCAGTTAAAAAGAAGATAAGATTATTATGATTATTACAGTAGTTTGTGCTCTGTAGATTATTGATAGAGAAAATATGTGTGATAATAGCTACTAAAAATAATGCCAGCTGCCAGCATTAACTAGTGACTATTTATGTATCATACTGTACTAATTGCTTTTCATTCACTACTGCTTTTCATTCTCTCACTAATTCTATAATGAAGATATTAAAATGATGTTTAAAAGTGATGTATCCAGGAGCACCCAGACACTTACTATCAGACTTAGGCTTGGGCCTTAGAACAGTGTGGAAACAATTACTATGCCATTATTCATTAAATTTGCAATAAAATATTTGCAAAAATTAAGATTACAGCATTTAAACTTCTTTTTGAAATTTATTATATTTGTGTTTTAATTTTACACATCAGCCATGGGTTCCCTTGTCCTCCCCCCACCCACCTCCACCTCCCTTTCCCCCCAGCCCCTCGCTTCCATTCCCATCTCCTCCAGGGCCAATATATACTTCACTTAACATTATGGAATTAATAATTAAACTGTTGTTCCAAACTCTGAAAGTCAGTGTGTGTGTGTGTGTGTGTGTGTGTGTGTGTGTGTGTGTGTGTGTAATTTATTTGATAAGAAAAGTTTCAGAATCCTCCTATGGTCTGAATGTGTTCTTTCCCCTGAAAAAGATTCATATGTTGAAATTCACTTGCTGATGTGATAGTATTAAGAGGTACAGTCTTTAGGTGACCATTAAGTATTGAAAAAGGTTGAAGGAACTCTCTAGTCCATTCTGTCCTTTCTGCCATGTCAGAACACAATGTTCAAGATGCTATATGGAAGCTGATCCTGGCATCTAATCAGACACCAGACCTCTCGGTACCTCCATTTTAAACTTACCAGCTACTGGAATGATGAGAAAAAAATGTGGTTTATAAGTTATTCAGCATCCAAAAATTTGTTCTGGAAGTATGAATGGGCCAAGACAAACAAAAATAACAAACATACAAGTAAGAGTTTGGAGAACACATTTTTGTATGTGTAACATTTTGCAGATAACAATTCCAGGGATTCTGGCACTGAGTACAGAAAATGTACTCTGACTTTAATTTTTCTTTATTATTTGAAATTAAAGTATAATTACATCATGTCTCTTTTCCTCCATCTATCCCTTGCCATAGACACCCTTCCTCTCAAACTTATATAGTCTATGGCCTCCTTTTTTGTTGTTGTTGTTACAGATGATACCAAGAGACAGACATGCTAACATGGAAGTGGGAAATCTCACACCATCTCAACCCTAGACAAAAAAATTGCAGGAAACTAAGAAATTCTGAGAGTGGTGAAAATTGTCTTCCCCATGGAATAGTTCCTTAACTGGTTATCCAATACCACATTGTTAGCCCTGAAATCATATACTGTGACTTATGAAACAGCATCCACCTAGCATATTATATGCTTTGATCAGAAAGTCCCATATAAATACAATTCTAATTCAACACAAAAGTCTGTTCAAACATGGTGATTTTATAATTTGAGTGTTTTTGAAAACCTGAATACCCAGTTAATACATCTTACTTGAATTTTGAACTTTACATAGTATAATGTTCACTGTTGTACAAATAATACAAATTATTAGCCATACAAAAACTCCAGAAAATTAGGCTGCAAATTTATAACAGAGTAAATGACCTTTTTTTTTTCATTTTTAATGTAGTTAATCACGGTCTAGTCCTATCATTTTTAAATTCAATGAGTGAATGTCCCTGCCTTTGCATCTGAACTATGGAACCATAGAATAGTTGTCATTTTGTTTAATTTGACCTTGAGAAAATTGTATCAAAAAGACAATACAAATTTTAAGGATCTTGTAATTATTCTATCTCTGACAAGAGTTTCCAAGATACATGACAAAATTTTAAAAAGAAAAAGTAGAAATAATCATGTTCAATTTATTGGTGAAATTATTAAGGCCACTCCACATAGTTAAAAGAGGGTTTTATTTAGTGGTGTAACTTACAAATGAAGGGATAGTTAATACGGTCTGGGAAAGGTATGGCGCAGTCCAGTGGTGTTGTCTGGAAAACTCTGCTCCATCTTCCTCCAGCGTCCAGGGTCCAGGAACCAAGAGAGCCCCCACATCCAGAACTCGGGTCTTCAGCATTCTGTCTCAGCCCCGCCTTGTACACATGACCATTACTGAAGCCTCAATGGGGGTTGGACCTTCCAGGTCAAAGCTGGAATGGTTACCCACTACATCAATTTGTGCAGATATTTTTGATATCTCTTTTTATTAGTGCCTCTTCTGGTTTGATATATTCAGTAGATACACCGGTTGATGACTTAGAGTTCATTCTTATGAAGGATTCAAAGAGACCTACAAGAGTGAATTTCAACCATCACTCTCTCCAGCCAGATCTCTGCTCTAATGCTCAGTGCAATGGATAGCATGGACCTGACATTTATTTAGTATTGTTATTTAAAACACTCACTGACTTCATAAACATATTAAGCAGATAGCAAACAAAGAAGAGAAAGTTGACCTGTACTTCCTCTTGTGTGTTTGGAGTTTAATTAAAGACTAAAGAAGTAGTTGGATACATATACTGGATATAAATATAATAGTCAATATTTAATAATTTTTATTTTCTACTTACATTAGTCTTTTAATTACATTTTTATTTAGTGTATGTATATATGTAGGCACATGCATGCCACAACATGCACAAGAAGGTCACAGGACAACTTACTGTATTGGTTTGGTGAGAATACTGTCTAGGAGCAGCAGAGTAGTAGCCACCAGGAGATGCTTTGTAAATTGAGGAGGGACAAGATTTGTGGGCACTGTGGCTCAGTAGAACTAAGAGTCTGATTTTGGGCTCTGACTTAGAATAAGTCTATTTCAAACAAGAATTAGTGTAGTGAATGGTCTACTTTCCATAAGCCTCTCTATCATATGATTTCATCGACCATAAAAAGGATATAACACTAACTGCCATTCCATGTCTGACTAGGGTTCTCTGTCAATTACTTTGAATAATTCTAGTATTATTCAGTGAGTTGAACTTAAAAAGGAGAAAAAGTTGTGATGTGGAAAAGGCTGCCTAAGCACAATAATAAATTAATCTCAATGGGGATAAGTGAGGTTCTTTGAGTAGCACAAAGTAGGAGTCAGAGCAACATGGGTACAGTTACCATATATTAGCATTGCTTCTTTGGCAGTTTCCTTGTGACAATGTGATAGAAACTTTTTTGAGATTGATAGTGGTGAATTAAATAAGGAACTGACAACTTAGAGGCTACATTTTTAAAAAACCAGTTAGGCAAGATCGATTTCAGAATATGACTAGTGAAAGGTATTAGACACGACTAATGGACATGGGTTAGTCACAGATTAAATGATAATAAGTGCAAAATCTAGAGCAGTGCAAAATATCATTCCGCATCTAGGAATATGGCCATTGCCAAGGCAGACAAATGAATAAGTGAGAAGGTATGAGAAAAAATGGTAATACTTTTTATTGTCATAATTTTCAGTTTCTGCATAAGTTCTACTTTGGAACCTCCTAGTTCTCCATAGACAGGGGCAGAGATACTCTCACTTAGAGGAGACTAATTAAGAATGATGGTATGCAGATTACTGTGGTCCCCCCATTGAGTAGATGGTTTAAAATTAGTTATAAGACATAGGGTCCAAACGCTAACTTGATAAAGCTGTCTTCCTGTCCAAAGCCTCCAAAATCACACTGTATGTTGTATTTCAGAGAATAATCTCACTGCTATCCTTGCTTGCATTAGTCATAACTTCCTGTATCCACAACTTCTCCTCCAGTTCAGATCACAGCACTAACTTACCAGTTTCTTACATACTTCCCTGTGACTTATAGCACAAATATATTTGCAATATTTCATTATAGTGACCAAAACCAGCACCACATGGACAGCAATACATTCTATTCTCAACAGACACAGTAAAGAACCCTTCTTGGACTGTGGCTGCAGTAGTTTCTACTCCCAACAGTGTTACTCATTAAGCTCTGGATATAGCTTTCTACGGCTTTTCCAAGCCCACTTCTCAAATCTCTTCCATATTCCACCTACAAACACATTCTATAGCTCCTCAAATTGTGTGACTGAGTGTAATCACAATTGTTCTCTATTACTCTTGAACAGTTGTGAGTATGCCACTTAAATAAACAACTGAAAAATAAAAGAAAGGCTTATTTTAGTTCACTGTTTTAGACGCTTAGTCCATGGCATAATAAAGTGAAAAGGAGAATTCCAGCATACTCTGGTTTGTTGGTTTGTTTGTTATCTGTTTTATTTTTTCCAGCTCCCTGCTCATGGAATGATGTCAAGCACATTTAGATAATCTCTCTCACCCTTATTCTTCTGATAATACCCTCATGGACATACCTAGTATGCCTAAACAATCTCCTAGACTTACTTTGAACCCAGACAAATTGATAATAATGTCTAAATATCACAAAAGATTTTCCAATCTTCTCCAAATCACATGGTTAGAACTCATGACTTCATTTCAGATTAGTCCCATTGCTCCATACCAAGACCCTGTATCTCATATTGAAGATATTTGTATTTTTTATTATATTCCATAGTTACCAAGATAAAATCACAGGTTGATATGCTATAAAGAAAAAGCACATTTGTGGAAGGAAATTCTCTATGAACAGAAAATAGCACATTCTACTATACCAAATGGTCACAATTGACTCACAGCACATATACATCATCTCTCTATTCAGTAAGTCAGAACACAAGTATGTCTCACTGAGATATAAATGAAGGTTTGGGCAAGGTTGAATTCCAAGGAATTTCTGGAAAAAGAGTTTCTTTGCCTTTTCCAGATGCCATAGGCAACCCACACTCTTTGACTACTCAATCTCTTCTCTATAATCAAAGCCATTAGTATCATACATCTCTGACCCTTTCTTTTTCTTGGTATCTCTGTCTTCTGATTACAGCAGGACAGATACTCTGCTTTTGAGGGTTTATATGATTAGATCGAGCTCATGAAAATAAACACTCTAGTTTCTTTTTAGTCCTTAGTAATAATCACATTATCAAAACACATTTTTCCATATAAAGTAACATACTAATAGGTTATAGGACTTTCCTATATAGACATATTTTGGAAATTGATTGTCTCACACAAATACATTTTCTGAACCAGTGGCAATAAATGAAAAGCCCAAATCCAGTAACAACAGCCATTGTGATGAGAAGCACAACTGCCCAATTAACAAAGAAATATGAAATAGTATAGGCCACTGTGCTGACTAGTTTTCTATCAACTTGATGCAAACTAGAGTCATCTGGGAAGAGGAAACCTCAACTGACAAAATGTAACCAACAGATTGGCCTGTGGGCAAGCTTGTGGTACATTTCTTGATTGATAATTGATGCATGAGGGTCCCTTCACTGTGGTTAGTGCTACCCCTGGGCTGGTTGTCTTGGGTGCCATAAGAAAGCAAACTCAGCAATCCAGGAGAAACAAGCTGGTAAGCAACACTCCTCCATGGCCTCTGATTCAGGTTCTGCCTATAGGTGCCTGCCTTGAATTCCTCTCTGGAATTTGCAAGATGTAAGATGAAGTAAACTCTTTCCTTCCCAATTTGCTTCTAGTCACGGTGTTTTATAATAGTAACAGAAACCTAACTGAGACAACCCTATGTAATTCTATAAAATGTAGTGTTTTTTTTTTTTACATGTGTGATGACTATTGTGTCTTATCTCAGAAGTGGAAAAGACTCCTAAAACTTAGTATATAATTTTACACATGAAAGTTTAGCTTATGTAACAATGAGAATAAAAGATTTAAATTTTTTATTTATCTATTTATTTTTACATACCAGCTGTAGCCTTTTCCCCCCATTCTCTCCTCCTAGTCACTCTTGCCCATTCCCACACTCCCTGTCCCCAACCCCCTCCTCTTTTGGCGCCATTTAGAAAAGGTCAGGTCTCCTATGAGTATCAATAAAACATGGCACATCAAGGTGAAGTAATATATGAAGAGCACCTCCTCATATATTAAGGCTGGGCAAGGTGACCTAGTATGAGAAGTAGGGTCCCATAAGCCAATAAAAGTGTCAGAGATGGCCTCTGTTCCTGCTGTTGGGAGCCACATAAAAGACGACCAAGCTACATAACTGTAATGTATATGCAGAGTGCCTATGTCAGTCTCATGCAGGCTCCCTTGTTTTTGGTTCAGTCTCTGTGAATCCCTATGAGCCCAGGTTAGTTGATTGTTTGAGTCTTCCTGTGGTTTCCTTGACCCCTCTGGTTCCTACACTCCTTTCTCCTTCTCCTCTGTAGAGTTTCTGAACTCCACCTAACATTTGGCTGTGGGTCTCTGCCTCTGCTTCCATCAGTTGCTAGATGACACCTCTCTGATGAAAATTGTGCCAGGCATTAATCTGGTCACAGGAGATGGCCAATTCAGGCTACTTATCCTCTATTGCTAGAAGTCTAAGCTGTGGTCCTCCACATAGATTTCTGTGAGATTCCACTGTGACAGGCTTCCATCAAACCCCAAAATTCCCCCAGCAGTCTCCTTCAGCACATCCCCTCTCTGTACCCCCTTATCCTGATTGCTCCTGCTCCCATCCCCACCTGCCCCCAGTCCACTCACAAAATCTCTTCTATTTCCCCTTCCCAGGAAAATCTTGGTGTTCACCCATGAACTCTCCTCGTTATCTAGTCTCTTTGAGTCTTTGGATTGTAGCATACTTATAAAAAATGTTTTAATCTAATGAACAAAAGGACTTCTTTTATTTTCTACTATTCTCTGTAGACCAGGCTAGCCTTGAACTCAGAGATCTGCCAGCCTCTGCCTTCCAAGTGCTGGGATTACAGGTGTGCACCATGGCCCTAACCTTTTCTTTATTTCATTTTCATTTTCACTTTTCTGTAACTCCTTTTCACAAGTTAGAAGCTTAGTTCAGTGAGGGTGTTGCTCTGAGGTCTTTATCTCCTTTATTGCACTTAGCATCAGGTTTTTGTTTTGTTTTTTTGTTTTTTTTTTTTCTGTGTGTTTATACTTCCTGGTACTGATTTTCTCCCCAAACTGTAGATTGTGTATTTTCCCTTTCTCAGTTTGCTCATTTTCATTATAGATCTGTATAAGACTGAACACTAATAACCACCCAGCACAGTCAACACTAGGTTGTTTTGACACCTGCTCTGCAAATGCAATTAATCCAAAATCTTCAATTTAGCCTCAGGTAGACGTTTCAAACAAGGGCGAAAGGTAGCCACATTCAACACCAAAATCTCACAAGAATGATCTCTAGGCCACATACTAGAAGAATATTAATTCTCCTCTGAAACCTCTTGAGCCCACAGTTCAAATCACCCTCAGTACCACTGTCTTCATGCTCATTTTAGGATGACTCATTTAACTTTGCTTAAAATGTCCAATTACTTTTCTAGTCCAAAGTTCCAAAGTGTCACGTATTCCTCCAAACAATAACATGGTCAGTCCTACCATACCAATACCCCAGTCTCTGCTCACAACTTCTTCTTAGTTGGGGTTTCTATTTCTATGAAGAGACACCATGACCATGGGAACTCTTACAATGAAAAGTTTTTAATTAGGGCTTGCTTACAGGTTCAGAGGTTTAGTCTATTGTCATCATGGCAGGAAGCATGGTAGCACACAGGCAGACATGGTGCTGGAGTGGTAGCTGAAAATTCTACATCCAAATTGGCATACATCAGGAAAAGAGACTGACATTGGGCCTGCATTGAACATTTGAAACCCCTATGTCCACCTCCAGTGACACACTTTCTGCAACAGATCATACCTACTCTAATAAGGTCATACCTTCCTATAGCATAATTTTCTGTCCTACCTGCCAGCTCCCAATTAATCACACAGAGACTTCTTATTAATTATAAATGCTTAGCTGATAGCTTAGGCTTGTTTGTAACTAGTTCTTATAACTTAAATTAACCCAATTATATTAATTTCCTTGCTGCCATGTACCCCATGGCTTACTATCACATCTTGTACAAATCCTGCTTCATCTGTGTCTAGCTGGTGACCCTGCCCTTCTTCACTCCAGAGAGCTCTCTCCCTGTCTGCAAGTCCCACCTAACCTTTACCTGACTAGCTATTGGACATTAAGCTCTTTATTAAACCAGTGAAAGCCACACATTTTCACAGTGTACAAAAATATTGTTCTACAACATCTTCCAATAGTGCTATCCCTTATGAGTTTTTGGGTGTCATATTCATTCAAACTGCCACAGGAGCTAATAGCTATAAGAAAGACCCATACCATGTACCAATTCTTCTACTATTGAGATCAATTAAAAAATGAGTACCAGTGGTATTTTTAACAACCTATCAAAATAATGGGTTACTCATTTCAAATGCTAGCATTTTCTCAATATCATTGGAAAAGATCATTCCTTATGAAGAAAGTCACATCAGATAGCTTTTTAGCATAAAGACTATAAATAGCCTAATTTGAGTAATGAGGCTATTATAACAAGTTCTAGGCTATTGTCAGCACTTAGTGTGTCTCCTCTGTAAATTATCTTTTCCTTTTCTAGATAATTGTTATATTCAACTAGAAGATTTGCTTTTATCTCAATTAAACTGCTTTCTCAAAGTTTATTCCCATGTGCCTACATAGAACACACAACCTTATTTTGGAAGTTCAAACTAGGTCACAGTAGATTCAAAGACATCATCATAAATGTTCATCTTGGCTGGCCATTACTATCAGAATTAGAATTTTATGTTGACTGACATTACATTATTTCTAATTTAAAATAAAAGATTAAATGAAGAATAGAAAAATAAAAATATGGAATATGAAAAGCCTCTGATTCTGCTACCTTGCTTACTCCCCAACCTGCCACTGATCAAGACAGATAGCAGAGACATTTACTTGAAAGCCCCATTATCACAAATGTTTCTATTTATGATGTAATAGCACTAAAATGGATGTGAGCAACAGAAAACTGTGGGACCAGGAAGGCCAAAGAAGCATAAACCATTTAAATAAACCTTAGCAGCTCTCCTATTCCATGCTTTAACTGACATAATTAATTCACTCAAGAAACTCTTTAGAAAAGCTTTCTCTTTTTCATGTAGTATGTAGACAGATGATTTAGACAACTACCTCTCATTATAATGAAATGCTTTAGATAATTAACTTATAAAAGAAAAGTTTTACTTAGCTCCAAATAACAATGATGAAGATAACCCGGCAAAGCAAATGACTGATCTCAGGACCAAGCAAAAGAGGAAAGGAAAGCATGAAAAGTCCCAAAGTTGTTTTTTTTTTTTTTCAAGAACATTCGCATTGACAAAACTCTCCTGTGAATCCATTCCCTAACGGTACCATCACCTTTCAAAATGGACATTTTTAGCACATAAGCTGTAACACATAGACCTTTGGAGCCATTTATTCAAAATATCACACTAGGTGATTGCACCTCAGCATTTGTGAGTTTCTCATTGCTGTAGTACAACTAGATTATCCTTTATTACTCACCATGGTGAGCTCTAGGTGATATGATCTGAATGTTTATATCCCACCCCAACAAATACATCCAAATCTAATTTCTAATATAATATTATTAAGAAGGAGGTTTATTGGATGTAATCAAATCATAAGATGAGACCATAAGAAATGGGACTAATGCCCTTATTAAAGAAGTCCAAGGGAGGTTTTCCACTTCTCTCACCATTTATGAAACAGAGATTGAGATAACAACAGAGTCCTTTATTCAAAAGTCCCTTTCAATGCTTAAACTTCATGTACTTTGAGCTTGGCTTTCAGAATTAAAAGAAATAACATTAGTTTTTTTTATAATCACCTGGTTTGTAGTATTTCCTCGACAACACAAATAGACCAAAGCAGATGATAATGTTTCTAAGATCTCTGTTACTTTCCAGCCAAATTAGCAGTAGTCAGCATAGAACTACGAGGAATGGGTCTGTTCTTTAACTCTCCTATGATAGGTCCACTTTTCACAAATCAATATGCATATAGTGAGTACAGGTAAATATTGAGCTATTGTTTATGAATGCCTGACCACTTGGCACGTTTTTTTCATTTTTCTTTATTAAGAAATTTTCTACTCACTCCAATGCTATACACAGACCCCCCTCCTCTCTCCTCTCACCCCCCCAGCCCTCTTTCCCAAGCCACCCTGCATTCCCACATCCCCCAAATTGAGGTCTCCCATGGGGAGTTAACAGAGCTCAGCACACTGAACCTAGGCAGGTCCAAGCCTCTTCCCACTGCACCAAGGCTGTGCAAGGTGTCACACCACAGTCACCGGGTTCCAGAAGCCTGTCCATAGACCAAGGACAGATCCCAATCCCCTTGCCTGGGTGTCCCCCAAACAGTTTGAGCCAAACAACCATCCAGAGGTCTAGTCCAGTCCCATGGGGGCTCCACAACCACCAATCCACAGTTCATGAGCTTCCACTAGTGTGGCCGGTCATCTCTGCACGTCCTCCCATCATGATCTTGATGTCCCTCACTTGTAGTATCTCTCCTCTCTTTCATCATTTGGATTCCAGGAGCTCAGCCTGGTGCCTGGCTGTGGATCTCTGTATCTGCCTCCATCAGTCACTGGACAAAAGCTCTATGATGACAGCTAGGTTATTTGCTAGGCTGGTCACCAGAGTAGACCAGTCCAGGCACCCTCTGGACCACTGCCAGCAGTCCAAGGTGGGGTCAACCTTGTGGATTCCTGAGAGCCTCCCCAGCACCCTGCCTCTTCCAATTCCCATGATGTCCTCATCTATCATGGTATCTCCCTCCATGCCCTCCCACTTTGTCCCTGTTCCAGCTTGACCCTCTCATTTCCCTATGTTCTCATCCCCCACTCCTCACCCTCTGCCACCCCCCACACCCAGTCTACTCATGTAGATCTCATCCACTTCTCCTTCACTGTGTCATCCATGTGTCCCTCCTAGGGACTTTTCCTGTTATCTAGCCTCTCTGGAGTTGTGGGTTGCAGTCTGGCCATCTCTTCCCTCAATATAGTACTTGAAGTTCTAGCTATAGCAATAAGACAACAAAAGGAGAGGAAGAGGATACAAATTGGAAAGGAAGAAGTCAAACTTTCATTATTTGCAGACGATATGATAATATACATAAGTGACCCCAAAAATTCTACAAGGGAAGTCCTACAGCTGATAAACTCCTACAGTAAGGTGGCAGGATACAAGACTAACTAAAAAAAAAAAATTAGTAGCCCTCCTTTTTACAAATGAAAAGGGGCTGAGAAAGAAGTCAGAGAAATATCACCCTTTACAATAGCCACAAATAATATAAAATACCTTGGGGTAACTCTAACTAAGCAAATGAAAGACCTGTATGAGAAGAACTTTAAGTCTCTGAATAAAGAAATTAAAGAAGATATCAGAAAATGGAAAGATCTCCCATGCTCATGGATAGGTAGAATCAACATAGTAAAAATGGCAATCTTACCAAAAGCAATATACAGATTCAATGAAATCCCCATCAAAATCCCAACACAAGTCTTCACAGACTTGGAAAGAACAATACTTAACTTTATATCGAAAAACAAAAGACCACTTGGCACTTTATGACAATCTTCCTACATAGCCTGGCCTAACAACCTCATAAAACAGGACACACATTCTAGCTTCAAGGCTGTTTCTCTGAATCAGTATTTCCTGAATTCTTATTAGTTCACTTGCAATTGATTATATTGGCTAATAACTCCCATGACTTAGATTCCTGCCATTATATTTATCTTTGAGTTCCTTTATGTCAGTAAAATGTTACACCAATCAATTAATCCTCACATTAGTTCATGCAAGCACATCTACACACACACACACACACACACACACACACACACACACACACACACACACACACTGTCTTAGTTAGAGTTACTATTTCAGTGATAAAACACCATGACCAAAGCAACTTGAAAAGGGTTTGTTTGGCTTAAACTTCCATATCACTGAAGTTCATCATCGAAGGAAACCAAGACAATAACTCACACAGGGCAGGAACCTGGAGGCAGGAACTGATGCAGAGGCCATGGAGGGTGTTGCTTACTTGCTTGCTCCTCATTACTTGCTCAGCCTACTTTTTTATAGAACCCTGGACCACCCAGCCCAGGGATGGCACCACCAACAATGGGTTGCTCCTCAATCAATCACTAATTAAGGAAATGCCCTACAATAGTGGCTATCAACCTTGCTAATGCTGCAACCCTTTAATATGTTTCCTTGTATTATGGTGACCCCAACCATAAAATTATTTTCTTGTTATTTCATAACTGTAACTTTGCTACTTTTATAATTATAATGTAAATATTTTTGGAGGTAGAGGTTTGCCAAAATGGTTGTGACTCAAAGGTTGAGAACCACTGCCCTAGAGGCTTACCTATGGCCTGATCTTATGGAAGCATTTTCTCATTCTAGAAATTGAGAAAAATCCCTCTTCTCCAGTGACTCTAGCTTGTGTCAAGTTGACATAAAACTAGCTCACATACACATACACATACACACACACAAACACACACCCACATGTACACACACACAAAAAAAATCACCCAAATTTTGTCCATTAAATGTAGCAGGCTTTCTTTTGGGCCACCAACCAGCTCCCAAATCATGACACAGAGACTTATTATTAGTTATGAATGCTTGACTTTATCTTATGCTTGTCTCACTAGCAATTATAACATTAATTAATCTGTTTCTCTTCATCTACATTTTGCCTCAGGGATTTTTTAACTTTGTTTCATTCTGTATGTCCTACCCCATGTCTAGCTGGCTGATAGTTGCCTGGCTGGCTCCAGAAGTCTCTCTCTCTTTCTTCCTCATTCTGTTTTCCCTTCTCTCCTCTTTAGTGTAGATTTCTCTCTGACCATCAGCCTTGCCTATCCCTCTACTGCCTGGATATTGGCCATTCAGCTTTTTATTAGACCAATCAAGTACTTTAGGCAAGCAAGGAGAAACAGCAACACATCTTTACATAATTAAACAAATGCAGCATAAACAAATGTAACACCTTTACAAAGTTAAAGTAATATTCAACAGCAATTAAAATCATGCAACTTACTACTGGTATTGTGTGTTGTTTGTTTCTGCCTTTACTTGCTTTCCATTTATAATAAAATCAGTTCCATAATGGTAAAATACTCAGAAAACCAGTGATCTCTAAAACATGATCAGATTGCTTCATAAAATTGCATGGTGAAAGACACTATACTGTTTCTTTCTGTGGACATTACAACTTTACATTGAGGAAGGAAGGAAAATATGGCCTTATTTGTTCATGGTGTCCCACACTAGCCAGTCCTTATCACCAAGCTATTTGGGGACAACCTGTCAGTGCCCTCTGGATGCTTTTTGTTGAAATATATTCTACAACATGCTACAGATTCAACAAACCAAAGATTTTGAGAATGACACCAGGAAACAGAAACTGTTTGGGTATTTTCATGCCCACTAAAATTAGAGAACCATTGTCACTCACAGCCATTAGAAATATAGCTTATATCATTCTAGAATTCCATAGAGGCAATCACTATGTGCCATCTAATGAATACTATATTTACAAGTCTGGCCCAGAGTTTATAGATTTCACTTATTTAATTCCATTTAAGATTTCAGTCCTGGAGAAATGTAAGGCAGAGATAGTGGGAAAAGCAGTTAAGCAAATATGTGCTAATCAGATAGTATGAGTATGATCAAACATTTAGTTATCAGGAAGAATCAATGGGCAAGAAAACGGATGGATCTTAGTTCAATAGAGCACTTGTCTAGGACTCACAAAGCCTTAGGTCAAATGGCCAAAAGAAAGTGTGTGTGTGTGTGTGTGTGTGTGTGTGTGTGTGTGTGTGTGTGTGTGAGAGAGAGAGAGAGAGAGAGAGAGAGAGAGAGAGAGAGAGAGAGACAGAAAGAGAAGATACTAGCTAGACCCAGGTGATCCCTTGTTCTATTCTCTCCATCTTTGTGGCTATATCACTTGGGCAAATTGTATGATTTTAATGATCAAAATGTGAATGAATGCATGTACATGAATTCAGTATGTGCATAGGTCATATAAAGCTTCAATGGCTATTATAATGCATCCATAAAAAAATAGATAAATCGGGTTGGGGATTTAGCTCAGTGGTAGAGTGCTCGCCTAGCAAGTGCAAGGCCCTGGGTTTGATCCCCAGCTCAAAATAAAAATAGATAGGTTCATATGTATTAGTTTACCTTTGCTGTTTTCTGTCACTAGTACACAAAAGGGGCTCAACCTTTAAGGGGGATCTGTTGACAGAATCTAAAGTGTCATTAGCCCATGTCTCCATGTCATATACAGATACAATTCATTTCTCTAAAAGTGTTGAATTCTGTACAGATCAGAAAATGGATACCTATTAGCTTTTATTAAACAGCAGCAAGAGTCTGGTATTTGTCTATCTCAGGGTGCAGTTTCTGTTAAATGTTCTCACAAGTTCAGTCATATAAATGACAAACTGAACCTAAAAGTATGACACTGATTAGAAACCTCTAAGGAAGAGAGAAGGGGCTATTGTCTCCCATAATCTTTATTTTTACTTTCAGGAAGGAGAAAATAGTAGGAGAGAGAAGATTTAAGAATCCAAGAAAATGGCATCAAATGAGTGCAAGTAGGATAAAAAGAGACTAATAAAACAAATAGAGCACAGAAAAGCTAAGTTGTCTGGCAGTTCATGAGAAGTGTTATTTGTGTTTTGTCTCTCAGTTTCTGAGTCAGAATCTATCAACAAACTACTAGGTAGACCAGACCAAATATCCCATAGCACCCCTGTTAACTTAAGGGTGCAAGGTGCTAGATAGAGTGACCCCGTTATAAGAAACAGGGCCTCAGCTCTGCTTTCCAGTGTTTTAGAATAACAGGAATCCTCAACAAGTTTGGCACAGGAAATAAATAAGCAGAAAAAAAAGTGGAGAAATCATACATCAGTGTAGGTAAACTGTGAACAAATCTCTCATGCTTCCTATAAAAATAATAAACTGGGTTTAATTGCTCACAGAAATCCTAGTCCACAGATTACCATTGTAAATCATTGCACACCCAGCTCTTTTGCAAAGCACAAGGCAACCCTCTCTGCACATCTCAGATGCCTTTCCAAATAAACACAGAGGGAGACTTTTAATCATTTCACCAACCAGGGCTCGGGTGCTATTCTCAAACAATGCTGGGAGCTTTCTAACACCTGTGCTCACCCTAGTCTGTATGGTTTTGGACTTTTTGTTGGCAGAGGTTTTGATTTGCTTGTTGGTTGGTGTTATCACAGCCCAGAAGCAGAAGAGTTCTGTCACAAGTAAAGCTAAAAATGCATTCTACTCTTCAAATCCATCAGCTTAACTGGGACTCTCTCTTGATTGGAGGTTTTGCCTTCTGTAGTTATTTTTTAATTTCTCACTTGAAGGCCCTTGCGCTGCCACTAACACCATGAAACTACTTGGTAAGTATCATCATTGAGACAAAAGAATCTCATCAAATTATGAAGAAATTAGCATCAATATGAACTCCTTATAAAAGGGTCAGACTACAAACACAACATATAAATGCCACAGCAGTGAATCTTCTTAATCACTACATTTTCCAAAACATTCTACTGGAAAAAGTAATTAACAACTTATCATGTTAACTTAAAAAGGATATAATCACTAAGAAGATATTATGTGCAGATAAATAGTATTTGCATGTTAACACATATTTTTATCTTAGGGATCTGAGTCATTAACTCATAAAATGAGGCAATGATAAGCTAACTGGCAAGTTCTCACAGTGATAAATGTCTAATGTGAACTTGTTAGCTCTAATTTTCAACTTATTTCAATAGAAATCCAAAGTATCTTTCTATACTAGAGCATTGGTTTAGACTCAGACCACACCCCTCACAGCAAAAGTACACATACTCAGTACTTAATTCCTGATTTGTGTTATAATGTCAGTTCTAAGGCAGTTTGGTCTGTTTTGATCACCAGTGTATCTATAGCTGCCTAAAACATGGTTTGCCATGCTGTGTGCTATTAATACATGCTTTAGAAATGAGTAAATATTATTTGTTTTGTTGATAGACTTACTGTTAATTAATAACATTGATCAAGTAAAGTTCCAGGCATGGACATGTTTCTCGGGCAGATATATTTTATCTGAATAGAAATAGTCCAAATGATTATACTGGAAGATTGTCCTAGAAGAGAACTAACTGGGAGATTAGGACAACCATCTTTTTGCCATATATCTTGCGGCTTCCATGATCAGTTGCCTTCCTCAGACAACTCAAGGAACTTTTTTCCTGCTCTTTGATTTAAAGAAAAATTATTGGATTTACTGAACTGAGGGGAGTGCTGTGTCACAGGATGTGTGGAGGTCAGGGAACAAATTGTGGGATTTGACTCTCACCTTCCACCATGTATTGCTGCAAACTGCAGGAAAATATAATGGAATCCAGCTACTATCACAAAAGCTACTACTTGGAAAGGTCAAGGACTTTTCTGAAGGTCCAGCCATGGCTTAAGAAGTCTTGGTGACATTTTAGCTTTTGTATATATATTTTATACATATACATACATACATATACACGCGTACATATATGTTTTTATATATTTATTAGCCAATTCTGTGGTGATTTTCTTGTATCCTATGTATGCTTCCAATAACTCTTAACAGTATATTTTATCTGCAATACCAAGGCCAAACAATCTCCTGAATTAAGGCAAATTAAGCTCAGACTCTCCTTCTTATACAGCCTTAATGGCATTTATATTAATATTATAGACTCCTAATATTTACCTAACCACATCTAGGAATGTAGTTTGAGCACATAAATTCTCTTTTTCTGATATATTAACTGATTTTAGCTCTCAGTTGATCTCCTCCTTTACCACTCCCCCTTTGGGTTATAAAAGAAAGCCTGATGGTCACTACATGAGGAAAACTTTTGTCTGCTTTTATGACCCTGTAAGAATTCAAGCCTGGTGACCTTGTTTTAGTTAGAGTACTGCTATTGCATGGGTATGTAACTGTAAACCGCAAAGACTTAGGAGAGGATTTTGACTGGAGAACTAGAAGAATGAGATGGAAGATGAGGAAGAGCCTGATGGAGAAGAACAAGATGGGTAAGAACGAGATGAGAAATACCAAGATAGGGCAGAACTAAGATGAGAGAATTAAGATGGAACATAGAGGGGACAGCAGATTAATGTAGAGAGAAATCAGACAAGAAAGGAGCTAAGTACCAGAACAAAACTGAAGCTGTGTAGATAGGACTTTAGCATAGAGAAATAAAATAGACAAACAAAAGAGCCTTGGTGTACTTAGATTCTTTTACCTGAAAATAATTCATGCTGTTCATAGCTTCTCTTCTGAGCCCCTTGGAAGAAGCTTGTTAAGGTTGGTCCATAATAATTTTTGAGAATGTATGTAGTTCCTGGGAATCAAACTCTGGTAGTCAGGCCAGAAGTAGGCACTTTACTGGTTGAGCTGTTTTGCTGGCCCTCTTTGATATGTTTTTATACTGAAATCTTTATCACTACATTCTTTTCCACAGTGTCTATACACATTTAAGAGGGTCATATTTATTCTTATAAACTCATTTCTCCAGTTAACATGAAACAGAATATTAGGCATTGGCATTAACAATAAGAACAACAAAAACAGATTCAACTTTCCAAATTCACCCACTCTATTACAGTCTTCATTTACTTGTTTGTTTGTTTGGTTGGTTGGTTGGTTGGTTGGTTGGTTTAATTTTATGTGTATAGGTGTTGTGCCTGCATGCATATCTGCTCACCACATTCCTTTCTGGTACCCATAGAGGCCAAAAGGGAGAGTTGTATTCCCTGAACTGGAATGATTTCCTGAGCGTACAAATGATTGTGAGCTGCCATGTGAATGCTAGAAATTGAACACAGGTCCTCTGGAATAAGAGTGAGTGTCCTGAACCACTGAGCCATCTTTCCAGCCTTCCACAAGTCCTTTCTAAAATAATAGTTTTATTAATTCTTTGAGAGTTACATACACTGTGTTTTGGTCATATTCACCCCCTTTCAATTCCTCCCAGATCCGCCCTGTCCATCTTCACCTAATTATCTAGCCATCTTTGAATTTTCACTTTTGAAAAATGCATCAAGTCCAATTTGTGTTGCTTGCCTACTTTTGGGAGTGGGGGCTACCCTGCAGTTCAGTCAATCTCACTTTACCAGGGGTCAACTCATTAAAGAAACTGAAGTCTCCCACTTCAAGCAGCTATCAAAGGGCAATAGCTCTGCAGCTAATGGTGTAATTTTACACCACCCAATACCTTCCTGGGATTAATAAAGACTAAATAAAATCTCCCCAGCTTTTCAATGTAGACACTTAGTGCTATAAACTTTTCTCTTAGGACTGTCATTATTGTGTCCCATAGATTTTGTTATGTTGTATTTTCATTTTCATTCAATTCTAGGAATTTTTAAGTTTCTTTCTAGGTTTTTCCCTTGATGGAATTTTTATTCAGTAGTGTGTTGTCTGACATCTATGAATTAGTGTACTCGCTCCCATTTTTAAAACTGTTCTTGATATTCAACTTTATTCCTTTGTGGTAAGAAGAATGCAGGATATCATCTCAATTTTCCTAAATTTGTTGATAACTTTGTGTCTTAATGTGTAGTCACTTTGGGGGAAAGTTTCATGGATTGCTGATCTTCTTTAGTGTTTTGATAGAATTTTCTGTAAATGTCTGTTAGATCTGTTTGATTTTTGTCATTTAACTCCAGAGTTTCTTTCTGGATGATCTATTTATTTATTGATGAAACCAGAGTATTGAAGACATTGAGTATTACTGTGTTGGGGGCAATCTGTGATTTGAGATCTAATAATGATTCTTTTTTTCAATTGGTTGCCCCTGTGTTTGGTGCATGTTATAGTTGTAATATCCTCTTGGTCATTTTTTCCTTTAATGTCTATGTAATTTTCTTGTCTCATTCTCTTCTGATCACCTTTTACCACTAAGACAGTATGTATCATTGAAGGTGAAGTGTATTTTTTGGAGGCAGCAAAAATGATGGGTCCTATTTTCTAGTCCAATCTGTTAATCTATGTCATTTTACTGAGGACTAGAGACCATTCATATTAAAAGTTATTATTGAACTACATTATTAATTTCAGTTCTTTTATTGTGGTAGTTCTTTTGGGTAACTGTTGTGAGATTATATGTCCTTATGTTCTCTTGAGTGTGTTTAGTGTCCTCTTGAGTATATATAATCTTCTTTTCAGATCAAAGCACTCTTTCTAGTATCCTCTGTATAGCTGTGGTAATAAGTTCCTTAAATCTGTTTTTATCATGGAAAGTTTTTCTTTTTCCTTCACTTGTACTTTCCTGCACATAGTAGCTTGGGCTAGCACTTGTGGTCTTTATAAAGTTGTAGGATATCAGACCCTTCATGCTTGCAAAGTTTCCACTTAAGAGTCATGGATGGAAACATGAGGAGGCAGAGTTAAGCGGATCTCTGTGAGTTTAAGGCCATCTTGGTCTACATAGAGAGTTCCAGCCAGCCAAAGTGACATAGTGAGACTCTGTCTCAAAAACTAAATCAAACCAAACAAAAAACTCAGATGTTATTCTGATTGGGCCTTCATTTCTATGTGGCCTAATCTTTCTCTCTTGAAGCTTACAATGTCTTTTTATTGTTGTTGTTCTGTATTTTTAGTATTTTGGTTATTATGTGACATGGAGTGTTTCTTTCTGGTACTATTTGCCACACAGTGTGCTTCTTGCATCTTAATGGAAATATTATTTTTCTTAAATTTGGTATGTTTTCTTCTAGGGTTTTATATTAGCTACTCAGATGTTTAATAAGGGTATACATTTTAGACATGGCCATGAGAAATCCTCTAAAATAATGATTGATGCCTTTGTATTGCCTAAAACTATAACTCTTCCTATTTACTAGCTAGATAATATGGGAAATTCTACTATTTTTTTTTTTTTTGGATGAAAGGCACCTTTGTTGTTTTACAAGCTTCTGTAAAGCCACATCTCAGAAATGGAATTTAGATGTATCAATTACAAAAGAAGTTTTATATTTATTCTTTTAACATTCTATCAATGTATAGTTTAACATTTAAAATAGTTTTTTATATCTCTTATACAGTTAAATATACACTTAGCATGGACTACAACAACCACAGTTCTGGCTCTTTAGTAGAAATGAATGAACTCATGCTCACACAAGAATGTACACATCTATGTTCCTAGTAGCATGACTCATCAGTACAAAAAAATAAAATCTGCCTAAAAACACTTCATTGTATGAATAAATAAATGATCTTTGTTGAAGAAATATACTATGAAATTTTTTTAAAGAATAATTTGCTTAGGTATAGAATAGTGTAGTCAGATCCAAAGGCATTGTACTGGGTGAAATGATTATTCTCTAAAATGACATATTCTATAATTCCACTCATGATACATTATATAAAGGCAAAACTAAGAGTAGATGCTGGGGCTGGAGAGATGACTCCCCAGTTAAGAGCATATACTGTTATTGGAGGGAACCTGGGTTCAGTTCACAGCACTCACATTGTAGTTCACAACTATCCATAATGCTAGTTCCAGAGTATCTGACACTCTCCTCAAATCTCTTGAGGCACAGGCATGCATGAGGTTCATGTACACATATGAAGGCTTTTCCTTAACTAGAAGTCAAGATAAAATGATGCATCAAAAGAACACAATTTAGCCGGGCGGTGGTGGCGTACCTTTAATCCCAGCACTTGGGAGGCAGAGCCAGGCAGATCTTTGTGAGTTCCAGGCCAGCCTGGTCTACAGAGCAAGTTCCAGGAAAGGCGCAAAGCTACACAGAGAAACCCTGTCTCAAAAAAAATAAAAGAAAACACAAAAAAAACCCACGATTTTTTGTGTAATGTAACTGTTCTACACATAAATGGTAGTTTCACATACATTTATATATGAGGTATCTGACAACAAACTATAAAGTAAAACAAAAAATATTGATCCTTTGCATGAAATTTTAAAAATTAAAAATGTTTAAACTGTTAAAATTGCTACATTACTTTCATTTTTACTATAAATTTACTTTCATTTTTTTTACTATAAATTTACAGCATAGATGCCTGGAAGTGTGTTAACCATAATGTTATAGTGTATGGAGAAGGACATCAGAATAAGACTATATTTCATTTGATATTTGAAAAATAAGCCATTTCCCCTTTTAAAATATTACAAATTTTATTTTTATTTTGAATATGTAAAAGTAAGTCTTGTTTTAAATTCATTTTCTTACAGCATTTGGTTAATACAAGGATCCAAATTATTAGTGGTTATTTTTATACAGTATTTTTCTGGCAACATTAACTCCATTTGCTTATGGTGAATGTTATATTACTTCTGCCAAGCTGGGAAGCTGAGATGACAGTTTCCTAAGTGTTAAAAATATATAAAATTAATAGTTTCATGCCTAAGAGCCTCTTTGCACATGAGATTAGTATAGCATTCTCATTTCCATTTTGTAGTATAATTTGCCTCTTCAGAAAGCTCACTTTATTCCATTCAATTGAAAAGCTGGGATGGTTGATATGCCTATAATAAATTTAGAAAATTAAGTTATTATTCCAATGAAGTTTTCAAAATTTTATTCACTCACAAGTACTTTATTCCTAATATTCATAATAGAGAGAATGGAAAGATAGATATCAACAATATTTCTCTCTTTATCTCAATTCATTTTCTTATTCCTTAAATATTAAAGTATGATACTCTACCAGAAATGAACATATATGTGCCTGCAACAGGAAAAGAACAAATGCACAGCATTTTAGACTTATCTTTATGTTCTCCATTTCATTTTCAGAATATAGTTACCTTTTCTTATGCTTGAATTTCAACAACAGAAAATTAGTCAATATATTTAAAGTTTACTTTTTATTCCAATTTAGATACCCTCCTGGACTTTGTGTACTCTATAATAATGTAACATTATTTTTTTTACAATTTTGTTTCTTTGAGGAATCTTCTAAAAATGTGGTTGTAATTAAAGTAGAATTATGAATGACCATGTATGAGGGACTTAGAACTGAGTGATGTACAATATGCAAATTATAGTAAACCAGATATGTAAATGGAAGTTTCTGTCCTGCCAGCAACTCCCCAATACCCAGCAGCTACTTCCCAAATTACCACACAGAGGCTTCTATTAAGGATAAATGCTCGGCTGGTAGATCAGGCTTATTACTGACTAGCTCTTACACTTCAACTAACTCATAATTCATATCTATGTTTAGTCACATGGCTTGGTACAATTTCTCAGTACAACATTCTCATCTTGCTTTTTCTGTGTCTGGCTGGCACCTCCTAATTCTGTCCTTCTTCCCAGCATTCTGAGTATGACTTTCCCGCCTAACTTCCTGCTCAGCTACCAACCTGTCAGTTTCTTATTAACCAATGAGAGTAATATATATTCATAGTGTAGAAGAGAATTATTCCACAGCACAGATCCATAAAGTTATTCAAGGTGCAGAAGAGATGGCTCAGTGATAATAAGAAGACTGTAATTTAATTCCCAGCACCCATGTCAGGTGTCTCACAACTATCTGTAACTCTAACTCCAGGGGAAACAAAGTCTTCCTCTGGCCTCTGCAGGAACCTACACTCATGTCATGCACATACAGACAAGCAGCCACACACATATACACATAACATACTAAAAATAACAATAAAATATTTTTTAAAAAAGAGAAAGAAACTGAGAGGATCCTTTAAAGATGGTATCTATATATTAAATGTTTCTATTTTATATCAAAAGGCAAACAACTAGCTAAACTAAAAACATTTTCCTTTCACACTAAAATCAACTTACTGGTTTTATACAAGAAATTAAAGCCTTCTATCAATATTGTTTTTTTCAAAATTCTTCTAAAATGGGTAATTCTATTCTTATTTATTTTTGGTTAAATATGACTTAAAAGAAAAATAAAAGGAACAGCAAATGTTTTTGTTGTTGCTGATGAAGTGATTTGTTGCTGTTGTTGCTTGCTTGCTTGTTTGTTTTTGTATTTTTCAAGATGAAGTTTCCCTGTGTAACAGTCCTGCCTGTCTTGGAACTTGCTTTATAGACCAGGCTGGCTTCAGACTCAGAGATCTGCAAGCCTCTACCTCCTACATGCTGGGATTAAAGGCCTGGGCCCCTTGCTTGTTGAAGTAATTTTTAAAGAGATATTACAATAGTCTTTTATTTTTATTTGGGGCCTTCCTTTATTACAAGGGGTGGTTTCATACTGGAGTCTACCGTTGAAAGTATATGATTAATTATTCATATGAATAACAATCATAAGAAGGGTCATTGTATATGGCAGTGTTGATTGTAAACAACTGTTCAAAAATTCATATTTGTATGATTCCCAGCTTGATTTATCCTGTCTTCATTAGAAATGTTGCCTTACTTTTATTCTAGCAAAGTTTTTTTTCACACACTGTTTTCTGACCTTCCCCATATCTCAGTTCCCTACCTTCTCACAGACGGTTACTCTTAGAGTGAGCTTCTTAGGACATTTCCACAATTGAATTCCAGTTAGTGAATGTTCACAGCATCTCAAAGTCTAAGACAAACAAAAGGTTGACTGATTTTATGACAAACATAGCTGACTAAGCCTAGACTGTCAGACATGATAAAGTAAAGGGCAAAGGGAGGCCACCTAATCTTGAATATCAGCTGAGGGATAAAGGAAAATTGGGGAATTCTGCCCTGTGAGGACAACTGGTAGACTTTTAGAAGGAAATAATGGCACAGATTTAGCAGGACATTACTTTCAGCAATTGCTTTTTACTTTTTTTCTTCAATTGTTGCTGTCTGTCATCTTTCCATTCTCTTCAATCTCATTCTTTATCTTCCGAAATCTCCAGTGCATGTTTGTCCAGACATAATCATACTCACTGATTAGAATTTAATATTTAGTAATTTATTTTGCATGTATTTGTTTGTGTGGGGGGATGGGGTTCACAGGATTCATAGCACATCTAAAAGGTCAAAGGATAGTAAGTGGGGCTGATTCTCTCCTCCTACCATTATTTGGGTCATCAGGCTTGGCAGCAAGTACTTTTACCCATGGGAGCCAGTTCACCAGGCCCATTCTTTTAAAATATATAATACAGTTAATCATAGAAAGAGAACTGGGTTCATACTTCAACTCTGCTATTCAGTGACTCGGATAATCAGAACTTCAAGATCCCATCTCTGAACTGGGCACATTCTGTACTGAGTAATACAGGGGAAAGCTCATATAAAAGTTATACATGAAGTCAGGTGGTAGTGGCACACACTTTTTTAATCCCAGAACTTGGAAGGCAGTGGCAGGTGGATCTCTGAGTCTGAGGCCAGCCTGGTCTACAAAGTGAGTTCCAGGACACTCAGGGCTGTTATACAAAGAAACCCTGTCTCAAAAACAAAAAAATAAAAACAAAATGAAACAAAATTACACATGCTATGCAAACATACCAAATGTGTGTTTCTTTGTGTTTGTGCCGGACCTGATGATAGATTATTTCACTTTTATAGCACAGATGGTCACAGATGATATATAGACTTATTTCCCTCAAAACGTGAAGATTTTTACCAAGAATTAGTCTGTTTCTGTTTATCATTTTTCTTTTAACTTGAGGATTAAATGTTTAAAGTCATCCCAGTTTTCTGAACAATAGTGGGTTTTGTTGTTGTTACACTCACTTTTTAAAGATCTACTTTATTATTTACTCATGTATGTGGGAGGCACATGCATGAAAATGCCCTCTGAGGTCAGAAGAGGGCATTAGATTCCCTAGAGCTACAGAGGTTATGAATCAGCCAGTGTTAATGCCAGGAACTGAATTCCAACACTCTGAATGAGCTGTAAATGTTCTTAATCACTGAGCCACCTCTCCAGCCCCACACTACAATCTTTACATTACTTCAATGAACAGGGTAATCCTCAGAGGTTATTGGGAGGTAGTGTACATGATGATTAAGAGTTTGAAAACTGAAATGACCTTAGATTAAAATTTGGCTTCTGCTTTGTCCTAATTTGTAATCTCAGAAAAGTTATTTAATCTTCCTAAGCTTCAGTTCCTCAATTACCAAAAACTTGGGTAATAATAATAACATAAATAGTGTAGAAAATAAGCTACATCAAGATTCAATTTTTTTCTGTAATAAGTCAGGCAATCAATGTTTTAGACTTTGTAAATTATGTACAATGTGTTTTTCTCCTTCCCAAGTATGTCTAGACAATAAATGAATATGTGTGACTGTGTTTCAAATATGTTTTATTTTCGAAAGTAAGCAGAAAGCCTTATTTAGCTCACTGGCCCTAATTTGCTAACCACTGACTTACATTAATGTTTAGCATAGATTAATCTGTACAGATTAAATTTTATGAACTCTGTGACATCCATTTAAACTTGCATAGTATTGTTACTGAAGACTAGCTAACAATCATATGGAACTATACTGCATTACTTTAGAAATGAAAGTTAGTAGATGCTGAAACCACCATGATTTGAAGATTAATTTTTGGAAAGAATTTTACAGTCTATCTAGTCTGGTGAACTGGTGAGTATTGGTTGTAATCAGGAAAGCTGTTTCAACAACATTAATGGGTGATGCTAGGAAAAATAAACAAATACCAATTATATGAACTTTTCAGTAAAGTAGGGCGACATAGTCTTCCATCAAAGCATTGACTACTATTCCCCTCTTAGACATTACTGAACATACATGCCTTGTAGAAACCTAATATACTCAAGTTGTGATGTGAAGTGCCTGCTCCTTACTAACCAGGTGTGGTGGCACATGTCTTTAGTCCCAGCACTTGGGGCCACTGCCAGCTAGGTCTACAAAGTGAGTTCCAGGACAGCCAGGGCTACACAGATAAACCCTGTCTCAGGAAAACAACAAAATCCTGTTCCTTGAATTCCTAACATAATTAATCTGATTATATTCCTTGTTTCTTAATGCTCATTCTGTTCTGATGGGAAAATCCATTGACTAAGAAAAACAGCCTTGTATTCATATTCTAATCATTACCACCACTCTAGCTATGGAGTTGTTAGCATTTTCAGCCGAAATGGTGATTTCTGGGGTTTGCAATTCAATCATAAGAATTAGCTGCAGGCAGAAACCTGACATTCAAAGTCCAGACCCAACAGGAAAATTTCATTACATTTCTAACAGGGAGAGAAAAGTCCATGTGACCATCACAAGAACAAAACATAAAAATCATTGTAGAGGACTTGCTGTGGATCCATTTCTGTTGTATGGCAATTTAAGATTCTATTCCTGCTCTGTCTCCTGTTTGCATGCACCCACTGGGGAATCCTACAGATTTCCAAGTGTTAGATGACTTTGCAGCACATTTCCTTGAGGCTACTTTTCTGTTTTAGCTTGAACCAAAGTAGCTTTTTGAATCTCCGTTTGTTAATGGGAAAAGGAAATGTCAGCCATTTACTATAGCATTCTACACATTCAAAATTGGAATCATTCTTTTGCCATTATGTAGCAACACAGGGTATGACCTGCATTGGGCTTCATGTTTTATGATTGAGCATTAAGAATTGGCTTGTGAATATAAAGACATTTCTTTGATGTGAGGTTGAATTAAGAAAGCTTAATTAACATTTTCTAATTAAATACAGCATGGTGAACTCAATCACTTTGTACTATGCTTTGATGAGATTGCTCTGTCTTTAAATAAACAAGATGGTTTGTAGGGTTGAGAGCTTGAGCAATAACCATGTCTTTGTTTTCTCAGTTGTTAGCTTTGTCCTTCAGAAACACTTTTAGCTACTCATATAATTGCAGGAATTCGGTAGAAATGAATTTTTCAAAACTACTCAAGGTATCCAGGTGCACATCTGCATTCCAAGAATCTGGGAGGCTGAGGTAAGGCAATCACTGCAAGTTTGAGGCCAACCTGGGCTGCAGAGTGAGACCATGTGTCAAAAATCTAAGGAAACAAAAGGAATAATATTTCCCCTATTTAATAGTTAACATATGTACACTGTATTAATTAAGGACAAATTTTATTTGTATTCCTTTTCAAATAATTTTATACATGAAATATATAATGTATCATGTAATACATACTATATGACATATGTGATTTCTGATGACTATCATGTTTAATTTAATGGCTAATATACCATCCTCATCTTGTGTTGGAGACACAGTACTATTCCAGCCTACCATTATACTCCTTTCCCCCACGGATCCCCCATGGTTTCTAGACATGACACTTGGCTAGTTTTCCCTCTTGACTCTCTGGCCACTGCTTTTCATTCTTACTGGTTGATCATTCCTCTTCTTTTTGATCTCCAAATAGTGCATTGCACCAGGGCTTAGATTTTGGTCCTCTCTTCTTTCTCTACTTTGATGCCATTGATGACCTCATGTTATCTATAAGCTAGTAATTCCTCAATCAGTGCGCTTATGCATATCTAATAAGATTAGATCCTCTGTCCTTGAGTATCTGTTTATTTATTTACAGGAGTATAGGCACTCCAAACTCTACATTTAAAACTGAGTGCCTGGTCCTTTTTTGCAGATTTACCACCAACAACTCTCTCAAGGACAGTCCTTCTGTAGTCAATTGCGCAGGCCTAATGTAGGTATCATCATTGCCTTTTTTCCCTCTCAATCTTCATGTCTAATCCATCAGGAAATTCTTGTGTATCTGACTTGAAAATTATTTACTGTCTCATCATTTCTCACTTCTCTAAGCTATTATCACTTTGCTATGGAGCACTTCTCAAAATTCATCTGCTCCAAACTCCCCATTTTATATTAGAAGCTAGAATCTTCACAAGAGCCTACAAGAACAGGCCCAAGTAAACCCTCCCTCTCAGTCTCTGCTCCTTTCTCATGCTGCAATAGTCTCACTAGTCTGCTTGATAGTCATCTAATCTAACATATAATCATCCTTCCCCGAATTTTGTGTCCACTTCTCTGTCTGCAGTGTTCATTTATAACATGTCCCCCTGGACAGCTAGAAGCCGTCCTTCCTTCTTTCTCCAATATAGTCATTTCACTGAGTCTTACTTTGATTCCTTAATTAAAGTTGTAAAGCTACCCCACTGCAGTCATAGACAAATTCTATCCTCCTTTCCTTTCCTCATGTATTTGATCATCCTTGAATACATTATATAATTTTTATCTATTTATTATCTCTCCATTGCACTAAGAGGCAAATCAATGTCTTCCACCTAAAAGCCACTCAATGACTACCTAAATTTTATTTATTTATGTTTGATTACTTACACATTGCATTGCTAGGGATCAAAACCATGGACTTGCAGATGCTCTACCGTGAAGCTAAACCTTAGATTCCAAATTTAAAATGTAACTCTAAAAGTTAAAGCATTATGGCTGGAGAGATAGCTCAGCTGTTAAAGGCTAGGCTCGCAACCAAAATTATAAAAATCCAAGCATTGATAACAAGTAGCACAATGCTAAGTTGTTTTAAAGGCGATTTTAATTTAGATTAAATGATTCTTAAAAGTAATTTTTATTTTAAATTATTAACATTTTAAAATGCACATTTTACATGATAAAATCATAAATGATGACATTAAATTTTAACATATTTTAAAGAGATAATGCACACTTTGTTAAAGAGTGTCTTTATATATATTGTGTTACAATAAAATTAGCAAAAATATATAAAGACATATATAAAGAAAGATGCATAAATATATAATACAACCTGCTGATTCTGTTTTTGCTGTATGTGTACATATGATTTCAAGGCTGACCATTTTGTATTGGGTAACTAGAGGACTAATCCCTGGGGAAGACTCATTTCTCCATCTCTCAGCAGCCATTGATTGTCTGTAGTTCTTTGACGAGGGGTGCAATGTCTTGAGATTTTTCCCCTTATGTATCAGCATGTTTATTGACATTGCTGTTGTGTTGCCTGAATTTTAAAAGTTCTTATAAATGAAATCAAACCCAGAGCCAGGTATTGGGGCGAATGCTGGAAGATCAGAGAAGCAGAACAAGCCACAGCCACCTCACCTTGCCAATTCCTCAGTTGATCCTGTTTCCTCAGATTGGAAGACTCTGAGTCCTCATCCAAATAGATCTCAGCTGTACTGCTGCTAAAAGCCTAAAAGCTTAACCCGGCTATGGTTTCTCGTCCTCATGCCTTAAATACCTTTCTGCCTCCTGCCATTACTTCCTGGGATTAAAGGCGTGAGTCACCATGCTTGGCTGTATCCTTGAACACATAGAGATCCAGGCAGATCTCTGCCTCTAGAATGCTAGGATTAAAGGTGTGTGTGCCACCATTTTCTGGCCTCTATATCTATTGGCTGTGCTGTTCTCTAACCCCAGATAAGTTGATTAGAGTGCACAATATTTTGGGAAACACAATACCACTATACTATTGTTTAAGTGTTATTTAGGAGGCCATTTACCAAAAGGGGACCATATGTAGCCTGAACTGGCCATCCCAGATATAGATACCCATAGACAAATATTAGGTTGAGCTCTGGGAATCCTGCCAAAGAGAGGGAGGAAGGATTGTAGGAGTCAGAGAGATCAAGGATATATCACAAGAAAACTCACAGAATCAACTAATCTGGGCTTATAGGAGTTCACAGACTGAACTGACAACCAGAGAGGCTGCATGGGATATACCAATGCTCTCTACATATGAGTGACAATTGTGTAGCTTGGTCTACCTGTGGGACTCCTAGCAGAGGGAGCAGGGGCTGTCCCTAATGCTTTGGCTGGCTTTGGGAAACCTATTCTTTCTACTGTATTGCTTTGCCCAGCCTTAACACATAGGGAGGTGCTTAGTCTTAACTTGATATGCCATGCTTTACTGATACTTATGGGAGGCCTGCTCTTTGCTGAACAGAAATAGAAGGAGTGGATTGGGGAGGGGAGGGGAGGTGGAGGAGGGAGTGGGAGGAGAGGAGGGAGGGGAAACTTCAGTCAGGATGTAATAATAAAAAATAAATAAATATAAAATAAAATAAAAGTCTATTGGATATAAAAATAAAAAAGCAAAAAAGAGATCATCAATTTTAGATGTAATGGGGGCTAGGGAGAAGTTGAAAGTAAGAAAGGGAAGGGGAGTGATTTAATTATATTTTAATCAAAAATGTATTTTTAAATAGAACTAGCATATGAAAAAAAATTAGCATGTAAAGCATCCTCATGATTCAGTTACCAAAATGTCCAAAAGAGATAAGCTCCATCATAGATTTCACTAAGTGGTTCACATTTAAAGAAATTTGGTACACTGACAATGAAAGAAATTTGAACAATTTTTTTTCTCCAAATCATTGAATATTTATTTATTTTAACTTTCTTAAAAATATTTTTATTTTATGATTAATTTAATTTCACATATCAGCCATGGATTCCCCCTTACTCACTCCTCCCACCCACACACCTCCTCCCCAATCCACCCCCCATTCCCACCTCCTCTAAGGCAAGATCTCTTCTGGAGAGTCAGCCCAGCCTGGTAGATTCAGTTGAGGTAGGTCCAGTTCCCTCCTCCCTATACCAAGGCTGAGCAAAGTGTCTCAGCATAAGCTCTAGGTCCCAAAAAGCCAGCTCATGCACCAAGGACAGGTCCCAGTCCCACTGCCTGGGGGCCTCCTAAACAGTTCAAGCTAATCAACTGTCTCACTTATCCAGAGGGCTTAGTTCAGTTCCATGGGTGCACCTCAGCTATTGGTTCACAGTTCATCATGAGGTTTGCAGGCAAATGGATGGAACTAGAAAAAATCATCCTGAGTGAGGTAACCCAGACTCAGAAAGGCAAACATGGTATGTACTCATAAGTGGATACTAGATGTAAAGCAAAAGATAACCAGAATGCAACTCAAACTCCAGGGAGGCTAGCTAGTAAAGAGGACCCTAAGAAAGACACAGGGATGCCCAACAACAAAGAAATAGATGAGATCTACATGAGCAAACTGGGGGTGAGTAATGAAGGGCAAGGGTCGGGGAGAAAGAGAGCTTAAGGGAGTGGGAAGTCCCAGCTGGATCAGGAACAGAGGGGGAGAACAAGGAAAAAAGAGGCCATGATAAATGAAGACCCCAGGGGAATAGGAAGAAGCAGAGTGCTAGAGAGGTCCCCAGAAATCCCCAAAGATACCTCCACTGTAGACTACTGGCAATGGTCGAGAGAGTGCCTGAGCTGACCTAGTCTGGTGATAGGATGGTGGAACCCCCTAAATGTCATGATAGAACTCTCATCCAGTGTCTGATGGAAGCAGATGCAGAAATCCATGGCTGAGGCCCAGGTGGAGCTCCAGGAGTCCAGTCGGCTGGAGAGAGGAGGGATTGCATGAACAAGAGATATTGAGACCATGATTGAGAAAGCACAGAGATAAATAGCCAAACTAGCAGAAACACATGAACTTTGAATCACTGAATATTATTACTTCCACCTAGTGCACCACAATTTATTTAGCTATGCTTGCTTAGTAGCTAAGCAATAAACAATCATTAATTCCCTTTAACCTCTGGATTAGAGAACCTCCTGTGCTGAGTATGTTTTTCCCATGTTCTACTTCCTCCACTCTACAACTTTTGATCACATCCAATTGCTCTTAAGATGATTAGCAAGTGAAAACAAGTGAGAACTTTGGGGGGAAATAGAAATTTCCCTTGGACATAAAATCCTAATCAAGTTAAGAAAAACTATTCTTAATACATATTCAGAATTTCATATAAGATCATTGAGAATTTTTAAGAATAATGACTTTGGAGTCACTGAAAATAGATTAATACCAATAAGTGTGCTAGGGGCATAAAAGGGTAAAATACATCTAGAGGTGAGCTACTGACTCAAATAAAATAATTTTTTCCATAATCATTATTCACAGACTAGAATTTAAATACAAATAAAAATAAGAGGTAAATGTAATATGGAATACACTTCATAAGACATAGAAATCAGACTTATTTTAAAAATTATGTTTTCTAAAATAACTGTGTTGCAGAGACCTTTCAGGAAAAACATAAATCATGAAATGCAATTGTATGAAGTTCTTACTGAATCCATTCTATACTTTTGTTTTAATGCTTTGCAGCATTAATTTTATGTTTTAACTTAGCCCTAAGCAGAATTATAAAACATTCAAGCACTTGGAACTCCCTGTATGAATTGACCTCAATCAATAAATTAGAATTTTCATTCAGAAATGAATACTGCTTTCATGAGCTATATTTTACTTATATATTAAAATGTTTCAGCTTGAAATACTGAATTATTAGTTCTTCAGCTTAATAAAACAGTCTAATCAAGTCTCCAATATCCCACTAATAAAAACATATAATTTATCTGAGTCAGAACACCACACTCTCTTCAAATGATAAAAATGGGAAAATTGAAAATTTTCGGCTACAAAGTTATCTGTGGTTTAATAAAATCATAAGACAAATGAAGTAACATGTGTCTAGTAAATCCCTTTCCATATTCTCATTTTAAATGATGTCCTTTGTTAGTGTCAATAAATGAAAGCCTTTTTTTTTTTTTCAACAAAGCTACACCTTCTGGAATCAAAGCAGATTCTTCTACCTTTATAATTTGAGTTTTCAACCAAATTGTCTTATTAATAATTAACCTTCCTGGGGTTGGAGTGACAGTTCAGTATTAAAAGCACTGATTGATCTTCCAAAGGACCTGTGTTTGATTCCTAGCATCCACAGGATAGCTTAGGACCATCTGTAACTCCATTTTTAGGAAATACGGTGTTCCATTTCTGGTCACCACAGGAATCAGGTACACACATGGCACAGACATACATGCAGGCAAAATGCACAGAAACTAAACAAATTAAAACTTAAAAAGTAATTAACCTTTCAAAATTATACCCCAAGCTCAAATTTTCCTCTCACTAGTCACTTTTTATTAATTGTAAAAAACAAAACAAAAAAAACCTGTTTCTAGTTTTCTTTATTTTTTTTTATTTTAAGCTACAAGTTATAGAGTAGTTTGTTATATAACAATGGCTAATAATACATCTGACTGGTCTTATCTTCTCTAGATTTCAAAATACTGCTCATTCTCAGTTCATGTCTAGTAATTGCTTCATAATATATATTCTTCATCATCTTGTCCTCTAAATTATTTTTAAAAATTATTTTAAATTAAAATATAATTATATTGCTTTCTTCCTTGTCTTCCCTCTTTCCAAGCTTTTCTATGTCCCCCATCTCAAATTGATAGCTTCTTTTTCTTTCATTAATATTGTTATTATATATGTATGCACAAATATGTAAGTTTAATTTGCTGAGTTTCTTTTTGTTGTTTATGTATTTACAGTTTCAAGGCTGACCACTTTGTATGAGACAACCAATAATAAAGGAGCTCATCCTTGGGACATGCTAATTCTTCCTCTCTCAGCAGTCATTAGCTGCATGCGGATCTTTGACTAGGGTGGGACTCCATGAAATTTTACTTCACTTACATTATACATTAGCATGTCTATTGATATTGCTAGTGTTCTAGTCTTGTTTATGCATCTATTCCTAGGAGCAATTGCTTTATAGTATACTTCCTGGTATTCAGACTCTTACAGTCTTTCTATACCTTTCTCTGTGAAGATCTCTGAGCCAGAGTTTCGGGAGCTGTGATACAGATGTATGCTTTGGGACTGGGCTCCTTACAACCAATTGAGCTCTGCATTGTGTCCAGTTGTGGTTCTCTGTGATGATCTCCATTTGCTGTAAAGAGAGGCTTCTTTGATGAGAGGTGGTAACTACACTTAACTGTGGATATAAGGATACATTTTAGAATGTAGTAAGGGATTATACTGGTTTAGCAAAGTGACATAGTAGATTTTTTATAAGACTTATGACCTCATTAGTGCAGGGAAATGCTTAGGTTTCTAGTGCTATGCATGATTTTCCTCGTGTTGAGTGGGCCTTACGTCTAACTAGACAGCTCTTGATTACCACTGACATTTGAGTGCACCTTTTAGGATATCTTGCTTTGGTGGTCATTGTTGTGGTTCATGTGGTTGCAGATGGTAAGACTATGAATTTCTTCCCTCCTTTGGCAGCTTACACAGCATTTTTTGGTACTATAGAAGCCAGATCACAGGAAGGAGGGTTTTAGGTTAATCATCTGAGCCCTATACCCTAAATATGCAGTGTCTTCAGCAATAGGGGCTTACTTTCAACCGTTAAGAGGCAACCCAGGGCTACAACAATAGTCTATATTGTTTGGGGAGTCACTTGGATTAATTAGCCTGCCCATCCATGTGAAAGCAGGTTTCTGTGCCTGGTTTTTTTTGTTAGTCTCTGGTTCTTGTGGGGAGCATTATCAGTTCACATTGTATGACTTACACACACACACACACACACACACAAATCACACACACACACACACACACACACACACACACATTTGTGTGTGTGTATACATATATATGAGAGAAAGAGTATAATTTTAAGTAAATAAAAAATAATAGGATTCTGTGAGGCTTGGTATTATTTGTCACTCATCACTTCTTTCTTTTTAACTGACCTCTATCCCTCCTCCCCAGTTGGAGCCCCCTCCCCATTTTTCAGTTTCCCACTTCTTATTGTTAATCCCAAAGATGTGAGGAGAAAGACCACTGACCCAAATTATCATGGCCAAATTAATTGAAGCAAGCGACTAACTAAAGCAATTTGTTTCATTCATGTATATGGACTGCCTCCCCCAAAGGTGGGATTCGAGAGGCCAGCATTGGATGTGAGGAAGAAAAGATTTTTATAGCTCAGGGGTAGGCGGATTCCAAATGGGGGATTTAGTGAGCAATATAAGTGGGGTTAAGAACAAGAACATAACAAATTAGCCATAATGCCTTCCTGAAACAAACACATGATTACAAGGTGGCCATAAGGTATTCATAACAACCTTTTCAAACAAAGGAACAAAGGTAGGGTTGCAAGAGAGTTATAACCAACTTTTTGAAAAAAAAAGGATGGCTGCCATTTTCTGGAACAGGCAGTACAGAACCATTTATAATTAAGGTTATAGGTGGGACATAGCCCAATCCTTGAGAAACAGAGTTTAATCTTAAACAGGAACGAGCTTAGTTTATCTTTACTACAATACAGCTTTTAAGACTACAATGGAGGCAGGCTGATTTATAAATATCACATATATTCTACCATTCCACTTTCAAGCCACCACCACCACCGATGGTCCCTTTATGCTTTCCCAGTTTCTATGATTACTTGATGTTATATACTCACATCTGAAGTACATTAAACTTGGAACCATAGATGAGAAAAAACAAACAAACAAACAACAAAACGTGGTATTTGTCTTGCTAGGTCTGAGTTACTTTACTCAATATAATCTTTTCTAGGTACATCCATTTACCTCAAATTTCATGGTTTCATTTATTTTTATACCTGAATAATATTCCATTGTGTGTACATTACATTTTCATTATCTGTCAATTGAAGGACATCTGGGTTGTTTCCATTTCCTGGCTATTATAAGCAAAGAAGCAACAAACATAGGATGTCAAGCCCTTTAAGCATATGTCAAAAATGATATAGCTAAGTCATGTGGTAGATTTATTTTTAGGTTTTTGAGGACTCACTCTACTGATTTCCAGTTTACATGCACCCCCACCAACATTAAATGAGGGCTCCTCTTTCCTCACGACCTTTGCTTGATCTTTGCCATTTTCACTGTGGAGAGATGAAATCTCAAAGTTGTTTTAAGTTGCATTTTTCTAATTGCTAAGAATGATGAATACTTTTTGAGGTATTTCTCAGCTATTCTAATTTCTTCTGTTGAAAACCTGTTTATATCCCTAGCCTATTTTTTAATTGAGTCATTTGTTTCCTTGAGTCTGATTTTGTGATATATATATATTAATGCCCTGTAATATTTATAGCTGACAAAGAGTCTCTCCCATTCTGGGGTTTTCTCCTTCACTCAATTGATTATTGCCTTAGCTGTACAGGAGCCTTTTAGTTTTTGTTTTATGAATATTTAGTTCCTAATAACTGGCTTTAAATCCTGAAAAAAACTGACCAACTCAGAAAACCCTGTCTTACACCTCCATTGTGTAGGATAGTGCCTATATTATCTTTTAGCAGTTTTAGTGTTTCACATTTCAAAATGAGGTCTATTTTTCCACTTGAAATTAGACCCATATCTATCACCCTAAAAAATTAGATCAAGATTTTAATCTGAGACCTTGCTTGATTTTTTTAATGTGAATGTTTGATATTTAAGTACCATAACAATAATGTGGTTTCTTGGTGTACAAGTCCTTGTTTTCATATATGCCAACCAGACTCTAAAATGTAGACTCATTAACATCATCAAGTTTAAACTTGTATTTTGAATAGAAAAAGTAAATACAGCCTCTAAAACTTAGAGTCACTGCTCTTCCTTGCTGATTGGAACTATTTTGAAGTTTAATGTCTGCTGCCCCCTTTCCCTTTTTTCATATTGTTCATTTGTGTTACATATTCACCATCCTGAAATTTACATTTAAATCTCTCCATTTTTATTCATGACCTATTTTAATATATTATATATTATTTATACTTTTCTATAAATATATCTGTTTAAAGACATTTAGAACAGCCAATTTTGGAACAGTAAGTACACAATGGCACATAAAAGTGTCCCTGGATATGAACTGGTTAAGCTATAATTAACCCCCATATTACAATAATTTGTGGCTGTTTGAATGAAAAAAATACATCTACATATACTGATATAATCTCACTTGTGCTTTATAGATGATAAATATGTATGTGTGTATGTGCACATATGTGCCTAAATATGATATGGAATTGGAGAACAATGAAAGGCCTCCCGGACTCTATCAAGCTTTAATTAGCCAAGTTTTATTTGAGCTGTACCTGACCACAGCCTGCTTGGTTGGACAAGGGACTGTGACCCAGCTAAAAGGGGAGGGAAGCTTTTGTAAGTAAAAGCCACAATTCATTCCTGGGGAAGTGCACTTCTGCAGGCAGGAGATAACATCTTTTACATTCCTGGAATAACTTAATGGGCTTAAAATTCCTGGAATTGTCATAACAGCCTCTGGTTGCTGACAGGGCTGGCCTCAGGCCTCTAAGATGGTTGGTGGTCAAAACAAAGACTTCAGCTGCTACAAATGATACATGTGTGCATATTAATGTACATGCTGTATATGTTTGTATGTTTATACTTGTATATTATTATATATAAATGGTGCATAATTATATATTTATGTGTTGTAGAAGCCAAGAAAGAGACAAAAGTAACTGTCTCCATGGTTACCCCTTGGAGATAAAACCAAAGAATAAATTTTTACTCATCATCTTATATGATACAGAAACAAATATGTACATAAATGCACTTATATGATATATGTACTATATGTATATGCCATATAATCCTTATATTCAAAGAACTCATTGTATTACTAAAGAGTATTCACAATGAAGAAAGACAAGACCCAAATCACTTTGCTTATAACATTTTAATTCTGCTTTTCATTTTTATTCCCTAACTAGTCATTTCCTTTATCATTTGAATTCATTGCTATCACAATTCAACCAAAGCTTGAGCTTAGGGCCATGTGCCATAGCCCCTTAGAATGAAGTATATCAGAGTCTATAATCACAGTTGTGAAAACTTGGAACAGAGTGAAGCCACAGCTTTAACCTGATTAACTCCCACAGGAGCAAATCCCAGCAATTCCTAATAGTTGAGAAATGGAATCCCAGCACACTCCTGCTCCTTTTTCAATCCACATTGTTTCTTATCCACTTCAATAAGGCAATGCTTTATTTAGGATTAATAAATTCCTGACTGTTACTAAAATGAGTCAAAAGTTCCTATGACTCTCATTAAATTCATTCTGCTCAAGCAAAAGGATGGTTATTTTATCCTAATTATACTAGTAGCCTACAAAGTAGATTCCTGTTTTCCAAACTGTGGATGACTAGTTTATTCTGTACTACTTAGCAGTACTTGTAACTGATGATTTGAGGCATGCTTCAATTTATTTTAGTCACTGCAGAATTCAAATGCATGGTTTCTACCCAGCCATTAGTACCTAGGACACAATATCTAAGCATCCCAGTCTCCCAAGCCATATAACTCCTCTAATCCATTCAAAACAGGCCAGATACCAACCGGGTCAGCCATGGATATGTTCATTTTAAAGGCACTCACCTTGATAGATACTTACATGTAATCTACGCGCATGCGTGGAGTACACACAGGAGTCCCTGTACAGATGCGCGGCCCAACCTTTAAAAAGCTGGCGCCACCTTGCATTACTCTCTCAGGCTCTCAGGCGCTCAGGCGCTCAGGCTCTCAGTCCTTCTCCTCCTCCCCCTTCCCCCTTCCCCCCCCCCTTCTCTCCTCACCCACGTGTGCTTCATCCAGGCCTGTCACCTCTATCCTCTTTAATAAAACTCTTTCGTGGTCTTGTAACACACCTCCCTGAGTTCTACCTTTGGCTCCTTCAGTTTGTTCCTAAATCAACAGATAAAACCCAGGTATTCTCAATCCTGCGTAGTAGCTAAGTCACTGTGAAAATCTGTTTTTAAAACAAATAAATAGATTTTTTTTTTTAGTTCAATGACCTGAGTTCAGTCCTGATGATCTGAGGATAATTTCCAGAATCTACATGCAAGTTATTCCCTGACCTCCACACGTGTCTTGTGGAACTTGTATACACACAGAGAGACAGACACATAGGTATTATCCCCCGACACACAAGCAAATTAGTAGATGAATATAAATGAATGAATGAATGAATGAATGAATGAAATGTGGTTTTTATGACAAGGTAATAACTTTAAAATTAAAATCAGGTATATGCTTTAAGTCAAACTTCTCTCTGTTCCCAGAAGAAGACCTATGCTTTCAGGCTTTTTTTTTTTCCTTCGTTCAGAACAAGCCTTCTGCCATTCCAGACATCTATCAGGTGGTACTGATTGGTCTGCACTCAGAAGCTTTTAGTACAAAGTGAAGACATGGCTGCTGGGCCCAAATTCCTCCTCAGAGCTTCTGATGCTAAGGCTCATGGAATGACATTGATGGATGTTGCTATGCTCATGTACGCTTTAGAGAAGGGCTGCTTACTGCTATGAGCTACCTAAAAGAAAGTCCAGGTCACAATAAAAAAAAATTATGTGATTTGAGTTTGATGGTTTGAGTTAAAGCACCTAAGAAAATCTTCCTCTGTTATCTTATGTGTGATTTTTTAAAAAACATGCTTGAAGGAATGAATATTATGCTACAATAATTTTTCTTAAAAGTTTATATCCTGGCTAGGCCTATAAGGCAAGGGTAGAGCATTTGCCTAACGTGTTCAATTCCCATCATCATAGAAAGTATGCATCATGTATATAAACATGATTTCAATAAATGGTAGGAAGAGTTGAAAGAGTCCTCATTAATTGTTGGTGGTTATTAATATCATCTCAAAGAGTTACTAGATAAAGAACTAAGCCTTTGTTAACTAATTATACACATATTTCATGTTCTTACAAGTTGTAAACCTAATTTTGGAGAAGAGTCTGCCAGATAGAATTATGAATTTTTACACTTCCATAGCCATAGTGCTCATAGGTTCCAAAAGCGTTAAACATAATATTTTACATTTGATTAGAGGTCACAGTTTGTTTTCCCATTCAAAAGAGGTTTACCACCACTGCCTGCATTCAGTTTTACCTTTACTTACTTTAGAAACTCTCATTAAGTTAAACAATTACTTCTTGAATGTTGAGAAGAGTTGGCTACTAGAAGTAGTTTGTGTTTCATAATTTTCTGGCTTCAGAAGATTTTTCTTTTCAATTTGTTAACTTGTCTGTTTATTTGTGTGTAAGTGAGCATAAAGTTAACCCTCACAGGAAAAAAAAAATCTGTGAAGTATTTCCTTATAGATTTAATCTCTGTGATTTTTACTCTAACACTAATGGTGTCCCAGATGTCCTTGAATCTAAAATAGGAGGATTTACAGTTCATAAATTTTTATTTAGAGGCAACTATTGTTTGCAAATAACTTTACAGTCTGGTGAAGAGGCAAAGAAATAAAATAAAGATGTAATAAACTTCAATAAATGGATTGAATTTAGAAGGTACACTGAGGATATAGTAAAGGCTTGCAAATTTAGTCAGCTTTGCATTACTATAATGAAATGCCTGCAACAGGCTGCTTATGAGATAAAGTAAGCCCTGTCTAGCTCAAACTGTTAGAGGTTCAAGGTTATGACACTGACATTAGTTCTGAACTAGGTCTCAGTTCTCAACATGGCAGATTACAGTTCTGGACAGCAAAATAGAAGCAAGCAAACCAAGAACAGAAGCAGAGCTAACATCCCATAACCTACACTGAGACTTTCTCCTATGTCCCATCACCCAAAACTACCACCACTTCCTAATACTGATACCCTGTAGACCATGAATGGCTTCAATCACAGTATACCTCAGGGAGGTCACCTAAGCCATACCTAAGCTCTTTGGTCACCTAAGAAGATACTGAAAAAGGTAACAAATACACAACAGATTAAATATAAAATCTAAATTCTAACTAGTACTAACAATGTCTTATTATTATTTATTGAGCCATTACTCAGTGCTAATTTATTGTATTTAAGCCAGGCAGTGGTGGCACACACCTTTAATCCCAGCACTCGGGAGGCAGAGAGAGAGGCGGATCTCTGTGAATTCCAGGCCAGCCTGGGCTACAGAGTGAGTTCCAAGACAGCCAGGGCTACTCAGGGAATCCCTGTCTTGAAAAACCAAAACCAAACAAACAAACAAAAAAACTTGTATTTAAATGTTTAACACCTAGCTTTTCAAAAGAAAAGTGGTTAAGTGTCATAACTTGATTAATGTAAAGAGACAAGAAAAGATAGATGTTCTTTCTTTGAAAAAGAGGCCAAGACTTCAACTAATACATTTATGTTTTAGAGCACAAATTAAAAATTTGTGTTGAAGTACCAAACCACTCTGGGAACCTGCTTTTTGCAGCCTATACAACATGCTTCAAGAAAATCTAGATGTGAATTTTTTAATAGATAGAACTGTTAACTGGAGTTACCATACAAACTTGTTTTACCCCAACTTGACATTTAAGATTTTGCTCTCTTATTCAAAATTACAAGTTCATCTTCACACTTATATATACATATATACTTAAATAGCTTATTTAAGTAACACTTATATACATATATACTTAAATACTTAAAGTATTTTCAATGTGTTTATATGTACATATATACTTAATTACTTTACCTATAAACACATAGAAAATAAATTAGCACAGCATTTAAAGATTATTTTATTCAGTCTGAAGAATTAAAATAGGAATCACTTGAGGGAATACTACAGTATTTATGAAGAAACTGCAGACATTACTTTTTCACTGTTACAATGACAAGTTTTCAGAAGTTCCTTCTTTCTTTACTGATTCAGTCCTTGCTTTCCTTGAACAGGCACAGCCAGAGGGATTCCCTTATGTAATACTCATCCATATGTCCCTGACAACCAATTAATTGCTCATTAATGCATCAATCTAGGTGTTAATTGGTTGATAGACAGATTTTTTTTTTTTACAAAAAGAGGTTCTTGAATATGTCCCAGTGGCTGTACTTACTCTCCAAAGTGAGGATCACAGTGAAGTCAATGTCAAATTTCACATCTCAAATACTGAAGAGTTTTTTCATTCATGTTTATACTTTATGCTATTTCACATTTTGTTTTACATAGAATAGTTAATATCATATTTCACAAGGAGGATGTGTGAAAGAACAATGACTAAAAGAATCATTTAATATATATTCAAAATATATAAAACTGCTTATTCCTTAAAAGCTTATAATAAAGCTATTATCTGAAAAAAGGATGGTTGAAAATTCAGATGAGATGGCTAGTGATTTCATGCATGTTAGGTAGTTTTCATATTTTTAACACATAGAAACAACTTTAAGCCAGGCAGTGGTGGTGCATGCCTTTAATCCCAGCACTCGGGAGGCAGAAGCAGGTGGATCTCTGTGAGTTTGAGGCGAGCCTGGACTACAGAGTGAGTTCCAGGTAAGGCGCCAAAGCTGTACAAATTCTGAATTCCACAAGTTATTGTTTTGTTTTGTTTTTTAAAACAAGATCTCACTATGTAGCCATGACTTCCCTGGAACACTTATGTAGACCAGGCTATCTTCCATCTCATAGAGATCTGCCTGCTTCTGCCTCCCAAATGCTGGGATTAAAGGTGTATATTACCACACCCAATTCTTTACCAATATCTGAATACTTAAATGAAGGGGCTTTTTTAAATTTAAACTTTTACTAGTTCATTGTCATTAGATAAATAAATGTTTTAGTTTTCTTTCCAAAATTCCAAGTATTTTAGAGTTTAACTTAGTAGTTTATTTTCTTCGAAAGACCCAATAGCATTTTCAAAGAATTCTAGATGTTTTTAATTTCTATTAACCCAAGTAGACAAAATGACAAGTGAATCCTATACTACTTTTTGAAGTTATAATATGCATAGAATGAGTAACTGATATTTTATAATATATTTAACTAGATCAGAGATTCTTTTTTCTTATCTTTTTTTTGTTTGGGGAGGAGAGCAGTCTCATCATGCAGCCCTCTAGCCCTGGCATTATCCATAACATCTGACTCTTAAAAATCTTTCCTCTTCTTCTTCTGTATAGATCCTTGAGTCATGTGGAGAGGGGACTGATAAACACAATGATGTGTTCTTATATATCAATGACTTTAACAGTCATACCAACTATATTTCCAGTAGAAACAGTCCTGGAGAAGGGATGGTAAAGCATATAAAGGATGTAGAAAGATGGAGTAAGAGAAAGAAAATAAAAACACAACTACGTAAACAAACTATTTGTTTCAGTCACATGCTCTCAGTGGAAGTCAGACTGTACCAAGTAAGTCTGCCATGGGCCTTCAGAAACTAACTGTTTAGCATTTGTTACATGATGATGCATGTATATCAAGCTAATTTGTCTATTCTTAAAAGATAACTCATTGAGAGAGCAAATCTCTTTATTAAAGGTAGTAGACTGATAACTTTGTCATATCATATGTACCAGCCAATGTTCTGAGTTGCAGAATATTAGGATATTATATATGAATTTTACTGCTTATGTGTGAGTGAGAAAGGCAGAGAGGGAGGAAGGAAGGGAAGAAGGAAGGGAGGGAAGCAGGGAGGGAGGGAGAAGGAGAGAATTTTTTTAATGGAGAATTGGTTTACATAATCTGGATGAATAGCAAAGTAGTCTCCATAAGTTTGTCTACATCTAGTGCTGAAATTTAAAATTGAGATAGGAGCATTGCAAACAAGGCTGAATTCCATTAGGTACACTGAAATCTGTGTTGACTCAAGGAGCAAGCACATAGTTGTCTAGTCTAGCAACCAGACACTGAAGGAAGATTTGGGTGGGGGGGGGGGAAGCAATTGTTTCCAGCTGCTGTTTCATGCTAATGAAGCAAGGTAGTATACAACAGCCAGCATGCATGTATTCACTTACATACTATTAAATTGTGGCTATCTTTTTATTCTCCACTAATGTTAAGAGAATTTCTCCTGGAGCCTGTTATGAGTAAATGTACATCAGTAAAAGGAATTCTGGGAAATATAATTTGACTGAGCTAAATGGGCAGCTACAAATCTATCATGAAGTTGGGAACAGTTGAACAAATAGAGGTGACAGTGTTGACTTAAATTAAGACTATAAATATTGTTCACAGTACTTCGGCTCTCATAATGGAGCAAGTATTAGCACAGGTTATAGTTTTATATTGTTACTAAAAGACCTGAAGTGGAAACAAGGTGCCAAAGATTGATTTTGAAGTAAGGGATCATTAGAAAGGGGAGCTAGTCTGAAAACAAGTGCCAACACAGCAAAACTGATGAAAAATTTCAGTTGTAGTGAAGAAACCCAGTCTTTGACCACAGATGAGCAATATAACTTTTCTAGCCTTTGCCCATGTTGTTTTAATGTTGCACTCCCAATAAGTATTAGTGATCTCTAGTCTATAAAATTATACCTTTCAAGACATATTTAAAATCATATTCACAAAACGTACTAATTAAATAGTGCTTCACAATTTCAATTTTGTTTGAGAATTCCATGCATGCATATAATGACTAGAAATTCTGCTCACAAGAATCTGGCTATGTTAGCAGTTTAGGTTTTCATTTTTTTTCTCATTTTGCTATAGTTATATAAATGATTATCAGAATGATCTGATCAATTAGATCAATGAGCCCTTTCATTAATCCAAGATGACATTTGACTTATAACACACATCGTATCAGCAGCATTTACCATTAACCTCCAACATGTAACATTCTCATTCCTAACACCAAGAGTTAATATGTTATAAAGTATCACATAGATATGAGCAAATGGCTTTACTCTTTGCTTTAGGCTAGGTGGTTATTGACAGAATTTCCTGAAAAATATTTAGATATAGTTGCCATATTTTTTAGTTACATGAATTGTAGTACCCAAATATACACATGAAGGTCAAATACTTACAGAACACAAGTTTTTTAGTATATCCACAAGTAGAATACTAATATAAGCACTTGCATAAAAATGTTGGAGAAAGTATTGATCTATTTCTATGGTTATTTTTCTACACAGGGTTTCTCTGTGGTGAAACAACAGCCCTGGTTGTCCAGGAATTCATATTGTAGACCAGACTGGCCTCATACTCACAGAGATTCCCTGGCCTCTGCCTCACAAATGCTAGGATTAAAGGCTTATGCCACCAAGCCCAGCAAAAGTATTCATCTTTATGCAATAATTCAAATGGCTATTTCCTAAAGAGAAGAAAATTTGCTTATTTCAATTTCCTTCTACATTTTTCCACTTAGAGAGTTGCTTATATTGAAAAAAAAACACAGACAATTGTAGCAAGAATCTTAAAGCATTCTTATTAATGAAACCAAACCCGAGGCCAGTTATTGGGGTGATTGATGGAAGATCAGAGAAGCAGAACAAACCACAGCTATCTCACCTTGCTAGTTCCTCAGGTGATCCTGTTTCCTCAGGCTGGAAGCTTCTGAGTCCTCCTCCACATGAATCTCAGCTGAACTGTGTTGCTCCAAAGCTTAACTAACTACATGCTTTTTCTTCCTTAGTTCCTGGTCCTCATGCCTTATATACCTTTTTCTTTCTGCCCCCACTCCCTGGGAAAAAAGGCGTGGGTCACCATGCTTAGCTGTTTCTAAAGTGGCCTTGAACTCAGAGATCTGGCTAGCTCTGCCTCCCAAGTGCTGGGATTAAAGGTGTGTACCACCACCGCCCAACTTCTGTTATGGCTTACTCTTCCCATTTTCTAGCCACCATTTTTGGCTTTGTTCTAGTGGCTGTCTGTTCTCTGACCCCAGATAAGTTTATTTCAGGGAACACACAATATTTTGGGGAACACAATACCACCACAGACAATTGTAATAATAATAGACACAAAAACAGACCAGAAATATAAAACATAGTTTTAGAAATGACAGTTGTAAGGATATTCTCAAATGATAACCTTTATTTGATGCTGGCAAGTCTTGTATTCTACTTTACAATCACCTCTATTGAGCATATTTTGAGGGTTATAAACCATTTGTGTAAGTCTTATAAGATAGGTGTCACTTAAAAGCATGTTAGGAAAAAAACTCGCAATAACTCACAGAAGAGTAACCCGTCTGTCTGGAAATGGAAGACGGCCACTTATTTGTGTGTGTTTTAATGAGATGCTTGCTTCAGCATAAAGGCCAGGAGCAAAGAAATATTGTGAGCAGGGCAGAAAATTGATAAAAAAAAAAAAATCTCTGATTGAAATCCCAAAAGGAAGAAAAGACTTGAAGAAAGTTGAAGCTTCTCGGGAAGTCATATGCTTGGATAGAATAAAATACTTTGAAGCATGGGGGAAGGGCAAATAGCTACTGAACCTGAAGTTCTAGGGTTAAGAAAGAAGAATGAAAGGCAGAATATAAGGGTTTCTTTCAAGTGATTTTAAAGACACCACTATTTGAATGGACTGAGAGGACAGGTTGCAAAAGGAAATGATGTGTCTTTCTTAAGAATGAAAAAAAATTGAAATATCTTTGGTCATAGAGTGATAATGAAAATAACTGGGAATTTTTTTAAAATTTAATTTAATTTTACATAACAGCCATGGATTCCCCTGTCCTCCCCCCTCCCTTCCCCCAAGCCCACCCCCCATTCCCACCTCCTCCAAGGCAAGGACTCCCCTGGGGATTCATTTAAACCTGGTGGATTCAGTCCATGCAGGTCCAGTCCCCTCCTTCCAGGCTGAGCAAAGTGTCCCTGCATAAGCCCAAGGTTCCAAACAGCCAGCCCATGCACTAAGGACAGGTCCCGGTCCCACTGCCTGGGGGCCTCCCAAACAGTTCAAGCTATTCAATTGTCTCACTTATCCAGAGGGCCTGATGAGAATTTTTACAGTACTGAAAATACTCATGTATGCTACCAACTTCTGAAACTTTTCCTGATTAATTCATCACAGAAAATTCCCTCACATTTGGAACATCAATGGTTCAAACTACTATTATAGTTCATTCTAACTATTACTACAACTCTTTCTCTGGAATGTAGATAAAGGGAAAAAAACAGTAAAACACTTCATTGGGGCTTTAGAATCAGAAGCTATTAGACAACTGAAACACCTGCAGTTCTTACTGAGGAATTTCAGTATAATGGGGAGAAACAAAAGCCCTTCTGGGCAGGAAAGAAGAAAACAGAAAACAATGAGTTCATTGACTCCTCAATTACATTTTAAATAATAAATAGCATGCATAAGCTATCACTATGTGCTACACTAACCATGTTTTATAATCTTATAACCCCCCTAAAAGACTAACCTTTTTCTCACCAATTGGACTCCTGGAGCTCCACCTGGGGCCTGGCCTTGGATCTTTGCATCTGCTTCCCTCAGTCATTGGATGAGATTTCTAGCATGACAGGATGTTTGGCCATCTGATCAACAGAGTAGGTCAGTTAGGGCTTTCTCTCGACCATTGCCAGCAGTCTACAGTGGAGGTATCTTTGTGGATTTCTGGGGACCTCTCTAGCACTTTGCTTCTTCCTATTCTCATGTGGTCTTCATTTATCATGGTCTCTCTTTCCTTGTTCCCCCTTTCTGTTCTTGATCCAGCTGGGATCTCCTGCTCCCCTAAGCTTTCTTTCCTTTGAAACTTGCCCTTCATTACCCCCCTCTCATGTCCAGGTTGTTCATGTAGATCTTATCCATTTCTTTGTCATTGGGCAATCCCTGTGTCTTTCTTAGGGTCCTGTTTTCTAGGTAGCCTCTCTGGAGTTGTGGCGAGAAAGAGGAGGGATTGTATGAGCAAGAATTGTTGAGACTAAGATGGGAAAAAGCACAGGGACAAATAGCCAAACTAATGGAAACACATGAACCATGAACCAATAGCTGAGGAGCCCCCAGCTGGATCAGGCCCTCTGGATAAGTGAGACAGTTGAATAGCTTGAACTGTTTGGGAGGCATCCAGTCTGTGGGACCCAGACCTGTCCTTAGTTCATGAGCTGGTTGTTTGGAACCTGGAGCTTATGCAGGGACACTTCACTCAGCCTGGGAGGAGGGGGAATGGAGGGTGGGCTTGGAGGAAGGGAGGAGGGAGGACAGGGCAATCTGTGGCTGATGTATAAAGTTAAATTAAATTATAAATTTTTTAAAAAATGCTGAAATCAGAGCAGATATGTACCGAATTACTGACTGCATCAACCTGGGAGCTTTGTACATTTTGACTTTGTTTTTCTGTAGTTCTCACCTCTTTAGTCAGCACATTATTTGGAGCTATAGAAATCTTACCTACCTACAAGAAGAGAGAGAAGGACAGAAAGAGAGATGCAGAGAAACTATAGGAGGAAAATAAAGGGGGGGATATAGAAAGAGATGGAACCAAATGAAAAGGAGAAAGAATTAGACATCCTGAGGATTAGGCATGTACCTAACACTCTTCCACACTCAAAGACTAAGAAGGTCAAACCAACCAGTGGAGACTGAGAGTCAAGAATAAAACCGGCCAACAGTAAACATCACTGATGCTGGAGAGATAACTACACTTAAATACTGCTCTTGGAGTGGATTTGAGTTCAGTTCCCAGAACCATGTCACAATTATCTATAATTCTATGTCTAGGGTACCAGCATTCTCTTCTGGTGGCCTTCATGGACAACTGTACTCATGTGCACATACTCTTTCACAGACATACAGAGATACATTTAATCAAAAATAAAAACATTTTTATTGAATTAAAAAAAGACTAGCCTCAAAAGCCAAAAAATCTAAGAATTGTGAATAATATTTATTAAAACATAAGAAGGTCAGGCTTTTTGCACACATGTGAGCTATCCATTTGATCTTTGAGTGTTAGGACCCTTAGGTAAACACAAAAGGTGACAAAGTGAACCTTCCCTTTAACCCAAACCATTCTCATAAAAAAAGAACAAACACCTTTGTAAATCACACATGGATGCAAACACAAGCATTCACACCTAAGACAGAGTCCTTTTGCATTGCTACCTTTAAATAAGCCAATGTCTAAGTAAATACATTGTAGTGTTCCTCTAATCAAAGCAGGAAGTTTTTGTTTCACTTTTCCTATTTTGTGCATAGATACTTTGGGAAATTATAGTGGGACAGGCATGTCTCTTGTCTAAAACCCCAAGTGGGCCAAACAGTATATAGTCATGGTTTAGCTGCCACCATAAAAATTCCAAGGTAAGACGAAAAAAAAATTGTATAGGTATTGATAGAAACAGACTATAATTGACAAGGATATCCCCCAAATATACTATCTTCAACAAGTTAAAAGTGAACTTATTTACTATTCCAGTAGACAGCTGTCCCAGACTAAGCAAGAAATTCTGTTCCATCAAGTTATTCAGGGACCTAGGTTCCTTATAATTTCTTGCTTTAATCATTTGTCATCATATATGTGCATAAAACAGTTCATGGATACATCTGTCTATAGGAAAGGGATGAGACTTCACCATAAAGCAAATGACCAGAAAACTGCACACACATTTCTTCTTCATTCTATCTCATTAGCCTTTTTCAGCTGCATTGCCAATTCTAACTATAATAGAAGCTAAGAAATGTATCCTGTAACTGAGTATCCATATATTCAACAAATATTTTCATGAGTCTATTAGTAACAGCTATAAGGAAATAGTAAACACTGGAACATGCTTAGTTGTCTCTGCCTCAGTAGTTATCAGACTGGGTTTGGAGAAAAAACATAAGCAGAAAAAACAAAACAGAAATATTTTTTAAAAAGAAAGAAAGCAATGCATGGACGGGGTCCATAGTAGAGTATTATAACCCCTGTGAATCCATGTATAACAAAGGTAAGAATTATTTATATTTGAATAAGCTGATAGAGCTATTTCATTATCCATCACATCAGCATTAATACCCCCTTTGTCACCTTCTTTCAGTTTTTTCCTTTCCATATTTCTGTCCATTCATTTCTTTTATGTTTTTTCCTTAAATTGCTTATGATGCTGGGTTCTAAGTACTTTGCTGATTGCTGACTCCAGATAAGCATTTTCTCTGTGCTTTTCTAGTGGCTAGTTTAAATATAGTTGGATGTTGAAGAGTAGTAATTTACTTTAAATGCACAAGACTCTAGAAGGCTAAGAATGTATCACAGGGGATGAAGGAATCAAGGAAGAATATAGTACAGTGAGTGGCTACACAATTACGAGAGCAAAAATACAGTAGCCACTTTTAACAAGATGCAATAACAAAATTCACAGTAGCACAAAGTCACAAAGCCTCTGCACTAACAATATCACAATGTCTGCAACAGGAAGATGTGCATCTTATGCATAACTTGAAACAATTTTAAAATGATAAAAATTATAAGCAGTTCTGATGTCTTCATCAGCAAGCAAAGATATCATGACTTCTTCTAGCCACTGTTAAAATCAGGAGCAAATTTTATTCTTGCTTCTACCTCTCCAACATTGGTAAAATTTCCTCAATACCCATTTGAGCAAATACGTTTCAGGTCAGTTGAATCAATCTCCCCACAATGCTACTACCCCCCCTTACCAGTCTTTATCTTATACCCATCTTCTCAACACTCATCCTCAGGAACAAGCCATCAGGTGACACTAGGGGTCAAACATTTTTGTGTCCCTCTCTTCACCAATATTATTCTAGACACCTTGAGGTTTAATTTGACACAGAGAGAACACAGCCTTCAGGAGCTAAACTATGGTTCTATCCAGGAATCATTGAACCACTCCAATATAATATGGTAATCATATTCTCATTTTCCTGCCTTCTTTCTTTCAACTTTATAAAATTCAGTCTCTGTTCTGGAGCACTTGGCTATGGCCTCTCTTTATTCTATCAGTGTGGAAAGTAATCCCAACAGCTTACTCAAGTTTTAGAGCACAATTCTCTGATTCTTGAGTTGAGTAATTTGGTCTATCGTCATGTAAAACCATCATTTAGAGAAAGGCTTCCATCCCATAATAATAGCAATTCTAGCAACAATTATGATCAGTTAATGAGCACTCTCATGGGTACTATAAATATATATTGACTTGGTTAATTCTAACTTCCTTGTAGTCACGTAAATCCTCTTACAATCTATTGCCTGGCCATGCATGACTTTGTTCTTACAGAAGTAGTTGGCAAGGTAGTTTGCTGCAGAAATCTCACACAAGAGCTGGGTTTGTTTATCGAGTTTTAAAATATATGCCTTATTCTTCCCTTGTAATTTTTGTTCCTTGAAATATGAGTAGATGTCAGATCTTGTGGGAATAACCTTTTCAAGTATGATTGTAATACACCAAGTCCTTCCCATTGCTTTTGCTTTCAATGTTCTCAGATAGCTTTCTGAACTGTCTGCAGGTGGATGCTGGCACCTCTTTGCTGCCATAGATCCTAGTTCTGCTTTAAGTAAAATGTCTTGAGGTAGTTCTAAAGAACTTTCTTTCCTGTCTAGGGGCAGACGGGGAATACGGAGAAAGAGACAGTGAGGAAGAGGTGGCAGAAATGGGAGTCTCTTCTTTTCATTTTATGTTTTTGAATAAAGGCTTTCAGCTTTCTGGAAAAAGCAGCTATTCTGTATAACTAATGACAACAGATAAATATGTTTTGTAAAGCACTTTGCTTTTATCTTAAGTGGGTAGTCTTTGGCAAAACATTTAACTTTACCATGAACATAGAGTTATTTTAATATACATGATTAATGATGCAATAAAATTAAGATCCCCCTACTACTCAACATCTTATTTAAGAAAAATGCTCACAATTTCCTAATTGCAACAAGTAAGATCTCTGGATGCTGATACTTTTTAATTAGGGAAGAAATTTTCTTTTAATTAGAAAAGGAGGGGTTTTGTGTGTTTGGTTGTTCAGTTGGTGTGTTTGTATTGTTTTGTTTTGTTTCATTATTTCTCAATAAGTTCGAGAGTGTCCTCTAGTGGAGAGATACTCTGGTCTCAGCAGTTTTAGAAATGACTAAATAATACCTAATTAGATGCTTTCATTAAATAAGAAACATTTCTACTTAGCTGATTGGAATATGCTAGTTAAAGGGAAAATGTATTCTTTTCCCTTTAAGACGTGCTCAAAACATGGCCTAGTTGAAAACTTGCACTGTGACAAGCATTGTTCTCATTTTAGATAGCAAATGATTTTTTATGATCAATTTCTGTGCTTCCTTCGGAACCTAGTGAGATTGAGCTGACGGTGCACCTTTCTGCCAAAGAGGCAGCAGAAGCATTTAGTGCAATTTATTGTAGCTTTTACAGATATCAACTGGCAGCAGCAGGAATACCATTACCTTCACTTCTCCAGCTCTGGCTGATGGGTGCAGCTGATGTGCTGAAGTGTCGGTGCCACAGCTTAGATGTGTCTCATGTTATCTGAAAGAAATTAAATAGAGAAGGAAATTAAATAAATGTGTGTCTCTCCTCTGTAAGTTCTGGAATTCTAACCCTAATTTCCTACATTTGTAGTTAAGCATTAGTATAGAGATGAGATGCAGAGGTGGGTTCTTTTTCAAATAAATATATGGAAGAGGATGAGGGAGAACTGTGATGCTAGGCTCTTTGTGTCACCTTAGAATTGCCTTATCAAAAATTGCATGTTACAATATTTTAGAAATGCAAAAAAAAAGGGGATATTAGCTCCTGATAACAAGATGAAGAGTTAATTAGACTTAAATCAAGCACAAGTGTATTTTTAATGCTGGTCCTTCTACTTGGAAAAAGCTATAATAAGAATAAGAATAAGAATAAGAATAAGAATAAGAATAGTAATGAATGGTATTGGTAAAGTCCTGAGAAATATATATTATGTGCATATAAATGTTGCTTATTTTTATGATGTGCAAGCACCAGTCTTGTTAGCAGATTTTTTTCAGAAAAATGTAGAATTATGACTCTCATGCAGTGTAAGATGACTGAATTTTAGAAAAAATATGCATATGATATGAGAAAGCCAAACAGATGATGCCTTGACAAGGTCAAAGGAAAAGTCAGAACAACTGGTGTCTATGAAACAGAAGAATGTTGAGCTAAATTGTAAATGGAGATAACATTATTTTTCCCTAGATTTTAGAGAGGAGGTAGAAGAAACAAATCAGTTCAATCATTATCAGACTGGGGGAATATGCACATCTATTAGTGACCTGAATTCAACACCGGGATCCAATAACCCTGAAAGATGTGCCATAGACTGGCAAGTCATGTCCCATTACAAACTGTTTCTGCTTACATTCTGTTGGAAACAGTCTCTACTACTATGGTTTGGTTTATGGTCAGTGCCCCGTCTGGACATCTTGCTCCCCTCCACCAGCTACTCCTCTATATGTCATGTCATTCTTCCTCCTCTTGCCAGCATCCCTGCCCTTAGTTCCTTCTTGTGGGCTCAAATGTTTCTCTTCCTTTCTTTTTTTTCAGGAGATGAAAGTTGATAGGCGTGTTTTTTACTCACTTTCCTAATTTTTTCAAACTTTAAGATAAAAATAAATCATTCTACTCTTAACAGATAAGTTTAACCACTTAAATAAAATGACCCAAAATGCTTGTTAAAAGTTCAGATTCTCTAGAATGCTCTTAACTTGTCAAATCAAAATTCTGTCAGATAGGGTCTTAGTTTCTTTACTATAGCTGAGGCAAAATACCATGTCCAAGGCAACTTATAAAACAAAGCATTTAATTGGGAAATTGCTCCCAGGTTCAGAAGGTAAAGCCATGACCATTATGGCAGAAAACATGGTAGCAGGAAGGCAGGGATGGTGCTAAAGCAGTAGCTGAAAGCTTAGATCATATCCATAAGCAGGAAGCAGAAAGAGAGAAAGAGTGGGGAGAAACAGACAGAGACAAAGAAAGAGATGAGAGACTGGCCCTGGAGTGAGATTTTGAAGCCTACAAGCTCATCTCCAGTGGCATACCTCCTCCAACAAGACCACACTTCCTATTCCTCCTCCAAAACAGTTCTACCAACTAGGGACCAAGTGTTCAAATAATTTAGCCTATGAGGGCATCCTCATTACACCATCACAGGTAGCAACATCTTTTAACAAACTTTAAGTATACTGTCTTAAGAAAAGTAAAAGGAAGGAGAAAGGAAGGAAACTTTAAAACTACATTTCTCACATCTATATGGCAGTATAAAATTTAAAAGTGATATGAAATTAGAAGTTTACAGAAAGAAATAAAATAAGTGGTGGCATTGGAGAAAATAGTAACCTTCCCTGAAGCTTCTTCCCTAAACTGGCATATGAACATCTTTCTTCAGTACTGACAATGAAACCCAAGACCACAGGCATACTTGGCAAACATTCTACCATTGGCCTATACACCAGGCACTAACTAAACTGTCCTTTCATTGTTTTCCCAGATATATGCTAGATACCATACACAGTATGGAAAAATTCCCAGTCATTCTATTATTGCAGTTATCTTTGTGGTTTGGCATTGTGATGATAATTGTCTGGATATGCTTTTAAATCTGTCAAGCTTGAAATTTCTCTGCTTTCTATTCTCCATTTTAAGAAATAATTTTCCCATAATGCTTTAAGAATTGATACATCTCTGAAATATTACAATTGTTGTATAATAATATCTAACTCATTAATTTCAAATTAATTTGATTGTATAATTTGCAACTAAGTTAATTTCCAGATGATAATTCTTGATTATATCATTTGAAACTAAATTTTCAGATTATTATTTAACTGATAACTCATTGTGTAGAGGTAAATCTAATACATTTTCTAAATATTCTCCAAATCATGAAATACAGCTTAAATTTTCAAAAATTATGAAGACGGAGGTATCTCAATGTTTTAGAGCACTTGCTGGTCATCCAAAGGACCTGGGTTCAATTCCCAGCACCCATATGGTAGCTCAAAATAAAATATAACTCTAGTTCCAGGAGATCTGACAACCACTTCTAGCCTCTGTGAACACCAGGTACATATACAGTGTACATAAATACATAAAGGCTGTAAAGAGAGTTTTCAGTGGTGTCTCTGAAGTGTATCCACTTGTGTTGCTAAGCAAAAGGCTCCAGTCCTCATTTTGTGCATAGCTCTGCCAGTAGGGAAGACCCACAGAGGCTAGAATCTCTCTTCAGAAAAGACCAGTAAGGCCCAGCTTACATGGGAAATTCTACCCAAGGGCTAACATTCTTGAGAAAAACTCAGTAACTTTGGCACTTTTTACTTGGGAAATGGTGATTAAGCAAATGTATGACAGAGCTCTGACTGAGAATCCTAAGTGTTGTTTGAAATTAGGAATGAAGGATTGTTATCATTTTCCATCAAGCTGAGTAAGAACCAAAAGTTGTCAGAAATCTGGAGAAGACAATGCATATCTACTCACTAATGACAAATATTTACATGTATTTATTGATTGAGATAGACACATGATAATTTGGAAAACAAACATGATGTGGCTACATCATCTAACTTCTAAGACTAGCCATTCATTATTAATGTCATACTCTTATATGATGTAACAGTGTACACAATTGTGGGATTCTTTTCATTTCCATTTAGTACATTGCTCACACTTTGAATCCCAATATAGTACCCTACCTTTCAGAAAAAATACTCATCAGTTGTCCTTTTTCTGCTATACCTCTTAGAATATATTTGTTTTATATAATACACACTGATTGAACTATTTGGATGCTTTGCATGTCTACCCAGCAACTAGAGTAAACCATTCCTTAGTGTAGAGATGATAGCTTTATTTACCTTTGTATTAGCAAGAGGTATCCCAGTGTCTTCTTCACATTAGAAACCTACTAAACAATGACAAAATAGTAATTAGCTTAATAGCTTTTAAATTTCCACTTGATCACAATTCCTTTTCAATTTTTGACAAAGAGTTTTGCTGTGTTATCTCAGGCTAGCTTAGAACTCAGTATGTAACACAAGCTTCTCTGGAACTCCTGTTTCTTCTTTCTCAGCTTTCCAAGTGTTGGGACTATAGGCATGGACCACCATACCCAGCTTCTTGCTTTTCTTTTGTAAACATTTACTATGTCATTATTTAAAGGCTATATGTCCATGTATCCCAAAAGGCCCAACTATCTTATAAAGTAGGCTTCACATTGCAAATGTAGAGCCTCAAAATTCAGATGGTTGCTTCAACAATATGTTGAGGTGAATCCTCATCAGTTGACAAGAGTTGATTACCAAATGGTAATAAATTTTATAAGCAGGATGATATAGACACAGTAACTAAAATTTTAAATTATAAAAACACAATTAGTTGAATAAATAAGAAGTAATGGATGCTAAATATTATTTCTTTTGCTGCATTATACTATAATTAATGCTCTTGAGATTTTACATAAGTATAGTATTTATAGGATGGCCCAGTGAATACAAAAAAGAAAGCATATGAAACTTGTAAAAACTGGATGGAAAATGCAGAGAAATTGGAAAGGAAGTATTGGGGCTGCATTTTGTCAAAGCATTATCTGCATTATGAAATTCTCAAACAATAAAAAAATTTTAAGATAAACTGTATTTGGGAGGTGGAGGAAAGATTAGAATTTCAATGTCATCTTTGTCTACATAGCCTGTCCTTGAAATCCTGTCTTCAACAACAACAACAACAAAAATAAACAAACAACAACATTAAAACCCTAAAGCCAAGCATAATGTGATTGGATACTTTATTTAAAAATAAAAAGAAATGATATTTTTATTATTTGAATTATGAGTTCTTTCAAATATCCAAATGAAACACATACATAGCAACCATTTACTAAGTTTTAGAAGTTCCCCTTCTAATAGAAAATTCTTTTGTATTAGTATTTCATAATGAGACACTGTATAGGGTTTAAGTCATTCTAAACAACAAAAGTCAAGTACAAGAGATGGATTACTATCTTTCAGAATAAACTGAGTCCACATGATAATTCCTAGACAACAAAATGTCTACTGTCTCAATATATTTGTATAGATTTTAGATGGAGAAAAAGTACCATTAAGAAATATAAGTGATCTTCCTGGCTTTGCCTCCCAAGTGCTGGGATTGGGGGCTGAGTTCAAGACCAGCCTGGTCTACAGAGTGAGTTCTAGGAAAGGCACAAAGCTACACAGAAAAACCCTGTCTCAACCCCCCCCCAAAAAAAAAATGTGATTTGGGCATGGTGGCACATGCCTTTAATTCCAGCACTTCAGAGGCAGAGGCAGGCCGAAAACAGATTGTTATACTTCAGTTTATCAGTGTCTTCTTTTTCTCTCTCCTTTCCTTTCCTCTCCTTCTCCCCTCACTTCCTCGTTCTCTCATTCTCATACAAACATCTCTGTGACACACACAAATAAAACGATATTTTCTGATCATCTATTTTTTCAGACTTCCTGTTTTGAAATTTTTCTTTTTTTTTTCTTTTCTTTCATTTTTCTTTATTAAGAAGTTTTCTACTCAGTCCACATGCTATCCACAGAAACCCCTCCTCCCTCCTTCCACCCCCCAGGCCTCTTTCCTAAGCCACCCCACATTACCACATCCCCACATGCCCCAAATTGAGGTCTCCCATGGGGAGTCAGCAGAGCCCAGCACACTGAGCCTAGGCAGGTCCAAGCCCCTTCCCACTGCACCAAAGCTGTGCAAGGTGTCACACCACAGGCACCAGATTCCAGAAGCCTACCCATAGAACAGGGACAGTTCCAAATCCCCCTGCCTGGGTGCCTCTCAAACGATTCGAGCCAAATAACCATCTTCAATATCCAGAGAGCCTAGTCTAGTCCCATGGGGACTCCACAGCCACCAGTCCACAGTTCATGGGCTTCCACTAGTGTGGCTGGTCATCTCTGCACGTCCTCACATCATGATCTCAAAATCCCTCGCCTGCAGTATCTCTCCTCTAATTTTGAGACTTGTTTATTTATTGTGTGTGTGTGTGTGTGTGTGTGTGTGTGTGTGTGTGAGAGAGAGAGAGAGAGAGAGAGAGAGAGAGATAGAGAGAGAGAGAGAGAGATGCATGTATGCCTGTGCATATGTGTGCAGTGTGCAGTGCCCACAGAGACTAGAAGACAGGGTCAGTCCCTATAGAACTGGTGTTACAGATGGTTGTGAACTACCATGTAGGTGTTGGGAATCAAATCCTAGTCCTCTGGAATAACAATCAAAATGCTCTTAACCACTGAGCTTTCTAGCCTCTCAAGCTTCCTATTAAGATCTTTTTTGAGATGTTCCTTGGTAACACATTTGTAATAAGCATAACATTCTATAGTCATTGATTCTATGTCCTATTTATCTTTGGAAACAATTATGTATAAACAATCTCGTATTTCAGTGACTACTTAAGTCATGCCAGAGAACTGTGGGGTTAATCCTTCTTGATCCTTTCTTATTTAACCCTATGTTTGAAAATGCAATAGGAGATGGATTTTACATGACAGATGTGATTTTTTTTCCAAAGGCTATTCAAAACCTTTCCCCAGCTTACCTTCTTAATTGTTCAAAATGGCTTACATAGAATAACAGAGTTGCTGCTGTTCTGGTCTTATCAATGCTCTGTGCCTACCTATGTGCTCCTTTACATCCCTCTCTATGTACACTTCATTTTCCCATTTGATAAAGTTGTTTTATTTCCTCCAAAGTTTCCTCTTTGATGGTCTTTCTTCTCTGCCATTCATCCTCTTTTATTATTTCCTTGAATTTTGCTACTCTACTTTTTGACCCCCCACATGCATTATTTTAGATGAGGCTTTCATAATCATGTAGCAATGCAGACAAAATTAGTCTTAGAGCTGGAGTCAAAGGTCAAAGATCTTGTAAACCACAGTGAGAAGGAAAGCATTGTATGAGTGAAGAAATCCTTTTCTAGGCAAAGCAACACAAAGCCTGAAGAGAAAGGAAGTGACAGTTGAGGATCTACAAATTCCTTTTGTCTTGGAGGGAAAGGGAGGAATATGAAAAACTGTTTCAGGTCACGTGAAAGCTTCAGTTTACTCATGGTGAAAGCTTCATTTCTTGCTTGATGATTGTTTTGTTATATGTAATTGTACTATGTAAAAGTTAAAACCTTCCTTTAAAAGAAAGAAAAGGGGAAGTGCTGTGGATATCGCTTTGTGTAAATAAAGTTCTGATTGGCCAGTGGCCAGGCAGGAAGTATAGGTGGGACAAGAGAGAAGAGAATTCTGGGAACTAGAAGGCTGGAGAGGGATACTGCCAGCCGCTGCCATGAAAAGCAACATGTAAAGACACTGGTAAGCCACAAGCCATGTGGCAAAGTATAGACTAACAGAAATGGGTATTAATTTAAGATAGAAGATGTAGATAACAAGAAGCCTGCCACGGCCATACAGTTTGTAAACAATATAAGTTTCTGTGTATTTACTTGGTTGGTTCTGAGCAACTATGGGCCTGTCGGTGATAGAGATTTGTCCTGACTGTGGGCCAGGCAGGAAAACTCTAACTACATACAACCTATGTATATTTAACAAAATTGTACTGTAAAGCTAGGCAATCTCTGGAGATTTTTATTTTTACTTACAGACATTGAGTCTTACCTCAAAACTTAAACTTGATCTGTCAAATAGCAGACTGTGTACATTATTGATATTTGTCTTTTAATTATATACAATCTTGATTCTGTTTGATATTTTACTGGTAAATTATGGTTAAATTGACATTGTAGCAGGCATTTCAGCTGCATAAAAATAATTACTAAAACCTTAAATGTACATACAGGTGTAAAAGTACACACACCTGTAATTCCACTGCTAGGAAAGCTGAGGCAGAATGGTCCTAAGTTCAAAGCAAGCCTGGTCTATATAGGAACACATTGTCTCAAAAAAACTGCAAAGAATACTTCATTTAAAATTAATATTATATGCTACATTCTACAGAAATGTGTACTTGAATGGTAATCAAAAATATTGATATTCAGTTATCTTTTTGTAATATAAATGTTTCCTAAAAGTGAATTCAATATTAAAACACTTAAAAATGTTTGTGTACAAAAAGCAATAATAAAGCTTTTTTCCTTTTTCGTCACTGAGGATCAAAACCAGGACCTGAAACGCGCTACACAAGCTCTTTACAACTAACCTTCAGTGTCAGCCCTCAGACCTTTAAGGACAGGGTCTTCCTTTACAGTAGCCAAGGCTAGCCAAGAATGCACAAGATAATCTAGGCTGGCCTCAGACTTGTGGTCCTCTTGCCTCTACTTCTCAGTTACTGAGATCATAGGAGAGCGTTACTTAGTTTGACAGTGGCTTCATTTTTTTTCCTCTGAAAAGCTTGTAGCCATCTTACGGACTCCCTGAATCTAGCTTACCAACACTGCATGACTCTCACAATATGGAGTCAGAGTTTTTAGGAATCTAGTAGAAAATACAAAAAACAAGAGCAAACACAAAACAATGACATCTTGAAATATTAGAATAGGTGTTTGGCGATTTTTTTTCTTGTACAACTGACAAAATTCCAATAATGATACTTGTTTTAGCCAATAAAAATGTTTTTGTTGTGGAACTGTAGAACCAAGTGCACAAAATGCCCTGCTCTTTGAAAAAGGAAAGCTGAGTACAGTGTTCTTTCTTTCCTGTAGAAGTCCTAAGCATAATTCTGAGACATTGTTACTATTACTCCTAGCATGGTTAAAAAACTTCCAATCCTTAGGAACTACCTTCCTGGCACTCAGTGAGCACAGAGTTACACAGATTGTTATCATAATTTATTGCCACATCTAATTGAGAGAGTTGGTTTATTCAAGATGTTAGCAAACAAGTCACTGGGACACACATTTCAGTTCTTCATTTGGCAACCGTGACTAAGTGTTCTCCTACATTCATGTAACTAGGGTGGGCTCTTACTGGACTCATATCCCACTCTTATTTTCTGGTTCCGCTTGAATCCAGGAAGTTCATATAACTTGTTAGACCTAGAATATTTCAACTGTGTAATTTTGACTAAAGCTTGAGTAAGTGTTGTAAATGACAAAGGATAAATTTAGCATTCTGAAGACATTAGATTCACTTGTATGTTTTAGTCAAGAATTTATATTTATCATAATAAAGTAGCCAACTAACCTCTATCTACCATTATACATAAAAAGGCCCTAAGCATAGTAAGTAAAATACTGGGAAAAAAAAAGCAAAACTTCATATCCACCGTACATATTCTTGATTTACCTCAGTGAAAATTCCAAGTATTTGTTATCATGAATTTATTCATTTTCATGCAATTTTTTGTTGTTTTTTTTATAATTTTCTACCTAATATTGTTAATTTGCTAAAAAATGTTATTCTTTGTGTATTCAAAGTCTCTTAGCAGCACTTTCTTGATTCCATGGTCTTTTTTTCTCTAGACAATGATTCTGTTTTGTTTCTCCATGTGTCCTTTGATGGAATGCCCTGAGAAGGACATATTCCTCCTCAGTTCTTCCCAATGATCTCTCTATCTATTTAATCACGAGAAAACATCATGAAGCCTCAATGAGAGAATATCCTATAAGATAATTGATCCTCTTCTAAAACTCATAAGTAACTCTCATTCCATTCAAAAAACATACTGTCAAAAATGATACATGGTATAAATTTGACAAACATGGACAAAGCTTAACAATTATTATCTTATCTATTTCAAATCAATGGAATGAGCCAATTCTTACCAGTCAATTCGTTTTAAATAAGTGGGTACAAACGGTTTTACACTTTATTTCTGTCATTTCTCTTCACAGGAGACTCAGCCAACCTCACCTGCAGAGCTTTCTTTGGGTACAGTGGAGATGTCAGTCCTTTGATTTACTGGATGAAAGGAGAGAAGTTTATTGAAGATCTGGATGAAAATCGAGTTTGGGAAAGTGACATTAGGTAAAATCATTTTTCTTCTTTTAAACATGTGCACTTGAGTTAACATTTGCTCTGCTAAGTGGGAGAGGGTGAACTAAAACAGAAAAGATTTTTAATCATTTTATCTTTCTATTATCATAACAGAAATACTGTGATACTTTATGTCAAAGAAGCAGAGAAGTGTTAAGACTGACTATGGAATTACAAAATGTGAATGCCATTACAAAAAAATTAAGATTAATTCTTTTCTTTTTAAATATTTTTATTAATTATTTGGGGTTTCATGTAGTATGTTTTGATCATAATCACAATATAGCCCCTTTCCTCACATAAGAATAATTTCCAAAGGAACATTTCCCTAGTAGTACACTAAAACCAAATAATGAAAAATATCAGAGCCCATTCTAACCTTAGAAAAATCACTGTGTTTTTTATTTATAAAGGCATCTTTTAAATTTTATTGAGAGGAAGCAGGCATGGTGGCTGAGGTCTGTAATCACAGTGCTTGATAATCTCAGACAGGAAGTTTGCTAGGAACTGAAGGCCAACCTGGGTCACATGAGTTCAGCGCCAGCCTGGGCTAGAGTGAGACACTGTCACTAGCAATAAATGTGAAAGGAACCATTTAGCTAGCCACTATATGGACTGAAATGCAACCTTTACATTTTCCTTGGTTGTTTTTACATATTTAAGATATGGAGAAGACTATCAACTGTTTGATGGGAGGATATGCAAATTTTTGTTATCTTTCCTACTCTAACTTTAAGGTATAAATATTTATGAAGAGGAAATAATAATAGAACAAACTTTTAAATTTTTAGGTATCTATTTTCAGGGCGTAATGTTTATACTTTTTTAAAATGTACTTACATATCTATTTACTTATATTTAAGTATCAAAGTATTCAAAGGTGAAACAAACTATATTTGGGCATGAAGAGCTAGTTCCAATCATAACGTAAATGATCAAGGAAGGACATATATAATGATAACTAAGTTTTATCCAAATACAAATGGTGGATATTTTCTAAATATTTTTTTATAGAGAGCTTGTATCTTCTGACTGGATATGAGGATTTAAGTGATGGTTTTCCTTTTTAAATGTCAAGACTTTTAAAACTTTAACAAAAATGTAAGAGAAAGTGTTTTCCAGTAAAAAGCAACAATGTATAAAACTGTCATAGAAGATCATTTCTATTGGGATCTTCTCTCTGGCAACAAACACACAATATCTCATCTTGGACTGCTCCAACTGGATTCTGGGAGATCCAAATGGGCAGTTCTCCAACACAGATGAAAATCTTTCTTTGCCATTTTTCATATTTAAAATTTCACTTTTTATCATTTACCAGTACTTTTTGAGTTTCTAAAATTAAAGAAGTACTGGAAACCTAAACTGTCTAACTCTAAGAGCTTAACAATAAAGTCTAGAAAGTTATTTATCACACACACACACACACACACACACACACACACACACACACATCCATCCAGGCAGGAGTTTGGAACTAGGAATGTTGAGAGTAGGAAGAAGGAAAAAAAATTTTCCCATTTGTATTGAGAGATTGCTAAAATATGTAACAATCAGATTAGTGAGCATTGAACATTAAATTTAAGAGTCAGAATTAAATATCTACCAGAACTTTGTTCTCTCTGTTAATAGTTTCATATTTCTTTAAACTATGCAGCTTGTTTGTAGCATTAGAAAAAGTAAGTCAGGCTGAAGGTTTCAACAGACATGTCAAAATAACTCAGAAATGTTTTCTTTCCTACTCTTTTTAAAAATAATTGGATATTAGGCCTCCAGCCTAACATTTAAAAAATCTCTTATCTCATTTTTACATCATATTTCTTCTTAAACGAAAAACAATTTGTAAAGTTTTCTTCAAGGTCTCTCTCACCTCTTTATTATGACAGCATGATTGTCCTGCTATGAGAGATAATTAACTGCAAGTTCATTAGCATCTCCAAAGACAAGCTTCTTCATTAGAAGTGAAGAAGAAAAGGGCATGATATCATTTAATTAACTTAGCATCAATTCATAGCCATATTTGAAGTACAAACTCTGTAGGTATATTCTCATCAGATTCAGATTCATCTACATTTCTTTCTTTTTCATGTATGTGTATGTGTATGTTTGTGTGGGGTTTTTTGTTGCGTTTTCCTTTATGTTTTAGAATTCTTAAGGAACATCTTGGAGAACAGGAAGTTTCTATCTCATTAATTGTTGACTCTGTGGAAGAAGGTGACCTGGGGAATTATTCCTGTTATGTTGAAAATGGAAATGGACGTCGGCATGCCAGTGTTCTCCTTCACAAACGAGGTGAGTGTAACCTTCCGTGCATAAGAGAGATAATATGAAACTTCCATAGACGGGAAATCACTGGACTCTAGTAAAAGAAAACTATTATTTTTATTTTCACGTAAAACTAGCACAAATAAAACAATCACATTAGCATTGTGTGCATGAAGGCAGTAGTCAGTACTCCAAAGGGGAAATCTGGTAGAAAAAAAGCCAGGTTTATTTAATGGCTAGCACCTGAGAAAATAGCTATTTGTCCCTAGATGAATGACGTTCTTAGAGAACTCTGGTACAGAAAGAAATGGACTTGTAGGAAGAAGAAAGGGAAGAGCAAGAGACAACTGGAAAGAATGTTCTGTCCTCTGAGGGGCTTTATTACCCAACCAAAACAGCTCCCCATCCCTGAGTGTGACTCCCACTCCCGAAGCTGGTAATTGATTGTGACCTCTTGGGCTAGTTTCTGCATTTTTTTTTTAATTAGGATAACTGGCCTGAGAGTTAATCCTCATAGCAATTGGCATGCTTTTTGTTTGCTGATGCACAGAACAAGAATAAAAAAGAACACATCTTGATTTGGTCTGAGGGCATCCAGCTGTTCTGGGTTTTGGAAATCTGAAGATCATTAAGCAGTTAACATCTTCAGCGTTTAGATGCAGCTTCCTTTAGAATGGCGAACAATGATAAACCACAAAGGGACAACCACTATTACAGAAGAAGAAAGCATCATAGATGGAGGAACTAAATCAAGCTCTTGAGTCACATTTGATTTCTTTGCCCTGCTTTAATAACTGTTGCTTTCTGATATGTAGATTGGAGAACACATTACAAACTCTTCAGTGTTTTATAAATACAAAAGAAGACAACAAATGGGAAGGGCTCAATAAAGTACCTATACACAGAAGATATTTAGTTAAATGTTATTTGTTATAATAAGAAATAGGCATTTGGTCATTAAAATCACTTTATTTTTAATGCAATAGAGTGTGTCATGACTCGAAAGTTGTCCCATTAGTGCCAGAACTGGGCCTGATGAATTCCCCAATACAGAATTTCTTGGCATTTTTAACTTTGCATAGTTTTTTTTATATATATAATATCCTCCTATGATTAATAGTATCTTATTAAAAGATGGGCTGTAGTTGAGGACAGTGTCTGAAATAGTAACTTTGTCTCCACAGCAGCTTCATCAGCTTATGCACAGGTGTGTGTGTGTGTGTGTGTGTGTGTGTGTGTGTGTGTGTGTGTATTGTTTGAAATTAGTGATGATTATAAAATATGACCTATGCATTTGAGTTAGTGAAATTTTTATGCACATTAGAGGAAAATTTTTTTCGGCATTATGCTAATTTAAAACATTCTAAGTCTACTTCTTCCAAGTACGCTTGGTACTCTCTAACTCAGCAGATTTACAGTGATTTTAATTTCAAAGCGTCTCTTCAATCCTTGAGTCTTTGAGGCTTGAAAACAAAGCGAACACTGAGGACTATTCCCTACCTTATTGGGAAGCAGATTCTCTTTGAATAGTGTTGCTGAAAGCTATTAAAATAAACACCTTGACTGTCAAGGTGACTATACTATTAAAGTAGCATATTATGCGGGAATGTGAGGAGAGAAAAGTAAGAAGCAGCTAGTAATGTTTCTTCCTGTCCCTTAACACATAGCTAAACAATGAGGGAATTTACATACCCATGCATTTATGTAAGTACAAAACCAGCCTCAGCATGGGGAGCAATTTAAATGCTATAGACTTAACTACTTATCCTGCCATAGCACTTTCAAAATAACATACCAGCTTATACTGGATCACATTCAATCTCTAGGAAATCGATTATATCTTTGGAATAGTCTGTTAGAAAGCACCTCCATTTCTCTAGTTGTCTATCCATTGGCTTTAGTCTACACTTTCAATTGCTATTTCCCTAACAATCAGATGGATGATAATAATCACAATGACCCTACTGAACTTAGATTTCACCAGATTCAACCTCTCTAGTTTCTTCTACTTATTCCTCATTTATATGTATCATTCTTGTCACTGTCTTGTATGAAATGAAGTCCAAATGAAGAGTTTAAAGTAATCCTTAAGAATTAAAATGGTGAAAAAAAGCTTATGGCACATGATAAAAATCCATTGGTTTGGGGGCTAGTGAGATGGATCAGTAGTTAAGAGCGTTTGTTGCTCTTGCAGAGAACCTCAGTTCAGTTCCCAGCACCTATATTGTGGTTAACAACCATTTCATACAACCCACTCCTATGCATAAAATAAAATAAACCTAAAAAAGACTTTTAAGTCTATTGATCTGACCACAAATATATCCATTTAGAGCATGGAAGGGATGACAGTTAAGGGATTATCATAAGAAAAAAAGAATGACAATGTATGGGTGAAGCTAAGAAAGCTGGTTTTGCAGGCAGGCATGGAGTTAGTAAGGGGCAGATACACTCTAGGATATTTCTAGCATGTTCAGCCTAAGGTTAAGCATACACAACTACTAAAACTTCCAGTTACAGAAAAAATACAGTTTTCAAGAATCAAGAAATTATTTCATAAGAAATGTCATTAATGTCTGATTCTCTGAATATGTGGAAGACAAACATGGCCAATTTTTTTTTGCTATCAAATACTTAAGATTTCCATGATATTTTTCCAAATCTGTATTATATCAGCTGTATTTTTTCTTATTAAGATAAAAGCATTAATCCTAAAAAAGCCCTTCGAGTTTGTGTACTCTGAAAGTCTCTTTTTAAAGTGAATGTGCCCCTTCTTTTGAACGGAGTTGGAGCAAAGGAGTCTTTCCTTGCAAGGAAATAATAGATGTAATGTTATCTCAAATGACACAAAGGTCATTCCATCTCTGTATGTGGAATGACCACACTCATCCTGAGAACAAAGAGGACTTTGGTCAGCATCTGACATAACTCTAACTTCACCAAACCTACAAAGTTCAGGAAGAGAGGACACAACAAGTAAGATCCCATAGGTTTGAATCTTCAATGAGAGTGTCAGACTTCTGTCAGGCTATCATTTATGCAATTATCAAATAATTTTCTATATTACTCAGAGGACTAATATTCAGAGAAACAACTGAAAGCTGCCACTGTTAATCTTTTGTTTTTGCCACCAACTTAAAACTTCTCTACAGGTTTTCAAAATCTTCCTTTTAAACTCGACCTTGGAGAAATACATTAAAACAGTTGTTTGACCTAGTGGTTCTCAACTTTCCTAATGCTGCAACCCTTTAACACAATTCTTCATGTTGTGGTGACCTCCAACCATAAATTATTTTCCTTGGGACATTCTAAGTATAATTTTGCTACTGTTGTGAATCACAATGCAAATATCTATGCTTTCCAATGGCCTTAGGCAACTTCTATGAAAGTGTCATTCAACACACCCCCAAGGGGGCTGCAAACCACTCATCTAGATTTTGAGCAATAGGAACTATAACTTCTTCTGACAGATAAACTTTCTCCCAAGTTCTCTAAGCATCTTTCCTCCGATGGTACTTTTTGTCCAATGCTGTTGATGTAACATGATGTCAGAGCCCTCCAATGGGTGGCATGGACTCTTGGAAAGATTACTCCTGTCTATCAAGTGAGTCTACATTTGAGATGGGCTGGGTGCTGTGTTATTAATCTTCTATTTATATTTGGAAAAATCATGATTTTATAAAGGCCAGCAGAAGTAGACCAGGAAATTTGACCAGAGAAAAACCTTTCTCAATATCTAAAGTTGGAGCTGGAGAGATGGCTCAGCATTTAAGAGCACTGGTGGTTCTTCCAGAGGGCCTAAGTTCAATTCCCAACAACCACATGGTGGCTCACAACCATCGGTAGTGGGTAGCCATTCCAGCTTTGATCTGGAAGTTCCAACCCCCATTGAGACTTCGGTAACTGTCATGCCTTCAAGGCGGGGCCTAGAGAGGACCCTGAAGACCTGAGATCCAGATGCGCCAGCTCTCTTGGTTCCAGGACCCTGGACACTGGAGGTAGACCGAGTAGAGTTCTCCAGAGAACACCACAGGACTATGCCACACCTTTCCCAGACCTTGTTGCCCATCCCTTCACTTGTAAGTAACCCCACAAAATAAACCTCACTTTTAACTATGTGGAGTGGCCTTAATAATTTCACCAATAACCATCTATAATGAGATCTTATTGGTGAAACTCTAACTACAGGATCTGATGCCCTCTTCTGGCATGCAGGCACACATGCAGTTAGAGCACTCATACCTAAAAAAAATACATAAATAAATACAATTTAAAAAAATATATCTAAAGTTGTTTAACTCCTGTTGCCAAAAAAGGTGCCTGGATGATTGGAATCATATCAGATACAAAGAGGGAGAGAGTTGAAGACAGAAGGGCCATGAGGTCCTATTTATCTATGAGTGCCCTGAGTCTTGTTCCTCACTCCAGGAAACTGCCCTTGTTTACTTAGCTTTGCTAGGCCTAGAAAGCTTGAGAATTAGATACTGGCTTCAAAAAGAGCCAGCAAAGATCTTCACCTAGGGATGGGATCTTGTGAAAATTTCCCTGGTGTTTTCAATATGTAGGTCTTGTTTAGGCAACCATATTTTTGAGATTTCATGAGCACAGCCTTCTTGTAATTTCCAGAAAATACTATCTAGCAATGTGTGTGTGTGTGTGTGTGTGTGTGTGTGTGTGTGTGTGTGTGTGTGTGTGTCAAGGGCTTATGTATCAGTTGCTGGGTTATTTCTTATTCCTGCTCATAGTTGATTAAATTTTCTGTCTCTGAATATTTACTCAGATTCCTTTGCTTGGGTCTCTGGTTGCTGTTGCCTTTCTTTACATGCACCAAGCCATCAATTTTCCTCTAAACCTTGGTCTTTCATTTTCTCTCTCTGTTGTATGTTTTCCTTTTCTCCAATGCAACAATACTGTATATCAATGTTTCTCAACATTCCTAATGTTGTGACACTTTAATACAGTTCCTCATGTTGTTATGACCCCCAACCACAAAATTTTTTTTGTTGCTCCTTCATAACTGTAATTTTACTATTATTATGAACCCTAATGTAAATATTTGTGTTTTCCAATGTTCTTCGGTGATCTCTGTGAAAAGGTCATTTGGCTGCAAGGGGCTCACAACCCACAGGTTGAGAAACACTGCTCTAAATGGATACACACTAGAAATGTGTTTTGGCCTCAGATTTTTCCACTCCTCCATTCATCAGAAAGAAGTGGATTCTGTGTCAGTGACCTATAATTTCTGGTCCCAAATTTTCAGACTACTAGATGTCCTCAAAATATGGACATTTTTATTATCTATAACAAAGCATTTTAATAGTTAAGGGTATGGATTTGGGAACATGGCTGGCTGTGTTCAAGATTGAACTCTTCATAATATTTTCTGTCTTAGGAAACCCACTCAATTTATGTGGGCCTCAAATTGTCTTCTGTAAAATAAGATATCCTCACTTATAGAAGCTATGAGAATTAAATGAACTCATGTGTGCCAATGCTTATCACAGCATCTGACACATACTTAGTGCCCAATAAATGTTAACAAGCTACTACAAGATTTCTCTGTTCCAACTGTGTGCTACTGTAGGTAATGAAGGATGCAACAATGTATGTTCCATTAAAAATTCTATGCATTCTAATTTATATTTCATTGAAATTATCACCTTTAGGTCCAGCAATTATGTCCCATTTCTTTGGAACTTTAACTTACATTAAATTTACTTTAGTTTGAATGCACTGTCCTAAAATTTTCTTCATTTATTCATGCATTTAATGACGATTATTAAGAATCTCTTATATTCCTAACATTGTGTTCACTTGCAAAATTAAAGAGGAGAAATAAGTACCAATATAAATTGGAATGTCATGATCTCCATTTTAAATTACTCTGCTACCAAATATTCTGAACACGGAATTGTGCTTTTCTGTTTAACTTTAGAATTGTCAAGTTAAGAAATTTCATTAAAAATCCTGGTCTGAATATTTATATTTACTATATTGATAATAAAGCAATTCATTCATCATAAGGTAGTAGAACTAACAAAGTATTTGAGAGACTTAATGCTAATTATCAATGATAAACATCTAGGTTTCTCTATTTCCCCTAAAACCCATTACATGTCTTCTGTACAGGCTGCTCACTCCAAAGAATGTAATTGATAGGAAATACTTGCTCAATAAACTCTCTCGTCTTGGAAATATCTTTAGTAATGTAATGTGCGAATAATTTTGGATGCATTGTTTTAAAACTGGGTGAATTTAGGTCCAGTGAACTGTTTATCTCTTCTTGTCGTGAATCATCTTTGTAATGTGTGCCTGTGTCCTTATTTTTATTTGCCTAGTACATGTATTCCTTGAGAGATTCAGTATGATAATGAAACCTTGTTGACCTCTGTTTGAGGTTTAAGAGGAGCCATTGGATGTCATTGACCACTGATATTAAAATATATTTAGAAAGCCAAATTTTGCTGTGATATCACAATGTCCTACTGCACTATATGGCACTATCTCCTTGGAAGGTTGAATTGGTATTCATAGGAGGGTCACTTTTAATAAGTCTTGTCTTTACAACACCAAATGTACTTAGGAGCTTAAGTTGTGTTTATACAGAGTCAAATCACAGCTATCAGGTTTAACAGCTTCTTTCCTTTAATAAGATTCGGCGTTTCATAGTCAAATTTTTCTTTTATTTTATAACTTATTTTTACTTCTTTGACTCTCTTTTTTATGAGAAAGCTAAGTATCTATTTCCAATTCCATAATCTTTTCTTAATTGCTAATCTTAAAACAAATAGAAACACTAAAAGGCTATTGTGAATTTTAGTAACACAAATTATCCAAATTGTTTGATACTAATAATCTTTTACCTTCTTTCTTCTTAATAAAGGACATTTTAAGAAAGCTACCAAAATTGCAGACATGAAAATTAACTTTTAAGATGACTAGTTCATTACACAGAATATATAATTTAAGTGAGAATAACTTTAGGTTATTTTTTTCTGCTTATATTGCCCAAACAATAACAATATGGGAAACAAAGATAGATAAACTTCAGACATCCCTGTTGATCATGAATATGAATGAAAACTCTAAAATAGTTTTTACATATTTATCATTTCGTTTGTTTTCTACTAAAATGTTAAATTCTTGATACAGTAGGTTTACTTCTCTGTCATATGCTTCAATGTATCAACCTACTTAATAGATGCAATAAAATGTTTCCCTATCAAACAGATTGATGAAACATATTCTGAATAATCTACATTTCACCTATTGCAGCTTCTCTGTTTTGTCACTATTGATCTTTTGGGCTGTATAAGTTTCTACTGTGGTGGGAATTGTCTTGTCATTGTAGATGATTTACCAGCATCTTTTGCCACTACCTTCCCCAGTGATGAAAACCCAACCTGTTTACCAGCATTGTCAAATATCCCTGGAGAACAAAAATTGAGAACCACTGGTTTACAATGGGCATAGAGAAACCTCCTCACAGGAAATGCCTTTAGCATCTTAAGTGAAATTAGCAGAGAAATTAGTAAAAGAACTGTGATTTTCACCTTGAAAACCCCCCAAAATCATATCAAATGCAATTGGGAAGATCACAAAGTCAACTTAACAAATAGTTTACATACAGGAATTGACAACAGTCGGACTATTTGTTTCCACATTTGGAAAGCTATCTAGATGTCTCTATTCTTGTACTTCACAAACTTTATATTACTTGCAAATCACCTAGGGAGCTTATTAGAGAAGCAATTCAGATATATTAATCTAAGGTGATATTCAAGATTTGAATTCCAAGCAAGTTCATTACTGATAGTGGTGCTATCACTCTGTGGACCACAATTGGCATACCAAGGCTATCGCTGAACAATAGATCCTACGAATAATCTTGGTAGCATCAAATAGTTAAAGAGCAACTAGCTCTGTGGAGCTCACTGTGTATATGAGAAAGGAATGAAGCCACAGTACAACCAGTCAGTGGGACTAAATCTTTTGTAGAGTCAACACCTTTGCCCTCATACTCTGTTCTTAGTGATGTTACTTACATCACATATTCAATGACATTTTGCCTTCTAGAATGCATTTGCTACTCAAGATGCCTGAGAGGGCACTCTCTTCAAGTATAAAAATGATTAACCTCTGAAATGAAAAGTCCCTCAGGTTTGGCAACAGTTCCTACATGTCCCATGTATTAAAAGGAAATCATATTCAGAAATCTTTCAACAACATATAACTTGTTTGCATAGGTTACATTATGCACATGATTTCCTTTTAATCACGACCCTGCATAATAAGGAAAGATGGCCATAGTATCAGAATTGAACCACCATACACTGTTCATCATGAGTACATTCATACAGAAAAGAAAAAAAAAACATAATAGTACAAGCAACAGGATAAAGAGTTCCTATATGTTCAAAAATTTAATTTGCATAGACATCTACCTACTATCTCACAGAGCAGCTATAAAATTCAAGCAGACCTCAAGAGAGGGCAAAGGAAATCCACCAAAACTCAGAGATTTATATTAGAGAACAGTAATTTTGCCATTTTGGAAAATGAATACATCTGTTTAGGACACTTGAAAGGGTGTTAAAGAGATCACTTAGCAGTTCTAAGTGCTTATAATTCTTCAAAGGACCAGAGTTCAGCTCACAGTAGTCATGTCAAGTGGCTCGCAACTGCTTGGAACTCCTCTTCCCAACAATGGGACACCTACTTTTTGGTTCCAAGGGCACATGCACTCATATGCACAAATACAAATTATTTTAAAGAATAAAATAAATTATTTGAAGGAAGCCCACCAAAATCATCTAGTTCACACACACCATAACCACAACATGATATATGTAATCAGAACTATTAGATAAGATAGTATGTCCATGACCAATACTCACTAATAACCCCCTCACTCTCCTTCTCAGACTCACCCTTACAGTCTCATTATTTGCAGATCATATCTACCTTTTTATTGATTATGCTTCATATATCACTTGAAATATTACTTCACGTCAGGGTGTTTAGAGGAGATAGTTTATCTAATGCTGTTGAATGAAAATCATTGCACTTGTAAAATATATAAAGATACATATGTATTTACCACCTTTGGGTAAAGTACATACATGATTAGGCTTAGTAGCTAAGTCACTACTTCCAGATGGTTGTGTACCACTATCCTGGGGCAACGTTGCAGGAGAGAGGATGATAGCTGTGCTTTGTATGGCTGTAAGTTCCAGCATGTGGTTGAGAAATGGCACAACTGGGTCATAATACAATACAAAAGATATAACTTTTAATAAGCAGTTCCTGGATGTCGAACTTTGACAACCAGGTCAGTAAACTGAGAAATTTGACATGACACATAAAAAATGCTAACTGCTCTCTTAGGTCACATAGCAGGAGAAAGTATGTTGATTTCCAATAGATTACCATGGTAACTTGTGTTAGATTTTTAGTGCTGAGACATATATTTGCAATCTCTAAGAGATATATTAGCTATTTGTCTCTGCTTTTAGGGCACATGTTCTATTTTTAGCATGTGCTCAATAAAGAGTAATGTGTATGAAGGTTTAGTTTTCTAAATTAAAAGTGGACATTTAAATGTCACAAAAATGAATGAAAAAAATAAATTCAGAAAGAAACCCAGCAGTATATTCAGGAAGTCACACAATAATCATTTTTAAACCACCCAAGAATTATTATCATTAGTTGAACTATGCTATGAATGAAGATTGACTGATGGAAAAATTGAGTTTCTTCAGAGTCTTTTAATTTTCACTCTTCAGTTGCTTGTTACCTAGAGCAAGTCTCTGCCTCATTGTTCTTCAGTTTTATCATTTGTAAACTAATTGTCCCTAAGCTTCAGGGCAGAAATCTTGAAAGAACATATTAAGTACTCACAATAATATATATTAGGTCATTTTTCAGATTCTCAGAGTTTCAAGGTGCTGTGCCTCATTTTGTCAAGCCTGAAAGTTAATTGAAGTGGTTGCTCTTCCCAAGGGCTTTTCTTCTGGTTGCCTCAGAACTTTGCTCCCAATAGTTCAAAATACAAACTAAAGTTCCTTACATGTGACTGCAGTTCAAAGCACTGACTTACCACAGTCACCTATTCACATAAATGTAAATGTAACAGGCATAACAGGCATTTACCAACATGTGAAAGCAAGCCTCTTATGGTGGTTCATGCCTATAATCCCAGCATTTGAGAGGCTTAACAATAAACTGCAAAGGTCTGAAGCCAGCCTGAACTATATAATGAGTTTGATGCCCTCTTGGGCTACAGAATGAGACCCTGTCTCAAAGAGAAAAAAAAAAGCCTGAACAAGTGAACCTTCAATTACCTGACTTGAAGAATTTGAAAATTTAATTCTAGAATCTAATGTAAAATGCTTCTGCTATTTCTTGTCCCCCAAGCCTGCTCATTGCATCATGTTTTTTTTTTTTTTTTTAAGTTCAATAAACTATTTGCAAATTTGGAAACAAGGCAAAAGTCTCACCATGGTCCTCATGGTCCCCAACTGCTCTATGTATGCAATAACAGAGAGTGATCAAAAGCGTTCAAAAGTGAAAAGACAAAGATCTTTCTGCTACTCCCATTTGAGAAATAAACCACCATGTGCTATCATTACTGTTTTGGCCCCAATAATCTCCCACTCTGAAACACCAAGATTTCAAATGACACTTTTCCCCAGAAAGAAATTATTATCAGTGACTTTCACCAAAAACAGTTGTTTCTAATGCTTTCATTAATTAGAAAATATATTAAATCCTTAAAGAAAGAAAGTTATAATGATAGCAAAAGTCTAATACTTATCAATGCTTCCCACTTGGTATGCTGTAGTGCAATAAGGTTTTACATGTGCACAGTGTTTTACATATTTATTTGCACTAGTGGAATATTCTTCAAATCATAATATTTTTTATCAGAGTCCAATGTTTCTGTAAAAAAAAAGTGTAAAACGTGGCTCTTATTGGTTATCTAAGCAGTCCAGATGTTCTGTGTTCTTTGGGCATCCCAAAGCATTCCCAATGGAAGAATGACTTGCTCTAACTGTGACAATATATCCTCTGGTGGACTATTGCTTTCAGGATAAGCATCAGATCCTTTAACAAAAAAGAGGAAAATGGCAATGCCACCTTCACTTTGACAATTTTCTCTCCAGAGAGGTTTTGTAACATTCCATCTGTGCCTGTCTATTTGTATGACATGTTAAGAAGGAAATTCCTAGTAGAGAGAAAGCAAATACTTTTTCTTCGAAGATATTTCCTTTTAGGCCAGTGCAGTTTGACACCTTGATATGCAATAGCTCTGTCTTCTAAGCTGGTCACCTGAGGCCCTTTTGTTCTTTATTTTAACAGTATGCTCATTCTTTGTCTGATTTCTCTTTTGAGAGCTAAGATAAAAGAGCCCACTCTGAATCTTCCATATGTCTGTATGTATGTGCAAATATGTGATGATGTGTGTGTCCAATGTATACTCCTTATATACTGATATCTCAAATACTGTTTTATAGTCTAAAGGGGGAAAGTTTTCTGCAATAAATCCCTACCTATGCTAGGAACTACTTATTGTACCTTTTGAAAATGAATGCCAACTTCCCCCAAGGGTAATCATGGTCTTATTGTTCTGACCTAAATTTGGAAAACCAGCTTTACTGGTACATGACCTGAATCCTCAGACAGCTATTTTATTTTTTTGGAAAGGCATAGATTATTTACTTTGAAAGTAAATTAAAAGATAAACTATATATATATATATAAACTAAACAAGACAAGGACAAATTTTCCTAAAATCATCCAACTTATAACAAATATATTTTTACATTTCATGCTATATCAAATCATTTTCCAAAAACCTTTACACTCTTGCACTATGCCAATTAATGGTTAATTTTTTATCTCTGAAATCAGCCAACAAAACCACACAAATACATACACAAAATATGCCAAAAGTTTTGCTTACTTCTCTTGTGATTATGATTCTTCCTGTATTGTTTTTACCTTCATATATAAAAAACACATATATTCTAACACAGTGACACTTCAGTGCTCAATAAATATTAGTATTTTGTAGTAGGTATGTGCTTGCATGAAAGAACCTACAAGATGTAAGTTCCTTTAAGGCGATAATCATATATTTCTTCCACCACTTTATCAGTAGAGTGCAAAAGCACTGCACCACTACACTATATAGAAAACAAGCATAAAATGAATGAATGAATGAATGAATGAAAAAAATGGATGTGGGTGTCATATCTCCTTGGCAGAGCACTTGCCTAGCATCACCAAGGTCTAATGAAATAGTAGGTGATTCTCAGATTCTAAGTGAATACAAACTTTAAATTCTGTATATCTATACAAGATTATATTATCAGCATATTCATGAAGGAAAGATAACTTTTAACTCTATACTATAAAGTCCATTTTCTCTCTTTCTGGGTGTATATGTGTGTGTATTTAGGCCAGAGTTTGACATTGGGTGGCTTTTTCTATTGCTCTCCACTATTTATTTTTGAGATGTTTGAGACCTTTCACTGTACTTGGATCTTCCAAAATCAGTGAGATTAGCTAAGCAGCAGGCAGCAGGGGACTTCCTGTTCACCTCCTGTGTGCTAGGATGACATGCATGTGCCACTGCCCTTAAACTTTCTTATATGAGTTTTGGGGATTGAACAGAGGTCCTCATGTTTTCACAGCAAGAGCTTTACAAATTCAGTCATCCCCTCAGCCCCAGGTTCTCTACTGTATGTATAATGTATATTTTAACCAAGTAATGGTTATAATTTTCAGCTGTTTGAACATTATGATACATTGAACCAAAAATCACTGACAGAGATACTGGAATTTTAGAGTAGAAAGAAATAAATTCTTACTTGAAAACTGTGTGTATTCTTAACCATTTATCTAGTTATTCATTTATTCAACAAATCATCATTGAGTTTCTACAGTATGCCAGACATTTTTCAAAGGACTTGAGATAATTACTGAAAATAATTTAAAGAATAGAAAAAAAAAAAAACAGTAAAACAACCAGAGTCACCATCATGGAATTTAAATTTCATCAAGTCAGAAAATAAATAATAATATGGTTAGTAATAAGAAAATTGTTCGTTGGGGATTTAGCTCAGTGGTAGAGTGCCTGCCTCACAAGCACAAGGCCCTGGGTTCGATCCCTAGCTCAAAAAAAAAAAAAAGAAAATTGAATATTATTATGTGGTGACAAAAACTATAGAAAAATATGAGTCCTTAATGCCTTTCTTTTTAACTTAAAATGAGTGGTTGATAGAAGAATTTCCTGTGGTGCTATATGAACAAAGATAAAAGAAATAATGAGACTAGCCAGACATAGTGGCACATGAGAAAATTCCAGCACTTATTTGGGGGAATCAGGAGTTTGAAACCTGCTTAGGATACATAGACAGCCTAAAATACACAGTGAGACCCTGCTTCAAAGAATGTGCTTTCACATACACATACGTGAACACACACACATGCATACACACACACACACACACACACACACACACACACACACACACACACACAAGAGTCAGACAGACGGACAGACAGAGACACAGAGAGAGAGAGAATAAAAGAAGGGGGAGTAGGAAGTGGAGAGGAGAACACAGAGGAGAAAAAGGGGAGAAAGGAAGAAGAGGAGCGTGGCATGAGGCATCTGGGACAGAAGCATTCTTGGGCAGAAGGGACAGCCAAAACCAAAGCTCTTATGATAAAGCAACTGTTTATTAGGTTGATAATGCAAAACCATAGACAAAAGCAACTCTGTTGACATACAGCACAGTAACTGATGAAAGAGCAATAGGAAACACATGTTGTAAGTGTGATCACTTTCCAAGGAAAAGCTTCACTGAAAGCAGACTTTAGACTTCTGCAGGGTTTGTAGGGTTTTAATAAATGAAAGGCAAAGGTTCTAGGTTGCCACAGAATCTAATAAAACTTCAGTTCATAATGGATGGATGACTATGGCTGGGGGTCACTTAGCTTAAAGGAATGAATACCAATACAAAAATTCCAAGTTCATTTGATGGATAATCAACAAAGTACCTGGAGAAAACCTCAAGGTGAAGACATATTTGAGGAAGATTAACTTGAAGGCTTTCAAATAGATTCCATGAAAAAAACTACACCTGGTGCAACTTAATTCAAAGGTAATCAAGCAAAAATACACTTATTTATAACAACATGATAATGTGATGTTTTTTAAAAAGTTATTGTTTGAAAGTTTAATGCACTTCTTCAATGACTTAGTCATTTATACTTCCCATTCCATTCCTCTCCTACTGGAACCCTTCTTTTTGACAAATCTCTTTTCTACTCTTATGTTTCTCTTCGTATGTGACCCACTGAGTTTAATTTAAGTTCTTGCCTGAGAACGGGTGGGAGGTTATTTACTACAGCAAGAGCACCTTGTCAGTGTTCTATACCATTGAAGAAAGCAAAACCTCTCACCTGTAGCAACAATTCATTGCCAGTAGTTCCTCAAGGAGATATAGGGCCTCATGATGAAATGAAGTAGGGCCCAATATTTGGCAGGTCTTGTGCAGATAGACACAGCTGCAATATGTCCACAAGTGCAATGGCAAGGTAATGTCTGGAAGATATATCATTTTGCTGCATAATCTCCATTTTATTTGTCCTTTTATTTTTAGCTGTTATTTTAGAACAAAACAGCAAACATTCCTCCCAAATTTTAAAGTTAGTTTAATAAATAGCTGCTTCTCTGGGTGGTGGTGGTGAATGCCTGTAATCTCAGCACTCAGGAAGCAGAAGCAGGCAGATCTCTGTGAGTTTGAGACCAGCCTGGGCTACAGAGTGAGTTCCAGGAAAGGGACCAAAGATACACAGAGAAACCCTGTCTCAAAAATGCGAATAAATAAATAAATCTCTACTTCTTTTCTCCACCTATGCTCACCAATTGTTAACATTTTGGCACATTGACATTAAATAATTCCTGAACATAGGAAAATAGATAAAATATACTATGTCTGCAAACACAGGTTGTTGCTGCATCACAGAAAGTACATTACAGATATTGTGACTAATTCTTAAGTGTGACTCTCCTAAATTACCAAGTTTTTATATATATATCCAAAGAACATTTACCAAATTTACAAAAATTCAAAATAATAAAAGGCTACTGTCTCTTATATAGTAGATCTATAGTCTAGTTACAGACATTGTCTCAACAGATACTCTTTATACTACATTTTCATTATAATACTATGCCTTGCATTTAGATGTCCAGTTTCCCTAGTGTCCATTAATCTGAGATGACTACTTATTTTCTTTGTCTTTAATCAATACTGATATTTTCTGAAGAGTAGTAACAATCTGAGTTGGATTCTTGCAGCTGTCCTTCAGTCTAGATTGGTCTTACAACTCCTCATTTTTCAAATTACTATCCATTTCTAGCTACCTTCAATGATGTGTGTCTTCTTAGTGTACTATACCAGTGTAGTTAGTGTTTTCTTGACTGGCCCAGTCAGGACAAATCTCTCTCACCCACCAGTCCCACAGTCTCTCAGACCCAACCAAGAAAGCACACAGAAACTTACATTGTTTAGAAACTGTATGGCTGTGGCAGGCTTCTTGCTATCTGTTTCTTTTATCTTAAATTAACCCATTTCTGTTAGTCTATACTTTGCCACATGGCTTGTGGCTTACTGGTGTCTTTACATGTTGCTTTTCATGGCGGCGGCTGGCGGTGTCTCTCTCCAGTCTTCTACTTCCCAGAATTCTCTTCTCTCTTGTCCCGCCTATACTTCCTGCCTGGCCACTGGCCAATCAGAACTTTATTTACACAGAGCGATATCCACAGCACTTCCCCTTTTCTTTTTTTTTTTTTTTAAGGAAGGTTTTAACTTTTACATAGTACAATTACATATAACAAAATAATTATTAAGCAAGAATTACAATTACAATATTAAAGAAGATATCCTATCTATCTTATATTTGTGAGTTTAAGGTTTTATACCTAACTTATCTTTTATCATAACTGAGGAAATTATAACTATCTAGCCTTTAACCACATCAAAGACCTCAGAAGGATATAATATTACCTGAGAACCGGGAGAAGGATGCAAGCATTTTTCGGGAGTCTTGTAGGGTAGACAGAGACAGCTGGCAGCCTGGACAGTCACCTAATGTTCCTTTGTAAAGTTGGGGCATTTGTCTTTAGCCCACAGGGCTAGAGTCTCTTGGTCACTTTTCTCAGTGTCCTGTAGAACGCCTGGCAGTTTCCTCTGTAAAGCAGGAACCTGAAGGACCATTTTGTCAAGCAAAGTTTAGTGGTCATCTTTCTATGGGTCCTGCACATACAGTCCATCAAGCAGTCCAGGCAAGAACAGTTTCTTGCCCAAATGGCTATTTTTGTCAAGGTGAAGATAAATTCCATATGAAGTGTCTTCAATGCCCATCTTCCTCTCTGAAGTAAAATGGTGCTGCCGGGAGCAGACATGTCTCACTGTCCAGAAAGTCTAAATTTTAAAAGTATTTTAAATGTCATATTTTGTAGGTCTTTGAAGTATTTGAAGATTACCTATCTATCTGAAATATCTCTATGTATATCTAGAAGACTTAACTAACATGGCTATGAGTATGATTATCGTAGATGACTAATTATTAATCTATTTTTAACTATCCATTTCAATTTAAAATGAGCTATACAAACATAATATCTTAAACAGGAGTAGAAATATACACACAGTATAACAAAATTAACTTTAAATTTGTATCAATAGACTAAAATCTATACAAATGTAAAACATTTTAAACAAGTTGTTGTTCTTTGGAAGTAAGTTCCTTAATCTACCCTTTAATTCTGTTATATCTATATCATATCCCCTTTTTTTCTTTAGAAAGAAATTGCATTTATAATCAAACTGCTTTAAATAAAAATATTGGTTTCTCTCTGTCCCACACCAGAGGGCTCTTCTGATTTGGGACACAAAAATCTCTTAACCTTTTCTTTTAGCAATATGTCTGGGTTTAGAGAAGGAGTGAGCCAATTCCATCTCCAAAGCCAGCTTGATAATTTTGGGAATGTGGGCGTAGTTTCTCTTACTACTTCCTGCTGGAGGGGGGTGCTGTATCTTATGGGGACACAAAGAGAATTTTAGGATTATGGAGTAGTCCATTAGGGTGAACCTCTGAGCCAGTTGCCTTGAAACCATTTTGGATGTCGGATCATCTGGACCATGGTGTCATTGGAGACCTTTCAAGTGGTCTTGGCTGATCAAACCTGATGTATCTTAATCTGGAACAAATCCATAGCCTCTGGTTTTCTGTGGAAACAAAAGCAGAGACTCTCTTCCAAAGCAACATATCCTTATATCCAAATTTTGAAGTCAAGCTACCTTTAAAATTTACATATTTGTTTAACTCAACAGCTTTTATGCTCAAATCTTTTTCTGTAGTTAAAAATCCCAAAGACAACATCAACCAGATTCTCTGTGTAATATCTATCTTTGTAAGACTGAAACGCCGCTGTGGCTACTGGCTCCACCCACCTCAGCTTCCCAACATGGCGGTGGTACAGTTTACTGCCAGCTCTGGGTCTGGAGCCATGTGTACCATCAACTATCAGAAGCAGTTCTATTAAAGCAGCGCATAGCCCAGAAATCTTTTTTATTTATTTATTTATTTATTTATTTATTTATTTTTTTTTATCTAGCAAAGGCTAAATCCACCATGCAGCAGAGTAAAGTGTCGCTTATAGATTCCTCATTCCCGCCACACTGCAGGTCAGACGCACACGCCAGGAACCCGCCATAGTAGCTCAAACTGGCAGGCTGCTGCTAACTTGAGAAAGACAACTAGGAAGCTGTTTTTAGCTCCGTCTTAGAATCTTTTTTCTCAGGTTTTAGGTGGAAATTCTTGCCCCACATTGGGCGCCATTTGTAGTTAGTGTTTTCTTGCCTGGCCCAGTCAGGACAAATCTCTCTCACCCACCAGTCCCACAGTCTCTCAGACCCAACCAAGAAAGCAAACAGAAACTTACATTGTTTAGAAACTGTATGGCTATGGCAGACTTCTTGCTATCTGTTTCTTTTATCTTAAATTAACCCATTTCTGTTAGTCTATATACTTTGCCACATGGCTTGTGGCTTACCAGTGTCTTTACATGTTGCTTTTCATGGCGGCAGCTGGCGATGTCTCTCTCCAGTCTTCTACTTCCCAGAATTCTCTTCTCTCTTGTCCTGCCTATACTTCCTGCCTGGCCACTGGCCAATCAGAACTTTATTTACACAGAGCGATATCCACAACATACCAGAGACCAGTTTATATCATTCCTGGCAATATTAACTTATGCCACTTTTGCAAGATGGTGCTTATTTTTCCTTTTAAGTAGTCAATAAGAAGGTACCTTAAGAATATGCGTATCCTGCCTCACCAAATGTCTACCTCATAATTTTAACATCTATTGATAATTCTTACCTGAATCAATTGTTACTGTGGTGGAGGAAAATGAGAATTTCTATGTCATTTCTACTTCATTCACTAGTTAGCATTCTACTTTTATGGAAAGCTTTCCCATTTTGTTTGATTATAATTTACATAAACTCATGGATTTGTGTTTCATTCTACCTTCCCTTAAAAGCGTAACACTTAAGAATAGTCCTTACTTCAAGGTAAAACAAACAAAAACCATTGGCTGTATTTTCCATTCTTGATTGGCAGTAACTAAAAGTTCATTTAACGCTCTCCCTGATAACCTTTCCCCAAAATGTCAAGATACGCTATATTTGGTCTCACTGATTAATCTATTCCACTGATAATCTATTTACTTTCGTTATGATAATTTTATATATCTTTCTTTATTCCATAGGAATATATACCTTCCCAAAACTTTTTCTTGCTATTATAGAAGTAGCAATTTGGTTTCTTAATGTATAATCCCCCTGCCCCCAAAAAATATAACTGCTTCTAAATTGTGCTGATGTATTGTAAAAATTGAATTGAGTATCTTTTTGGGCTGAGCATAATTATCCTCCTGTCAGGAACTAATAATTTATACTGCTCCAGAGTAATAAATATGCAGATGAAGTTATATGGATGGATAAATCCTTATAAACCTTAGCTCTTTATAACACAATGGTAGTGGGGAAAAGTACATCATGAATGAAGCTACTGAATAAACTGGGATCATTATAATGTCTATCATGTCTTTCCACAAGGAACTTGCATTTTACAGCCTATATACAAGGTAAAAATATTCCAAAGGATTTCATATAAGAACAGAACAATTTTAGAATGAACTACTTAAGAGTAAGGCACCTTCCATTACACTTTCAACAAGATTATACATCTATATGAATATGAATAGAGATTAAAAAAAAGGGGAAAATGGAAACTCAAACTGAGCTCACAAACACATGAACTTTTATTTTGTTAAAATTTTACTTCTTCAAAGATTTCTAGCAAAAGTTTCCAAATACCAATACTGGGTACAGGCCAATAAAATATATTTTTTTAACTACACAAGGTACTTGCAACAAGATTAGTATAAGCGAAGTGCATTTATTATTTGCAATGTAATCCAATATACTAAGAGATGGCATGTGCTTTATTTTAATTAGCTGTTTCTTTTAAAGGGTTGCTTGCACCAACTGTCTTGATAAGAGAAAAAAATTGTAGTCATTGCTCAAAATGCTTGTAGCAAATCTAGTTTTAAATTGAAGCAATTTATTCAGAAGCCAGTCTACTACTGCAGCAATAATCAATGTGTTTCTCTTAGACTGTACTGGAGCTTTCCAAGGACTATTGTTAAATTGCCTGTAACTAAATGACCGTTGGTGCCCTTAAATGTAACTCTTTGGCACTTGTTCATTTGTTGTGTTTAAGCAAATGCCAGCTTCCCTTAGGTTTTGCTGAGCAATTTTGCTTTACAATTTTCAATATTCAGTCTCAGTCCCTTAAAGGAGGTAGAGTCTATCATTTTAACCAAATGATACTTTTTTTTTTCTTTTTGAAAGTTGGGGTTTTCTCTTTCCATTCTCGGAAGTAGAATTGTGCTGAAATGGAATCTTTTTGTTTTCTAATGCTGCCACTTAAGGCAACACAGAGTAGAACTGAATGAAATCAGGCTCCTTTCGGGAAAAAGACATTTGCAAGGGCAACCCATACACAGTCACATAGTAATGCAAAGATAAAAGACAATAGGAGGCCCAGATAATTTCTCTTAACTATGGCAAAATTTAGCCCTTCTGATTTTCTCCTGATCTCATGGCTAAGCCATAAAATATATAAGGCTCATATTAATGAAGAGTTCAACTTGGATCAGGAATATACAGACTAAATCTAATGCACCATTTTTTGAGAGCATTTCACAAGGTGACAAATTTAGGTCAACTTAATAAACAGCAAACAATCTGTGTACATTTACAATAGATATGCCAATATAAGATAGAGCAACAGAGGAGCAGGCACTGGTGTGTGCCTTGTGAGAAAAGGCAATTTTAATTCCTGACCTCCTTCTAAGGATGCTGTAAGAACACCATGTTTTTACACAGAGCATCACAGAGCATCTGAAGATAAATTTGACATATGCTTAAGATTTTGGGTAAAACAGCATATTGCAAATACTAAGTTTCTTTGGACCAGTTTTCACATGCTCTTATTAGTAGTAATAAATGACTGCACCTCAAAATAATTATTATTATTAATTGCTCAATTTTTAAGTATATGTAATTTTTCATGTTTGTATATTAATTGCAAAGCTACATCAACCCTATTATTTCTTTCTTATTATATATCAGACAATACTATGATTGTCTAAATATATAGAATATTTAAGGTATTATGTACAACTTTGATGACTCATGACCTCTATAAAAATAAATAGCTCAAATATTCTCTAGAAATAAAAATAACCTACTTTTGTACATATTCAATTTCTGGAAAAAAAAACTGTCCATGAATTTGAAAGAGAATAAGGATGGATATATGGGAGGGTATAGAGGAAGGGAAGGAGAAAATGTTATAATTATATTATAATCTCAAAAATACAAGATACAACAATTTTAAAAGTACCACAAAATAGCTGTTTGAAAGTATGTAGAAACCTAGATTATGAACACCACCTAAAGAAAAATGAGTCTTTTTTTTTAATTGAATTGCTAAGAACGTCCTTTAGGCATCATCATTTTTGTTGTCCCTAGAGCTCTTTACGTAGATATGGTACTTATACTATTTTACTTACATGCTTGGCCCTAGCGCTATACTTCCAGCTGAAATGGTAGACTTGGAGGCACTATAGAAAAAACATTCCCTGCCTGGCTACTTATCAACAGGAGAACAGCTGTTCTGACTCCAATATTTCCTTAGAGTGTCTCCCCACGCAGGCCTTGGGTCAGAACTTGTAATAGCTTTTCATAAGCAATCAGAATTTTAAATAATTGAATTATGATTGGCATAAGATAAAATTCATAGACCTCAAGTGATCAGATCAATAAATTTTAACAAATGCATACACTTGTGTATCCACCCCAAGACAAGATAAGAAAAAAAAAAAACTATTTCCTTTACCCTGAAAAGTTACCCATGCCCCCTCTCCAATAAACTTTCCCTTCACTTATCCCACAAGAAAAATACAGTTTCTGAGTTATATCACTGTGCATTGTAATAGGATCTTCCTATACTTTTGCAGAACCATATGGTAAATAGTACTTGTGGTTGGCTTCCTTTACCCAGTGTAACCCTATGAGTTTTTGCATGCTGTCTGTATATTTTTAGTTTCTTCTTTTGCTTGGTGAATAAAATCTATTTATGGGCTGAAGTTAGTTTATCTAACATCTCCTGCTAATGAGATGCGTTGTTTCCTGTTCTAGTTAGTATGGATAAGGCTACTCCAAACATTTTTGCACAAGATTTCCTGAAAGTATCTGTTGATATCTCTTGGATAACTACACAGGGGTGGAATTGTTATTGACATTGGAAACTTTACTAGAAAACTTTCCCAATGTAATAGCACAATTATGTTCTCTCATCAGCAATGTTTGAGACTGGGAATTAAGTATTCTTAATCAAATTTCCATTCTTTTCTTATGCGAGAAAATTAGTTGTAAATTATGTGTCTTACTTTAGGGTTTCTATTGCTGTGATAACACATCACGACCAAAAGCAACTTGGTGAGGAAAGGGTTTGACTTACATATCCTGAATCACAGTCTGTATAAGGAAGTCAGGACAGGAACTCAAGGTAGGGACCTGGAAGCAGGAGCAGATGCAGAGGCCATGGAGGAGTGCTGCTTACTGGCTTGCTTCCCGTGGCTTCTCAGTCAGCTTTCTAACAGAGCACAGGACCACCAGCCCAGGGATGGCACCACCCACAGTGGCATGTGCCCTTGCACATCAGTAACTAATTAAGAAAATGACCTTCAGGCTTGCCTACAGCCTGATCTTATGGAGGGAATTTCTCAGTTGTGGTTCTTTCCTCTCAGATGACATTGGTTTTGGTTCAGTTTACATAAAACTAGCCAGCACAAAGTATAAATAAAAAAAAAAAGGACCTTAAAAAAAATTCAGTGGTAGAGCATTCACCTAGTATGATGCCCTGGGTTTGGCTCCTTGGACCACAAAAGTGGTCATGATCAAAATTACTATCTCTCCCATAATGTCCAGATGTTCTGATCCATCCTGTGGACATAAGTTGTACTTTCATTCAGGTATCTCTGTGTGGTGAAATTCAACAGGTATTCTGAGAACAAAGACCCAAAGTACCCCACAGTATTACCTACTCACTTCTTTCTGTTCACACAGTTGGAGGGAAACACTGTTCTGAAGAACATTTTATATTTTGTTCTTGGCACCTTTGCAGTAGTCTCTTGTATGGCTCCTTACAATGTTTAACAGATAAAGCTACTGTAATTATTTTCCATTGTTTCATATTAATTTGACTCTGAAATATTTAATTCCTTATTTGACTTTTTTCTATCTTAAATTCATAGTGAGGTCTTTTTAAATAAAATATTTTCTTCAACCTCCCATTTAATTTTACTAAATATAAAAAATATACTTGATTAAATAAGTTATATGTATTGACTTTATTAGACTGTTACATTAGTAATAAAGAACTAAATAATGAGAAATGTGACTGAGATTATTTTTCTTAATTGTTACAGAAAAATATGTTATCACATACAAGCATGCACACATACACATGCACACATATACACATTCTTGTGAGAAAATGATGACCATACTTTTCAAATTATTTTCTCTGCACTGTCTCATTGCTGTTATTATTTTACCCCATTTATGAGAACTTAGAAAGGAACTTGTTACTTAACAATACATATTACTGCAAGTCATAACTATCTTAATGTTCCTAATCTAAGCTTCTACTGACTGTGCTGTAAATTATGTAACCCACTCCTTCACAGTTTCCCAATCACAGAATTTAAACCGCTATTAATTTCAGGAATGACTTATGTTATGTGACCCTATTCCTGGGGAGATATAAAGAAAAGTCTAATCATTCCAGCTAGGAAACTGATGACAGACCAAAATATGGGTCCCGCCAAGTATTAGTGCGGTGAACCAATGAATTTTGTCTGATCATTTTTGTTAGACTATCAACATTCAGTATGATAAAGGAGAGCTTCTATGCAGCAAATGTCAAAAATGCTTCCTTTAGACTTGTTTAGAGTAACATGCCTTGCATAATATAAGGGAAAATAAAGAAAAAATAAGAAAAAAAAGTAGTATCTTAATAAAAGAAATGTTTCCAGCACATTTTGTTGTGATATCCTCTAGGAGATCTACTTTTTCAATCCAGTTATGCTTTCTGCCTTTCAAGATTACCCTAACCCACCTGGACAGTACTCTTTTCAGAACAATGGGCGTCATAAGTCATCGCTTCTTGCAGGAGAGAGCAGAGAGCATTCATTAGATAGCTCTGCCAACACTCTAGGCAGCACTGTACATGTCCTCTAGGAACTATGATATCTGGCTCCTCTCTTTTTACCTTGAACCCAACTCCCAAGCAGCAGTTCATATAAAAAAATCATTAAAATTCATATTCACATGATCATAAAGCTGTCCTATCTTTAAAAATTTCATTTCTTTTTATCAACTCTGAAAGCATAGTTCACAGGACCTCCTCAAGGAATATGTGTACATGTAGAGGTTGCTGCACTGAGGCCAATCCAATACTGAAGTTTTCAATTAGATATTTACAAAGTTTAGTCCAGATGCAAAGTTTCAACCAAGTTCATTTTTACCAAAGCCATGTTACTAAGCAACATTGTCACACATTACCTTATCCAATTACCACGGAAACAGAATTGAAAGCTAAAGATGGATTAAATCCTCACACCAGATGAGTATGTTGGTACATGTCCATGATCCCAGAACTTGATAGGCTGAAGCAGGTGGGTCACAAGTTCAAAGTCAGCCTAGGATATGCTGTGAGAACCAATTTAAAAAAACAAAAACAAAAACAAAACAATTGTCACAAAAAAGGAGATGAGACTGTTTTATCACATCTGGAGTTACTTGCAAAAACATGGAGCTAAATAGAATTCCGTGTTTTTTATATGTGATTATTGTATGATTCTCTACTGCTTCCTTTCCCCCTAGAGTTAATGTACACCGTTGAACTTGCTGGAGGGCTTGGTGCTATTCTCTTGCTGCTTGTTTGTTTGGTGACCATCTATAAATGTTACAAGATAGAAATCATGCTATTCTACAGGAATCATTTTGGAGCTGAGGAGCTGGATGGAGGTAAGATGACTTCCCTGCTCTATAGTTCCTTCTGCTTGTTTCCTGCCTTCATTTTATTCCAGCAAGAGAAAAGTATGCATATCTTTGTAAAATAATTTTTGTATGGAAATATGTGTGGTAATTTAGAGCCAATGGGTAGTTTTCTCTGCAACCTGTCTAGTAACATCTACCCTTTTTAGAATTGTATTCCAAATAGCAATTACAAATTACAGACACTGATTGCAATGCCATCAGCATGTTCATTGTCTCTCACCTTGCAATCAGTACTGAAAGACTAGCTTTACTTTTCTATAGGTAAGGTGTTTCTCTTTTAATTGTCTTCCCTAGTTGAGTAGGTTGAAGTGAATTTCAATTTGTTCTTGTTTAGACTGAAGGCTGTTTTACTATTTTAGCATTCTTCCAAGAAACTCTTCAGTCTTGTCCATCTCTCTATTTTTAGAGATTAACTGTCATTCCAAGGATAGACTAACAGAAAAAGTACAATGCCCCATTGTTTTTTATAATAACACAGCCAATAGTTTTGCTCATACTGAATAAGTAAACATTGCTTTTATAGAAACAATAATTATTATTCACCTCTGGCCAGCCAAGAATATGTGTACATTCTGAAAAGAATTTAGGGTTCATAAAATTGACCTCCCAATACCATTCATTACTGAACTTAAAGGTCTTTTTTTGTGTTCCTTTGTGGTCATTTGGAAAACATAAGTCACACTTGCAAAATAGATAGCACTTGCAAAGTGACAATAAATAAATTATTAAGGTTTCTAGGTTTGTTGGATAAGCATTTTTCTTTGTCAGTTTTGCACTAAGCAGTGTAAAAGAAAATGAAACCGTGTCTCTGTTGCCATACTTTAAGGGTCCTCTGGAGTAGTCCATAGGCAAAGGTATCAGTTGCCAAACTTGTAAAAAGGAGTAGTTTATTGGCATTACCAACACTCCTCTCCATTTACCTTCCTGCTGCCACTAAGGTGAACACTGGCCGGCAACAACGCTAGTCTGCAACAACACTATTGTTTGGGGGAGTTTTCTTGAAGCCATAATATTTCTTAGTTGTTTTTTGTTCATATTTTCTTCCCTGTTCACATAAATTAGTATATTTTGGTTGTTCCAAGAATATATGAAAAAAATGTCAATATGAGCACACCAATCTGTGTGCCAGGCACCTTAAAATTATCCCTACTAAGCTTCATAAAAGTTACAAGTTCAGTATCATAATCTCCATTTCATTTATAAGGTAACCAAGGCTCTCAGAAGTGAAAAAATTTCTTCAAAATGATAATTCAACTATTACTGTAAGTGGCCAAGTAAATCTACTTCCACAATCTCTATTATCTTTAAAATTAATATACTCAGCACAATCTGAAGGCGTGTTGCTATTTGTGCAATTGGAAGTAGATGATAATTCAAAAAGTACTTTATCTAGACAAGTCTCACACATTATCTATTAACCTTATTTTAAATATGTTTATTTTTGTACACAATGATATGAATGCTTTTGCCCAAACCATCAATTTCTAGTGCAAGCTTCATTGATCATTTTCTGAATGTAGAAAATGATAGAATTTAATAAAAAGAAAATGAGACCCATATTCAGTTGAATTTCTGTGATTTGAAATTTATTTGGAGGAGCTTTGCTACTTAGCCACACTGCAGTGAATTACTTGTACAAGCCAAATGGATTTCAGTGTCCTGGGGGGATTTGGGCCCTCAGTTTTTTTGAGTTTTTGTTGTTGTTGTTGTTTGGGGGCATTGTATTGATTTAGGTGAAAACACGAAGCAAAGAAACAATAACAAACAATATTTTATTATGTTAAATTTTCTCTCAGAAAGCTAATTTAGTTTATAAATGCCCTAGGATTTGTTAAAGCCTGTCCTTCAGGCCATCTTGAACATAATCAGGGATATAAGTACTAGGGCTTTCCTTGAGATGCCCCTGTGAATTCAATAAGTCGAAAGAAAGCCAAGCTAATAAACTTAATTGTCATCTGGGTAAGATGAATGTACATGTAATATTGCTAAAGAAAAAAGGAAAGCAAAGACTGCTTAGGCTGAGAGTGTTGAAATGGTTTCATGAGGAAGAATTCACATTGCAAGTGCAATGACCCTAGCTGGGCTAAAACAGACTTCTTCCTGCTGAGATGGTGACCAGGAGCCCGTCCTTACATAATTCACCTTACTACAACAGACCCGACTCATACAACTTCTAGAAACATTGTTTTATAAGAAATCCTTTACAGTAATATTAAAAATGTAACCAGTTTGGGGCTGTAGAAATGGTTCAGTGATCAAGACTACTGGCTGCTCTTGCAGAAGACTCAGGTTAAGTTTTCAGCACTTGAATGGTGGCTTCTAGAGAAAAGGAACACAGATCCTTAGTCTTCCAGATTCTGCCTCACACCGTGGGTGCTTCTATCATCCCCTTCCCCTCCCTGATGCCCAGAAATCTCCTTCCCAGAAGGCCATACAATGTCCTAACCTCAGCAACATTCCTTTATGTCTTAAATAATTACCTAATCTTCTAAAGGTGGCAACCATTTCAGAAAATAGCCAATCCCTATGTTCCTAGTTCCCCAAAGTCTTTTTCCTCTGCCAAGGATAATGACTGTTAATAGAAATGCCTGGGCTTTCAGTTTTTGACTTTTAAAAAATGCATAATTTAATGATCAAAGGTGAGCCCCTTTTCTTTCTTTCTTTCTTTCTTCCTTTCTTTCTTTCTTCCTCTCTCTCCTTCTCTCTCTCTCTCTCTCTCTCTCTCTCTCTTTCTTTCTTCCTTTTGTTCTTAGCCATTTTATCAGTATATTGATTCTAAAAAGGAATTTTTTTAAACAGTTTTGGAAGTAATGATAGGTAAAGAGTATAAAGAAGAATGTGGAAATAAAGAATAGCTGATAGGTGACTGGTACATATGGGTCACTGGTAGAACACATGTCTAGCACAAATGAGGCATTGGATTCCATTTCAATCACTGAAGGAAAATGGGTTTATTAGCTTTCTGAAGAGATAGTCTAATGTACTGTCATGATAATAACACAATCATTAAGTAAGAAATGCTGGATTGATCGATTCATTTTTACTTTGCAACACAAATAGGAAGAATTTTAACCCAAGTCTAACTGATTCCCATCCCAAAAAAATGAATCCAGTGTACCAGATTTGGAAATGGAGAATTTAGCATCAGAAAACCATTTAGTCAGTTTCTTTCAAGTCATTACTGTAGCTATTGCCTGACTCTATGAGTCCCACATCACAAAGATTCTGATATGGAAGGATTACATTGTTGGTTTTTTTCCCCCGAATATAATATGTTCACTCTTTGCTTTCAACTATTCAATCTTTTACATAAACAGAAAATTGTTTTGTTATCTTGATTCAAACCTTGCCACTTTTTAAAAATTTCATCACTGCCAACTTTTTGGATATTTATTGTACTATTGTCAATTGTTTTTATGAACACATAATTCTTAAATCTCATTATCCTACATACAGCTCTGTTGTTTTAGTATTACATTTTTTATTACACATTGACTATTTCTACCAGGTTAAATATTAAGTCTGGGTTTTATATTACCTGCCTTTTATGCTCATTCCGCATCATTCCTTCTATTCCTCAGTTCTTCTTGGCATCCTCTACCTTTATGGCCCCAATTTTCCCTAAATTATCATCAGTCAGTAAATACTGCCTCATGTCAATCAACCTTTTCCCTTAATTACAAATGCTTTTTATAAGTCTCCTCCACTATCTTCTTGCCTTCATATTTTACATGTCTACATTACCTTTCACATTCTTCACAGTTATCTTACTAAGTACAAAATAAATGTGACTTCTTTTTCTCAAGCCTCTATCAATAAAAAAAAAATGCCCCATTTTTTCAACCACAGCACATCCAGCCATCCTTAACTCAGAAAGTAATTGCTATTAAATGGTAGATTAAGTCATGCTTGTAACATTGGCACTCCTGTAAGATCAAAACATATTGTAAGTATGATAACATGTTTGCTTCTTAGTCAAAGACAGCTATTGAAAACTAGCCCAAGATAATGTAATTGTGTATCATTATAAGGATATTTTTTGTTAAATTAGGTATCTATAGAGGTTAAAGTTTAAAGGAGTAGTTTACCTAATCTCTCACCATAATTATTATACAATAAAAGGAAACTTTACACAAATTCAGCTATATGTCCTTTTTTTTAAGTAGCATATGCTAAGCCCAGTGGTGCATGCCTTTAGCCCTAGCACTTTGGAGGAAGAGGCCAGCAGGTCTCTGTGAGTTAGAGTCCAGCAGGTCTACATAATGAATTCCAGACAAGCCACAGACACACAGTGAGACCTTGCTTCATAAAGAAAACAAACAAAAAATTTTAAAGTTAAATTCCTGGAGATGAGTTTGTGTTGGGTGTGTATATGTGTGTTCCAAAGAAAAGAAAATTTCCCTTGAAGCTAATATGACACCATTCCAGAGACAGGAACGAGAGATCCAGCAGCTAACATCCAAACATTCTTTGCCAGATCATAAGACCATGGTAGAGTTTAGCCTAGAGTTCTCCAAAGACATTGACCTTAATAGACACTTGTAAGGATGGGTATATATCCAAAATGTGCTGTCATCCATGTGCCTAGCATACAATGGATTTCAAAAGTTATATATTTAATAAAAAGCAACTAATTTTAGCAATGGAGCCTAATTTTTTTAAAAATTCTCTTCAGCTAATTAGTGAAGCACCTACTTTTGATCTGAAATAAAGGTATTTGAAATGTTTTAGGTACCTGCCTCTAAAGTAGTATCATGTTCTAATTAAAGAGCCAAACCCCAATAATAAGGGAGACCTAGTGTCTCCAGAGGAGAATGCACACCAACACAATACCTTAGCCTATACTAGAATAAATTCAAAAGAAACCATCAAAATATCCACCTCCTTTGTTTTGCATGTCTTTTCCTAGGGTTCTTTTCCAGGTTTCTTTAAAAATGTCTACCTATCTTTTGTTTATTTCCAGAGCATGAAGAGTTTATTCCCTGTCCCTCTTCCTGAGAGGTATTATAGGTCATGGTTATTCATAATCATAGCAGTGCAAGTTTAAGAACATAATTCATATTTTTAAGGTAAAGACAGGTCTAGTTTGATGCTTGAAGTTTTCAGTATTGGACAAGTGAGTTAGAACAATCTTTTAAATCTCTACCCTATCTTCAGAAAATATGAGCTGTTGTTGCCTATATACAAAACAAACTGGCATTTATGCAATCTTAGGTCATACATACTTGGTTTTCTTTCTCCTTCAACTACAAGTTCTTTCATTATTTGTAGATTCAGGAATTATTGTCTTCATGTACATCAGTGAAACACTATCTCTGTGTATCATTCAGAATACCTATGGAGCTGGCCTTTTGTTTTCTTGTTAGTTGTTATTAGTTAATTTGCATATGCAGTTTTTGAATTCCCAAAGGGAGAACAAAAATTATTTTGGGCACATGACATATTCAAAGTCAACAACTGTTAAAGGGTGTGTCAGTCCTTAACACACATCCGGGCTCCCTGGTACTAGTCTGCTACCATTCCCCATCTTGCATTAACTCTTCCTGAGGAGATAGGGAACAAATGCCTATTCACCCCACATAGGGCACTGCAGAGAGGTGAATGTAGCAGTTCCATCCAAATCCAACTTGGTCAACCAATGAGTTTTTGAAGGGCTTGCTTAAAGAGCATGGCTGAGCAGTTTCTCATGGGAGTATAGGTCACCCCCAAACAACTGTATCACCACTAAATCCCACTCAATCATAAATAATGTCCTTAAGCTGTATCATTGAGTCATACTTTCTGTTAATCTTTCTGTTCACACACACACACACACACACACACACACACACACACACACACACACTACCACCACTACCAACAACAACAAATAACAAAAAGAAAACAAACAAAAAACAAAACCTAGTATCTCCCTTGATCACTTGTTGATTTTAAAGAGTAAGGGCAAGATCCCTCACTGGCTACAATCCCAGGTAATTATCATGTGACTTCCCCTACCTCCTTCTAAGTAGAGAGTGCCAAAAGCTCTATTGCCATTATATAGACCTAGATATCTCTGTACTGTTTTCCTTATTTTTTTTAACTATGATAAACTGTCCAAATCAATTACTCCTCCAAAATTACAGATGTGATGATTATGTTGTACCCTAAGGAAAAAGCTACACTACAACATCATTTAAGACTTTTAACAGCTATCCTAGCTGCTGCTTTCTTAAGGCTACAAAGGAAGGAAATTAATATTTGTCAAATGACTCTGGAGATAGAAAATTTGCTATATAATTAGGATATATTTACTATCAAATAGATTCAAGAAGTTGATTTATCCCACTTTTTCCCAGTTCTGGGGATCAAACCTAGATAAATGTCCTACCATTGAGAAATGTCTTAGCCTCCAAGGTGCTCTTTCATAGATTAGGAAATAAAATATCAAATGAGTCAGAATTTATGGAAGTTTGAAGTTCAGCTCAGCTGCTTTTGTTTTCATTATATCAGACCCTAAATATTTTATTTTTAATTTTTCCATTTACCTTTGTGTGCATATGAGTGTAAATGTGGGTGCACATGGGCTATGCACACATTTGGAAGTCAGGACAGCCTCGTGTGCTGGTTGGTCCTTTCTTTCCACAGTATTTGAGATGGGGTATCTTGGTTTTCCCTGGCATATGAAGGTTAGCTGGCCTGGGGTTTCCAGGGAGTCTCTTGTCTTAGCTTTTCATCAACCCAGAAAAGACAGGAGATCACAGATGCTGTTACTACTGTGTTTGGATTATATGTGGCTTCTGGGGATTCAATCTCAAATCCATATTCTTGCATAGAAAGTGCTTTCAACCTCTGAAACATGTCCCCAGGACAATAATTTAATTACTGCTATATGTATGATGCTTCTAATCTTAACACTCTGTAGGCTAAGGTAAGAGAATGACAAATGTGACACCAGCCCAGTATGTACATAAAGGTCCTGTCTCAAAAACTATGGAACTAAATGTTTCATTTAGATATTTAAGATTTCATAGTTGAAATAGTCTGAAAAAATACCAACTGGCAAAACATGTGTACTAGGTCAGTGTTATAAAATGCTTACATGCTTGATTCAAGTAGCTTACTTTGAGAATATAATTTAGAGACTTCCATAACAACATTGAAATTAAAAGTAAGTTAAATTTAGGTAGAGCATTTGCCTACCACTTGCAAACTTCCTAGTGACACCTTAAGATCAGCATACACTTTCTGTTTTTTTTTTTTTAAGGTATGTTCTTTTGAAAACAAAATCCATGCAATCCTCTTACATAGTATTGAAACCAAATGCCCTCTTATGAGTTCAAAAGAAAGAATCATTTGTCAACACCCTAAACATTTATATTTCTGATATGTTTTCAGTTTCGCTTTCTCCCATGAAGATTTCATAATGATATTTGAATATATTTAGTGTTGGTTTTTTTGGTTTGGGTTGGGTTTTGTTTCTTTTTATTAAGAAAATGTTTTATTCATTTTAAATGCCAATCAAAGATCCCCCTCTTCCCTTATTCCATCCCTCCAGCCTACTCCTCCTCATTCCCTGCTACAAGAAAGTAAGGCCTCCCATGGGGAGGTACATTTAGTAGAGGCAGGTCCAAACTCCTCCCCCTGCCTCAAGGCTGTGCAAAGTGTCCCATCATAGGTAATGAATTCTGATCCTACTGCCAGGGGGTCCCTTAAGCAGATCAAGCTACACAACTATCTCACTATGCACAAGGCCTGGGAGGGGATGGCAGATGAGCTGGATGGTTGAGCTGGAACAGGGATGGGGTGGAAGAGAAATGAAAGAGATACCATGATAGAGGAGACATCATGGGGATAGGGAGAAACTGGGTGCTAGGGAAGTTCCCAGGAATCCCCAGGGATGACCCCAGCTTAGACAACTAGCAATAGTGGAGAGGGTGCCTGAAGTGGCTTACCCCAATAATCGGATTGGTGATACCCCAACTGTCATCATAGAGCCTCTCTCCAGTAACTGATAGAAGCAGGTGCAGAGATCCACAGCCAAACGGCCCAGCTCCAGGAGTCCAGTTGAAGAGAGAGAAGAGGGATTCTATGAGCAAGGTCATCAAAATCATGATGAGGAAACCTACAGAGACAGCCAAACCAAACTAGTAGGAATTCATGAACTCAGTGGGGCCCCCGGCAGTAGAATCAGAATTCAACTCTGGTGCATGAGTGGGCTTTTTGGAGCCCATGACCTATGATGGGACACTTTGCATAGCCTTGAGGCAGGGGGCGGGGCTTAGACCTGCCTCTACTAAATGTACCTCCCCATGGGAGGGAGGCCTTACCTTCTTGTAGCAGCTGTGGAGCCTGCTTGGGACTGGACTATGCCCTCTACAAAGAGAGACAGTTGTGTTTTGTTTCTTGAGACAGTACTCTCTGTGTTATGCATAGGCTGATCTGAAACTCTTGGCCTCAATTGGTCTTCTTCAGTCTTCCAAATAGCTTAGACTATGAATACATACCACCACCACAATCAACCTGGTTTTATTTTTGTTTGATTTTGTTTTGTTTGTTTCTTTTAAATTTTATACATGACTAATTTATTTACATCATTTCCGCCTCTACATCTTTACCTTCTAAATACTTGCATGCTTCCAACTACCTCTCAAATTCAAGACCTTTTTCTTTATTATTGCTACATAAAGCTACACACACACACACACACACACACACACACACACACACACACACACACATATATAATATGAGTCCATTTACTGATGCTCTTATGTACATGTGCTTAGGATTGACCACATGGGTTGGGATAACCTGTCAGGGACCTTATATGTAGAAGAAATATATTCTCCCTCTCTTGATTCCCTATAACTCCTCATATAAGGGTATAACCTTGTGAAATTCTACCATCAACATTGGCATGCCATTTTTTTTCTAGTTATTATGTAAGTCTCATTCAGGAAATCTTATTGTTGAGTTTCTTGGGTAAACTTCTCTGTTAATGTCTACTAGAAACAATCTTACAGCAAGTATCCTGGTCTTCTGGCTTGTAGGACCCTTCAGCCTCCAATTTTGTCATGCTCCCTAAGCATTGGATATACATATTATACTATAAATGTACTATTTGTGGCTGGGCACAACAAACCTTCTTAATATTTTAAGTTAGTTTTTCTTTCATAAGTCCATAGGTTATAGACTCTCTTTTTACTCTAAAAACTATTTTTATGAAATACTAAGTATGATAGTAAATATAAAAAGGAGAATGCTGTTGGAGCTGTTATTTGACTGGTTATATGTTGGGTTTCATATTTAGTTTCCATTTGATCGGTGATGCATCTCAGCCAGAATCTCATGAAAACCATGAAAAGAGTAACTTAATGACTACACTTAAGATTATGACAAATATTAGAGTTCCTGCCAGCTGTTTTCCATGTCTGCAATAGACAGAATTGGAGCTGGTGACTGAAACTGCAGAATAAGAAACAGGGTCTTGTAATCACCATCACTACTTTAAATCATTTTCAAAATCAAAGTTGAAATTAAATGATCATAGCCCTCTTCCTAAAAAATATCCAAAGGTGGATTTGTTATATGCATCATATAGAATAATAACATACTATTATCTAAATATGTAACTTTTTATATAAACAGTCATGATTTGCTATAATTTGTATCTAAAAAATATGGAAATTGGTATTTCATTACCATTTATTTGTCATGCCAGTAGTTGCACCTGCTGATGATATCAGAGGTTTATGAATTCCAGCACTAAGCTCCACCTCTGTCCCTCATTCCTTCCTGACTCTTGGCACTGATTTTTTTCCTACTATTTCCATCACAACAAGAAAAATCACAATGTGTCCCTTTGTACCTCCTAGCCAGTTGCAGAACTGGTGGTACTACTGAACATATGACAAAAAATTAATACAGGCTTCTTTTTTTATTTTCAAAGAGTGAAACATTTGTAAATATTTATCAATAAAAGTGAATATTGCTAATACTCTATTGTTCTCTTTCTAGAACTTACTTTGTAGATCTTACTTTGTAATGTTTTTGACAGACAACAAAGACTATGATGCCTACCTGTCGTATACCAAAGTGGACCCTGACCAGTGGAATCAAGAGACTGGAGAAGAGGAACGTTTTGCCCTTGAAATCCTACCTGATATGCTTGAAAAGCACTATGGATATAAGTTGTTTATACCAGATAGAGATTTGATCCCAACTGGAAGTAAGTTAAAATTTTCACTTGTTTATTGCATTTATGTGTGTGTGTATGTGTGTGCATGTTGTAAGCATATATGTCTGTCACCATTTTTACATAGCATTTTGTGTCTTATGAAATTTTGTTTTGGTTTCTCAAGAAAGAAAGTAATGTGTTTATTTGAAATTGAATTTTTAATATGCCATAGAAGATACTTTATCATTCTATAAAGAATTCTATTCTATGAGCCTTAATATTTATTTAAACCAAATGAGGAATTTCCACATGGAAAACTATCTCTAATATTACTAGAACGGAGCCCAAAACTCTATCTAAAGTGTTTGCTCATCCACTCTTTGCATCTTTACAACATGTTGACAACTAACAATTCTTACGTACTATGTGAAAGTATGAGGACCTTTTAGATCTCTTCTGGGTTCACTTATCCTGGTCCTTCTTCTCTTTATAGCATACATTGAAGACGTGGCAAGATGTGTAGATCAAAGTAAGCGGCTTATCATTGTCATGACCCCAAATTATGTAGTTCGAAGGGGCTGGAGCATCTTTGAGCTGGAAACAAGACTTCGAAACATGCTTGTGACTGGAGAAATCAAAGTGATACTGATTGAATGCAGCGAACTCCGTGGAATTATGAACTACCAGGAGGTGGAGGCCCTCAAGCACACCATCAAGCTCCTGACAGTTATTAAATGGCATGGACCAAAATGCAACAAATTGAACTCGAAGTTCTGGAAACGTTTACAGTATGAAATGCCTTTTAAGAGGATAGAACCCATTACACATGAGCAGGCTTTAGATGTCAGTGAGCAGGGGCCTTTTGGAGAGCTGCAGACTGTCTCAGCCATTTCAATGGCTGCGGCCACCTCCACAGCTCTAGCCACTGCCCATCCAGATCTCCGTTCTACCTTTCACAACACCTACCATTCACAAATGCGTCAGAAACACTACTATCGAAGCTATGAGTACGACGTACCTCCTACGGGCACCTTGCCACTTACCTCCATAGGAAATCAGCATACCTACTGTAACATCCCTATGACACTCATCAATGGGCAGCGGCCACAGACAAAGTCGAGCAGGGAGCCAAATCCAGACGAGGCCCACACAAACAGTGCCATCCTGCCGTTGTTGCCAAGGGAGACCAGTATATCCAGTGTGATTTGGTGACAGAAAAGCAAAGGACATCCCGTCCCTGGGAGTTTGAAAGGAATCTGCAGTCCAGTGCCTGGAACTAAATCCTCGACTCCTGCTATTAAAAACATGCATTACAATCTCTAGAACACGAGGAAAAACAGGGTCTTGTACATATATTTTTTGGAATTTCTTTGTAGCATCAGTGTCTTCCTGTTTTACCATGTCTCTTACCATTACATTTTTTTTACTTTGTTTTATATGTCATTGGATTTGTAAATTTACATTTTTTTTAAAGAAGAGACTGATGTGTAGATAGAAAACCCTTTTTTTTTTCTTCACTAATTTAGTTTTAGAATGGGTTTTTTATTTTCTTTTTAAATTTTATTTTGCTTTTAACATTTCCTTGGGGTGCTTGGACAAATCTATCTGACGGGACAAGGAGCACCGGATCCTCTCTCGGGTTCTTCCTAGGACCAGCTGGGCCACGACGGCCTTCAGAGAGCAGTGCAACTGAACGCCAGCATTGCATTGCTGTTTGGGAACAAAAGAGAGAGAGAAAGAGAGAAGAACATTTGTTCATAGGAGGGCCCTGCCAGTCAGAGCCCTAAAATCTCTTCCTTGTCCCCACCTCATTCCCCACCTCTACCCTTCTAATGGCAGCATGACGTGTAAAACTCTGCAGAGGGTAGAGGTAGCTCTTAACTGTCTTAACATTTAATTCACTCCTCTTCAGAATACACTCTAGACCCAAAGTTGTGCTAGTCACATAACAGTGACCACCACAGAGTGATCACTACATGACGAAGACGGAAGGCATGAAAATGGGGAGAGTGTTGTTTCCGTTTTTTAAAAATGAGTTGATGTACCCTTATATATATATAAATATATATAAATAGAAATACAAATAGAAATATATATAAAACAGCAAAACAAAACAAACAAATAAAAAAAACACACAAAAATAGAAAACCAAAAAAATATATATATGAAGCCCTATATTTGATCACTTCCTGGAAAGGCATGAATGTGTTTGTGGCTGTTTTTGTTTGAAATCTACTTCCTCTTTTCCCTCTATAATTAATTTTACTGCAAATGAGATTATGTGCAAATACCAGGCAAGTTAACTCAGATAGGTGAATCAAGGCAAGTAAAAATGAAATTTACATTGAAGGCTTCCAAACCAAAGGGAAGATGGGGAGGTGTCATCAAATGTGTTTTGTCACCTTGTATTATACAAAATGTTATCTTCTGAAGAGTCAGAAAAAAATCTGTGAAGCTTATTGTGGGGTCCCCTGTATTTAAATGTTAACTGACTTGTATTTACTTTTCAATGCTACATTCAGTTTATGAACATAAGCAGCATTTATTAATATAAAAGTGTTTAAATAAGATCTCAGGAGGTCAAACGTATGAATAACAACACAAACTACTATTTTCAAAATAAATATTATTTACACAAAGTAGTTTTAAATTAGATCAGAAAATACTTAAAATACTTAATTTCATTGTATAGAAGTTAATTTAATTTTAACTATATGATTCTATCTTTCAGAAACAGAAAGTTGATGCTCCTAGGGAATTTGTCACTTACCATCTAGCTTTATGTTTGAAATCAGTCACATAAACAGCTAATTCCTTGTCATGTTAACAATGATGCTAAATCAATCACAAAAGATTCCGTAGAGGGCAGAATTGTTAAAAGGAAATGTTACCTATGTAGATTTTAGTTGTTTGTTTGTTTGTTTGTTTGTTTGAAATCAATGTGGCAAAACCACTGATAATAGAATTAAGCTTTATAGAACTTACTTTAGTGATTCATCATAGGAAATTCCTTCTCAGTTATCATTTGTGGGCTCAAGTAGTAACTGCTGTGTTTGCTTTATTCCTGCCACACCATATAACGAGGAAACAATTCTAGACTTTAGGTCACAAGGCTAAATTGTGAGTGGGCCACATGGACATAAAAGTGTAAATTGCAGTAGAGGTCATTGGGGAGGGCAAGGTAGAACTGTGAATGTATGAGAGACAAGTACAAACATTTTTGTAACAATGCAAAGGTCTCAGTGTCTGCAAAGGAGCCTTGGGATGTGCATTGATTTTTATTTGCTTAAGAAATGTTTCCTTCCCTGACTGCTTGCCTGGGTCTTCTCTATAATATGTCTTTATTCTTGTGCTCCCCTTGGTTCTGTGTCACGTTTTCAAAAAACCAGAACTGAAGCTACAAGGACACATAAAACTTTAAGGTCAGCTTTGCACATTGGGTTATTTTCAGAACCAGAGAAGGCCATTGTTTACTTTGTACTATGGACACTTGTCATTGGACTGGATTCCAAACTTCCCCAGTACTCAGAAGATTGTAAATGTGGCAATGGCCTGATTTATTTCTTTGTTGTTTTTTTTTTTTTAAGTTTTTAAGTGCACGGTGGGTGTGTGGAATAAATGTGGAGGAAGTAATCAGACCACAGTCATATTTTAGGCATCCATAGGTGTTAATTTAGCTGCATTGGGAGTACATTTTTTGTTCTATTTTTAGTGTAGATTTAAGCACTTTGAATAGCATGATTCAGGGATTGATGGGTAATATTTGATACTCTCACAACTTAAGAAACTTTTTTTTCCTCCAATGCTTTGTTATATTTACAAATGGAATAAATGCAAAGGAAGCTATCTATAGCTTTAGAAACATTCCTCCCAAGTTTCTACTCCTCTATCAGCTCCACATGAGAACCGGTGAAGAGAACTCATGGGTTCACATGGTCTATGTGTAACAGAAGTTCTATGAGAACTCAAAATAAAATAAAAAAACATGTATTTCCCCTAGTGCTTAGGTTTCATCCTTCTCTTTTTGTTTGTTGGGGTTCTGGGGGATAAGATTATTCTAGATGTAAAAAACACATTTGAAACCGTGAATGTGTTAGCCAAGCTGGGGGGAAGAATGGACTCCAGACTTGGACATGTGTGATGTTTGATATTGCCTGTTTTTCATCAATTACCGCCTGAGCTCGAATGATACATTATAGATTCAAAAGTCCATCTGGTTCTTCAGTGTAACCTCAACTTGCTGCTTCTGAGCATCTTAGTCTTTATTCTGGTGCTCAAATCTTGGATTATTTAATTTGTATTCCATCCCTTTGGTCTTCTATGGGCAGAGGAAACTTACATATGTTGTGCTATCAGCTGATTTAAGTTTAGATGAATTCTACGAAATAAATCAAAGACATGATGAGATCTGAACTTATTATATTTCTATAGCTAGGCATCTGATTGTTCAGTCAACCATTTTGTAATTATTATTTTCCTCATAGTATATGTATTTGGACTCTATCAATTTATTCTTAAATATGTAGATGCTGGTTTCTTCCATATTGCATTGTTAATAAATATTTTATAACAAGAGGAAATATTAACTGAGAGCCAATTCCTAAACTCTAAGTATGCTTTGTTTATCCTCGAATAGTCATTAACTTTTCAGATACCATTTATTTGAATTGCAATTACTATTTCTAGGAAAATATTTGTACAATGTAAGCTGTTTTCTGATTCTGGAATGGTACCCTAGCTCTCCTTTTAAAGGAGCAGTTTTTAATCTTGGGTTTACTTTATTCTTTTTTATTTGTTATTTTGTTTTTGACACATGATTCAGGCTAGGCTACCCTCAAGCTCTCAATACTCCTGCCTCAGCCTCCTGAATGCTGGGATTACCAGCGATTTCTTCTTTATTAATTTTAGTTTATATCCTAAAAGAAATCTTATTGAAATTCTAAGGAAATCATCAGAGTCACACAAGTGAAATCACTCAATGAAACTAAGAGAACACACATACACAGAAAAGGAAAATGCCTTAATGTCTCTGATGTGAATTTCTTTGGCCATTAATCTCATTACTAATGTAGTTGATGAATAGAGGTGAAATATTAAATATGTTAGAAATCCCACTAGAGTTTCATATTCCCTATTGTGGAAACTATTTCCAACCATGCATACAATTATTAAAAGGAAATCACAATGTGACTCCATAAGAAAATTTTGTCAATGGAAGCATAGACTATTTCTTGACTTATCATGGATCTTTCCCACCTGATTATTCTGAACAAAGAAAGTAACCAACAGTTTCAATTATTCTTAATAATAGGCCTTACATTTGAGTTCAATGATACCTTGGCTCTATAAAAATCAACTAAAGGAAATAATGAATATCTTTGAACTTTCAGATGAGATTGATAAATGTGTAAATCTGTTTTCCTGTGTGTGGCTCTCAAGACTTCCAGCACCCAAAACCCCGATGTTTAGATTCAGAGGACAGTCTCATAGGCTAATATTCAGATAAACTCACTTATTTTGCAGACCTTGTTATTTGTTATTTTACCTTCATTCATGAAAATTCAAGGATAACTATTATTAATCTAACAGAGAAAATCCCTCATCAAAAATGGCCTAACTTTATGAGAGACATGTGAAACAGTTAAAAAAAAAAAGTTAAACAGTGATATGTAATTTATACACAAACAAATGAGAAATATCTATTAATATTAGAATACTTTACTCATTTCTATACTCATTTCAAACAGGAGATATACAAAATCATATAGTTTGAAAAATATTACTTATTTCATTATTCATTAGTTTTTTTCATTTGTGTTTAATTGCACTGTCTACCAAAAATGATTCAAACAGTAGAGAAAGAGAAGAAATAACCATTTGATAAGTTTCTCTAAAAGAAATCAGTTTTATTCTGAAAGAAAATTAGAATTTGTTATGTACTTCACTTTCAGTGATTGAGGCTTTGCTACTTTCACAAATTCTAATATGACCTTGAAACAATACATACAGTTTGGAAAAGGGAGGTGGTGGTGATTTACAGTTGCAGTTATTTTTTGATTCGTTACAGAGGGAAAACCTATGCTCTATGTTAAGAGAATGAAATACTGTCAGAAGGAGCCATAAAATCTTACTTAACTTGAATAAAACAAAAGAAGGAGGAGGAGAGTTTATTCTAATCCTAACTTGATGTGCCCTTATCGTAATCAGACTTTAGTTAAATCCATAGAAAATGTCTTGAAGAAGAAGGAAATCAACTTTAATTTTCCATTCAGTAATTACATCTTTTTTGCAGGCTCAGAACACAAAATGTCTCTTCATTACAGATAAGATATGCATATACATATATTTATAAGATGCATAGGGTTTTATAAATATATTTGTGTAAATTCCTTCTATTCATTAGTGAATTTTCCTCTGATAGCCTCTGCGTTCACTGACAAACTCATGCTTCTGAATCCTTCATTAAAGTAAGTAAAGTTACTTTTCTTTTTTTCTACCATTTACTTCTCAATGATACATCCTCCAGTGTTCATACATCTGAAATTTTTCTCTTTCTAACAAAAGGAAGCACTCTAAAAATTCATTACACTTTGTTCCCTCTACTACCAAACAACAAACTCAAAAAAAAAAAAATCTGCCCATGAACTTCAGAGTACTACATGTAATATTGATGTTGTGTAAATTGCAATCTTCATAATCTAAATGTTACCTTTCAAAAGGCATGCTGTGTCATTAAGAAAAAGATTCAATGTGAAATGACCTTATTACATAGTGCATGAATATGTGGCAAAGTAATATGGATCTATCTTTACTAGTCAATGAGAAGTTAAATTTGGGGAGATCAAATGTGCTTTAGGTTACAGTTCAGTTGGGAGGATGGCTTCTTAATGTTAGGATACATGGTCCATACAGCTTGCAGTATATGCTCCTGTTGACAAGAATCCTCAGTGTATTCTTTCCACCAAAGTAGTGAACATGTGTTCATATAATCTGCTATTTAATTACAACTTTTCCATCTTCAGAGTTTGAGGGAACCCAAATTGGAAAGTGGATGAAGTCATTTTCCTCTGCTGGCGTTCAAGTCATATTTTAAACTCAAACACTCTCAGACCTGTTCACAGTCAGTACAAGTGCATTTTACATAGTACTTCTCTTAGTTTTGCTCATCCTCTTTTGACTTTGTACAATCTAGAATGTATGTAACTCATGAGTAGGTGATGGGGGCACTCCTTTTTTCTTAGAATACTTACAATTATATATTTGGTTTTGCTTTGACTAGCAATAGGAAAATAGACAAATACAAGTGTAAAATGAGAAATTTTAAACTCGACTTATAATTTGTGTTTTATAGTCGTTTCATAAGTCTGTTGCTCTCTATGAGTATGCTCTCTATATATCCTGTAAAAATAAATTTATATGTTACATAGAAATTCAAGAAATTAAATTATTTATTAAGCTACAAGTGTTTCTTTTGATTTCTACCTGATAATAGATGACAATAAATTAAATTATGTGTTGTTGGAACATATATAAGTATGTTTGTTAATTCAATAGCTCTTGTTATACTTTTCCTTCCCTTTCTTTGTAAGCTTATAATTCTTAGGCCTAATTCCTACTGTGATTGTGAGGACAGAATTAAAAAATGCCCAGTTGGCTTGGGGAAAAAGCAAAAGGAAGGCTGGTTGAAAACCAAGTCTATTTACAATCATGTTTTATCCTTCACTATTGGATTTAAACAGATTTGAATCACTAATTCAAAACACTTAAAGTCATTATCACATGAATGGTCTTTTCAAGGTTAAAGTCCATGTGTTTCCTTTGAGAAACAGAAATGAAAGGAATGAATTTGTTATTAATGTTAGTGTTTTCTTAGTAAACCCTCCAGAAAATACTCTTTAGAGAATAACCAAAATTGCAAATTGTCTAAACCAAACCAATGGGTCTCAAATTTTTAGCTCTAGAAGAGTAGCCTGGAAACATCTTTAGAAATGAAAACTCAAGGCTGGGCATATAACTCAGAGGGCATCGTTATAATGTAAAGACCTTGGGTTCAAACCCCAGCATGAAATATTTTTAAGTAGCAATTTAGACTGCACCCAGTAAAATATGGATAGTATCAAAATGTACTATATTAGTTTTCCCAGGTGATCATGAAACAGAGTCTCATCAATCATTCTTGAGAATCATGGGTGTAGAATGTACCATTTCTGTCCTTACAAGTGCTGTTGGTCTTTGTAATATAAAATTAGAAATTGCAGTAGATAGGCAGCATCAAAACTTGGGACATCCTCTCAAAATAATTTCTCCCAAATTGTGATATCAAAATACAATAAAAACTTCTGAAAAAGAAATAGTAACACTGGAGAGAAAGACAAAATGAGAAAATCAAGAAAGCAAAGTGTAGCACCGCCATCAAATGAATGACTTCAAAAAAGTAATTACATTGTTTAGTAGAAAAAATAAATTAATTAACAACTATGTAATTAAAACAAATCTCCTTTATAAAAGAATACACACATATTGTCAGTTGTTTTAAAGAAAAAAGATATAACCAGACAATAATACTAAAGATACTAATTGTAAAAATACATAAATATCAAATTTGTTAAATTAATTAATCACCAATTCTTTTTCCTCTATTTAATAATCAATTTCCTCAATAAATTAACTCTACAAGGGGATTTCATTTTTCCATATGTTCGTTAGCATAAGCATAACTTGACAAACTGGACATCACGCCTGTAATTCTACCATTCAGAAGACTGAGACAAGGAGATCCTGAGTTTGAGGTGAGACCAAAGAAAGAGGTGGGGAGGGAGAAGAGGCTTTGGGAAGGGACAATAACTTGTAGAAAGTGTTTAAACATTGATAGATATCTGAGTCTCAAAATAAATGAACTCCAGGAAATTTATTTACTTATTTATTGATTTTTATTTTTTTGGCCAATTCTCACTAAGTAGCCCAGATTTGCCTGGAATTGAAGATTCTGCTTGAACAGCATCTCAGCCACTGGTGTTTCAGACATGTGCTACTTACTGTCTGTGAAAGTTTTGACCATGTAATCTGAGTGACTGCTATTTTAGCAAACAGCATACAACACAAAAGTATATTTATCTGGTTTCAAGATATTCAGTACTTTTTATGATGACCTACAAAGTAGCAATAAACCATTCACTTTCTTATTTCAACTTTCAATCATTTATTCTGACAATGAAGTATCAACCAGATGTATTTATCTCATTAGATTAACTTATTTAATATTGCACACGATTTTATTGTATGCTGGTATTGAGGAAAAACATTTTAATGAATTTACAAAATTTCTTACCACCACAATGGTGGTGATAAAAGAATAAAACGTCTGATTTTTGTCAGAAGAAAAAGATAGGGGTAAATTTTACACATTGGGTTCCAACTCCCGAAATCACAGTATGAGGACTATGTTTCTGTCTATGAATCTCACATTTACACACTTTTTATTAATTAAATTATTTCTTTAATAATGTATATAATGCATTTTGATTACTCTCTCCCCTCAACCTCTCTTACTACTCTCCTTCTATCCCTAGCCTCCTCACCTTTCTCTACCAGTTCCTTTCTCAGATTCATGACTTTAGGGTTGCTTTTATGACCCATCTAGTTTATCCAGTGACACCTGTGTAAACATTGAATTGGGACTATCCACTAGAGACTGGTAGCGTCACCAATGGGTATACAACTGAAGGCAACAGCTTACCCTTTCCCTGAATTTGTAGTAAACAGTTTAACAGTGAGTCATAAGGCTCCCTGAGCCCCTTCTCTATCCATGCCTGGATACTGACAGGCTTACGCTAATGCATACCCTCACTGAACTCATTTTGATTTGTATGCCTTATACTACCATACTACTATTGAAGTTGTTTGCTTTAAGTCTAAAGAAGAATGCACTATTTGATGCAAGATTTTCATGAACTAATAAGATCTCTGATCTCTGATCTTGGATAAATATTTCAAGGACATGAACCTTGTTAGTTAGGGATAAATATTATATTTGTTTGTTTGTATTTCAAGACAAGGTTTCTTTGTGTAGCCCTGAATATCCTGGAACTAGCTCTATAGACCAGGCTGGCCTCGAACTCACAGTGATTTTCCTGCCTCTGCCTCCCGAGTGCTGGGATTATAGTCATGCACCACGACAGCCCAGCCATATTCTTATAATTTTTCATGGAATTGCCAAATCAAAAACTTTCTGAAGTATGGCTTTTGAAGTTGTAAAAATGTCACTCAAATTTAGTGACTTCCATAATTATTGTAGGCCTTTTTCACATCTAAAATTTTCTCATTCTAGAGCATCTCAAAAATAATAAACAATAGTAAATTTCATTGGGTACAGTATCAATTTTGATATTCCTGCACTAAACTGAGATAGAATATATATCAAGGTATCTTCACAATGCATTTTTGACTCAAGTAATACAGAACATCTGACTGTGACAATGGTAAGCTTTTATTATTCTAAAATTGTGTGTGTGTGTGTGTGTGTGTGTGTGTGTGTGTGTCTGTGTGTCTGTGTGTCTGTGTGACTGTGTGTCTGTGTATGTAATGTGTAAGGATTCAAACTAAAACCAGGCAGTATCAATATTTTCAATATACATGCTACCTTAAAGCAACAGCTACAAGTTGGCAAGTTAATGTATTCCATGAGAAAATTATTCAGTAATCATTTCCATACAGGCTAAAAATAAGTCTCTGGGTTTCTGTTCAATCAACTTTTCTTTATAGACATACATTTTATCTTAAAGGAGAGTCAGCTCATTTTGCTTTCCCTATAAAATTCTGTGATTGTCTCTATTTCCCACACTTTCCTTACATAGTATCCTTGAATTATTTATTTATAAAGAATGAAGAAGTTATTGCACTCAGCAACTATCACATGAAAAGACTTTGGAAGCATCAAAGATATTGCCAGGAGTTTCCTATCTTTCCATCAAATTTATTTTTGCAGGACTGTGAAATAACATATTTTCCAGATTCCATTTAAATTATGTCTTTAGTAAACAACATGTCCTCAGCAAAGTCTAACCTTAGAAATATGATTACTGATATCATTTTTAAACTTTTCTCTTTACAGACTAGACTGCATGTCATCACTGATGTGCAATAGAAACACAATAGAACAAAGTAAATTCATAGCTACACTTCAAGTGTTCTGCACAAGGAAGTGGCCTTTATTCATAGTCATCTTCAAAACAGGCATTGGAATAACTCACTGTGTATCACAAGAATTCTGGACATAGGGTGAGATATCAAAAAAAGGGACAGCAGGGATTTCTGCTGGGGTAGCACTGGAGATATGTGTTTTTGTGTTGCTGTCTCTAAAGACAGCTATGGTTTATAGATAAGACTGCATAGCTGACTGTAACAGCTATAGCATACTTAGCATTTAGACTTTTATTTTTAAGAATGAAGGAAATCTGTCACTAAATATGAATGTTGCATACATTAGCACTAGAGATAGTGATTTTGTAATTTTGATTGTACTTGCCTTAATTATTTATCAAAAAGATAAATAAATACATATAAACAAATGAAGATGAGGATGATTGAAGAACATTGTTTAGAAATAGGGAAGTTCTGAATTAATTATACTTTTTAAATATAATCTAAGACATAATAACAAAGTATATTAGCTGGATTTGTGTAAAGAGTACATGTGAGCACATAAAAACAGCAGTTTGTATAAGCACAATATATTCCATGTTGAGATTAAGAATTAATGATAACTTTGGTGTGACTGCTGGAAATTTAAAGCTTGAATGTTCAAAGAAACATTTATTACATGAATAAGAATATTTTTGTATAATATTGAGAAAGGTTTAAAAGTGGATTTTATTTATGAAGCACAAGTTTTAGAGAAAATAAACAGGGCATATGTCCAGTTTGTAAAATGTTTCTTTCAAGATTAGTATTCACTGTTTGAATGGAAGAGTATGATGACTTGAAAGACTTTTTTTGTGAATTGAACATTCCCACCAACAATAACAAAAAACAAATAAAGCAATGTATGCAAACTTCTTTTAATCAATGTCACTATATCCTAAAAAAAAGACCCACTTTTGTCAGTAGAATATTAGAGATTTGGTTTAGCAGCTGATGAATAAATACATATTCATATTTCTTATAAGAAAATATAAATAAATTATATTTATTTTCTAATATTTAGTATTTATGGAGTCAAAACTAACAAATAAAGATAGTCCTCAATTTTATAAGAAGTTACATTTGTACTAAACAGCAAATGTAGGTAGGTTTTAGAATGCAAATATTAACCAATTTGTGAGAAAAAAGTATGAAAATGGTGTGCTAATTGGTATTATTCAGTATTTATAGATTCGGCTCCTATATGTATGTATATATCTCCCATTTGTATGTATATTTAAATATGTTTTATAAACATTCTATATAATATAATTGTACTTAATTTAAGTACCAGATTTAAAATCTACAAGTGTAAGTGTGAGTGTATTTGGGGACTAAATAGTATCAAGACACAATCAAATGCCTCTTGAGATTCAAATTAAAGCTAAGAACATTAAAGAAAATAATTGTTCCCCAGATAAGGTGCAAAAATTTTTACACATGCTTTCCTAAGTATGGTAAATTATTTTATGTAGGTTCTATGAACTCCTAATAGAGAAAAAATAGTAATAGATATAGTGTTCTTTACTGGGGGTGAGCATTGTAACAAAAAAAATCAGAAAAAGAATCATAATTTTTAAGTAGGAGGTATTGTACTGCAGCTCTATAGAATGTGACAAGTTAATGAACTTACATAGATGCTGCTATTTTATTTATGTTTGGAAAACATTTTTTTCCAAGAGACAAGAGGGTATTAAAATGAAAACCTAATGTCTGGTATATCACAGATGTTTCTATACCCATGGTAAGTATTACTGCTTCTTAATGATGCACACTTATTCTGCATTTTGAACATCTGTGTAAAAGATTGTAGTTATTATTCTATCAGGTCGCACCCAGGGGAAATGTGAAAACCAGGGGTGGGAGAATAGATTTGCTCTAAACCCATTATAGACATTTATTTATGAAATAAGAAGAACATTTTATAGCAATAAGAATATCAAAAATGAAAAATTGACCCATAGAAATTGACCCTCATCTACTGTTCTTTTACTGACCCCTCCCCCAATTGTTCTTTGTAGCATCCTTGATGCAAATATGCTGTCATCTTTTATTTTTCTTATATTGGATCTAAGAATTTGGCTAAACTACCACTATAGAGTACTCTTCTTTGTGTCATATCTTTAATCTATGTCTTAGAAACAATAAGAAAAATAAATGTAAATCTTTATATTGTGTCACTATCCACAAATAGAAAAATAACCTCTTTCCTTTCTTCTGATGTTCTGAGCTTTCTTCTTCAGTGCAGATAGTTTTTCATATAGATACCACCTCAGGTCTAGTTTGTGGTTGTAGATTTCCTCTAACAGTGTTGAGTCAACTCAGAGAAGTACTCTGGAGAAACTGGGCCATGATAAGAATCTGAAAGTCTGATTTGGAGTCTTCTGAGGCCATGTCTCTTTAAAAGGCCTAAGAATATTCTGTCTTGCATAGACTTAGGCTAATCAAGTATTTAAGATATTGTCTTCAAAACAAATGATGATTATTAATAGCAATCAGGGAGACCAGAATGTTCTTGTTTCCTTGTAGGAATGCAAACTCATAATCAGAAGTACATTTGGGAAATGTGAAAGAAGAAAGAAGAAAGTGAATAGAAAGTGCTTAGTGTTAAGTATAAAGATGCATCTCTCCTTACCACTGAGATATAATAGCTATTCCAGATCTAGCTTCCAGAATTTTCCTTCCATACACAAAACTAGAAAGAGAACAGTTCTGACTATTGATGTTTTCTTCTTCTTGATGTGTTGATGCCCTTACTCTCCCATTAAATAACAGAACTTTATTTAGGATCCTATAACCATGCTGGCATCTCTCTTCCTGGGTTGTTAAAATTAATAAACCTTCTCAACTTTCCATTTGTAACTCTCTTCCTGTCCTAGGTGTTCTCCTTAAGCGTGTTGTCTATTTTGAGTCTTGAAAAATAATCTTACTCTTCAACTTTTGAGTCACATGTTTTTCTCTTGTTGCTAAATAAATTCAATGAAACAGTAAGATGCATCTATTTGAGCTGATGATGTTGATAATCAAATTAAACACTACAGACCTATTTACCCCTTGAAACATAAATTTAAAGAACATCAGTACAATATTCCTAGGATTTGCTTTGATATTTTGCTAGAAAAGAGTCAATGTTTAGTTTGTTTAGGTCATTTAATCCCCCAAAGATTACTTTTGCCAGTGTTGCTAGTCTATTAATTTAACAACATAGAAATCCTATCATGGATAGCAGAATATGGAAAAGAACATACATATAACATAGTTTAAGTTGAGATCTTGATCATGTTAGGAGGCCTTCTTTAGGCCGAAATTTCATGTCTGGAAAAACAGACAGTGGTACCTTCTACAGAGGTGAGTTGTCAAAGTTCCCTGGTTACTTCATTCATCTTTCATTAACATCAGGCATTGGTGTAGGGTCTGATCCATGACATTCTTTAAACATGGGTCTTACTCTCTGATAGAGGGTAATATAAATGGCAGAGGGGAAAATGAGAAAATTGTTATATGCAATCACAATGTTAATGGAATAAAATTACTACCTAGAAAAGTTAATACACATGGAATGAATATGGGAGGCTATACATAATGGGAAAATGATGACTAGACCTACAATAAGGAGAAAAGATAGTCAGTGCCTTAGTTTCTTTTCTATTACTGTGATAAAACTCCATGGCCAAGACAACTTATAAAAGAAAGCATTGAATTGATGACTTGCTTACAGTTACAGAGGGTTAGTTCATTTCCATAATGGGTAATGGGTGGAGGTATGGCAGCTGGCAGGTATTGCCTTAGAGCAGAAATTGAGAGCTCACATCCTGATCTGCAGACAGCAGGCACAGAGAAGCAACAGGGCCTAGCATGGGATTGTAGAACCTCAAAGCTCAGTGACACACCTCCTCTAACAAAGCCATACCTCCTAATCTTTTCCAAATAGTTCTCTTATCTGGGACTATGTATTCATATACCTGAGCTTATGGGGGCCATTCCTATTCCTACCACCACCACCAGGAAAGGGGTGGGCATCAACAGCTGCTCACTTTAAAAGATCAGGTAACATAAAGGCTTTGAGGAAGAAAAGGAAGACTACTGTTACTGAGTCTCCAAAATCATGAGCAACAGAGGGAGATGGGAGGGGAAGAGAAGGAGGAAGGCAGGTTGGGAGGGAGGTTGGGAGGGAGGTTGGGAGGGAGGGAGTTTTGGAAGGTGGGAAAGGGAGATTTCTCTCTGTTGATATCTTTGTATAGTATATAAAATTGTGTGTGTTAAATGAAGTGTAGCTATTTGTATTTATCAGGTTTAAATGAAAAATTGTTTGCTTTAAAGTTGTTTTATATTTAGTTATTATTAAGTACATATATATATATATATATAACATATATATAACATATATATATAATATTTTGTCTTTTCTTTTTAAAATATGATCCAGTTATAGATTATCAGTGATGTTCATGAAGGGCTTTTTGGTTTTTTGGGGTTTTTTTTTTGTTTTTGTTTTTGGTTTTTGTTTTTTGAGACAGAGTTTCTCTGTGTAATAGCTGTGACTGTCCTGAAACACTCTGTAGACCAGGCTGACCTCAAACTCAGAGATCTGCATGCCTCTGCCCCGTGAGTGCTGGGATTAAAGGCATGTGCCACCATCACATGGCTGTTCAGGAAGGTTGGTAATGAAGGTGACATATACTCACATGTCTTCATATTAACTATGGAAAAAAAACTATGAAACTAAAAAATATAAAATTAAAACATATACTCAGAATATGGACATAACTGTGCAATTTGAGCCATAAGTTAGTCATGGTCTGTATGATTCTTGTGGGTAAGTGTAATGAAGGCCAGAAATACTTGTGTTCTATCACCTTTGAACTAACAATCTCATCTTTAACTTCTCTAAGACATGTAAAGAAAGTGTAAGGAAGTACTTGACAAAGTAGAAGAGAAATGTATTAACTTGGTTCTCTATTACTCTGCAGCAAACTATTTCAGAAGTGAATGGTGTACAAGAGCCAGCACTTCACTGCTGTTAATGTAAATTGATTACTATCAACTGGAAGCCACTAGATAGTTCTTTTGGCCTCTCTCATTCAATTCTGGTCATATTGGAGGTGGAGATGGTGTCCTATGGATACTTAAGTGGAATGGAATGATGACTGTACTTATCAACTTTTCCATGTAGTTTGGAGTGTCTATTCTCACCTGACGCCTCTACAAGTGCTCTCTTTCTGGTCTCTCCAGCTGATTACTACTCTTCTGTGTCAGCTTGAATGTCCAATAGTGCAACAGTGAATACATTCATGACTTCCTGATGCTCAGAATGACTGTTACTACAATTTATTGGTTCAAGTGAATGAAGACAGAAAGTAGGATAGATTCCTTATGGGAGGGGAAGTATGTTTGCAAGTACATGAGTTCTGGAAAGCACAGTTTACGGTGGCCTTTGTTCAAGACTGTCAGACATAGAATCAATAAGAAGAGCAAGATATATGGAGCTGAATGCTCTGTTTAGAACCTAGTCAATGGCCTCACCCCATGGTATATGTAGACTTGTTCTGTTAGACACACAAGTCCACAACTGCTTTCAGCATCTCAGCAAAACTTTCTAATCTGAAATGCCATTATTCCCTCCAAATTTAACCCCACACACACACACATCACATACTCGTACATACACACACACACACACACACACACACACACACACACACACACACACACCAAGAAAAGCCTCTCTACCTTCTTCACTTCTTGTGGACAGGGGTTCTTGCTTGCTGTGTTTACAGAGGAAAATAGGGTGCTGGCTATTTGGGGAGAACTGGATACTGCCTTTCAATTTTACTGGTAATAAACTAGTGCTAAATCTCCATTGGCAAAGACACTGAGAATAAGTCTCTATATAAATAAAGACTTAGTGATGCATAGGGTAAATTTATTTCCTATCTGAAGTCTTCAGAACTAGGTACAAACCACAAATACAGTTTTTTAGCCAAGAGGTCACACTAACTCTTTGAATAAGTTGAAGTTATGTTAAATACTCATTAGCATTTCTTTGATCAAATGTATATTTTCTTCCTTTTCACAACTTTCAAATGCAAATATGTGCTTAAACTTTAGCCACCAAGCTTCAAGTAGGAGAACATCCACAGAATGTTTAAAAATGCAAATCCGCACCTCTGAAAGGAAAGAATGAACCTTCCCTTGACTTCACTCTTTTGTACACAGCAGCAAGTAGTGGGAAGGACGATTAAATACAATCTCTCTGAACTCTTCCATCAAGAAGTATATGTATTACTAACTGAACTACAAGTGCCTGTCTTTGAGAAGTCTTACCAAAATGCCATCCGTGCCCCAGGAGATTCCAAATGGAACACAATTACAGTTAAATTGAAACACCATTAAGAAAAGGCCCAATTAGTGTTCTAACAGACCAAATAAAAAGTTTTGTTTGAAATTCAACTCAGTCATTTCACTATTCGGATAATTTTTAAAGTAAACATGGATTATGAAGTCAAATGAAGGTAGGGGCTTAAGGGAATAAATCTCCCATGTTGCTTTATTTTTTAAAAAAGCTATTAATTCAAGAAAGGATGTCATTAGGAGGTTAAAATTTATTTTAAAAAATATTAATTGCAAATAAATATGTACATGCTAATTAAAAGTTGCACTGAAAGTTGGTAAAGTCACAAAGAAATGGAGAAATGAAAGAAATGAGGAAATGAATATGACATAATTACCTCCAGGTAAAGGGCAAGTTTTTACAGTGATCTACCACAATGAAAAGACTGTCCATTCTTATCTGCTCTTAGTCTTTATCTTAAAGTCTGGTTTGTTGTTGTTGTTGTTGTTGTTGTTGTTGTTGTTATAGTATGCTATACTAAGGTGGATCAAAGACAAGAAAGTCACAATTTTTTAAATTATATTTTGAAGGTCTGGAGAGATGGCTCAGTGGTTAAGAACACTTGCTACTCTTCCAGAGGATTAAGATTTTAGTCCTAGAACCCATATATGGTGTTTCACAACGGCCTAAAACTCTAGATCCAGGAGATATGACAACTTCTTCTGGCCTCTGTGGGCACCAGGCACACACATGGAACACAGACATATATACAGACAAAACATTCATACACATAAAATTAAAAACAACACCAAGTTACATTTGGACAGGGGGTGAGGTGATGACTTGTAAAAGCACAAAGGAACTTGCACCTGAGTTCCACTAAACACCGATGATGGGCTGGAGAAGTAGCTCAGTGGGTGGAATGCTTGCTGCACATGGAAACTGGGAGATGGTGGGTGGTGGAACAGAAGATGAGAATCTGAGTTCTGATTCACAGTATTGCTGAAAATGGGGCAGTGGCCCACCTGAAATTCCAGCCTGCCTGTAATACCACCAACCAGGGTGAGCCATAAACAGAGACAAGGGAGCCCTTGAGAGAGAAGGCTAGCTAGAATACTTGTGTTATTATGCTCTGGGTTTGAATGAGAGATCTTGTCTTAATATATATGGTGAAGAACAATCAAGGAAAACACGAGATAAACCTCTGGTTACACACAACACATAGACACTCATGCTACAAGGGAAAGTGAGGTTCCTTTTTTACTCTTAGTATCATTAATAAAAGAATTTAAGGCTGGAGAGATGGTTTAATGTTTAAGAATGCTTATTGTTCTTCCATAGTACCTGAGATAGGTGCCCAGCACTCATATCTGGCAGATTAGTCACCTGCAACTTCAGCTCCTTTTCTGGTCTCCAGGGGCACCCCCCAACACACACACACACACATACACACACACACACACACACACACACACATACACACACACACACACATACACACACACACACACATACACACACACACACACACACACACATACACACACACACACACACACACACACACACACACACACACACACACACACAAATACATCTTTAAAAAGAAAAGAATCTGAACCTGGAATCCAATTGAGGTCAATTTTACTAATGAGAGAAAAACAATAAGCTGGACATTGTGATGGTTGTCAGAGGAGGGGGCATACAGAAGACGAACTGAGACGGCCCTGCCTTTTGCAATTTTTAGCAAAGACATTTGGCAACCAGCCACATTATGAAAGAGGAACGTGTCACTTCAGAGAAAGAATGAGAAAATCTAAAGAAAGTAAAAAATCCAAAGAGAAAGCATACTTAGGTATTTGTTCAGTTTGCTAAAAGAGATTTCAAAGGAAAAGTTTTAATGCCCTCCGTAGTTGCTAGGAATCCCAAAGCTATTATTTTATGCTGTTGTAAACATAGCTGGTTTTAACCTTTGATTGGTCAAAACATTTGACCTGTATTTAGGTTAGTGCTCTTTTTGGCAATGTGCTTTCTTCAGCAAATTTGCTGGCTTTGCTGGATTAGAATTTAGTCTCTACAGTCTATTTGTAATCATGGTCACAGTTCTTTCACATGCAGAATTTTCCCATGGGCTCTGCCCTTTTCTTTCCATATAGCTTTACCACTCTATCAGCTTAAGCGCAATTCTCATGAGATCATCTATCGCAGTGCTTCTCAACCTTCCTTCTGTGACCCTTTAATATATTTCTTCATGTTGTGGTGACCCACAATCATAAAATTATTTTCATTGATACTTCATAACTGTCATTTTGATACTCTTATAAATCATAAGGTAAATATCTGTGTTTTCCGATGGTCTTAGGCAACTCTTGTTCAAGGGTCATTTGACCCCCAAAGAGACTGCAACCCAAAGTTTGAGAACCACAGATCTAGCAGAAAAGGCCTAGGTACAAAATGTTGTAAGAAAGATAACAAACACGTAGAGACCAGTCTTTAGATGCAGACTCATTCCAAGAAGGGTGAGGTAGTTTGCTACTGCTCAGGGCAGTCTCCCCCAACATCTACCTTAAGAGCTATCTTCACTCAAATGTCACAGAATGTAAAGGAATAAATTTGTCAAATCTGAATGGGGGGCTCTGAATAATATATCACAGATTATACCTCAATGGATACCAATGCAATACTAAATTTCTAAAGGAATAATATAATGTCACCTGACTGGGGAAGTTGTTACTCACTGACAACTTCATATCATGGAAAGAAAGTATTAATATTTACTAATAATTTATATTAGAGAACAAAGCATGTATTTTATGGTATCAGAAAGGATTTCTAAAGGAATTTATTTTTTGTATTATTTTTTGTTTTATTGTAACTATATAATGTGCCTTGGGCAGATATTAGTGTCATTTCTTAGAGTCAAACGTTTTAAGACTATGTCTTTGCAGTATTTGTGCAACTGCATATATTTCCAAATCCATCAATTTTATTATTTCATTAAATGTGTTTTTACTTTTTGAATGTACTAAAATGTTCATGGACTCAGTAAAAGAATTTTGATAGGCTGGGTGGTGGTGGCGCACGCCTTTAATCCCAGTACTAGGGAGGCAGAACTAGGCGGATCTCTGTGAGTTTGAGGCCAGCCTGGACTACCAAGTGAGTTCCAGGAAAGGTGCAAAGCTACACAGGGAAACCCTGCCTCGAAAAACCAAACCAAACCAAAACAAAACAAAACAAAAAAAGAAGAAGAAGTTTGAATCACTATATTACCCCTTTTGATAAGAAATATCCAACCTGGAAATTCTTAAGTACACTTTTGATACACATAAAGTATCTTAAGTCAGTAGCACAAGTCTTCTCACTACAAAATATTTGAATTCATTTCTTAATGTAAATTTTAGGAGAACTATATATCCTCCAAGTGTCAACAATATTTTAAAACAAATAAAATTACAATAGTTCTTCATAAAAGCACCAAATCTTATATTTCAGTACTTGGCCACATGCTCATTCAAAGGTGCCTAGAAGGTTCCGTAAACTAGGTTCATCAAGGAGAAATGATCTTTCACTCTGATTAGTGATTTGACATCATCAATGTCTTCCAAAGACAACATTAATGTCTTTAGGGTATTCAAGTTTTGAAGCACTCCTGCTTTGATGTGTATACCTTCCCTTGAACTTCAGGCCATACTTGTTTCCTTTTCCAATGTATATTTAAATCATGGGCTTCAATATCTCCAATAGAAGTAACCCATGTTACTTCAAATATAAAGAATGAGAAGGCCTCAAATAACATCTTCTATGACATTAGAAAAATCTATTCTTTATTCATTAGACAAAATCTACTGCTTTGATGCCCTAGCCAAGCAACAACAATTTGACACTCAGAAAGGAAAAAGTAAAATAAAACAAAAGAACAAAAAAGCACTACTTCTATCTTACCTAAGTAATGCCTAAAATTTCAACCCTAGAAAGTCACTCCTCAATCCAAAAACCCAGGCTTAATTAAAACATAAGTATGACTTTTATGTTATGAGAATGTAACACCTTAGTTTAAACAGTGATCACACTGTTTGCTGAAACATTCCTTAAGAGATGAATCTGGAAACAAATTATTCTGAATAGAAAACTAGGAATCTCTTTTTTACTGCTGAGTAGTACTCCGTTGTGTATGTGTCCCACATTTTCTTTATCCATTTTTGGGTAGAAGGGCACCTAGGTGGTTTCCAGGTTCTGGTTATTTCAAATAATGTTGCTATGAACATAGTTGAGCATGTGTCCTTGTGGTAAGATTGAGCATTCCTTAGGTATATGCCCAAGAGTGATATAACTGGGTCCTGAGGTAGATTGATTCCCAATTTTCTGAGAAACCGCCATACTGATTTCCAGAATGGCTGTACAAGTTTGCAATGATATCATGAACTTTTCAAGCAAATGGATGGTACTAGAAAATATCCTGAGTGAGTTAACCCAGACTCAGAAGGATCAACATGGTATGTACTCACTCATAAGTGGATACTAGATGTAAGGCAAAAATATCAGACTACAACCCACAGCTCCAGAGAAGCTAGCTAACAAGGACGACCCTAGGAGGGATACATAGATAGCCCAGCAAAGAAGAAATAGATGAGATCTACATGAGCAAACCGGGAGTGGAGGGTGGTTAATGGAGGGAAAAGAATGGGAATGAGAACATAAGGAAATGGGAGGTTCAAGCTAGAACAGGGGCAGAGTGAGAGAACAAGGAAAGAGATACAATGATAAATGAAGACATCAGGGGAATAGGAAGAGGCAGGGGGGGGGGGGGGGAGGGAAGTTCTTAGGAATCCACAAGGATGACTCTACCTTGGACTACTTACAATGGTCTATAGGGTGCCTGGACTGGTGTAATCTGGTGACTAGATTAGTGAATACCCTGACTGTCATCATAGAGCCTTTATCCAGTGACTGATGGAAGCAGATGCAGAGATCCATAGCCAGGCCGAGCTCTGGGAATCCAATCGATGAGAGGATGGATTCTGTGGGCAGGGGATGTCAAGATCATGCTGGGAAAACATGCAAAGATGATCAGCTACACTAGTGGAAACCCATGAACTGTGGAATAATAGCTGTGGAACCCCCATAGGAAAAGACTAGGCCCTCTAGATATGGAAGACAGTTGTTTAGCTTGAACTATTTGGGCCCCCCCTAGGCAGGGGAATCGGGATCCATCCCTGGTGCTTGGGCAGGCTTTTTCAAGCCCAGTACCTAGGGTGTAACACCTTGTACAGCCTTGGTGCAGGGGGAAAGGACTTGGACCTGCCTCAGCTGAGTGTGGCAGGCTCTGCTGACTCCCCATGAGAGACATTGACTTGGGAAATGTGGGGATGAGGGATGGGATGGGGGGAGGAAGGCTAGGGGTTGGGAAGAGGGAAGAGGGGGATCTGTGGTTGGTATGTAAAGTGAATAGAAAATTTCTTAATAAAAAATAAAAAAATAGGAATCTCAACAAATTTGCACATAAGAAAGCTGTATTATCTATTGATTGCTCTACAACAAATATTCCCCAAACTTAAAGGTTTAAAATGATACTGATTTAATTATGTTACAATTCCTGTGGAATCTGTGTAGAGATTCAGTTAGGACCACTGTTTCAGGATGTGCAAGTCAGTTAGCTGAATCTATTTTCTCATCTGAAGGTTCAATTGTGAAAATATCTGTTACCAAGCTCACTTCTATGGTTGTTGGCCAGGTGTTTGTCTTTGTGGGATTTGAATTGAATTGAGTTTAATTTAATTGAACTTCTCAGTTTATCAATGACTATGGGACAGAGATTTTGTTTAGTGACTTACTACAGTGCAGCTTGTTTCATCAAAGTGTGGTGACAAATGGGGAGGCAGAGGGAAGGAGCCAGAGCCAGAGGCAGAGACAGAAAGACAAAGAGAGAGAAAAAAAGATATTACCACAGGGGAAGAAGTCACAGCCTTCTATAACTTAGTCATAAAAGTGAAATTCCACCACTGTTGCTACAACCAAGTTGTTTCAAGGTCACTTTGTTGGACCCAAACCCAAGAGAGCTTACAAAAGAGTGAGTGTAGGGAATCATAAAGAAATATCTTAGGAATCTGCTTAGTCATAAAATGGGAGAGTGTTAAAAAGAATGGAAATTTTGGTAGGGCACTTCAAAAATATTTAGTATCTTTTATTTTCTAGGATTTTATCCAAGTGATTTCTCAAATGGTTTTGTTATAAGCATGAATTTAAGAAAGCATGCTGAATGATATCTGGAGGTTCTAGGAGTATGTTTTGTCACTACAAAATAAGGATGATAATCCTACTTTAAAGATGTCATTGAAAATTAATGAGAATAGTTTTAGATGTAAGATTCAGGTAATGTTTCCTGTGTGTTTGCCAATACCTTAATTTTTTTCTAGAGTCACATATATGGTTAAAATGTTAAAGATATGCAGAACAGTCTGTCCTTAAGGACATACCATATAATCAAGTACATATTAAAATATCTTATCTCTAAACCTGAGCTACTAAGCAGAAAGCATATTTAAGCCATGGATTTGATTGGGGACTTATTGTTCCTTTATTTAGAGATTAATCACTGTAACATAATCATTTTATAGAAATTAATGTCTTTCTCAATAAGAAGAAATGAGGACAGAGTAAACTCACTCCTCAGTATTTAATGCAGATTAGTAAGTAATATGCTTCAGTAATGTGCATCAATGCTCAGTATACAAGAAGTTAATAATATTTACATGGATGATACTGTCTTTATCATGTACAAGATTCTTGGTAGCATTTAGGAGAGACGAGAGAAATCCATATGCTTAAATGTAGCCAATTTATCATTGTCTCAGTTAACTGCAACTTGTGGCACTTCTTTATCTCATGTCCTATATAACATTGTGCCAAATACACAGTTTAGATGTTACGTATTGTCACTCTACACTATTTTCTCTGTTTGTCACTGCTAATTAGGGCCACATTTTAGAGGTAGTTTATTAGAGGAAGGTGCTTACTTTATTGCATTATTATCCTTACAACAGACTTCCAAAATAAATTTTGAGCTTATTCATTCATTTAAGATTGGCTAATATAATAAAAACATCATTACATTCATTTATTTATTTATCTGTGGGTATGTGTGTGCATGAACACATGCCACAGCACTCACTTATAGGAGTGACAGTTTTCAGGAGTTGGTTTTCTCCTTCTACCACAAGGATCCTAGAAATCAAACTCAGGTAGCCAGGCTTGGCAGCAGGCACCTTTCCTCTCTGAGATATCTTGCTGTTCCAATCAGCTAGTTTTTATAATAACCAATATTTTGAGGAATTTATCTTATATAAAAATACACTCATTGATTTTAAGAATATTATGAACCATTAATGAAGCTACATGATTGTTAACAAGATAAACATTGTAAAAATGATCCGTTTATGCTAGTCTGATCAACAAAAGAATCTTTAGGTGCCATTTTACATAAAACTTGAGGTCAAAATTTGATATATATGTAAGGATTACAGTGTATTCAAGTATAATTCTGAAAATGTTAAAAATATGATCTTCATACAAAGATACTCATATGAAATGAGTATGTGCTGAAGATTTAACAGTGCAAAGAGCCTAGCAGGGTGGTAAATTAGTTCAAAGTAGAGTGTGAAAACACAAAGATTTATATGACCAGTTAGTACGCAAAATAAAAGTTGATTTTAAATTGAAAATTCATTAAAAATATTATACCAGACAATAAAACTATGTCATTTGGAGTAGTCATTTTTTCCTAAGTAGACATTATTAATTAGCATGTAACTTCAAAGTTTGGGCTAGACTATATTATACTGTGTTATAGTTCTGACTGGTTCTATAGTTAAAAGATTACATTTTGCAATTTATGACTTTGGTTTCTTCATGTGTCTAGTATAAGTTTTTTTTTTTTAATTCCACAATTCTACCATATATTTTAATATGGAAATATAATTCTATGTAATCCCAAGAATGAAAAGAGAAAAACTGAATTTACAGCTTGGGATACTGTATAAGTTACTTTCCTCACAGCACTGTGACAAAGATCCCTATCTTAAACATCTTAAAGGGGATAAGGATTTGTTTTGACTTACAGTATCACAGGACTCAGCTCATGGTCACCAGGCTCCATTTCCCCAGAGCCTCTGGTAAAGCAGAGGATCTTGATAGCAGGAGTCTAAGGAGGAGGAAGCCATTCACCTCACAGTAGACAGGAAGCCAAATAGCGAGGAAGGAACCAGGAAGCAGGTATAGCTTTCAAAGGTAAACTCATGAACTTGCTTCCTGCAGCTAGTTTTCCCCTCCTGACATCTCCAGATCCTTCCAAAATTAGTGCACCAGCTAGGGACAAAGCATGCAAACACATGAGACTGTCAGGACACTTTCTATCCAAACTGTAATTAAAACTGTATCACCAAGTAATCTGTGGATGTTGAAAAGAACATCTGGAGGGGTTTTAAAAAAAATTGTTTCAGTGTATTTCAACATTTTAAAATCTAATTACAGTAGGAGGGACCTCTATCCAAAAAACTGTTTGAAAGACTAATGGAAATATTAACGATTCGTTGTTTGGTGCTGACATCTTACTAGTTCAGAGATATATTCTTTTCTTGCAGACCAGAAATTTTGGTTGGCATTGGTTACTCTTTGACATCCAAAAATAATAAAAGGGTGTCGCGCCCGCCTCGACCAGCAAGGAAGACGCGACACCGGGATCCTTTTCATCACAGTTTATTCAGACCTTTGATTAATTGCATTGTGTCTCTCTCTCTCCTGGGGCAAGCCTCTCCCAGCACCTAAGTAGGGCTGGGCTGCCAACCCCAAGCAGCCACGTGGGCACTGTCCACAGGTTCACGCATATGCCAGCAACACACGAATCCAGCCATAGCCAAATAAGGAGCTGTTTACCCTAAAGAGTGTTTGCCATCGGGAAGGCAGAGGGTAGAAGCCAGAGCCATCTTTAGGGTGTGGCTACACGCGGCTCTCTACAGTTTCCCCCTTTTTGTTTTACAAAGCAACAGGCAAGAGTAGAGGTCTGATCTCTGCTAAAATGGAACATGTACTAATGTTTGTCCAGGCGTCGTCCACCCAGAGAACACTAGACCTGTCCGATACCCTTTTCACAGAGGTGGGAGTTAGGGTACCAACCCACATGCAATCAGACTTGCTCTTCTTGAGGTCAGCGTATCATAACCTCAAGTGCAGTGCACAGGCCTCGCATCCTGTGCCTAAATATCTTTTAAAGTAGCCAACCAGGCTTGGGGAGACTGTCCTGCATCAATGGCCATAAAGGCTTGGACAATCATGGCTGCATGGCGACGCTGTGATATCCTAATGAGACAAATGCACCACAAGCATACTAGGGAGGTGAGCACCAGTAAGCCTACTAGGGCTCCTATTCTCGCCCACTCCTTCATGTGATCCATGGCTGTAGCAATCCAGGAAGACAATCCCTCCACCAGTCCGGTATCCACTCGAGTCGAATTCACCGTGACAATAGCCACTCTCAGCTGGTCCATCAGGTTATCAAACTCTCCGGTCCAATTTCCTAAAAGATAACTAGACAACTTTTCAGATAAATTTGCAGCAGAACAATTGGAAGCATCCAAATTCAAAAAATTCAGAGTAAATAATGCAAGAGAAAGTCTGTCCTTAGAGGTACAGCCATAGCCTATTCCCCCTTTTTGTTTTTGAAGCAATTCCTTTAAGGAGTGATGAGCACGCTCCATAATGTCTTGACCTTGTGGATTATATGGTAGGCCATGTACAAGTTGTACATTTATCTGTTGACAGAAGGAAGTGAACTTCTGTCCAGTATATGTAGGACCATTGTCTGTCTTTAACTGTTGAGGCTTACCCCATGTTGCCCAAGCTTCTAAGCAATGAGCAATGACATGAGAGGCTTTTTTTTTCTGTCATTGGGGTGGCATGAATGATTTTAGAACAGGTATCAACAGATACATGTACATATTTGACATGTCCAAATTTAGAGATATGTGTAACATCCATTTGTCATATTTTTAGGGGGAGCAAACCATGAGGGTTAACTCCTAAGCTAGAAGGATGATGAAAAATGACACATTGAGAACAATCTAGTACCACCTTTTGTGCATCCGTACATGAGATAGAAAACTTTTGTTGTAATGTCTTTGTATTAACATGAAATTTTTTGTGGAAAGCATGTGTTCGTTGTATGGCAGAAGCCATAAACATCCATTTTTGTTTAGTACATTGATCTATTATATCATTGTCTTTAGTCAATGGACCTGGCAGACTGGTATGTGTACGGATGTGTTGCATAAAAAAGGGATTTTTACGTTGCCAGATCAGTTTCTGTAAATGGCCAAACAATGAGCTAACCGGGCTAGAAGATTTGATGGGCCCTGTACATTTAAGGCTTTTTAAAGCATTAACAACATAACTAGAATCTGACATTAAATTAAATGTAAATGGACAAGCCTTGAAAACTTTAAGAACTATTGAAAGCTCCACCTGTTGAGGTGCACCTGGCAAGAATTGATGTTTTATAGGTTCATTAGAATCCACCATATAAGTATCACAGCCTGTCTTAGACCCATCTGTAAATATAACATTTGTTCCTGGAATGGGCTTTGAAGCAGTTATTTTAGGGAAAACTACAGGATGTTCTTTAAAGAAAGTTAATAGTGGATGTTTAGGATAATGGCAATCTATGTGTCCTGAATAGGTACAACGTATTATTGTCCAATCATCTATGGCAGCACATAATACCTTGACTTGAGTAGAATCATAAGGAACAACTAGCGTTTGTGATGACGTCCCAAAATATTGTAAACATTGTTGAATACCCTGTTGCGCAAGTAATGCCATAGCAGTAGGATAATACTTAATTGATTTTGTAGGTGAGATTTTAGTATAAATCTATAACAAGGGTCCTTTTTGTCATAAAATTTTCGTAGGTTGTAACTGGGTAGGCAGAATGCACAGGGTAATATCATCATTATTTTGTACTCTTTGAAGAAAAGCTCTTTGTAGCCTATCTTTTAATTTTGTTAAGGCTTTTTGGGCTGTATTGGTTAATTGCCTCAGTGAATCCAAGGCTGCATCTCCAATTAAAATATCATATAATGGTTTTAACTCATAATTGGCCATTTTTAAACTTTTTTTTATCTAATTTATATTTTTTAATAATTTTTGAAAATCATTTAATGTGTAAAGATGATCTTTTTTTAACTCTACCTTTTGTGGCATGATATAATGATTAGTTATTTTAGAGCCAAGATAATTGACAACTTTGTTTTGTTGTACCTTCTCAGGGGCAATACAGAGTCCCTTTTGCTTTAGCAGTTTTATAAGTGAGCTATATGTTTTCTGAAGAATGCTCTCTTCTTTAGCTGTTAACAGTATATCATCCATATAATGGAGGCATTTCAAGCCTGGAAAACGTGCTCTCAAAGGTTTTAAAGCAGTTGTTACAAATAATTGACATATTGTAGGACTGTTGGCCATGCCTTGTGGCAATACAACCCATTGATATCTTTTATCAGGTTCCTCATGATTAGTGGACGGTAAAGTGAAAGCGAATCTTTCATTGTTTTTGTTATTTAGTGGAATGGAAAAGAAGCAGTCCTTAATATCTACCATAATAATAGGCCAATTTTTAGGCAAGGCTGACAGCAATGGAAGACCATGCTGTACAGGTCCCATAATTTTTATTTGCTCATTTATAGCTCTAAGATCATGTAACAATCTTTATTTTTTTGATTTTTTTTTTGATGACAAATATGGGTGTATTCCAGGGAGAAAGAGAGGGTTTAATGTGCCCTTTTTCCAATTGTTCTTTTATTAATTGATATGTAGCATGTAATTTCTCAGAGGAGAGTGGCCATTGAGGAACCCAAACTGGCTCCTCCGTTACCCAGGTTATGGGAATGCCCTCCTCAGCGGCCCCTAGGAAAAACCCAACCCTTGTTTGGGTTTCCTAGGTACTGTTTGTATTGGCTCCTTTTTGTCTTGTAAAAATTTTTCCAGGCCAAAATCAGGATGACACCCCATGTTTTTTATAATATTTTTAGATTTTTTGGAGTATTTATTACTTAACTGAAAGCCCATGGATTTTATAAGATCCCTCCCCCAGAGGGACACTGGAAGCTCAAGGACATAGGGTTGTATAACGCCAGAGTGACCTTTGGAATCTTGTCAATTTAACAAATTTGTACTAACATTTGGAACACTGGCATAACCCAGTCCCTGTAATGTTTGTGAGGAAGCCTGTATAGGCCAACCTCAAGGCCAATCTTTGTTAGTTATGATACTGTGATCTGTACCTGTGTTTTGTTCCAGTATCCAAATCTAGGTCTCTTCCCAATTTCTCCCAGGAAGGCACTGTGAGGCTTCCTGAAATTGCAAACCAAGGAACAATTACATTACACTGTTGTAAAAATCGTTTTAAGGTGCGTTTTTTTATTTTTAGTTTCTTAGAGAGAAGCAGCTCGTTAAGAGCCAAAAAAATTGGGTGCGAGGAGGAGGCGCCCATGTTAGTATACTTTTTTTTTTTCTCAATTTGAGAAGTTTCTCGGAGGTTTCTCAGAGCCTCTGCAGAATTGCTCCAGCCCTCCGGTTTCCCTGTTTGTTTTGTCTAATTACCGCTTTTATCACGGCTCTAGAATTACCCGTCTGCTTTTATCGCAGCTCTGCTATCCCGCTCTCCCTTCTACAGGTGAGCGTTACCCGCTTTTGTCGCGGATCCCCAGTTTTTTCTGAGGACTTACCGCTATACCGCCTGACTGTAATGAGTTCTGGATCCGGAGAGAGCCGTGGTAATTATCCCCGTACGGGCCACCACTTGTCGAGCCCGCCTCGACCAGCAAGGAAGACGCGACACCGGGATCCTTTTCATCACAGTTTATTCAGACCTTTGATTAATTGCATTGTGTCTCTCTCTCTCCTGGGGCAAGCCTCTCCCAGCACCTAAGTAGGGCTGGGCTGCCAACCCCAAGCAGCCACGTGGGCACTGTCCACAGGTTCACGCATATGCCAGCAACACACGAATCCAGCCATAGCCAAATAAGGAGCTGTTTACCCTAAAGAGTGTTTGCCATCGGGAAGGCAGAGGGTAGAAGCCAGAGCCATCTTTAGGGTGCGGCTACACGCGGCTCTCTACAAAAGGGAACCTTTATAAAACAGGGTTGGATAACTATTGCCCAATGTAGATCCAGATGGAATTATTACAACAATACCAATGCCTGATGAGCAGAGCATTATTCAAAGCCTGGCATTGGCAACAATTCCAATATATGGTAAAACATCATTGATTCTCAGATGATGGGAATATTCCACAGTTGTGACTTGCTTTTGCTTAAAAAGTACACTTACACACATAATTTGTCACCTGTCATATAAGGGAAGGAAATATCCTGTCTATGCACATGTTATTATGAGCTTTGGATTGTTGCTAGATTAATAGAGAGTTACGTGGCTACTGTCATATAATAAAATACTTTAATTTTTGTCAAACATCTCCACAAGTATTATAATGATCTCTAATAGATCAGTAAATCAATGAAATAAGGAAAGACATTATTTATATATCACAGCTAGATAAGCTGAAGCCCACATAGGTGAAAAGTTTGTTCAATATCTCATAAGTAGTCATCTAGAAACAGGATTGTATTGGCAATCAGTACCAGATTAACAAGCTACCACATGGCCTCATAAGCATAAAACACAAACATCTCTTGACCATAGATTGGGAATGTCACTTCATTAGCTCTATCAATCCTATTTTGACTCAGTGGATCTGGGGTTTGACAAACTAGTCTGGAATAAAGTTAGCTAGAGTTACTGAAGAGACTTCGTTCTACACTAGTCTTTTGTCTTCCAGTCCACAAGCTTATATGTGTTCTCTGGTCAATGGCATGGAACAAAGCTATGAGTAAAAAAACACAAGTGCTTTTTTAAGCCTCTAATAATATCCCATTCTTCACAGAATATTGTGTTTTCACATTCCGAACTCATAATTGAGACATGGTAAAGGTAAACTTACACCCACTAACACCTACTACTTGGAATATGAACCTGTGTTTTCTTATTCTAACCTAATCTCTTCTTGTCAGTTTTATATGTAGTACAGTACCCAAATGAAGCACAATTTCATGAGAAATAGCTGGCTCTTAAAAACTGAAGATTTCCTGTGATATATTGGATGGATAGCAATGTGGTTATCATTTCTTTCAAAAACTGCTTAAATATCTATCACCGACTGTATGCTAGGTTTGCTTTTTAGAAATAAATATAGCAGTTACTTAAGCTTTATAGTGAAGATGATAATGATGACAATGGACATGTATGTTTTGCCTGAATATACGTTTGTGTACCACTTGTGTGCTTATTGCCTGCAGAGACCAGAAAAGGGCAACAGACCTTCTGGAACTGGAGTTACAGGGAGTTAAAAACTATCATGTTGTGGCTAGGAACCAAACTGGTCCCTCTTCAAGAGCAGCCAGTACTCCTAACTGCCTAGCCACCTCTCCAGCCCAATGTAAGCTGCTTTAGGTTAACCACATATACTGCTCTTGTGCTTAATCACATTAGTATAAAAGTTCATCTTTCCAGACTCTCCAGATTCAGTATTCTGATGCTGCTTCCAGAAGGAAAGGGAAAGACAAGGTATAGGGCTCTTGAGCAGTTCTACTTGATTATGCTGAGCAGCTATTACATCAACTGCCACATTCTCCACAGTTGTGCATACTAAATTCACTTTCAATCCCTTTCTCTCCCCTCAGACCTCATCTTATTTTAAAAAGAGCTAGAAGCTCAGTATCTGTACTAAATGCCTGAACTGCCTCAAATTATAAAATCTGTTTTTGTTATTATTTCTTTTTATTTTGGGGATTACAATACAATAACATAATTTCTTCCTTCTCTTTCCTTCCTCCAAACTCTCTATATATTCCTCCTTGCTAATTTTCAAATCCATGGCCTCTTTTTTAATTAATTGTCATTACATATATACCTGTACATTTTGCAAGATACATTAAGTGCAACTAGTTTTTATATTGAACATTTCAGGTAGAAAAACTCAGGACAGGATCATTTCTCTCTCTCTCAAAGTCTCAGATATATTGCTGTATGCATTGGTATGTGAGAAATGGAAGAGATGTAGGCTTGTCTAGATCAGCCATTAAAAATATTTCATTATTATTTTTTATTGTAAAGCAGTATAATTCCATTTTTAAAAACTCCTAATAATTTGTGGGTGGGTGGGTGTGAGTGTGGGTGTATGGGTGTGCCATGACACGTGTGGAGGGCAGAGGACAACTAGCTGGAATCAGTTCTTTCCTACCATATGGATCTTATGGATCAAATTCAAGTCACCAGGCTTGTCAGCAACTACCTTTACTTAACTGTCTTGGAGCTCCCAAAATGCTCAGTTTTTTTAAACGAGTCTTTTGCAGGACCCATAGTTGAGCATAGATAAATGCTGGCTTATCCTGGATAAGTTGAAAGTACAGCATTCAAATCCCTGTCCGCTTAATTTGGACAAAATTCAAGCCAATGGGAGCATTCTGAAAGAATTTTTGAATATTCCTTAGATAACCCTGACTGGTTTTGAAGGTCCCATTCTCCCTGTATGTGACTAACAGCACTCAAGGAAATCCTAATATGTAACATCTATACTGCTGTGATCCCACTTCCTGTCTTCATAAAAATGTGACTAATAAAGAACACTTTCCTACTAAACCCAAGTGCTATATTGGAGTTCTCACCATATGATTATTTAGATGACAAATTGGTATTTGCATTCAAGATGGAGCTTATTTCAAATCTATGAGAGCCTTTCTAGCCATAGAAAAATATACACATATGAGCATCACTCCCACACACACATTGCTTGTTCTATATCAATTACTGGTATTTCTTCACTATCCACTGAGATGAACAAGCCATGAGCTCTGCAAAGACAGAATTGGGGAATTAAAGAACCAGTAGTTAGAATCTCAACTTTTCCTTTTACCCAATCTGAAGAAATTCATATCCTTTGATATATGGGTATTTGTGGATTTACAAGAAACCAGGCCCCAGAGACATAATCATGAGGTTATAGTACCCAGAAGCTGACTGAAGTACTGTCTTTTAGGGTACAAATAATTTCATATACGAGTTCAGATATGCCTATTTACCTCACCTTTCTGTTGGAGGCTTGAAAACTTCCACAATCCCCAGGCAATGATTAAGTGTATGAGGAGTACCCAAGTCTGCCATTTATATCCAATATAGTTGTCTTCCAATGAATAATCTTTGCTCAAAAGTTGCCATTAGATTGGGTGAGACTATCAGAGCTGTGCCATAGTCTCTTCCTGCCCGGTACTGTTTCCTCTACCTTTCTTTCATAGTTGTCAGATATAAAATACAGTTTGAAAGCTTTCCCTATCCAGTCCAATTTCTTTGCCTGATTCATCATTTGCTATCATGATCTTCTTTCCCTCTCTCACATTCCCCAAACAGCACATTAATAAATGCTGTAAGAAGTTCTATTGCATGCCAATAATTTCATAAATGAGACTATATTACAAATGAATTTGCTTAAAAAAACCTTAATATCTGATATTTTCATAATGAATTTGGAGAAGACAAATGGGAGGTTTAGGAAGACCATACAGTTTAGGTTGCCTGGAACGTCAGTTAACAGATATTTTTCAGATGTCCCTTCTGAGTTAACATTTGCTACCATGAAAACTGTCTGAGAGGCCACTACCAGGGATACTGAATAAGACCTATAATTCTTTCAACTTATAAAGTTTTGAATACCTACTCCATATTTCTAAAGCAGCCAAAACTATTCATTTATATTTGACGTTCTCATTCCTTTCAGTAATAATTAAATGCCAAGAATACTTAGCCAGTTTCCTTTAGCCTAGCATTATATGCCAAAGACTCAGATTTAAAAAACAAAACACAAAAAAATACAATAAATTATTGGATTACATTTTAAGTCAGGTTGTGTTTGAGTAGCTAAAAGACTAATTTGAGAGATGAGTTTCTACCTGATTTTCTAGTTCACAAAGAGCATTCATAATGGTTCATCTACCATGACAGATATTTCCTTCAGTGGAGATGGCATGCTTCCCTTGAGACTATCTTTCTGGGCAGCAGCAACTGCAGTACAGGTTGCTGAATTCAGCTACATTATATTCAACAGATTGAAAGCTCACAAGTGCCTTGACTTTACCAGAAAACATTTGTCTTTCTCAGTGGGAGAATTGGAACTCTTTCAGTTGGCTGTGGCAGTTTTTTCACTTTATACATTTTTTAATGGAACATTTCTGTACTATCAAGTTTATTTACCAGGATATGTTCTGCTATACACTTAAGCATTACAGATTTTTCACTTCCTTCTCAATTTTTAATGAAAATGCAATGAGTAGAATAATGCTTCATTAAACAAATTGAGACACTCTGATTTTGTATAGTATTATCTTCATTCATTTTGAAGTAGCATGCTTCTGTTCACTTCGTCACAGCTCCCCATCTACCTGTGCCATGGAAAGGTCTAATTAGCAAGGTTACAATGGGTTGTGACAGAGAACACTCACTTACAGCACAATGGAATAATTATTTGTGATATCAGTGTCCATTCTGTATTTGAAAATCCTATTTCAATCAAGAAGGTGAAAAAATGGCACATGTCAAAAGATAACTATTCTGAAGATTGGTCATTACAAATATCACAAGTATAAGTTGTTTTCATAAGTTCAAACCCTTTCTTAAAACCATAAGATGGTTACAACTGAAATATAGGCACACACAATGTTGTTATTATTTTGCAACTGATTGGCCTCAGACAGCTCTGAATTTCTGCTTACAGCAGAAAACCCAAAGGTTTAGCATTTTCTGTATAATAAATGAGACATTTTTAAGAAATTTTTAAATATTAGAAGATGCTATCATTGGTTATCACTTATCTTTCCAACAGATGCCTTAAATCTTCTGTATAAATATCACTTACATGCAGCAATTGTGAAGTCAGCTTCAATGCCCCCTTGTATAGCCAGCATCATTTATTTAGGAAGAATATTCCTTCACATTCTTTTTAAAGTAATAGTTTAGTCAGGAATATGGAAATAATTCTTGGTATGTCTAGTTTAAACAGATTTAATACAAGCAAATTAGGGTATCTGCACCATTCACAGCATTCCTAGCATGAGAGAAACTAAATATGCAAGGATCACAGGGGTAGGGGAGTAGCCACTGATGGCCTCAACTGTCTGTAGGTTCAACATGGAAAAATGTGGAGCTTGCCCACTCTGTTCCAGTACAACCGTTACTCTCAACTTGCCCTCATGGTGCTTTTCCATTTTATGTAAGTCTTTTTCTGTGACATCACTTACTCTGGAGGAATTCTAGCAGGAGGATCTTGACATTTTGTTTCCATCTCCTTGGTAAATGCAGAAGGGTAGAGAATGATGCAGAAATCAGCAAAGCTAACATTCAGGAGAGTACCATAACCCAGAGGAAAGCCAACATTTGAAGTTTCACAAATAGCCTCCAAAAGAGAGTCTCCTATATTTCAACTTCTCATTACAGTAAGTCATAGTTTCTTGATCTACAACTGTTACGATTATTATACATTTCCAAATGAGCAATATCATTCCAGTGAGGATATCTTTTTCTAAATTGTCTCCTTGCTGAGTTTAATATACATGAGCTGTGAAGTTGGGCTCTATACTTATAAAAGTATTTTCTTTCTTCACCTGTTATACTAGAGAGTATTCAGGTCACACTCCAGACCTATTATCCAGTACTGGAAATACTCCATTGCTTCCCTTATGTACCAAACTTGAAGTAATTACTAATAAAGCATTTTAAAGTTTATTATTTTTATTTTATGTGTAAATGGGTGTTTTGAATGCATGTCCATGTGTTTGTATATCTGTGTACCATGTATGTGTAGTGCCCTTGAAGACCAGACAGTGTCAGGTCCCCTGAAACTGGAGTTAAAAATGGCTTTTAGCTATGGAAACCAAACCCAGGTACTCTTCAAGAAATCAAGGGCTCTTAACCATTGAGCCATCTCTCCAGCCCCAGCTGTTTTCATGTTTTGTTTCATTTTTTATTGTTGTCTTTAATAATTTGAAGCACAAATTTTTTTCTTCTGACTGACTTTTATACAATAAAGCTTAATTGCATCCATGGGCCTCTAGGCCTCTCAACACAAAAATCTGTTTTAAGGTAGAATTATGTTGCCACCCACATGAAAACATCTCCTTTAAAGCCTCAAAATTCAAAAGCTGATTAGGCTCCTGTAGGGGATAAAGGATTCCCCGATCAAAGCAACATAAAAACCTGGTTGGCTTCCTGGTGGGGTAAAATAAAATTAGTTTTTTCCCTTCTCAATGACTCTCTAGCAGCTTGAACACTGTGCTGTTTCTCTGTTGGCTGCTCCTTCACATCAAAATTGCAGTAAATCAACCTGCCACACTTGCTAGAGGATTATCTTTTCCTATACCTATGAAAGTGAAAATCATTCCTCTAGGAAAGTCACTGTGGATGGAGAATTGTACTTATTGTCACAGAAGTAAGCTATCTTCAAGTGAGGATGTGTAACCCACATTTAGCTGAGTCTGTATGACTGTGACCTCACAAGAACCTATTCAGCTGGAGACCACAACAACTAATAGCACAAAATCGCTCTGTATCTGTGGGTTCTACATCCATGGGTTCAAACAACTGAAAACTAAAAATATTTTGAAACATACTGCATATGTATTACAAATGTATAGCCATTTTTTAGTCATTATTTTCCAAGTGATGCAGGACAGCAAACAATTGCATAGAGCTTACTATGTGTCATATAGCATAAAAATCTAAAAATAAAAGTATAGTGGAGGGAGTGCCTAGGATATATGAAATTACAATGTGCCTAGGATATATGAAATTACAATGTCATTTTATATATGAGACCTGGGCACTGGGTCGATTTTGGTATGTAAGACAGGTCTAGAATGAATATCCCATAGATATCAGGAGAAGGGTATATTTTTCTCAAAACACTAAAGTTTGTAATGGTTTATAGTGCAGCAAAAGATAAGCAGAATACTGCCAAATCTAATTGTTTCCATACTTACTTAGCTAAGGCTAAGCCTGGATGTGAGTATTAAGTAGGTCTAGGTATGGAGGAAAAGGAAAGAGAAAAAAAAATGAACTATACATTAGCTGTTTTTTAACCTGGAGATAGAGAAATAAGATAACTATTTTACTTGAGGTTTTGTATGTGTTATCAAACCAGCTGCATTAGTTTGAGGATTTTCTATGCTGCACTAACATATATATTACACTTATATGAGATTTAAAAATATAATAAGAGCTGCTATCAACTTGGTGTCATGAAAAAACATACTATGCCATAATTTCTATGATTCAGACTCCTTAGACTAAGCTGATTCACTCTGTGTAGAGACTCACAAGGTTAGAGCAATGTATCAAAGATGTCATGATTCTCTTCCTAACTCACATATTTATAGTCAGACTTTAGTTCCTTTTGTAGGACTATGATCCTTGGCTCCCAGAGGCGCTGAAGCTCCTACTACATGACTCCACAGGTAGTTCATATCATAGTAGTTTTCTTCCATAAGGCTAACAGGAGAGTATTGCTAATACAGGAAATAATAAAGAATAAGCAGAATGAATAATAAAATTGCATGAATAAATGAGTGAAAAGATATTTGCTGTGTATAGTGGCAACTAGTTTGGAATAAAAGTTCTTTTTTGAATGGTTTGAGGTATAGAGGTTTTTAGAGAAACAGGATGAAAATTTTAGAGTAAAAATATGTCCTTAAAGGCTAACTCAGTCTGGAGTAACTTCAAGAAGACGTCAGCAATTTCTACAGCTATTAGAGAAAGCACTAATGAAAACTGAAGCAGTTGGAGTTAGTGTTTGAACCAAAATGAGCAATTAAAAAATGACAACTATCACAAAATAAAGATGGAATAAAAATCATTTCAAGTGCAGTGATCTAGAGGCTGAGAGCTGTAAGAAGACCACTAATTTTTGTCATGCTAACAGATATTGTTCCTGAGGATTGCTGTTTTATGCTAATTTAAATTATTCACACACTATGTAAATGAAGCCTCGTAGATGCCAGATTGTTTTGAGATGTTTTCTAGAGTCATATGTGAAGTTCCAGGTGTGAACAGTAGGCCTGTGAGTAGAAAATGCAAAGCCTGATTTCTAGGTAATGATCTTTGTTGAAAAGAACATATGAAGGTTCATACTGCAAGAAAATATTGGAGCCAAAGCAACAACAGTTGAGAGAAAGGACATTTGTGGGGAATATGAGAGTACAAAACAGAGAAATCATTTTGCCTTTAAAGCTATTCTTAGTGCATTGATGTAAGGATGGAAGTGTCAGTAAAGTTCAACCATAAATCTAAATGAAAAAAAAAAAAGACTCACAATTTGGGGGGAAACTAAATTGGTGCCTTCACTTCCCTTTCCAGTCCTTTTCTGTGATGCCAGTAACCGTGTTCAAAGGTTCAGAGTAAACATGGAGAACATATCCAGAAGAGTCAAAATAGCACTAGCAACAGCACAACAATGCTTTGCATGTCGAAACAAAAACTGGAAGGAGTGACTTCAACCTGTCCTTTGATTTTCAGCCAACTGCTTAACTCCTTTAATCCCTAGCCATGAGTGAGGAAGGATTTAGAACACTTATGTAAGGAGCAGGGAAGAAAATGTACCTTTTACAAACACAATGGATACTGCCTGTGTGTATGTCAACCACATGCAGCTTCCCTCTGCCAAAGAAATGTGATTAATGGAAAGTTTTTAAACCTCCAGGGCACACTCAGCTGCATGACAAAGCCCTGTATGGAGCAGTTAGCTGCTAAATGACCACAGATGGAGATGTATTGTTTATAGTTGGGAAATGCCAAATTCTAAGATCCTGATGCCAATGAGAAGCAATATCTTTGTAAATCTGAAGTCTTAGGAAAAATAGAGCTTATTGTAGGTGTTTCCATAACATAGACATACTATCAGTTGTTCTTTCCCATCTCTTCATGTACTATTTCTCAAATCAATAAGCAACTAAGTCCTAAGACAATTCTCCAGAATGCAGAGAAATATAAACTGATAAATCTGAGATTCCCCCCTCATTCTCTTTTGCTAATTTTTATTTATGATTATAACTCTGTGTGTGTGCAAGCACGTGTGTGTGTGAACACATGTGTGTGCTACAGAGTGCATGTGGAAGTCAGAGGATAACTGTGGAGGTGGTTTACGTCTACCTTTAACTGGGCTCTGGGGACTGAACTTAGGTTCCCAGGCTTGTGCTGTAAGTGCCTTTAAATGGTAGAGCCATCCAGTGATCTCTCTTTTTTCTAATTCCAGGTACTTCTGCTGGGCAATCTTATTAGAGAGTCTTCAACTTAAATGAATTGAGGCATGCTTATAGTTTATATAAATAATTGGCTGAAAGATGGATGTTCACAGAACAAAATATTCTTTATATTTTACAGTAGTGTAGTACATTGGTCCTATATGGCAAAGTTCACTGAAATGAAGATCCTAGAAAGCAAATTCTTCTTCAACACAAGGAAGAATTCAGACAATTACCATTAAGAAGTGAAAAGTCAAGTGCAATGATCAATATGATGCAAACCATAGACTAGATGAACAGTTGGCCCTCTGTAGTTACAAGTTTCAATCATCACACTCAGCAAATTGTGGATGAAAAACAAAGCAAACTGAGTCTGTACTGAACATGTACAGACTTTTCCTTGTTATTTCCTAAACAATACAGTGTACTTATTATTTATGTAGAATACATAAAGCATATTGAAAGATGTGCATAAGATATACTCAAATACTATGGCATTATACATGAAACTTGGGAATCTGGATTTTGACACCTATAAGTGTCCTGGAACTGGTCCTCCACCATATAACTAAAGATATATATATATATATATATCATCAGTTCTTTCTGGACACTGAAGTTTTTCAAGAGTTATTAAAATGATTTCATCAACATATCTTTTAGACTTTAGCCATCCCCAAATTACCTTCTGCTTCTACTGCTCTACCAGCCTACCTTTCTTATGACACTCACACCCTCCATATTGCCAAGTTTAAAGATACCTTTAAGTGATATTAAGAGCTAACATATATTTATTGAATGCTTAGTGTTTAATAGGTTATACTCTTTGTAATTTAAGTGTTACTTTTTTTTCTATTTTTATTTTCTTGTCATTTAGGAAGTAAATCTCTCAGGATTTTTATACTTGAGAAAGCAATGAATGTGGTAGCACATGCCTATAATTCTAGTCCCCAAGAGGCAGAGCTAAGAGGATCATGAGTTGGAAGCAAGCCTAGGGTGCACAGACAATTCTAAGTTAGTCTGGGTTACAACAACTAGATGCTATCTCAAAATAATAATGAAAACAAAAGCTACAGTTACATCATTTTGTAACTAAGTAAAAATAATGCTATTAAATCATGATGATATAAAACAGGTCTATCAACAGATGAATAGATTAAAAAATGTGGAATTTTTGTATACCCAAGATATACAATAAAGTTTTACTCAGGTATAAAAGGAATGTAATGCCAATATTGTAGGAAAATAAATGAGCTGGAAGTAAGTGTGCTAAACTAAATAAAGTAGACTCTGGAATAAAACAAAATAGTGTTATCAATAGAATGGATATTTTTCAACCATATGTATTTCTGTATGATATATGGAAAGTGAACAAAAAATATTTTTTGCTCTAATAAATTCTTCTCATTTGTAAGTTGCTTAACATTCTAATATATTCAGAATGATGAAATCACAATATCACCCATCATTATGGTTTGAATATGAATTCAAACCCCCAAAACCCATATTGAAGCCTTGGTCCCCAATGCAAAGTTCTTAGGTGATTCTTTTATACAGTGATTGAGGGCTGGAGAGATGGCTCAGCCATTAAAGGCTAGGCTCACAACCAAAAATACACAGTGATTGAATCTCTGACCTAACTGATGGATTAATGTATTCTTAGATTCCTATTTTGATGGTATCTGGAGGACCTGGGAGAAACTAAGAAATAAGGTCTCTTGAAGGAAGTATGTCACTGGAAGCAAGCCCTGCAATGCCTTATGTCTGTCCCCTGACTTTCTCACTGTTTCCTAGCCACCATAAAGTAGAAACCACATAGAACGTAAGAATGATGGGCCATAAATACTAGTTCAGTGGATTGAAATTGTTACGTTTTTTCTTGGTGTCATTTTTCACACTGGCGATGATATTTCCCAAACTAGTGGAATAGGGAGTACTCCAAGTTCTGTTCCTATAAAATTAGTAGTTGTGGTAATCTGAGAACATACATCTTGGCAACACATTCATGCCATAAAATATTTGCTTAAAAATTAAAATCATATGGAATAAGTAATAATCTTATCTACTTTTACATATGTAGAATTTGAGTCAGGATAAGGATAAGCTAATTTTTCAAAATTATATGGGTAGACAACTTCTATAAGAAGCCAAATCCTAGAAAAGGATTGGTAACTAGTTTGTTACCCATAACTACTACCACGCAAACTTTAGGCTGGCTGATATATGCCTTTTTGAAATACTGTTTGATTTTATAGTACCAGAATTTTGAAATCTCCCTAATTTCTTACTCATTTCTGGCTTTCTTATTGGCTCCTGCTCCATAGGAAAATAACGTATCATTATTTCCTCTTCTCTGGGATATTGTAATTTATTTGGCTTTTCAAAAACATCTATACAAATAGGACTGTGAATACTTTGATTCTAGTTCAAGCCACTTAATATATTTGTTAAATATAATTGTAAAGAAGTTCAGAGTCATCCTTGACATTTCTTTTCTCCCTCCTTAATTACATTCTGTCTTTCATCATGTCTGTTCTATTGTACCACCACATAATATGGAATCTCTTCGCTGCTTCTTAGACTACTGTAGCTAATCTCATCTAAGTTAATCTCTACAAAGGCACTTTATTAGCTCTTTGTTTGCATGTCTTCTCCTCTGAGTAGACTTCCTTACAGGAAATTTAGATCTAGATGGTGTCCTTATTCTTCAGAGTGATTTTCTTTCATAAAACCATTGTTATTTCAGAATCTTGCATCTCATAGCCATTTGTAATTTGTCCTCTTCCTATTACAGATCTTTTATTTTATTTTTGAATGTTTTAAATTACTTTCATTCTCCCTTTCTTTCCTCCAGCCTCTCTCAGTTACCCTCTCTCAAGCCCCTCTCATTTCCCACCACTTGTTACATGTGTGTAGGGGGATGCATGCACAAATATATAAATGCAACCTGCTGAGTCTGTTTTGTTTGTGCATATATGGTGTCAAGGCGGACCATTCTGCATTGGACAACCAATAAAGAGGCTCATCCCTGGGAGAGGTTAATTCTCCTTCTCCTAGCAGTCATTAGTTGAGAGTAGTTCTTTATCTAGGGGTAGAACCCTCCAAAAATTTGCCCCTTCCACATTAACATGTCCATTGATATTGCTATTGTTCTGGTCTTGTTTATGCAGCCATTTCTAAGAGAAAGTGTTTCACAGTAGCCTTCCTAGTATTCTGGCTCTTGCATCTTTCTGTTCTCTTTTTTTGCAGTGTTCCCTGGGCATAGATGCAGGAGTTGGGCTCTCCATTATTCACTGATCTCTGCATTGTGTCCTGTTGTGGTTTTCTGTGATGGTCTACATTGGCTGCAAAGAGAAGCTTCTTTGATGAAGGGTGGTAGCTACACTTAACTGTGGGTATAAAGATACATTTATATACATATGTGTGTGTGTGTGTGTGTGTGTGTGACTATATTACTTTAAATTCCTTTATAAATATATACATATTCATATATTTATATACATAATTATATAGTGAATTTAGTATAAATTTATATATCACATATAATATATTATATATCTCTATAAATATACTGTATTATATTTATAAACATATATTATAAACATATAAATATAATATAAATATGAGTATATTTATAAATAAATTTAGAGGATTTACATATACATATCTTAAGGCAATTTAAGCAACTTGGTCTGACAGTACTCCCTGTAGGAACCATAAACTATCAATAATCCTGGTACCAGACATGAAACTCCTCTTTTCAAAGGACTGATCATGAGAGTCCAAATGATTCCAAAAATAATATAGACTTTTGATGTAGCCCTTGGTTGCCTCTCAGAGGTTGATAGTGGGACCTACTATTGAACACAGGACTCAGATGACTTAAGCTGGATCTGACATGAAGGTCTCTTTCATGTAGTCCAGCTCTATGCTTCCAGAAAATACTATGCAAGTTGCCAAGGGAGAGAAGCAATTGAACAGTCACACCCAGCTACAACACATACAAACCACAACAATAGGCAGCCTGGCAGGATACGCATGAAGGTACAATAAGTGGCACTACCATGTCAGGGGTAAACAAAAGCTGTCTAATTGGACGTAAGGCCCACTCATCAGGAGGAAAATCATAGCAGGTTCTGAAGAACTAGCCAACTTCACGGTGCTGGGAAGGTTGTGGACGTTGTCACATTGCTAGACTCTATTTATTACTGTTACAGATTATTAATTTTTTCTTTACTTTATGTATGTGGTGTGGGATATATGTGTGCCACATCACAGGTGTGGACATCAGGAAACAGCTTTAGAGAGTTGGTTCTTCTTCCAACATATAAATGCTAAGCATTGAACTCAGGTCATTGGGCTTGGCAGAAAGTAACTTTATCTGCAGAGACAACTTCCTGGCCCCTTACTGCAGATCACTTAAGTCATTCCTGTGTTTTAAAATTTTAAAAATTAACAGAGTTTATATTTAGAATAATTTTAGGCTAAAAGAAAACAATTGCCAATATGTTTCTCCTCCTATCCTCATGGTTTTTATTCTTTTTAATATTTTGTTCCAGTGTAGTAAGTTTCTTAGAATTGTTAAACCTATACCAATATAGTATAGTTAACTTAGATCTCTAGACTCATTCAGGTTTATCTATCTTTCTTCTATTGTTCTATCAGTTTTGACAAATACATGATGATACTAATTAACTGTTACAATGTCTACAAAATATTTTCATTAAAAGTCCCTTTTATTCCACCTTACAACCTTCCTTACTCTTGTTAATTTCTTCTTTATATTCTTCCAGCATCTGAGCCATCACTCCACCTCTACAAACACAATCTTTGGGCACTACCACAAGAACTAATATTTCTCAAAGCAGCCGTTGGTGAAATATAGGTCTAGTTTTACATTTTTCTTTCTTGTAGAAATATAGCACTTTGATAAAGACTATCAGAGATTATCTAATCCAGTGGTTTTTATCCTTTTGGTATTTGTGTATGGTTCAACATTTCACTTTTTATTGCAGGTAGGTGGAGGTAGGAGGCTGAACAAACATGTCATTTTATTTTGAAAATGCATATTAGAAATTACAGAGCTAGAGGCAACAGAACAACTTAACATGGTCTTGAGAATGTTATAGCTTTGGTATCTATGTGAACAATCACAGCTGCTGATTTCCAAATGCTCAGGACAGTGCATAGTCTCAGTAGGGCAAAGGTAGAGGGCAAGGACATGGTGATTGTTATGGGCGTTTTAATTTCACGTGCCAATTTGGCTGGGTCAGTGTTCAGACATGTGGTGAAATATAATTCTGAGTAATTCTTGTGAAGATTGTAACGACAACATTTAAATCAGCCCTCTGTAATGTACCTGGGTTTATCCCATTCAGATGAAAATCTGGAGAGAGCCAAGGAAAAGGATTGTGCTAACCAAAAGCTTTCAGCCTTGAACTGTAATATTTAATTCTTTCCATGGAATCCATTTTTCTTTCTCACTGTGTTGATCCGATTTTGAACTTGTCAATCCCTTAATTGTGTGATCCAATTCCTTAAAACGAGTTTCTTTTATTTATATACATACATCCTGCTGCTTTTGTTTATTTCAAAAATTCGAATATACTTTCAGCCAGCAAGTTCACCAACAACTGCAGGGCAGAGGCTATTATTTTGGAAATCAGGGAACTGATGCTGAAAGATAGAACTCCCTTTGCAAGCATGAGAGCTTGAGAAGCTTCCCTCATCCTTCATATAACTGAACAACATCTTATTTGCAGTATACAACAGCAGAGGGAGCTTGGCTAAGAGACTGAAATTGAAATTTCTTTTATTTTCTTTTTTGCACGGGGTAGGCGGGGTAGGGATTCAATAAAAGGTTTCTCTGTGTAACCCCAGCTGTCCTGGAACTTGCTTTGCAGATCAGGCTGGCCTCAAACACAGAGATCTACCTACCTCTGCCTCTTGAGTGCTAGGATTAAAAAGCATGCATTACCATGCCCAGCTAGACTGAAATTTCTTATGAGAGATCACACTATAACTGACAGGTTTAAACCAGAATGAGAATTTAGGTTTTCCTTATTCGCACCATGGATAAAGAATTCATGAAAGAGACAATATGGGAAGAACATTAATAAAAGACCAGAAAAAAATGCATCCAGCTCCCCATTATGGAATTTTCACAAGCATGTTCCAGGAATCCCAAAATGACAACACAGTGCTGTAGCTCTATGTGCTGAGACCTGATACTTTGACCAAGATGGCTCTTATTTGCATAACCCTGAGTTGAAAGCTAGAGATTATAAACTAAAAATTAAGTGCACAGTATCTTAAACTAACCCTCAAGAACTGTAAAACAGCAAAATCTGGGCTGTCCTCCTTTGTATGACATAAATTACATGCTAGCAAACTACACACAGGAAAACTTACCCTAAAAGCAAGGTATGTACATCTCTCAAATGGAGAGTCTAGTGCCCTATGGCAGGCTGTATTCTGATTATTGCCCAGCCTGATGGTCTTTTGTAGCATTTTTTTATTGTTCTGATCTAAAGGGTGAATTCATTTATCACCTCCCAATCTGTAGTGACTAGTTGTTTAGTCCACTACACATATCAGATTAATTTAAGATAAAATAAAGATGCACCATTTCTTAGTCTCTATTATATCATGGGAAAGAACTATGTATCTATATTATGAATATATGTAATCTCTATATTTGACACTTAACTTTCTTCATTAGTTTACATTATTTTTTATCATAGTTCTTTTAAAAATTATTTCTGAGCAAAAGTTGTTAGGGAACAAAGGTTGTATTTTGTTAAGAGAATGCTTGCCTACCATGTATAGAATTTGATCCTAAGCTGTGGTGGTTTAAATAATGGTCCTCTGTAGGCTCATATATTTGAATGCTTAGTCACCAGGGAGTGGCACTATTTAAAAGTGGCACTATTTAATATCAAGCATAGACATCATTTCAAGGTAAAAAGATGGTATGGTGGTTTGAATGAGAATGGGCTCCATAGGCATATAGATTTGAATGCTTAGTGATCATGGAGTGGAACTGTTGGGGAAGGATTAGGAGGTGTGGATTTTTGGAGGAAGTGTGTCATTGGGGCTGATTTTTGGAGATTGAAAAGCCCAAGCCAGGTCTTCCTGATGCCTGTGGATCCAGATGTGGAACTTTCAGTTACTTCTCCAGCACCATGTCTGCCTTTATGTTACCATCCATGCTCCCTTATAACGATGATAACAGTAAGCCTCTGAAACTGTAAGCAAGTCTCAATTAAATGATTTATTTTTTGAAAAGTTGCCATGGTCATGGTGTCTCTTCATAGGAGTAGAACACTGATTAAGACAGAAGTTGGTATCAGGGAGTGGGGTTTTATTGACAGGCCTGACAATGCTCCTTGTTGGCAGAATGTGGACTTTGGATTAGGAAAGCAATTGAATGCTTTAAGTGGGGCTTAATGGACCATAACTAGTAGAAACATGGAAGACAGTGGTTCTGAGAGCAATGTATATTATGATAGCCTAGCTTAAAAGCTTTCAGAGGAGAAGAATGCTAGTAAGAAGCCTTGAGAGATAAAATTGTGGCTGTTTTTTGCCCTTGTCCAAAAAATCTGTGAGAGGCTAAATTGAAGAATTTTGGATTAATGGTGTTGGCAGAGGAGATTTCAAGACTTCCTAGTATCAACTGTGTCATGTGGTTATTGGTGGTCACTGTTATGATGAAAAAAGCAAGTTCAGCAAATAAAAATAAAAATGTACAGCTTTAGGAGAAAAGGGGAACCAGGAAGTATAGTGGAGCCAAGTCCATTTTTATCAAGGAGACAAAGTGTTTAAAGAACAGCCTAATGCCAAATGGAACAAAAGGAGTAGTGACCTCAGAGAAAGACCCCCATCTGGTTAAGCTTCCAACTTATAAAAAGGAATCAAATATTAGCTTAAGCAGCAAAGGAAAACATCAAAAACAGAAAGCTGGTGAAAATGTATTTGAAATAGGGCCCAAGTTCTAACTCCAGCAGGCAGAAAAACTTGGCACCTTTGGCTTCATAGTTCTGGCTTTAAAGTCAAGGAAACACAAAATGAGTTATAGAATCTTCCTTAGGGTTAAGGAAAGCCACTAAGACCAGGGAAGTGTTAGGAGTGTTCCTGCATGGAGGCACAGAGAGGCCATTGCCTGAAGCTATGAAGATGAGGGCTGGATTGCATTGGTGATACCCAGATGTTGGAGATGGGTTACCTGCTGTCTTAGGGTTTCTATTGCTATGAAGAGACACCATGGCCATAGCAACTCTTATAAGGAAAACATTTAATTTGTGTGGCAGCTTACAGTTTCAGAGGTTCAGTCCATTACCATCATGATGGGGAGCATGGTGCGTTCAGGCAGATGTGGTGTTGGAGAAGAAACAGAGTGCTATATCTTGCAGGCAATAGGAAGTGATTGAGACACTGGGTGGTATCCTGAGCGTAGGAAACCTCAAAGTCCTCCCCCACAGTGACACACTTCCTCCAACAAGGCCATACCCACTGAAACAAAGCCACACCACTCTCTATCAGATTGAGGGGGCCAACTCTACTCAAACTAGCACACCAAAGGAGTGCTACGTCCTGGGTATAGGGCCAGTTAAAGGGAAAAAATATGTTGCAGTCAACAAACCTGAAAGGTGTTGGAAATCTGAAGAGAGCTTTGATATCAGATGTAGATTTTGGAGTTTGCCTTGTTAGTTTTTGGTCTTGCTTTGGTCCAGTAATTCCTCACTTTGTTCCCTTTCCTATAATAGTCATATATATTCTGTGCCTTTGTGTGTCAGAAGTATGTGATCTGCCTTTTTATTTTGATTTTACAGGGTGCTGCAGTTAAAAGATTGCCTTGATTCAAGAAGAAACTATGAACTTTTATACAGTATTGAGATTTTTTTTAAGACTCTAGGGACTTTTGAAGTTTGACTGAATGCATTTTTGCATTATGATATAGGTCAAAGCCTGTAAGATCCAGGGAGTGGAATGAGGTGGTCTGAATAAGAATGGGCTCCCATAAACTCATAGATTTGAATGCTTAGTCACCAGGGAGTGGAATTGTTGAAGAAGAATTAAGAGGTATGGCCTTATTGGAGGAAGTGTGTCACAGGGGGCAGCCTTCGAGGGTTCAAAAGCCTATGTCAGGGCCCAGTGACTCTCTCTTCCAGCCATCTGCAGATCCAAATGTAGAACTCTCTGGTATGTCTCCAGGACCAAGTCTGCCTGCATGCTCTCATGCTTCCTGGCATGATGATAATGGACTAAACCTCTTAACTTGTAAGACAGCCCCAGTTAAATGTCTTCTTTTATAAGAATTGCTAAGCCAGGTGGTAGTGGTGCACACTTTTAATCCCAGCACTTGGGAGGCAGAGACAAGCAGACCTCTGTGAGTTCAAGGCCAGCCTGGTCTACAAAGTGAGTTCCAGGACAGCTAGGACTGTTACACAGAGAAACCATGTCTCAAAATAAGAAAACAAAAGAATTGCTATGGTCATGCTGTCTCTTCACAGCAATAGAACACTGATTAAGACAAAAAAGAATATGTCTAGATCATTTTATAAGGCCACAGTTATCCTGATATCCAAACCACATAAAGACACAACAAAGAAAATTACAGAAAAAAATTTTCTTATGAACATAGATGCAAATATATTCAATAAAATACTTGAAACCAAATCTAAGAACATGTTAAAAAGATCATTCACCATAATCAAGTAGGCTTCATCCCAGAGATGCAATGATTATTCAATATACTAGGATCAGTAAATGTAATCTACCTTATAAAAAATCAAAAGAAGGGTTGGGGATTTAGCTCAGTGGTACAGTACTTACCTAGCAAGCACAAGGCCCTGGGTTTGATCCTCAGCTCAAAAATAAATTAAAAGAATATAAAAACTCACATGATTATCTCATTAGATGCATAAAAGGCCTTTGACAAAATTCAACACCCTTTCATGAAAAAAGTCCTGGAGAGATTAGGAATACAAGGTGTACTGGCTGGTTTTGCATGTCAATTTTACACAAGCTAGAGTCATCAGAGGAAGAATCCATTTTCTCATTTTTTAATCAATGGGGCAGGACCCAGCACATGGTGAGTGGTGCCACCCCTGGGCTGTGGGTCTTGGTTTCTATAAAGAAGGTGGGCTGAGCAAGCCATGAGAAGCAAGACAGTAAACAGCATCCATCCATGGCCTCTGCATCAGCTCCTACCTCCAGGCTCTTGACTTGCTTGAGTTCCTGTCCTGGATTCCTTCAGTGATGAACAGCAATGATGAAGTATAAGCCAAATAAATCCTTTCCTTCCCAACTTGCTCTTTGGTCATGGTGTTTTGTCACAGCAGTAGAAATCCTAATTAAGACACAAGAGAAATACCTAAACACAATAAAGACAGTTTACAGCAAGGGTGCAATATTATAATCTTTGAGAACCAGTTCCAAGACCTCACTCAGGGTATAAAAAAAAAAAATCCATGATGTCAGCAAGAACTGAACTTTCTATCTGAGGGATAATAAGAAACACATGCTTTCTGATGATAACCTTCTCTTTTACTTCATCTTGAAAAATCTTCCTCCTACAGAAAACTCTAGACAATATATGAGTTACATTTTCAGGGTCACATAGCCTTCTTGAATAAACAGAGCCATTCTGATAACACATGAGAAACCACAGTTTCTCTCAGGCTAGGGATGTCACACTGATTGGCCATGGTGAGTAACCATGGCAACTCTTGGCTGTCAGCCAAGTTCCAAGATGTGCAGTCTATAAAGCAAGCACATTGCTCTGAGTGGTCAACATTTCCTGACAGAAAGTGACACTGAAATTCACGAGCTAAACAATAAACAGTTAGTTCACTGAACCTTGTGCATTGTATCATAAAAGTGAAGTTAGGAGTACCTGCAGAGAGTCAATTGCTGAGAGAAATTGTACAGGGAGTTATGTTTTTAATGTTATCAGCCAGACTTTTACAAGCAAAGAACTGGCAATAAACTTGTTTCATGCCTGGCCTTGGTTCACAATTAGGCACCTGAGAACTTGTCCTTGTGCATTTCATTTGCAGTGGCAATTATTCTACTTTGAATTTTCTCTGAGGTTTTAAATTAGCTAATTGTATATAGTTGTCTAGAGGCTGTGGAATAAAGGCCTGGCTATGAAAGTATATTTTATTCACCAAAATTATACAGTACAAAAAGTCATCCTTCTGTCAATTCACAGACATAATTGTGCCCAAAAAGTATAAAACACGCCATCAATGGGCTGAGGAAAGAATCCCACAGCTGTTCTTTTTAGGGAGGAATTGTGGCAGCACACGAGAAAATCATAGACAGAAACAAATGCTATCCACAGCCAGTGACCCCACAGTCTTTGCCTAGTGGAGCTCCCCATCAGAAAAGTATTCATCTGGTGGGTCGACCTATTGAATATTAGTTATCAGCTGCTGTATATTCTTAGTGGCCTCTGGCACTTGCAGCAATAGAAATCCTAATTAAGACACAAGGAACATACCTAAACATAATAAAGGCAGTTTACAGCAAGCTTATAGACAACATGAAATTAAATGGAGAGAAACTAAAAGAAATTCTACTAAAATCAGGAGCAAAACAAAGTTGTCCACTCTCTCCAAATTTATTAAATATAGCACGTAACATCTTACTAGAGGAATAAGACAACTGAAGGAGATCAAGGGGTTACAAATTGGAAAGGAAGAAGTCAAAGTATCATTATTGGTATATGATATCATAGTATACATAAGTGACTTGGGAAAATACTATAGCTGATAAAAACTTTCAGCAAAGTAACAGGAAACAAAAATTAATAAACAAAAATCAGTATCCATCCTATGTGCAAATGACAGACAAGCCAAAAAAGAAATCAGAGAAACAACAACTTCCACAACAGCCTCAAACAATATAAATATCTTGGAGTAACTCTACTCAAGCAAGTGAAAAACTTATATGGTAGAAATTTTAAGATACTGTAGAAAGAAACTGAAGAGGATATCAGAAAATGGAAAGATCTCCCATGCACATAGACAGGTAGAATTAATACACTAAAAATGGCCATCCTTCCAAAAGCCATTTACAGATTCGGTGCATGCTCTATCAAAATTCCAACACAATTTCTCATAGATCTTGAGATCTTGAATGGATCTTCACATGGAAACACAAAAAAACCAAGATAGCTAATACAATCCTGAATAATAAAAGAATTGCAGAAGATACCACCAATTCCTGATGCCAAGCGCTATGGTAATAAAAACATAATGGTACTGGCACAAAATTAGACAAGGAATCAAGTTGAAGATGCAGATATAACTCCACATGCCTATGGACACCAGATCTTTAATAAAGAAGCCAGAAACACACACTGAAAAAAAAAAAAGATAGCATCTTTAACAAATGGTGCTGGTTAAACTGGATGGCTGCATGTAGAAAGATGCAAATGAATCCATATTTATCACCTTGTACAAAACTCAACTACAAATAGATCAAAGACCTTAACATAAAATCAGATAATACTGAACCTGTAAAAGAGAAAGTGGGGGGATAGCCTTGAACCAATTGACACAGGAGATGACTTTCTGAACAGAACATAGCAGAGACACTAAGATAAACAGTAAACAGGACCTTATAAAACTGGAGTTGAGAAAAGCTTCTGCATGGCAAAGGACATGGTCATATGGACAAAGTGGCAGCCTATAGAATGGGAAAAGATTTTTGCCAACTACAGCTCTGATAGGTTTATATTCAAAATATAATAAAGAACTCAGAAAACTAGGTGTCAAGAAAACAAATAACCCAGGGGGTACATATCTAAACAGAGAACTCTCAAAAGAGGAAACTCAAATTGCTGAGAAGCACTTAAAGAAATGTTCAACAACCTTAGCCATCAGGGAAATACAAATCAAAATGACTCTGAGATTTCATCTTATACCTGTCAGAATTGCTAAGATCAATAAAATAATTGACAGCTCATGCTGATGAGGATGTGAAGTAAGGGAAACTCCCATACATTGTTTGTGGGAGAGCAAACTTACACAGTCACTACGGAAATCAGTGTAATATTTCATTGGAAAGCTGTGAATCAATCTACTTCAACATCCAGCTATTCTACTTGAGCATATATTCAAAGAACTCTACATGCTATTACTGAGAAACTTACTCAACCATGTATATTGATGCCAGAAACTGGAAACAGTTTAGATGTCAGTCAATAAATATATGGATTAAAAAATGTGGTACATTTACACAATGGGGTATTACTTAGCTGTTAGAAAATGAAGTCATGAAATTCTCAGATAAATGTATGGAACCAAAATCAATCATCATGAGTGAAGTAACCTAGACCCAGAAAGACAAATATGGTAGATATGGATTTGTTTATATGTGAATGTTAGCTGACTTAGTTAGGGTTTCTATTGGTGTGACAAAACACTGTGACCAAAAAGCAAGTTGAGGAGTTATTCAGCTTACACTTCCACAGCATTTTTCATCATTGAAAGATGTCAGGACAGGAATTCAAACAGAATGGATTTCTGGATGCAGGAGCTGATGCAGAGGCCATGGAGGGGTGCTGCTTACTGGCTTACTCCTCATGGCTAATTCAGCCTGCTTTCTTATAGAACCCAGGACAATCATCCCAGGGATAGCACCACCCACAATGGGTTGTGCTGTCTCCCACTGATCACTAATTGAGAAAATACCTTACAGTTGGATCTCATTGAGGCATTTCCTCAACTGAGGCTCCCACTTTTCTGATAATTCTAGCTTGTGTCAGGTTGACACAAAACCAGTACTTTAGCTAAGTCAATGGAAACCAAGCGGTAATCTGTAAAAGCACAGAGGTTAGGTGTGGTGTCATTGTGTTCCCCAAAATATTGTGTGTTCCCCAAAATAAGCTTATCTGAGGTCAGAGAACAGGACAGCCACAATATTAAACATGAGGATAGGCAGTGGTAGCACATGCCTTTAATCCCAGCACTCGGGAGGCAGAGCCAGGCAGACCTCTGTGAGTTCAAGACCACATTAGAAACAGATAGACATGATGACTCACGCCTTTAATCCCAGGGAATGGGGGTAGAAAGAGAAAGATTATATAAGGCATGAAGACCAGAAACTAGAAGCATTTGGCTGGTTCAGCATTTTGGCTGGTAAAGCTTTTAGGCTTTGGAGCAACACAGTTCGGCTGAGATTCATTCTGGATGAGGACTCAGAGGCTTGAAGTCTGAGGAAACAGGATCAGCTGAGGAGTTGGCAAGGTGAGGTAGCTGTGGCGTGTTCTGCTTCTCTGATCTTCCAGCATTCACCCCAATAACTGGCCTCGGATTTGATTTTATTAATAAGACCATTTAAGATTCCTGCTACAGTCAGGTGTAGAGTAAGGGACTAGGGCTGTAGATGAATTTCTAAACAGTCTTATTAAATAAGAAACACAAAGCTGAATACAAGAGTAATAACCAAAGAGATCAGAGAAATAACACCATGCAGTAACTTTCCCTGACAGAGCTTCTTCCTGTCTAACCTGCGCTTTTATTGCCTTCCTGTTCTGCCTTCTCATTGGCCCTAAGCCCAGCCACATGACTTCCTCATCACTGCCTGTCTATACAGACCTCCAGGTCTCTCTGGTTGGTACTGGGATCAAAGACGTGTGTCACCATGCTTAGCTGTGTCCTTGACCACACAGAGACTCTGCCTGCCATGTGATTGGATTAAGGGCATGTGCTACCACCACCTGACTTCTATTTTATGGCTTGCTATGACCTCTGATCTCCAGGCAAACTTTATTAACATACAAATAAAATATCATATTTCAGCACAAATAAAATACCACCTCATAGGGGGAACAGATAGAGCATCCTAGGAAATGGAAATAGGATAGATATGGCTAGATGTGGAGGATCAAGTGGGGAGGGGAAAGAAAAAGAGGAGGAGGAAAGGAATACAGGATGAGACATCTAAAATTAGGACTATTTGAATGGTATTATAGAACACCTAATAAGTAGAAGCTTCCTTAAAAATACACATATATGAAGGTGATCTAAATGAAATCACTAAATATTGGGAGAGACAGAGCCCAAACTGGCCATCTCCTGTCATCAAATGAAGCCTCCACAACTGGGATAGGGTCACATCTAACTGACTTGTTGGCCAAAGGGATCCTGTGGTAATCCCCAAACAACCCAAGCTATTGCCAAAACTGTAGGTTGTTCTTCACAAATTGATTGCAAGGCCCCTTTGCTAAATACAACACCTACACAACTCATTGAACAGGAAGAAATCGAGCTGGTGCCTACCCAGAGCCATCACCCCTACATGCTGGTGTCTTTGGTACAGGAAGGTACTCCATATGGTACCAAAGGGCAAATGTAAACACCAACTCAGCCACACACCATCTGACCTACAATGGTGTCGTGTCTGCAAGATATGCTAGTGCAATGGTGGCACAAAGATTACAGGAATAATCAACCAATATTTGGTTTGACTTAAAGCCTACTCTACAAGATGGAACCCATACCCAACACTGCTTGGATTACCAAGAACCTGAAACTAGATAGCCCAGAGACCTAAGAGAAAATCAAATACTACTGTCCTTTTTCAAAAAAAAAAAAAAAAGCAATAAAATGACTCCTAATGACATTCTTCTATACCAGCGATTCTCAACCTGTAGGTTGAGACACTATATCCCGCATGTCAGATACATATATTATAATTCATAACAGTAGCAAAATTACAGTTATAAAGTAGCAATGAAATAATTTTATGGTTGGGGGTCACCAAAACATGAGTTTTGAAGTGTTGAAGTATTAGAGAAAGTTGAGAACCACTGTTCTATACATACAGATCAATGCCTTGTTTAGACATCATCAAAGAAGCTTCCTCCTTCAGCCTATGTGAACAAACACAGAGACTCACAGCTAGACATTATGCGGACTGAGAGACCTTGCAACATTCAACTTTAAATAAAATGTCTCTATTAAATCCCTCCCCTAAGAATTCATGAAACCCTGAGGAAGAGGAAGAAAGAAAATTAAAAACCAGAGGAGATGGAGAAAACCAAGAAAACAAATCCCGCTAAATCAACATGATCAAAGCTCCTATGAACACAGAGACTGAAGCATGCACAGGACTTGCAGAGGTCTTCACCAGATGGGGCCCAAGAACAGAAAGGAGCAGACACATGCCCCCATCCCTATTTCAGAAGCAATCTCCAACTGATAACCACTTGCAAATGAAAATTTAGTCTCCTCCAAGGATGTCTTACTAGAGAAATCCACCTACTCTTAAGGGTAGGCTGCATGCCCAGCAGGAGATCACCAAGAAAAACAAACTAAATGCTATCTATCTTTGGAGATTCCTTGTCTCACAATGTCATGTCATGGCTTCTTTCTTAGTTTTACCTTATTTTTTTTATTTTAATTTAAGCTTATTTTATTTTTTTTCTCTTCTCTTTTTACCCTATAGGTCTTTTGCATATGTATAGTGTGGCTTCCAATTTTGTGTTTTTATAGGATTCCTAAGTGTGTGAATGGGTGGGTCTCTGTTTCTTGTGCTTTGGGTTCTTTTCCTTTTGGTTTTGTCTAATTCTGATGTGTCAGTTTTTGTTCTAAATTATTAGATTACATTTAAATTTATTACTACCCCTTAGAAGCATGCTTGTTTTCTAATGAGAGACAGAAAGGGGGTAGATCTGAATGGGAGGGAAAATATGACGGATCTAGAGAGAGTAAAGGGAGAAGAAACCATAACAAAGATATGTCAGAAAAACTATTATCCATTAAAGAAAAAATATTTTAAAATTATGTATGGCTTGTATTTAGCAGAATTTATTCATTTATTTAACAAATGCTTGGCTACTTTTTACTGTACAAAAGGTCCTCTGGTACATAATCTGGTGATAATGACTAGCAAGACATTGGTCCTAGTTTTGGGAACGTTATCCCTTAGCAGAAAATTAGCCAAGCAGTCACCTATAATATGAAAAGACAAGTGATATAGCATCTCAAGGATACAGGTAGAATGTGAGGAAATAACATTCAAGAAGTACTTTCAGATTTAGAAGAAATATGAATGAATGGCACAAGAAAAAAAAATTGAAGAACTGTAAGCTTTAAAAAATATCCTTACTGTAGAGCTAATTTTAACTGGTATTTTTGGAAATATTTTTCTAAGTCTGGATTATTTTACTTCCATTGTTCTCATTCCTTCTTTCTACCCTTTCCTGTCTATCTGTCTATCTCCTCCCTCCTCCTCCTCCTCCTCCTCCTCCTCCTCCTCCTCCTCCTCCTCCTCCTCCTTCTCCTCCTCCTCCCCCTCTCTTTCTCTCTCTCTCTTTCTTTAGGTCTCAAATGCAGGACCTTGCACACAGTAGGCAACTGTTCTACTATTGAGCTACATGCCCCAGCCCTGTCTGGGTTTTTTAATTGATATAATGTCATATCTTAGTTTTTTTTAAATTTCCAGAAATTCCAGAGCAAAGAGTAGAAAACAAAATCACACAGATATGAGATAAATCATTACCTTTTTATCAAGTAAAAATTTATAACATTTTAAATGAAGCTAAATAAATTTATAATATAAAGGATAGCTGTTCAAATGTTTATAAGAAAATTCCAAATAGTTTCTTATTTTTCTTTTAAGAAAATGGAAAATCATGCTTGTCTGGATGAATTATGCATCAGTAGATGTTGAACAGAGTCTATGACTAACTTTAAACATAAAATATGCTTTTGTTTTTAATCTGGTGAACTATCACCATTCAGAACAAAACATCACATGGCACAGCACTGCTTCCAAAGCAATGCACAATTATTTAAGTAAAATTAAAAAAAAAAAAAAACTAACAATTTCCCTTGATCCATGGCATGTGCCCATTATAGAAAGAAGTTCAAAATTGAAAAATGCTAAGTGTGTTATTAGGTATTAATTAAATTCATTTGTTTTCACTTGACGTGATTGATGGAAGCTCCACTGAAAAAGTCTCTGAAAATTTGTGAGGCTAAAAAGACAAGAGTACTTTCTCTTTTCTTCTCTCCACTGCAGGAAGCCAATGCCCATGCTGCTGGGTCTGCAGTGCCGGCTTGGGCATCCCTGGGAAATAGAGTGATTGGACATTGTTCTAACTACCATTAACATTTTGTTTTTAAAATGAGTATATATGTGCCAGATACATGCATACATTATTTTATCTTAAAGTATGACAAATTATGTAAATTAACTTCATGCTGAGAAGCAGAAATATTATTCAATTGAAGGAAATCTCATCCTGGGGGAGAATTATTGTACAATTTCCTGTGTTTTGAATGAGGCACTTCAGTCTGAATAAAAAGATACACATACTGCATTCTAGAAAGAAAAATAACAACTTCTCATAAGGGAGACTCATGCTATCATTTTCCTGTTATTTTATGCAATTCAAAGTGGCAAGAGTGCAGATTGAAGAACTTTTTGCAAATCATAAGTTTTCATTTTCAAAACAATACACTTAACAATTGCATTAGTAATAAAGTGGCTTCTTTTGAGCTATTGTTCGTGATGACTCTGTCTCAATCTGGAATTTGAAGGGTCTCTAATATCAGCAGTCTGTGAACAACATGAAAATCACCACCTAAGTCTATTGCAAGCACATTTCCTTTCCTTTTTAAGAGCTGCAAAATAAGAGAAATAGGATTTTGAAACATATTTATCAAGCACTGGATTATAGGTAGCAATGTGAAAGGAATAAACCAATTCAAAAGATGCAACTAAGTCAACACTGTGAATACAAAACATGGATGCTGACACACATGCTTTGTTACATGGTCTGAAAAATAATTGTTTCTATGTTATGCTTGCATTTTCTGTCTCACGCAGGCAAATGAAGTTGAGTGACTAAAGTTTTATAGCATTGTATAAGTGTCATTAAACTTTTCAAAATCATAGACCTCAGTAAACTCTGCTCACCTTAGTAGAAAGCAATGATCTTTTACTGATGATACAAGGAAGCAAAAAAACAAACAAACAAACAAACAAAAAACAAAAAACAAAAACAAAAAACACCACATTATTGAATCTCAGGCATAGGAAGTTCAAACCAAAACATATTGTGTTATTTGATATCAATTTTTTTTTGCTTGACATGGTGGAAGCTCCACTGAAAAAGTCTCTGAAAATTTGTGAGGCTAAAAAGACAAGAGTACTTTCTCTTTTCTTCTCTTCACTGCAGGAAGCCAATGCCTGTGCTGCTGGGTCTGCAGTGCCAGCTCGGGCATCCCTGGGAAATAGAGTGATTGGACATTGTTCTAACTACCATTAGCATTTTGTTTTTTATTTGTATGCCAGAAGAAAGAAAGTAAATTGAGGAAGGAAAGACATAGAAGTGGAGACATTTGTTTGTTGGTTGGTTTCTTCTTTGTTTTTTTATGTAGTGGTAGCTATGGTGGTGGTGGTGGTGGTGGTGGTGGTGGTGGTGGTGGTGGTGGTGGTGGTGGTGTGTGTGTGTGTGTGTGTGTGTTTGTGTGTGTGTGTGTGTGTGTGTGTGTGTGTGTGTGTGCGTGCGTAGAGTTGTGTATGCAGGTACAGGTGAATGAGTATGTGTTCAGGTAGAAGCCAAGGGTTCGTGTTGGATATCTTATTTGATCACTCTCCATCTTAATTTTTTTTTTTTTTTTTTGAGACAGGATCTCTTATTGAACCTCGGGTTCACCAATTTGGCCAGGTTTGTTGGCACACAAACAGCTATTTGTCTCTGACTCCTAAGTTCTAGGATCACAGGTACATGGTGCCTTGCCAGTCTTTTAAGTGGGTGCTGAGGATGCAAACTGAGGTGTGTATGCTTTTGAAGTAGGTACTATGCTGACTGAACCAATTTCCTAGCCCTTTGTTTGTGTTTTCTGAGACAAGTTTTCACAGTCACACAGGCTAAACTGAAGCTTATAACCATTCTACCTCAGTCTCAGTACTAAGACTACAGGCATGTGCCACCATATCCACTCAGTATTTTTTTAAAAAAATATATTTCGTGTTCATTTGGTGCTGGATGAACAAGGGATGAACATAGGGACAGACAGATTTGTCACAATGGAATGCACAAATCTCTGTAAGAGTGACCTGAGGTTACAACAAACTGTTCTTTCCTTCCCCAGACACAAAATTGTTCTTTTAATACTTTTGCCACTGTCTATGTATGAAATATATGCTACAAGGAATTTTCATTAAATTAGTAGCAATGGGCTTCTGTCTTTGACAAAGCAACTGAGGACAAGTTCGTCTTCTTATTGTAAACAACTAGTAAACTGGATTAAGTGTAAAAAGCAACAGCTTTTAGACATGGGCCTGCAGACAATATATTACGGAGTTCCCTAAGTGCAAAAAAAATGAACACAGTAAGCCTGCCAGCATCTCGACTTCCTGCCAGGAGGCATTTGGTGAGTTTGGCGCCTTCTTGAAGAGACAATTTTAAAAGAAAATACTGGTTTCTTTAGGTTAAGTAGGGACTTGAAGAGGGTAGAATTTTGGAACAGTCGCTGAAAGGAGAGAACTGCACACAAGCCAAGGCTCTGGAAAATGTCTTTAAGGTTGACTTGAACCTGTGGCTGGAAAATGATACCTTCATTACCCAGCCAGTGAAAGTAAAGTTCACAGCCAAGAGAGCAAAGCTGCAGCCAACACTAAGCAATGTATGGCAGACAGTTCTTAGTCTCTGTAGGTTGTCCCTGACCTATTTGAGATCTTGGTCTCCTTTTAAGAACATGAGATAATTTTTAGCTTAAATATTATTGGGATATGTAGACAGACATTTGAAAATGATGAAAACATTTTAAAGACAGCATTATGGAGGTATAATCGATAAATAATGAACTGTATTCATTCAACATTTACAATTTGATGAGTGTGGGCATTCCATACAGCTGTGCTGAAATGTACGTAGTAGAAGACAGACATAGATCTGAGACTCAATCTATAGTTGAACTCAATATCTTCAATATTTTCTTAGAGACAGTATGTAGGGAGGTGTAAAAATTAGCAATTAGAGGGCAAGCTTCATGCTGACACTAAGCGGGCATGTTCATATGCTATCTCAACTTAAAATACTGTCACAGCCTCCACAGCTAAATAATTGAATCCCATTTGTAATGATCAGAAAATTAGTACTCAAAAAGGTAACTTGCTGAAGTTACTACAACTGGAACCGATACTTTAATTCAAGATTCAAGACAGTTAATTCAGATATTTGATACTCCAAAGCCCAATCTCATCCCATCAAAACAAGATGACAGTATCTGCTGTTTGTGCTGAATTTCAGAGGAGGAAAGGGAGCTGCACTTGAGAACACAGGCATGACTTGATACAAGAGCCCACAAAGGCGTACCTATATAATATTAAATATTATAAGTATATAAATTTATTAAAAGGTACGATGGGAAAACAGACTCACTAATACATGCTGCTGATGCACTGATGATCCAGCTTCTGTTCTCTTCAAAGCCAATGGGGACCAACTGCAAGCTGCTTTCCACTACCTGACCTGGTCTCCTTACCCCAAGAGAGAGCAGGTGACCCTCTCTCTCTCAAGCAGTCAGGTATGTAGACAAGAAGCCACGCCCCAAGGCTTGCAGCCCAAAGGTATTGGTGGAAGACTTGCTTATCTTCTTACTCATCTAAACTTACTTCCAAGAGCTTATCTCTCCATAAGGATCAGCGGTCATAGCTTTTGGATATTACACAGTAGAGTGCAAAAACTGTAGACTCTTACCTCAGATAGGTACCCCCCTGATGTCTTCAGAAATCCACATTCCCAGGGTATCATCATGGTTTACTCACTGTCCATATTCATTTAGGCTTCTATTTAAATACCAGTTCCTTGTGGAGCAATGTGATTCCTACCTAAAGTACAAACCCCTCCCACTTTCTATTTTTAAAAAAAGTTTAAAATTGATTGTATTGACAATTTCATACACATGTATAATGGATTCTTATTACTCTTTCCCTTCTCTCTTAACTCTTTGTCATACCTAACTCATCCTCTACCTATATTTTTCCCAGAATCATGACTTCTGATTCTGTTTTTATGACCCATTCAGTCAACCAGGGCCAACTGTGTGAGTGTTTTATTGTAACTATCCATTTGAACTTAGTGGGGTCACCAGTGGATAGACAGCGGAAGATAATGATTCCCTGAAGCTATCAATACCAAATAATTATTTTCATAGCACTTCTGCCTGCTATATAATATGCATAATATTGTCTATGGTTTTATCTTCTATCTCACCAACTAGAACTCAGCTCCATGAGATAAGGATGATTTCTGTTTTTATTCCTGCTTACTCTTCAATATATAGAACATGATTTGGCTTGTAAAACATCCTCAGTAGATGTACATGAATGCATGTGTGTGTGAACTTATTCTAGACTGATTGAAAAGTATGAATCCTCTTAAACAAACATGTACTGTTTTTCTCCCTATCAGCATATCTAGTCTATAAGTCTATGTGTTTCCTGCAGAGTTCCACTGAAAAACGTAAAATATTAGAGAAGAGGAAGAGAGTTTTTTAAATGAGGAGTGATAACTAAGCATAAGGGAATGACTGTGTAAAAATCACTCAGAAAATTTAGAATTAATGATTGATGTGCTACTGGATTTTATAAAAAGACAAAAGTAGCTTTCAAGATTTCAATTTACTCATGGAGAACAGTTACTGAAGAACAAGGCATGACACAAGTGTAGATAATGGATAATGGATAATCATCTCAAAACATGATACACCATGATCCCAGAAAACCATACTGATCCAATAGTCATTATCCATAAAGACTGTGGATCACAGCAAAGGATACTACATGGGACTACAAAGATATATAAAGATGACTTGCCTTCTCATCATGCAGAAGTTTATGTCAGAATTAAAACTATATTCCCAGGTTTCTTGATATATGACCTTAAAATAAAGTACAATGCACTTTATTCTAAGAGCAAAGTCTCTGGAAAAAGAGATGAAGTCAACTAATTTACTGTAATGTTACAGTGATCTCTCTGATCCTCTATTTCCATATCAATAATAGGACCCAAACTGATTTTGTTTTGATGAGCTAATATCTCCTGGCAGGTTTATGTATTAAGTGGTACATTCCTGGCATTCAATACATTCTTTCTACCATGAATTTCTTTGTAAAATAGTAATAGTCTCCATTTGTGTTGTTGGTTGTCTATTATGGTCTATGTATTATTTTTTAATCTAATTTCTATCACCTAGCTGGTTTATATAATTATGTAAATATTATGTGAGAATATTTCCTGAGGAAAAATATAGTTGGCAATAAATAGAAGCAGTAACTGGTATGGTGATTTAGTAAGTTTAGGGTGGTCATAATTTTCTAACAAATGAGCACCAACATTTCATCATTCTGTGGGTTCAGCTTGATGGCAGATCTTCACATTATCTAACCTCCACATTCACTCATGAATCTGTAGTCAACTGATGGTCCCTGAACTGGTTCATATTTCTGATGGTTAGTTACTTGTCTGTTAGCAAAGTAAATATCAGTATCCATGCTGTGTGCCTTACATCATACAGCAGGCTTAATACTGAAGCCCTTTGCAAGTCTCTGCTTGCATCACATGTGGTATTATCTTACAAAGTAGAGCAAAAGCCATAAGGCTAAGTACTTAGACAGTGACTTAAACTGTCCAAGGCTTGGATAACAAGGAAAGTAAACATATAGTTACTTACACACAGGTTAAAAACAAGCACAGGACCACTTAACTGGGAATATCTGATGTGAGCGATAATTGCTGTGAAGTAAGACAGACTTGGATAAGAAAGTAAGAGTTAATAGGACCAAGACTTTTTAGAGCCTGAAAGGGATATATCTTTATCAGAAAGCAAAAAGAGAGATAAAATGATGGCTATAAGGAGATGTTGCTATAAAACCAAAGAAAGGCAATTCACAGATAACTTCTAAAAGCTTGATATCTTGGTTACCTAGCTTTTCCCTTTAGCTTTTTAAAAATTCTTTCTGATGTTCACTAAGACACCTACTCTATGCTCTATTTCCATCTGGAAACTTCACCTTCATATTTACATGGTATTGCTTTTGATGTTTTGGATCTCTCTCTCTCTCTCTCTCTCTCTCTCTCTCTCTCTCTCTCTCTCTCTGTTTTCTGAGAAGTATTTTTAACTAGATTAGCCACAACAGACAATGAAAAAGTTATTATGAGAAAACTTACCTGCTTATTCCCCATATATTTCAGATAATCTCAATTTGACTCTGTAGACTACAGATAACCCTAAAAAGATTAATTTTATGTACATAATTTCCTCCAAATGAATAACTGGTCATTAGAGCTGAATCAAACTGAGATCCTAGAGAGATGGCCATACCCAATCTGTTCCCCCAGTACACATGAAGTCTTCAGTTTTAAAAAGAAAGGTTATTCTAATTAAAAAAAACTTTTATTTTAAGCTATGTTTTGCTGGAAATGTAGTTCAGTTGATAAGACTTATTGCCTTGCATACATGAGGTCTTGAGTTTGAGCCACAGCAACATGAAATAAGGTACCATAGCACAGGCCTGTGCTTGTGAGGTGGAGGCAAGTGAATCAGAGTGATCCTCAGTTACATATCAAGTTACATATCAAGGCCAGCCTGGGATACATGATACCCTGTCTTGAAAAAAAAATAAATTATGTTTTGAGGGCTATGGAGTTGTCTCAGTGGACAGGTAAGACTTGCTCTGCAAGCATGATGACTTGAGTCCAAATCCCCCGAACCCACAGTAAAGCCAGATACAGTATTACATGTCTGTAATATCAGTTCTTCTATAGCTATATGGGAACCAGAAACAGGAGACTCTCCAGAAGTTCATGAGCCAGCTAGCCTGGCTTAACCAATGGTATCCAACAAAGAGCTTTTCTCTCTCGAACAATGGGGAATGTAAGGAGGAGCACTCAAGATTGTTCTCTAACCTGTGCATGCGTGCTACAACATGTGTGTACTTGACCCCCCCCCCCACAAACACACACATACTCATAAAACACATATAAAATAATGTTTTAAAATATTGGTGAATCTTAAGAATCTTTTTTGAACTAGTTTAAAGTTTTTGTTGAAAAGTGAGAATACATGTATACATTGTAAAATTCTAACAGCCAATTATTATTTAAATGAAAGTAATATTCATTTTTTCAGATGCAGATACTGTTACAATTTTGACTCTTACCTGAAATTAAATTTTCTATTATTTATTTTTTGTGTAAGTATGCATGCATGTTTATGTGTATGTGATTGCAATCCTATATGTATGTGCTCAGGTGTGGAGATAAAAGGTCAACTTTGAGTGTCATGCCTCAAGAGTTGTCCTCTTTCTTTTCTGTGACAGAACCCCTCATTGGAATTTGTGACACCCAAATTAGGCAAATCTGTCTGGTTAGCAAGCCTCAGGAATCCTCTTGTATCCACTTTCCCAGCTCTGGATTTACAAGTGCACACCATCACATCTGGCTTTTAGGTACATGCTGTGGCTCAAACTCTGCTCTTTGTACTTGCACAAAGTCATGGTTAATCTCAAGTGTCAACTTGATGAGCTCTAGAATTGCCCATAAGGCAGGCATCTGGGCATGTATGTGGAGGATTATCATGATTAGGAAGACCAACCCACATAGGTGGCATGACGTACTGGATGGGACCTAGGACTATAACAAAAAGAGAAATGAACTGACCACAAGCATTCACTGCTTTCTTCTTGATTGTTGATACAATGTGATCAGCTGCCTCAAGTTCCTGCATCATTGAGACATTGCCATGATGAATTGTACCCTTGAATTGTGAGTCAAAATAAACCCTTTCTCCTTTATATGGCTTTTGTCAGAGTATTTTATCATAGAAATAGGAAAAGTAAGAAATAGACAAGCCCTTTACTGAATGACCTATCTCCCCAGTGCTGAAGCTTACATCTCTGAGCATTTACACATGAATACACACCTTGTCTTAGCCTATTTTTGTTGCTATAACAAGGTAACACAGATTGATTAACTATAGCACAGATCTATTCTATAACTAACAAACATACATTGATACACTCTTGGACATACACCCAAGGCATGCTCAACTATACCATAAGGACACTTGCACAACTATGCTCATAGCAGCATTATTTGTAATATCCAGAGTCTGGAAACAACCTAGGTGCCCCTCAACCAAAAAAATGGATACATATACACAATGGAGTATTACTCGGCTGTAAAAAAAAAAAAAATGACACCATGAAATTTTCAGGCAAATGGCTGGATCTAGAAAAAATCCTCCTGAGTGAGGTAACCCAGATTTAGAGAGACAAACATGGTATGTACTCACTCATAAGTGGATACTAGATGTAAAGCAAAGGATAATCAGACTACAATCCACAGCTCCAGGAAGGCTAGGAAATAAGGAGGACCCTTAGAGGGATGCATGGTTCACCCTGGGAAGGAGAAATGAATGAGATCTCCATGGGTAAACTGGGAATGGGGGGGCAATGGAGGGTATAGAACAAGGGATGGGAACATAAGGGAATGGGATTGTTGAGCAGGAACAGGGACAGAGTGAGAGAGCAACAAAAGAGATATCTTGATAGAGGGTTAGGGTGAAACCTGGTGCTAGAGAAATTCCCAGGAATCCACAAGAATGACCCCAGCTTAGACTTGTAGCAATAGTGGAGCGGGTGCCTGAACTGGCCTACCCCGGTAATCAGACTGGTGAATACCTTAACTGTCATGATAGAGCCTTCATCCAATAACTGATGGAAGCAGATGCAGAGATCCACAACCATGCACCAGGTCAAGCTATGAGAGTCCAGTCAAAGAGAGAGAAGAGGGATTACATGAGCAATGGGGGTCAATATTATGATGGGGAAATCTAGAGAGACAACTGAACCAAGCTTGTGGGAACTCACAAACTCTAGACCGACATCTGTGGTCCCTGCATGAGACTGAACTAGGACCCTCTGAATATGGCAGACAATTGTATAGTTTGGTCTGTTTGAGAGGCCTCTGGCAGTGGGATCAGGATCTATCCCAGGTGTATGAGCTCAATTTTTGGAACCCATTACATATGGTGGGATGCCTTGCTCAGTCTGGATGCAGGGGAAGGAGCTTGGTCCTACCTCAACTGAATGTACCAGACATAGCTGACTCCCCATGGGAGGCCTTACCCTTTTGGAGGAGGGGATGGGGTAGGTCAGGGGGAGGAGGGATGGAAGTGGGAACCTGTGTTTGGTATGTAAAATGAATAAAAAAATTCTTAAATAAAAAATACATTGATAAGTGGCTCTAGAGTTTCAGAAATATGAACCTGAAGGGGCCCTATCTAGTGATGGTCTTCTCAGTTCTTCATTCAGTGGTGGAAAAGAAAAGAGAGAAAGAGAAGGAATAGGAATCAAAGAGAGGAAGAGAGGAAGAACCAAATGTGCCCTTTTATGAGGAAGCAGTCATCTGCTTAAAAATAAGCTGATCAATTTTGGCCTAATCTCTCCTTAAATGCCTTAAGATTCCAACACATGAACTTTGGGGCTCTTGTACAAAATATACTACCACTGTATATACATTTTTAAACCTTGGAAACTGAAATTAGCTGAAGCTTCCTCATATTCAGTACATATTTTTGGCTAGGGCCACTTTACAAGGTCAAATTTACTGGAAATCAGTTCATTTCATATTCCTTCCTCTCATTATCAAGAATATTAGCTGGAACTACATCCAAATAAGTATTTTACTAGACACTCAGCTTGATTGCTGTTCCTCAATAGTTTTATTCACTAAAAACAATAAAGAAGTTACCCAAAGTATGTAAATACATAGCTTAGTATGTAAATATGGAGAGTGAACTGAAATTACGAAGCCAAGAATCATGCCTTTAACCACAAAACCACTTAATTTCAATAGGTACCAGATTGTGGTCAAATAGGTAGGTAATGTGGCAGTCAACAGTAATCAGTCAATTGACTAATTGTTCTGGTTGTTCCATGTACCTACACCTGTGGGACAAAATTCAAAGGCAGGGGTATTGGAAAGGTAATTAGTATATTGATTGCATGGTTGTATTTAAAAAGAAAACAAAGAAATAGAAACCCACAGTGGGAAAGAAATTCAAGCAATTACTTTATTCATAAAGCAGGTTTAATTCTTCATCTGTTTGGGGTTTTGTCTGTTTGTTTTGTAAGATACTGGTACTATCTAAAAAGAATGTTTAATCCCTGCTTGGAGGCAACTCACCACAGCAAAGTCTGAACATAAAATAATGATGATAATAAGAATAATTAGGAAGTGGTTATTTGCAACTAGAAAGATCCCTTAAGCTATTAATAGACAGAAGATCACCCATTTCTTCTACCCATTGTATATAGATAATTTACAAAAGTATTGTTTCATATCACCTCAGCAATTTTGAAAGGAAATTTGTTTTCTTCCACATTGAATGAGCTAAGAGGCACAAGGTTTATGGACTTGAAGTAATTTACAAGTATAGGAATAGGCCAACTTATCATCTCTCCACCAGGAAAAGATGGTAGTAAAACCAGATGAAAGAGATACACTCTCAATTACATTTGTTATAACATAGAAAATATAGAGTTCACTACTAAATAATTCATAATAAAACTTTTCCAATATTTCATATGGCCATTTGCACCCACATATTTGACTTGTGTTTTAAAATGTAAAAGGCACTTTTATATTATCCAGTAAAAGAGAGGTTTAAAATGTTATCTTTTACCTATATTTTCATCTAGATATAGAAATTCTTAACCCATGTTCACATTTTAAAAACAGAAGTTTGGGTGTGCTATTTAAGACTTCAATCATAAACATTATAAAATATCTTTAGCTATTCCAGTCTCATAAAGAGTAAAACTGGAAAGGACAAAGAAACTGACATTTCCTTATACAGCAGGGTTTCTGCATCTTACAGATGATTTTCCCACCATTTATTGTGCAAAACTGTTATATAACTATTATTTTTGGATTGTTCTGTTTTGTTTTTTTGAGATATGTCTCTCTATACAGCCCCCATGGCCCTGGTTGTCCTGTATGTAGACCAGGCTGGCCTTGAACTCACAAAGATCTACTTGACACTGCCTCCTTAGTGTTGAGATTAAAGGTGCACACCCAACCCTAACCAGCTCTGTAACTATTCTTGTAATATTGTCTTAAAATAAAATATCTGCTTTTCCATCTTCAGAGTTGCCTCTCCTACATATACCTTCAGGTCTGGCTCTACTGTGTTGTCCATGTGAGGTGTAGGGGTCACTCTTCCAGGTGTTTCAGCTGGTGAAAGGTGGGGATAGCTCTCCTACTCTTATGACCTCAGGAGCAGCTCTCCCACCTGCTAGAGGCAGCTAGAGGCAGGGGAGTGGAGGGTATCTCTTCCCCACCCACAACATCATATAGCAGATGAGAGGTGAGGACAGATCTCTCATGCTAACTTTCTCAGGGCCATTCACCTGCACCCTTGTTAATAAGGTCAGCTCTATTGTGTTGCCCAGGTGAGGTGCAGAGTTCTCTTTCCTGAGTACTGCAGCTGGTAAGAGGGAGAGTCAGCTCCCTTGCCCACCACAGATGGCCAGGGCAAGAGGAGAGAACATCGTTCCCTCACCCTCACCATCACATGGAAGCCATCCTACTCTCACATTCCTAGGGCCAGCTCACCTGCCTGCTTTGCTGAGTGCTCCAGCTGATAACAGAGAGGGTCTGGTAACAGGGAGGCTCAGCTCCCTCATCTGTCACAGGTGGTGAGGGAGAAGGAGGGCATCTCTCCCCTGCCCACACCACCACATGACAGATGAGTGGTGAGGACAGAGCTCTCCCATGCTCACAGCTTTGGGGCTGGCTCACGCACACCTCTGCTAACAGAGTTGATGCTATTGGCCTGCTCTCCTGAGTGCTACAGCTGGTAGGGGAGCAGGAGAGCTCCTTAGGACCTCAGGGCCAGCTCTCCCACCTGCCTCAGGTGTTGAGGGACGTGGTGGGAAGGGCATCTCTCCCTGCCCATGCTGCCACAAAGGAGCAGGGCCTGATTTCCCGGCCTTGCATCTCCAGGCAAGTTCACCTGTGCCTCCATCAACAAGGTCAGCTCTACTGTGCTGCCTAAATGAGGTTCAGGGCCTGCTTTCCCAAGTGTTGGAGCTGGTAAAAGGGAAGGTCAGCTCCCTCACCCTGAACTTCAGATAAGCTCCACCAAAAAAGAAATGCATATGTCTGAGTCATGTAGCATGAATCTTAAAATGTCTTATTAATAAAATCAAACCTGAGGCCAGTTATTGGGGTGAATGCTGGACGATCAGAGAAACAACAAGCTACAGCTATCTCACTTTGCCAATTCCTCAGCTGATCCTGTTTCCTCAGACTGGAAGCTTCTGTGTCTTCATCCCAATGGCTCTCAGCTGAACTGCTGCTCAAAAGACTGAATGCTTAACTAGCCAAATTGTGTCACCATGCCTGGCTGTTTCCAGTGTGGCCTTGAATTCACAGAGATCCAGAGGAATTTCTGTCTCTGGAATGCTAGGATTAAAGGCATGTGCTGCCACTGCCTAACCTCTATATTTAATATTGTGGCTGTTCTGTGTCTGACTCCAGATAGGTTTATTAGAGTGCACAATATTTGGGAGAACACAATACCACCACAGATTCATAGTCCCCTTGTAAGGCGTGCATCCAATGAATGACTTAAGGAACTCACCTTCAACTTTCAGCCCCACTGCCTAAAGGTTAACACCACCTCACAAAAGCAATATCCTAGGGACCAATTGACTAAAACAAGGGCCTTTTCAGGACAGTACACGTATTTACGTCATAGGAAGAAGTCAGATCCCAATCATGCAGTTTCCTCCATCTCTCTCTTGAGACATGTGCCTTTGGAATCCTGAACTGCCATTTAAGTACTGCAGACTCCCTGAAGTTTTTACAGTGCACCTATTAAGTCTCCAACATGACTAACCAAACATGAACTAGACAAGGATGACACCAGTGGACATGCCAAACTGAATGAGAAAAAGTCTATGAGGCCTCAACCCTACACAATGAACTATAGGCTATTAAGGAAAGCTGGGAATGGGAGAGGTGGTTTTGGGCAGGGAAGAGAGTACTGATTGGTTATCCAGTGACAAATCATCAGTCCTGAAAATGTGCGTGTAGGTAATATATGGACTGAGCAGTTTATATTTAGAAATATATGTATATACACATACATATGTTCAATTAATAACAATTAATTTAAAAAAGAGCATGCATATGAAGAAGACTAGGGGGGAGGTATATGGAAAGGATTGGAGGGAGGAACGATAAGGGAGAAATATAATTATAATCTCAATTTAAAAAGAAATGGGCCTGATCCAGCTGGGGGCTCCACAGCCTTTGGTTCATAATTCATGTGCTTCCATTCGTTTGGCTATTTGTCCCTGTGCTTTTTGCAATCTTGGATTCAACAATTCACGCTCTTGCAGACCCTCCTCCTTCTCGACAGTTGGACACCTGGAGCTCCACCTGGGACCTGGCTGAGGATCTCTGCATCCACTTCCATCAGTTATTGGATGAGAGTTCCAAGACGGCTGTTAGGGTGTTTGGACATCTGATCACCAGACTAGGTCAGGCCCTCTGGATAAGTGAGACCATTGAATAGCTTAATCTGTTTGGGAGGCATCCAGTCTGTGGGACCAGGATCTGTCCTTAGTTCATGAGCTGGCTGTTTGAAACCTTGGGCTTACACATGGACACTTTGCTCAGTCTGGAAGGAGGTGACAGGACCTGCCTGTACTAAATCTACCAGGTTTAAATGAATCCCCAGGGGTGCCTTGATCCTGTAGGACATGGGAATGGAGGGGAGGGGCTAGGGGGAAGGTGGAGGTGGCAGCGGGAGTGGGGAGGACAGGGGAACCCATGGCTGATGTATAAAATTTAAAACACATAATAATAAAGAAAAAATTATTTATTAAAAAAAAGGAATAAGACAGAAGTGACTGGAAAAAAAAAGAAATGGGATAGATAACAGTGAGGCATAGATCCTGTTGCTTCAGCTTCCAGATCTCAAGAATTCCCAGGCCTGCCAGGTGATGGTGGTGCATGCCTTTAATCCCAGCACTCGGGAGGCAGAGGCAGGCGGATCTCTGTGAGTTCAAGGCCAGCCTGATCTACAGAGTGAGTTCCAGGAAAGACGCAAAGCTACACAGAGAAACCCAGTCTCCAAAAACTAAAATAATAGACCAAAAAAAGAGATGACATTCACTCTTAGGAAATGAAATGCCTAAAACTTTATGAAAATTCATTATGAGAAGTAACTAGTAGTATCAGTCAGTTCACTGAGCCATGAAAAATGATAGCATTAAATAGTTGACATTATTTTAACTACTTTTGGGGAATGATCTATTATTTACTGGTGGGTTGTAAATGTAATATCTTGCCTTCTTGTATCTGAATTTGCAATATTTTCTATTCTGTTTAATGGCATCCTTCACTTTACTACAATTTCTAGGATGGCACAACACAAGGCAAACAGTTTGTATTCACTACATTGAGAGTTAGGCAATATACAAGTGAATGAAGTAACTTTGCATGTTTAAAGAGTGATAGAGTTAGGAACCTGGAGAGGAAGGCTGGAGACAAATCCTGGGCATCCTTGTGAACTAAGCTGAAGCAGTTTAACCTTATTTTGAAAGTTACTTGGATCCATAAAGGGATTTAGCTAATGGAGTGCTAATACTGATTCATACTTAGTAAGATCATAACAGTAGTAACAAGATAAGAATAAGGAGTATATGCCAGGTGGTGTTGGCACATGCCTTTAATCCCAGCACTTGGGAGGCAGAGCCAGGCCGATCTCTGTGAGCTCAAGGCCAGGCTGGTCTACGGGGTGAGATCTAGGACAGGAACCAAAACAACACAGAGAAACCTGGTCTCAAACTCCCCCCCACAAAAAAAAGAATAAGGAATACAGGTAGGTAATCTGAAAATGGTAACATGGTCTAAAGATGTGCCAGTGAGATTTCAAAAACACATAGTAGAATACATAATATAGAAATTTTGCATAATATATTTAATGGTGCTCATTTACTAAATGGGCTTTTATTTATAACAAAATAAGTTAATTACATCTCTACATATGTCACTTTAGGACAATTTTTACAAGTTTTTTATTTGACTTTTATATTATCTTTGTAATTACTGATTATTTCTCCCAGGCAGCAATCAGTCCCAGTAATACAATATCTTAGAACTAAGTAACTGCCATATGTATTCATTTCTTGTGATCTCAAGGATTTAATAGAATTGAGCACACTCAGCATGACAATCTTTCAGAAGTGAATTTTCTAATTACCCACACATCTTCTAAAGGGAAATGTCCCGTTTCCTTACAAGTGTTTCTTCAAACATTATTATTGTGTAATCTTAGATTTTCACTGTTCAGAATAACTATTCTTTACTAGAGCTATCCCGCAACATGACTTACTTTACATGTTTGCAGTTGTTTTCAATAGGAACTTTCATGAAAGCTTATGGATGAGGTAGAAAGAGAGAATGTGAGGAGGAGAAAGGGATACAAAACAAAGGTAATTTTTGGAAATAAAACTAATCTTTGAACAAAATAGATCATAAAATAAATAATACTAGAATACTAAATGTGCGATTAGTAGACCTAAGAACCATAGCATATTCAATGACAAACACTCAGAACTAAGGGATATGACAAATACTTCAGGTCACATGCTGAATTAATCTAATCCTTGTGCTACAATAAACTATCATACTGCTATGGTTTAATATGAAATGTCTCTCATAGGTTTATGTGTCTGATCATTTGGTCCCAGGAGGTTCTTGTTTCAAAAGGCTGTAGAGCCTTTAGGAGGTAGAGCCTTGCTAGAAAAAGTGGGTCACTGGTGACAGGTTTTGAGGTTTTATAGCTCAATCCCACTTCCTATTACTGTCTGCTTCCTGACTATTGACCAGCAGCCTGGAACTCTTGGCACTGTACTTTCCATGCTATGATGGATTGTATCATTTCCAGTGTGAGCTAAAACAAACCCTTTCTCCTTTTGATCAAGTATTTTGTCATAACAAGGAGAAACATACTAACATACTACAGACAAAGTAATTTATAAATATTGTCACAAAGTTCTGGAGTCTGGAAAGCTAATGATAAAAACACTGAGAATTAGTATCTGGTGATGACCCATCTCCAATACACAATGTATTTTCATTTCATAGTCACAAAGTCAAGGGAGTATGGTTTCTTTCTCTAGCTATATTCAGTCCTTTTCTGAATCAATCCTTATCATATTGCAAAGAGCTTGCCATATCCTTGCATGGCTCCAGGGATGAATCCAACTGGAGTGGTAAGGGAATGAAGAAAAGACAGACACACAGACCTGTAGAAATATTTGAGTTCAGTTGGACTGAATTCTTTGATGGAGAAACCCAGAGCTCTTTAAAAGAAGCCATCAGGGAAATGCAAATCTAAATGACTATGAAATTCCATCTTACACACCTGCCAGAATGGCTAAGATCAAAAACATTAATGACAGCCTATGTTGGAGAGGATGTGGTGTAAGGGGAACACTCTTACACTGTTGGTGGGAATGCAAACTTGTATAGTTGCTTTGGAAATTGGTATGTCGGATTCTCAGAAAATTGGGAATTAATCTACCTCAATACCCATCTATACCAATCTTGGTATAACCCAAAGGATTCATATACCACCAGGACACTTGCTCAGCTGTGTTCATAGTAGCATTATTCACAATAGCCAGAACCTGGAAACCACCTAAATGTCCCTCAACTGAAAAATGGATTAAAAAAAAATCTGGTACATTTACACAGTGGAGGATTACTCAGCAGTAGAAAACAATGACATTGTGAAATTTTCAGGCAAATGAATGGAACTAAAACAATCATCTTGAGTGAGGTAACTCAGACCCAGAAAGACAAACATGCTATATACTCACTCATTACTAGATATTAGCTGTAGAGTAAAGGATAACCAGGCTACAATCCACAGACCCAGAAAAGCTAGGCAACAGGGAGAGCCCAAAGAGAGATGCATGGATGTTCCTGGGAAGGGGAAATAGAAGAGATCTCCTGCATAAACTGAGGGCTGGGAGGGATGCAGGTATCAGAACATGAGGAATATGGTTGGGCAGGTTGGGAGCAGGACAGACGGAGAATAATGAAAGAGATATCTTGATGGGGGGTATTTTGGAGTTATGGAGAAACCTGGTGCCAGGGAAACTCCCAGGAATCCACAAGGATGACCCCCGCTAATACTCCTAGCGTTAGTGAAGAGGGTGCCTGAATTGGCCTTTTCCTGTATTCAGATTAGTGAGTGATTGTCATCAGAGAACATTCATCCAGTAACTTGCGGAAGCAGATGCAGAGATCCACAGTAAAGCACTGGACCAAGCCCCTGGAGTCCTGTTGAAGAGAGAGAGGAGGGATTATAGGAGCCAGTGGGCTCAAGGTCATGACAGGCGGACCCACAGAGATGGCTGACCTGAACTTCTACAAGTTCAGGGACTCTGGACTGACAGCTAGAAAGCCTGCATGGGACCAACCTAGGCCCTCTGCATGTGTGTGTCAGTTGTGTATCTTGGTCTGTTTGTAGGGCTCTTAGCAGTGGGATCAGGACCTGTCCCTGGCACTTGAGCTGGCCTTTGGGAACCCAATCTCCAAGTTGGGTTGCCTTGCCCAACCTTGATGCAGGGATAGGAGCTTGTTCCTGCCCCAATTTCGTGTGCCATGCTGTGTTGACTCCCATGGGAGGCCCAACCCTCTCTGAATGGAGACAGAGGAGGAGTGGATGGGGGTCGGAGGGAGGTGGGGTAAAAGAATGGGAGAAAAGGAGAGAGGGGAAATTGTGGTTGATATGTAAAATCAATGAAAAATAATAATAAAAAATTAAAAAGAAGCTCATCATATTTATTATATAGAGTTTAATAGGGACTCAGGACTTTTGCATACAATTGAACAAGCAGATGTATTATTACATACAGATAAAATGGCAGGGCTTATGGTATACAGCTACATCAAAGGAGTCAGGGTTAGCTAATGATGATAGGAACCATTTCTGTACGGGAGAAGTCTTCAGGCAGGAAATACTCAATATGGGAAAAGGAACAGTTCCTTCATACACTATCAACATCCACACTCTGATTCCCAAGGAAGGATTTGACATCCCTCTGATCCATACCCTGGGGTGGTTATAGGGAGAGACCTTGCCATTTCCACATGGGTCTGAGGCTAGGGTCCTTGTCATGGCCTTGCCCATGTCAATAATACACTTTAACTCAGGACTGCACTCACTCAGGACAATTTCATACAAGAACTCTTTTTTCATTGGCTTCACCTTCTAATATCATCACCTTGCGCATTAAGGTTTCAATATATGAATTTGGGGAGGATATAAACATTCAGGTAACAGTATTTATCCAATTACTAGCTTCCTCCCTATTATCACATTCGAACCCTAAGTGTTTAAACAATGCCTTCAGCTATAGGAACTACATATCCAGTTTCCCTTTGAGCTGGAAGTTATGTGAGAAAGCTGTTATGTAGGACTTCTGAGAAGTTTGTTTAAAAAGGTAAAATTGACCTATATCATTTGTACAGAGAGAAGCATAAGAGATCAATCTCGAAGCAGACAGCATGGTCCTATAGCCCTTATAATCTTCCTGACCCCTCTTCTGAGATGTTCTCTGGGCCTTAGGTGTAGGAGCTGTGTTGTAGATGTGCCAATTGGGCTGGGCTCACCATGGCCAGTTGTTCTTTGAAAACTGACTGGTTGAAACACTGTTTAAATTGGGGCTTTATTTCCTATGGAAGTGCAGAATCTCTGTTGCAAGGAAAAAAGCTAACATCTAACAGCATTACTGTTTCTAAAAGTTAAGAATGTCAAGAATCACACAGGTCCAGTGTCACACACTTTGTTGCTAGCACTCAGGAGTCAGAAGCAGGCAGATGTCTGTGAGTCTAAGGCCAATCAGGTCTATATAATAAATTCTAGACCAGTCAAGGTTACATAGTGAGAACCTGCCTCAAATAAATAGGTAGACAGACAGACAGACAGATGGATAAATAGATCAATGGAAAGAAAAGAAGAGGGATAAAAATGAATAGAACAGAGACTAGAAAAGAATGTGATTTGAGAGAAGGGATGCCAAAGAGTAAGGGTTAAAAAGAGTGGAGGATGGAAAGGCAGGGTAGAGATGGAAGCATAGGGAAGTCTATCTAACACTATGACCTTTGAAAATATCAAATGAAAACATACTGCCGTGGAAGCTTCCTAAAATATATACCTACAAAAGTACAATAGGCATTTAAATAGAGTAACACTATAATGGATGGTGGGAAACACTTCTCCAAGACACCTAGGCTATCATATAAAAATCCTGATTTCAGATATGGGTTGTTCCTTTACTAGCTATTGGTCAGTGGAGTCCTCTCCCAAAACATTACCAGCTATTTCCTTTACTCTTGATTACTCTTCAGAACTTGATATAAGATCTTATTGCTGAAGACACCAAATACTTGAGTCATAAAGCTTGGAAAAGTCAAGCTAGTACACACTTGGAAGCTTAATCTATACTGGCTAGCTTTCACAGTGCTAAAAGTGTCTATGAATGGTACTAAGGAAAAAAAGTAACAAATGATCTTACACCCACCAGTATACACGTGAACTATAATGATAACTGGCCTGGTAAGACATTGCCATTGGTAAAACAATGTCATGAATGTTATGGAAGTAACCTGCTATTTCTGGTCATCTTTGTACTTGATCTTAGCTACAGGGCTAGGAAATTATCTCTGCTCATTTTTAAAGCCACAAAATGTAGTTCATGAGTGATACTATTAACTGGAAAAAATTAGAAACAAACAACAACAAAAAAAAACCTGACTGGTTAGATCATAAGCCCTAGGAGAATCTAGCACTATTGTTCTGCTAAATGGACATAGTAATAAATGGCTTCCTAAGCTCTTGTCGTTATACTCATAGTTAAGTGCATCTCAACGCTCATCAGAGAATCTCCTTTTTGCAGTAGATGAAGATTAATACAGAGACATACAACAGGTCAATAAGAGACTGAATTTCTCAGCATTAAATGGGACATCTATAACACACACACACACACACACACACACACACACACACACACACACACACGCCCACCCTAAGGATCAGGGATCATATTGGAAGAGGGGGCAAAAAGATTCTAAGATTTTTTTTTTCCAGAGCTGAGGACTGAACCCAGGGCCTTGCGCTTGCTAAGCAAGCACTCTACCACTGAGCTAAATCCCCAACCCCGATTCTAAGATTTAAATTGAATAAACATCTATAGGAAAACAGTATTTAACAGACACTATAGTATTGTTCCACAACTAAATTCACAGAGGCTGTGAGTGTATGCACAAGACTTGTACAAGTAACCCCAAATTCTACCATGGATGAATGAGGTATTTGTGAAGTTCCACCAATATCTGAGGAACTCTTGCAACTAATAGCTGTTGGAGGAGGGTGATTCAATTTTCTTCAGGGATACAGCCTTTGAGAGGCTACCTATGTTCCAGGTTCCTGCTTAGAGTTCCTATTCTGATTTCCTTCCATGATAGATACAAGCTTCAAAGTGACATAAATATTTGCTTTCCTCCAGCTGTTGTAGGTCATGCTGTTTATCACAGAAAAAGAAAGCAAACCAAGACAAGATACAGTTTATAAGATCATGTTATAGCTAGTCTTGTTGACTCCTCAAATGTCTGATCTGTTTAATTGTCCCCTTGGTTTAATCTCCTTAACACTTTTGAAGATCACTGGCCAGGTATAGTGATATTTTATTTGTATTGAAATGTGATTTTATTTGTATGTCAATAAAGTTGCCTTGAGGTCAGAGCAAGCCAGAGCAGAAGCCGAGCAGTAGTGGGGCACGCCTTTAATCCCAGCACTTGGGAGGCAGAGCTAGGCAGACCTCTGTGTGTTCAAGGACACAGCCAGCAGGGCAGACACACGCCTTTAATCTCAATACCAACCATAGACGACCTGGAGGTCTGTACAAACAGGCAGTGACAAGGAGGTCATGTGGCTGGGTTTACAACCAATGAGAAAACAAAACAGAAAGTCTTTAAATAGACAGGACGCACAGAAGTAGGTCTCTTGCAGAGAGGAAGAACCACAGAAGCAGTGAAGGGTAAGGTTTTCCGCTTTTGCTCTGACCTCGTGGTTTTTAACTCTGCAATCGGTTCTGTGTTTCTTATTTAACAAGCCGGATACATCTACATTTGGCGCCCAACGTGGCAAGAATTCATTAAAAAACCGCTTGCCTTGGCAGTGGGTCCGGCTTCCCGCCCGGGCGGGCCCGGCTCCTTAGCACAGGCTTAGCCCCGGCCTAACCTGGGCCTAGCTCAGCTTAGGACTCAGGCCCAAGCTACCTTAGCTACAAGCAGTTACAGCCGCAGCTGGAGTTACTTGCTTAAAAAGCCGGTACTACAAACAACTCAGGCCTTCGGGAGCTACCGCTAATTGCAGTAGCTACACGCAACTGCAGATAGGCTGCTTTTGGCTGAAACGCCAGCACACGTGTTCCGTTGGAGCTTAAGGAAGCCAGAGCCCAGGCTCGACTCAGCTCAGACCGGAACATTGAAGAGGTTGGATTCAAGCTTTTAGCCAGAACGTGGCTACGCTTTCTCTCTCTCTCTCTCTCTCTCTCTCTCTCTCTCTCTCTCTCTGGATTCCCACCTTAGACGCTAGGTAGCTGTTTGGAAATTCCCTCGTATTTCTACTGTTCTACGCAGAATTGGTAAGTCATTTATATCAGATATTTTAAAGGAAACTATTTAAAAGAGATTTTTTCCACATAAAAAAATGGGCTTTATGTGTACATTGGAAGAAAATTGGGCTTTGTTTGAAATTTTAGGCAGTATGGTAATGGAACAACTATATGAGAAGATTAATGTTGATCAAATTATGTACATTATTAATCTTCTTATCCTTATTTTACTATTTAAAAAGATGGTCAATTTAAGTGCCAGGATAAAAATTTCAGAAACACCTGTTAAACCTGTTAAAATGAATTATAGAGAAATTCAGATTCAGACAGAAGAAATTAACAGTGAAGTTGTTTCAGGATTGGATTATAAGGTTACAGAAAGAAAGCCTGTATTCACACAATCACCCTTAATTTATCCGGTAACCATACAACAGCAGCCTGGTCAAATGACTACACAAAATATTTGGACTCTAGTTGAAATGTTAGACTTACGAAGGTTTAAGGAGGCAATAGTATCTTATGGCATGCATTCTCCATATGTAAAACAAATGTTAAACTCCTGGTCAACTTATAATAGAATTATACCACAGGACTGGCGGGAGCAGGCACAGGCGGTTCTGGAACCCAGACAGCAGCTCCAGTGGCAAATGTGGTTCAAACAGGAAGCTAAAAACATAGCAAAACAATGTAGTGATAGAGGTATACAAATCTTCCAGGATCAGCTTGTTGGAGAAGGCCAATATGCTGCAATACAAACACAATGTTTATATGATATGCAAACTCTAATTCTATGTCGAATGGCAGCCTTGAATGCATGGGACAGAGTAGAGGAACCAGGGAAGAAAACTGAGTCATTTACAAAGGTTATACAGGGCCCAAAAGAATCTTTCACAGATTTCTTACAAAGACTGACTTCAGCAGTAAAGAGAATGGTCCCAAATTCAGAAGCTAGCCAGATAATAATTGAATCTTTGGCTTTTGAGAATGCAAATGAAGCATGCAAGAGAATAATCAGGCCGTTAAAGGCGAGATCTGCACCCTTGGAAGATTGGATTAGAGACACGGTTAATGTTGAGGCTCATGATCATGATAATATGTGGGTAGGAGAAGCAATTTCAAGAGGTTTGAGGAATGTTAGATGTTTTGGATGTGGAAAGCAAGGACATTTGAAAAGGGACTGTAAACAGGGCACTTCTAGAAACAATGTTTCTTCAAGGAACAATGGCAACAGAATGCCCCTTCCTTCAGGAGTATGTAGAAGGTGTGGTAAGGGAAGACATTGGACCAATGAATGTAGATCAACAAGGGACAGACAAGGTAATACTTTGCCTCAGTCTTTGGGAAACTCCCAGAGGGGCCTCAGGCAGGCCCCTACAGTGAATCCAGTTCAGACCTTTTCCTGCAATCATAGAGGAGACCCCTACTTAGAGCAGTTAAATGACCAAATGCCTATTGGAATAAACCAGGCTACTCAGAGTAATGGAACAACTGAGACAGAGAGAACAGAAAATTCAGGAGAGACCATAAAGAAAATTTTTTGGCAAACTTCTATAAATGAACAAAGACCAAAATTAACAATAAAAATAAATGGTGTTTTGTTGTCTGGTCTGGTAGACACAGGTGCTGATGTTACCATAATTGCACCAGAATTTTGGCATCCATCTTGGCCTCTTCAGGAGGTAAATGTTCAACTGTTAGGAATTGGAACATTATCTCAAGTTAAACAGAGTGCAAGATGGCTCGAATGTATAGGCCCAGAAGGACAGAGAGGCAGATTAAAACCATATGTGGCTAACATAGCCATGAACCTGTGGGGTCGAGACCTGTTACAACAATGGAATACTCAGATTAACATCCCTCCAACCTCAGAAATAAATAATAAACTAGCACATGTTTCTGAGAGAAATATTAGAAGGTATTATTCTAATGAGTGGTCACCAGCCATCCATATTATACAAGAACAGGGCAGAAAAACTGATGATCTTCCAAAGGCACCAACAGCTCTACCTTTAAAATGGTTAACAGACAAGCCTGTATGGGTTCATCAATGGCCTTTAACAACAGAGAAACTCCAGGCTTTAGAAGAGCTGGTAGAAGAACAGTTAAATGCTCAGCATATTGAAGAATCTACTAGCCCATGGAATTCTCCTGTATTTGTTATTAAAAAGAAATCTGGTAAATGGAGAATGGTAACAGACCTTAGAGCAATTAACAAAGTAATTCAGCCAATGGGCTCTCTACAATCTGGAATTCCTTTGCCTACTCTGTTACCTAAAGGATGGCCTCTCATAGTTATCGAATTAAAAGACTGTTTCTTTTCAATACCCCTACAAGTAAAAGACAGAGAAAGATTTGCTTTCACGGTGCCTACTTACAATAATTCTCAACTGGTTAGAAGATTTCAATGGAGAGTCCTCCCACAGGGAATGTTGAATAGTCCAACCCTGTGCCAATATTTTGTACAACAGCCCTTGGAAGTGATACGTAAAAAATTTCCTAAATCTATAATTTATCATTATATGGATGATATTTTACTAGCTGACTCAAATGCAGATACTTTAGAAAGAATGTTTGAAGAAGTAAAGAAAATATTGCCTGGCTGGGGATTACAAATTGCTCCTGAAAAGATACAAAGAGGAGATTCTATTAATTATTTAGGATATAAAATAGAGCTACAAAAAATTAGACCTCAAAAGGTACAAATTAGGAGAGATCGCCTACAGACTCTTAATGACTTTCAAAGATTATTTGGGGACATTTCTCATCTACGAACTATTGTTGGGGTAAAAAATGATGAACTGAATAATTTGTTCAAAACCTTAGAAGGTGACAAGGACTTAAATAGTCCAAGAGAATTATCACCTGAAGCTGAGAAAGAATTGGCATTGGTAGAAAAAAAGGTACATGAAGGACATGTAGATCGTATTGATCCAAAGCTGGATTGCATTTTGGTTATTTTACCTTCTAAGCATTCTCCTACAGGAATATTAATGCAGAGAGAAGATACTATATTGGAATGGATATTTTTACCAAATAAACCAAATAAAAAATTAAAAACTTATGTGGAAAAAATCTCTGACTTAATTTTGAAAGGAAAATTGAGACTTCGTCAATTAGCAGGAATAGACCCAGCAGAAATTGTTATACCTTTAACTAAAGAGGACATTGAAAAATTATGGACAGAAAGTGAACCTTGGCAAAGAGCTTGCAGTAATTTTTTGGGAGAAATTAACAGCAAATATCCTAAAAGCAATAGAATTGATCTTATAAAGAGAGCTGATTGGATCTTGCCTCGAATTGTACGTGAAAAACCCATATCTGGAGTTCGGACATTTTATACAGATGCCAACAAACAAGGAAAGGCAGGTTACAAATCAGAAAATTTAAGTAAAGTGGTTCAAAGTCCTTATAATTCAGTTCAAAAATCGGAATTGTATGCTATTCTGTTGGTATTAATGGATTTTTCAGAACCTCTCAATATAGTTACTGACTCTCAGTATGCTGAAAGAGTGGTATTACATATTGAGACTGCAGAATTTGTCCCTGATGCTTCAGAATTAACTTCACTATTTATTCAGTTACAAGATACAGTCAGGGAAAGGAGTCATCCTTTATATATAACTCACATCCGATCCCATACTGGTCTGCCAGGCCCTCTAGCACAAGGTAATGATGAGATTGATAAATTATTGATAGGAAATGTGCTGGAGGCCTCAGAATTTCATAAGAAAGATCATGTCAATAGTAAAGGTTTAAAAAAGGATTTTTCCATAACCTGGCAACAAGCCAAGGAAATTGTAAAGAAATGTCCTACTTGTTCCTTCTACAATTGGACACCATTACCAGCAGGGATGTAACCCAAAGGGTACTCAGAGGAATGAAATCTGGCAGATGGATGTGTTTCACTTTGCAGAATTTGGAAAATTGAAATATGTACACCATACTATCGATACTTATTCAGAATTTCAATGGGCAACTGCTTTGAGTTCTGAAAAAGCTGATTCTGTAATCACTCATTTGCTAGAAGTTATGGCCATCATGGGTATACCTGCACAAATTAAAACTGACAATGCTCCAGCATATGTCTCTATTAAAATGAAACAGTTTTTTTGCTTATTATAATATAAAGCATATTACAGGTATACCACATAATCCTACAGGCCAAGCAGTTATAGAAAGATCCAACAGAACTCTAAAGGACATGATAAATAAACAAAAAGGGGTAACAAAAACCCCCAGAGATAGACTGCACAATGCTCTATTAACTTTGAATTTTCTCAATGCTAATGAGAAAGGAACAACAGCTGCAGAGAGACATTGGTTAATAGAAAAAACAACAGAATTAAATCAGCCTATATACTTCAAGGATGTGCTGACCTCAGAATGGAAACCAGGGCATGTGTTACATTGGGGACGAGGTTTTGCTTTTGTTTCTGCAGGAGAAGATAAGCTGTGGGTACCATCAAAACTGATAAAGGTTCTATTTGAACAAGAGAGACCTCTTAATTAGAGGAGGTGATAGTTCATCAACCAACATGACCATCCAGTTTAAACTCACTTATAACATTAATACATGCCTTTTCATTTAATCAGATGTAACTTGTCAAAAGGGGACCTCCCCAAAATTAGTCTTGGGGAAGGGTTTTTGTTTTTGTCTTTTAGGAGAATGAAGGCTAAGGAATCTGAAGAACACTGGACAAATGAGACAACTGAAGAAAAAGGACAAATCATCTGTCCCAGGAAAAAGAGTAAAATGGCCTATTGGTATATCATCTACAAAATTTCATAAATCTTTCTAAATGTTTGTTTCTGCTCTTCTCTAAAAAATTAATACTCTTAGTCTTCTTGTAGTCCCAGTTCAATTAAAGCTTCAAGCTGATTTTGGAGTTGGAGAATGGCTCTCTCCTCCTTTAAACTCAAGCATGTTGTTGAAAGGAAAATGAAAACTCCCTGTATCATACCAGAAGAGCCATCTTCTGACATGGGACAGGAGAAAAACCATATTAATTAAGGGACTATTCTATTACTAATCTCAATTCTTTGACTCTATTCTGATTCTTTAAACTTTTCTTAAAGTATGAATTTTATATCAAAATTCACAAGATATATATATTAAACTTTGTTAAGATAATAATGGTCATATGAGTACTAATTAATTTAGAGAAAAGGCTTTGATTAGCTGCCTATACATGTCTTTGTGTTCGAGTCTCTTTTCAGTTTTCTGCAGGAAATCACGGCCAGGCCTAACATCAACTGAAATCTCCAGGAAGAAGATGGGGCCCCACAACGACAATTCCACGTGGAAAATAATATCACTAAGCTGACAAACATCATCTACAGATCAGCTTTGGACTACAAAGTGCTTAGAGCAATTCTGAGATGGCTAGCTGAGATGATCCAGTTTCAAAGACTGCTTGAATAAGGACTTGAGATAAACCCTGAACTTTGGCATTATGGATAACAAAGAATATAGTTATCTTTCCTAGAATTTGTCAATTAACCCAAAATTTTTCTTTTCAGAATAAAGATAACTTCGCCCATACCCAGCAGGAAGCAATTTTAAGAATTCGACACCCACATTCCCAAAGGGGTGGTGTGGGGTGGGTGGTTTTTTTGGTCTTTTTATGGGTATTGGGTCTGGGATAGTTTTCATTGTTTAGGAGGGTTGGTTACAAGTTGTTGTTAAGGGTTAGGAAAAGGGCTAGGCAAAAGGTGCTTGTTAAAAAAAAAAAAAAAGAAGAAAAAAGAAAAAGACAATTACTAGTTTTAAATACTTTACATTCAATTGGATTGTTTTATATTGTATACAAATTATTATTATTGAGATTGAGATTGTTAGAATATACCATATATGTATTTCTAATCTTGTTCGAGATATTGTATTTATACCATTCATTTAACAATGTAATGCAATTTGCTAATCCTTGAATGTTAGTATTACCAACTATTAGGATATATAGCAATGAAAATTAGTGGTTAGACATTACAATTGAACTTGTAGTCATATTAGGTGTGTTTTCAAGATCAAACAGATATATTTTAGATAGACAGGTCATCTTCAAACCCTTCAGAGATCTACAGAATATGGCATTTAAAATGTTTTAATAACTTAAGAATTTTTCTTTTTTGCTATGATTATGAGACATGACGGCTCCTGGCAGTACCAATCTACTTCAGAGAAAATATGGGCATTGAAGAAACTGCATATGGAGCTAACTTTCATTGTGGCAAAAGTCAGCCACTGGACAACAAAGTATCCTCGAATCAACTGCTGACAAACAGGACAGACAGGACATGAAACCAAGGACTACCAATTCTTGCCAAAACAAGTGTGGTTGTGGCTTTAACAAAAGGCATATTCTGAAGCCAGGACAATATGGCACCATCCCTGAAGTCAGTGACCTTTGCAATCTGTAAAAGGAACCGTGCCCTTTTCTTCGAAGGCAGCTGAACAGGGAGTGGGCCAATGGCTTCTGATATGCAATGGAACAGCAGATGAAAGTTATTCTTGAAGAATAACTAAGCTCACCTCTCTCAATAGTAGACTGGCGTTTAATAGAGAGATGTGGAGAAGAACAGGATGCCAAGATGAAGCCACATATACACAGCCAAGAAAAATGGACAGCTGAATTGAAAAGACATCAATAATTTCCAGAATTTAAAATCCTGAATCATGACATGACACTAATGGAATTCAGGTGTTTCTGGTACATGGAGTGCTCTCACCAAATGTGAGGTCAAACTGTTGACCTTGTATACATCTTAGTTCACAAAAGAGTCTGTCAGATACGCTAACCCTGTAGGCTGAAGATGATGCCCCAACACTGTGGAGAAACCTCAGGTGACTGTCCAGGCAGCTGGCTGTTTCTGTCAACTCACATTTTTTTTTTTGAAGCTGTTTGCATGCACTTCTTGTTTTTATTTTTTATTAGGTAGTATTATTTCCTTCTTGGTTCTCTGAGGGAGTTGAAGATCAGTTAGTTATAGTTATAATTATCTTTGTTAAGGATTTCAGAAAAACTCACTAAGAGCTGTAAGTGTATAAATTTGAAAGACGTTATAAGACAGTTCCGTTAGCTATATAAGTTAGGATAAAAAGTGAATCAGGTACATTCTGGACTTACCAAAATAGGATAGATAATGGAATTATTTTCTCTGAATTTGTCAAATACAAATGGACTAGACATTGTTTAGGTATTTATTGTTTGTATATATGGTATATATAGTTATTGTACTTTTGTATATAGTTTTTCTTTTATTAGTTATAACTTTTTCCTTTTTTTCTTTTTATTAAAATAGAAAAGGGGAAATATAGTGATATTTTATTTGTATTGAAATGTGATTTTATTTGTATGTCAATAAAGTTGCCTTGAGGTCAGAGCAAGCCAGAGCAGAAGCCGAGCAGTAGTGGGGCACACCTTTAATCCCAGCACTTGGGAGGCAGAGCTAGGCAGATCTCTGTGTGTTCAAGGACACAGCCAGCAGGGCAGACACATGCCTTTAATCTCAATACCAACCATAGACGACCTGGAGGTCTGTACAAACAGGCAGTGACAAGGAGGTCATGTGGCTGGGTTTACAACCAATGAGAAAGCAGAACAGAAAGTCTTTAAATAGACAGGACGCACAGAAGTAGGTCTCTTGCGGAGAGGAGGAACCGCAGAAGCAGTGAAGGGTAAGGTTTTCCGCTTTTGCTCTGACCTCATGGTTTTTAACTCTGCAATCGGTTCTGTGTTTCTTATTTAACAAGCAGGATACATCTACACACAATAGCCCGAAATTTGTCTGAAACCCTGAGCAAAAATAAGCCTTTGCTCCCTTGGGCTGTTTTTTGTCACATTTTTGGTCACAACAGTGAAAAATAATATACAAGTTAACGTGTATTTGACATTTAATAAATCATTAAAATTCCATTCACCTTTTTCTTACCTGTATGAATAATTCCTACCACTTCCTTCCACATTACGCCAAGCTGAAACAATCCCCACATCTCAATTTCTCCTTGGACAAGAGACTTGTTCCTTTGGAATTAAGTTTACCTTCACTTACACTATCAGATTGTTGAAAGACTTAATCTGTTACATTGTATATTATTAATATTTTATTTTATAATAATGCAGGTTCAATACTCTTTGTGTATTTTCATACCCCAAATTAAAGCAAAAATTGCAGTGATTCATCATTATCAAGCAAAATATAAACATATCCCTAAACCTGAACTCCAACTAGATATTGAATACTAAAGACAAAGCAATGAAAGTTGACTGAAAAGATTGGGTCTGCATAGGTGTATGACACCTTCGGGCTGAGAAAAATCCTGAAACAAAGTAGCCACCCCAGGCAGTAATGGAAAATGCATCTAGTCATCACAGGGCATCTGTCATGAGGAGATTAAGGATTTTTAGATGTTAATGCATTTGAAATTGAGATATGGACTGTAACCTGCAGAAAAGCTTTCAGAGATGATATTTTGTTCTCCTCCCCCGCTTAAAATAGACTACTTTGTTGCTTTATTATCTTATTTAATACACTTTATGTTGCATACCAAAACCAGTTCTAAAGATAAGTAATTAGAGGAGAAAATGTGTTTCATAAGCTATAGTCATGACTGATTTAAAAAACCCAAGAAACACAAGTATGTTAACATTTGGCTTCAGGTAGATGAAAAATCTATTTTTCATTTAATTTGACTAGTTTGACTAGTATTTTTCTTACATATTGGGCAAATACTTAATAGTTTCCCCTAAGCACGGAGGATTTTGTATTTGTATTTGAATATACACATATGAGTATATGTATTTGAAGAAAACTCTGCAATTTCTTCTTTGCTTGTGTGGATGTCAGTTAAATATGGAGAAACCTGCTCTGAAATGTGCTTGAGTCAGACACTTAGAAATCCAAAATATAAATACAAAAGTCTCAATTCAATATAGTATGTAGTGATTGAAAAGAGCATAAATGCCTTAATAGAAGTGAATTATTCTGTGTTCTTTGACTATGTATAATATATTGAAATTTAAGATCATGTTATATAGTATCAAAACTCAGAAGCTTTTAAAATATTCCCAATACAATCTGTTAGTAAAACATTTGTATTGCTTACCATGGAAAGGGAGATCACCACATTGACTGCAGCTTGGTCTTGTCTCAGATGGGTACAAATAGGGGTAGAATGATTTTTTTTAAAGACATTTAAGTTTGTCTAACATTGTTCGTCAATGTGGTAGCTATTAGGATTAATTAAGGAATATTATCTATTTGTTCAGAACATTGTGTATAATGTACATATTTGTTCAGACTCACAGAGCTAGCAAGTCTCAAAACTAGAATTTAAGCATGTGAACCTTGGTTCCAGAATTATTTCTTTGAACAAACTAGCTAGCTACCTTTATCCTCTTATGGTGGCGTGCCACATGTATACACGCACAGAAAATTTACATATTCGATACTTTCCCCCATTTTAAAATATCATGTCTTAAATATAGCTCTTCAGGCTTCACCATTCTGAAGTATTCAGCTCTATCCTTAAAGAAATGTCCTTAGAGTTTTCTATCTAAGTGAAGCACTTGAGGTAGAAAATAGAAAGCTGCAGACTGCTGCCTCCAGTAAAGCGACAGTTAGAGTCATAGGCTTGCTTAGCTGAGGCTAGCCCTGGCACTAGGGAAAGAAGTACTATTGGTTAAAGCACAGCATCTACTGCTTCCTGGGTGGATGTCTGGATCCTGGTAGAAAGAGGTTTCCATTGATGAAATGCAAACAGGAAGTCTTCAAACTGAAATAGTGAAAATTCACACAGAGAAGTCAAAGCAGTACTACTTGGCAACAAGGAATGACAAAAAGTTGGAGCTTGAGACAAATCCTTGCCACGCAACAGAGCTGTCTGAGGTGGACATTCACCATGTTCCTTCAGAGACAGAGGACTGTTATGTACGGCAGCCAGTCAGAACAGAACAAGAGTGACCAGACATGGCTCTCAAGTCTACGAGTAGTAGGACTGTGATAATAGTCACTGTGTGGTATGAGCTGAAGGACAGAAAGACTAGGAGAACTTGGTACTTGGCATGACTGTAAGTAAGACTGTTCCCATGTTGCCATGCTGGCATTTGAATACTCCTGAATCACTCACAAGAAGGTGGCAAATAACTGAGTTAGAAGGACTTTATAGAGAACTTAAACTTCAGTGTATTTCATGTCAGGAAATTATTTTTCTCCTAATAAAAGTTTAGCTTCCAAATATTTGCTCACAAACACTCTAAGGCTAAGGCCAGTGGTTGGGGAAAAGCAAGAAGGGAATGGAATGGCGAGGGGACCTAGGAGAGGAAAGGAGAAGACAGGATGGTGGAGATGGGAGAGGAGAGAGAGATTCTAAGTCTGCATATCTAGATCTGAGTTAGCTTTGCTTTAAGAATTAAGTAAACTCAAGGCAAGGCAATGGCTCCTTAATAAAGAGCACAGTCTTTGCTTCATTGTGAGCTACAAATGTTCTACAATTGTTTGAAAATCATTTGGCTATGCTGACAGATAACATTCTTGATGAGGAATAAAATGTTTTTTTTACTCCAGAACTAATTAATGTAATCTTTAAAATATATAAATCCCGTGGTGAGCTCAAATAATTGTAATTGAAATGTGGACCCTGCCAAAACTGAGAAAATTAAAGTTCAAACAAAATCTGTTAATATAGTTAAATTAAAAATAAAAACAAAAAGTAAGGAAAAGTCAATTAACGTCTGGAAAGAGAATTTGATGTTTAGAATGAGGAGATCACATTAGGCAGATATCAAATTAACACTTTGAATTAAGATGTTCTTGCCCAGCTGCCTTTCTCTTGCTGGGACTAAAGTTATTTCAGAGCAATGAAGCAGTATGTTATAAATGGCATGGTTGTGTTCCCTAACTATTCCACACTGGGGTCATAAAAATCCTCCAAGGAGTCTTTAGCAGCTTAGAGATAATTGGAAAGAAGGTAAGGAATTTATAATCATATCACAAATCTTTTGGGGGGTGTTATATATAGATACACATATATAGAAATACACATACTAGTCAATGATGGAGTTTGAGATTGATATACAGAAATACGCATTTTTTTATACAACCCCTATTCCATCACCTTTCTCCTTTCATCAAGTGGCTCAATAATTCCATTTAAAAATATATTAGAGTCATGAGGTATAGGATACAATCGAAAACCTTTTAGATATACATATCTGTATGACACCTAAAAATCTGGTAGATTCTGGTAAGGTAGTGGAAAAAAAAACATAACCAGACAAATTAATTTTTGTTTTGTTTTATTTTAAACCTGAACTGACCCATACCTAAATTAAGTTAGGTATGCAGGTACTCCTACATTCTTACTAAATCCAGGAGATGAGATAAATTCATTTTAGTTTCTTCGAGATGTTACTATGTGATTTTCACTTTTCATATAGTTGTTTTAACATAAGTGTTGTCATAGCCTCTTGCCATGCATTATTATGAGTTCACGCTGGGAGCAATTTCTGCAGACACACTACCATAAAGGGGTTACAGTATATCAGTATAGATGGATCTGTCCTTACTTTGTTAGCCAGCCAGCCTGGAGTAATTTTGAGAATCAGATATAGACCCTGGTTGAACTGTTGTCCTGTCCCAAGACAGGCTTCAAAGTCTTCATTCTGTTGCACAACCTTGAGAGTACCACTAGAGTTCAGAACACCATCATGGCTGCCATTGCCAAATGACAACATTAATAAGATACCTGAGTTGAGACAGCAATCAGACATGAAGATGCTTCCAGAAACTTATAATTGGCACTGACATGGACATACAAAATTCATATAGTTTTGATTATTCTGGTTTCTTAGCACAAGCAAAAGAAATTGAGTCAGGAAAACAAAAACTTATAGAATTAATTTGATATCTTTACATTGAATCCACTAAGAAAGCAAAAGGGCACAGATTAGGGAAAGATGTGGAATACATAGAATAATTTACTGTCAGTTACTATATTTGGAGATCAAGCTGATAAGATGAACAGTTAACAAATGCATTAATTCATCTAGCAAATATTTACCATGATAAGCTTGAAGCTACTAGGGTGAGCAAATGTAGAAGAGGTCATTCCTTCAATCAAATTACAGAATAGTGTGGATACAGACTTTCAATGTGATGGTCAATATTGATAATGCATCATAATTTAGAATCATCTAGGAGATTGTGATGGAATGTTCCATTTTGGGTTAGTTTCTGGGTATGACTTTCTTTCTCTGGGTTGCTTTCATCAAGTAGTTTGTCCCAGCAAGGAGAACAATAACAATACATTTATTGAATGATTGCTTTGATGAAAGAAACACAATTCTGTGGATGTGGTACAAAGAAAGGTGAACAAGAATGAGGGTTAGCAAAAGTAATTTAATGCCTGAAAGATGACTGTACTAAACCCTGGTTTAGGCTGGAATTAAAGTTTGTCTAACACGTTAGTCCTTTCATTAATCATCTCTGTAAAAAAATGTTTTTGCACTGACTTAGGTCCAGTGTGGCACCTAAAAGCTCTACATATCAACTAGTGAAAACATTTCCTTCTTTATATTAAAAAAAAAATATTTGTTGTGGCTACTGAGTTGGCTTAGCAGTTAAGAGTACCCTGGCAGTAGGATCAGGATCCATCCCTGGTGCATGAGCTGGCTTTTTGGAGCCCACTACCTATGGTAGGACAACTCGCACAGCCTTGTTGCAGGGGGAGGGGTTTGGACCTACCTCTACTGAATGTACCAGGCACTGCTGACTCCCCATGGGAGGCCATACCTTCCTGTAGGAGAGAATGGGGGCTGGGTTCGGGGGCTGGGAGAGGCTGGAGGGGCAGGAGGAAGGAAGAGGGGGATCTGTGCTTGGTATATAAAATGAATTAAAAATGTCTTAGCTAAATAAAAAGAGTACTTGTTGCTCTTGTGGAAGACCTGGTTTCAATTCCCAGCACCCACATCTTTGCTTGCAACTGTCTATAACTCCAATCCTAGGGAATCCAAGGATTCTTCTGAACTTCTCAAGCACCAGGCACATGTATTAGTTACACATAAATACACACAGACTAAATGCCTATATACATAAAATAATGAAATAAATACATCTTTTTCAAAAATTAATTTATATTTTAAATGGAAAGTAAAGTCACAATCTTAGTTTTCTGTTGCTGTGAAGAGACATCATAATCAAGACAACTTATAAAAGGAAGTTTATTGGGGGATTTCTTAACATTTCAGAGGGTTAGTGTCCATGATGATCATGGCAGGAAGCATGACAACAGGAAGGCAGGCAGGCATATCTCTGGAACAGTAGCTAAAAGACTTTGTACTGATCCACAAGTTGGAGGCAGAGATAGCTAACTGGAAATGGAGTGAGTTTTTGAAACCTCAAAGCCCACCCCCAGTGACACACCTCCTCCAACAAGGCCATACTTCTTAATTCTTCCCAAACAGTTCCACCAACTGGGGGACAAGCATTCAAACATGTAATCCTATGGGGACCATTCTCATTGTCGTTGTCAAACTACCACAGCCTCTTTATGATATGCTATGAGATAATTTCAGAAATAGACTGTGAATCATTCATACTTTGGCACTATTAATACATATGAATAACTTGAAAATACTTAGCTTTCAAATTCATGGTTCAAACTTTAGGGGTTAGAGATATGTATGGCTCAGTGGTTAAGCTCATGTACTGCTCTTTCTGAGGACCTGAGTTCATTTCCCAGCCCCCACATCAGGTAGCTCACAAACACCTGTAACTCCAGCTCCAGGGGCCTCTGTAGACACTTACATTCATGTGACCATACAGATACACAGAAACATACATATAATTTAAAACAACAAAAATAATCTTTCTTCAAAGTTTGCTTTTTTTAGGACTAATCTGTTTTCTAGATTAGAAATCAAAACATGAATTTATGTACAGCTGATGATTATTTTGTAACTTCTCCATCTGCAAGTACAAAACTAATTTGTTTTGCAAAGGGACAAATACAGTAGCTAAAAATCCAAGTCCACATATCCCTTATGTGGAAAAAAAGCACAACTTTATTTTGATGATTTACATATTTTGTTAATTCTACTTGGCAATAGAAATCGATCTGAACCACCTCATATTCTTGCTTTTCCTTTCAGAGTTTAACTCAGTCACATTTTTATGGAGATTATATTTTGCAAACAAATGAGATAAGGACGTTTCCTTGAATAATAGATGCAGGATGGCAATCCCAACAGTTCTTGTCTGTTGACTGGTTCCCATGACTCATGGTATAGTTCTATTTTAGCTTGAATCCCTTTCTTTCTATGCCATTTATGGATGTACAGAACTGATATTTTTGTTCTTTTCTAACTACTAACATGAAGTTATTCTGTGATTCTTTGTGAGTCCTATTTTCCTAGACACATATCCAGTATATCATTTTGTTTTGTTTTTCTTTTGCTTTGCTTTTTGAGACAGGGTTTCTCTGTGTAGTTTTGGTTCCTGTTCTGGATTTCGCTCTGTAGACCAGGCTGGCCTCAAACTCACAAGAGAACCACCTGACTCTGCCTCCCAAGTGCTAGGACTGAAAGTGTGTGCCACCACCGCCCAGCCTCCAGTATAGCTTTTATGTATCTCTTTGTAGTAATATTTATTTCTAGATTCTCATAAGAAAGAGATTCCCAGTTCCTTGGGTTGTTGGATCCCAAGAACTATCTGAATTTTTCTTCTATTACCACCCTTAACCTGAGGTTAATCTTTGAAGCAGTGCAAGATGTGCAGAGTCAAGGAATCCCTGACTGAAGGTGTAAAGAGTAGATGATTCCCTGGATGAATCTATGTTGTTGGCATAGACGAAGCCATGTCAAGGACCGAGGCACATATGGGTTAGGCTTGGCATGGGAAAGCCTTCCTCTGTCCAAGTATGAATGTCTATGATCAATGTGTATGAAAACTAGCAAGTACAATTTCATCCTCCAAGATGTTTACTATCTGAGACAGCAAGCCTACAGAAACATCCTACCAAGACTAGCTAACTCCTCCTCAATGAGCTGTACATAGCAAACTTGCTGAGGTTTTGAATTGTGATGGTAGCTGCTCCAGCTCCATCAGAGTATACACAGCTAACCTGATCCCAGCATATATATATATATGTATCTGTTCCTTCTTCATTCCTTTCCTGCCCCAGTCAGGTTTCCATACTCAAACCAAGAGGGTTGGTTTCTTTGAAGCAATTATTCAGTGTTTTTCCTAGGGGTGTCCCACAATTCCACTGAAAAGTTTATCTTTTTAGTTTTGAGGTAGAAATAATTGTTAGTCAGTTTTCCTCAGCTCTATACCTATTAAGAATTGTCTAGAATCCTGGCTGTACCATGGATCTTTAACAAAGGAAAATGTTGAGGCATTGAGGAATTGTAGTATCAACATAACAATGCACTACCAGAGTCCATGCAGGCACCCAGAACACCATGTAAGACCACTGTTTGCAGATCATCAACACTTTCTTAGAGACCATCCACCCTTCTACCAACAGTCCTCCTACCCTCATCACCATACCCTGGCCCACAACTCAAGCAGAAGCCCCCTGCTCTACCAAAAGCCATGCCAGTTCCCAGAACCCCATAGGTCACACAGACCACCAGAACCTCAGCAGAGGCATCCTACAGAACCAGAGGACTCACCAGTCATTGGAACCTCAGGTCACACAGGCAAGAAGGCCAGAGAGGAAAAAGAAACCAAGAAGAAAAACACTCACCAAACAAAGACAAATTCAGAAATCAGCAACTAAATCTATAATAACTCCTAATCAAGATTCCTAGAAGTCAGCATAACAAGAATATCAACAATAGCCAGGGAAAGATGTCACAACCATAGCCCAGCTACATTGCATATATGTATATACAACAAGCCCTGAATGTTCTAGCACAGCTGAAGCACAGGAAAACAACTTTAAAAGCAACTTTATGAATATGATAGAGGTCCTTAAAAAGGAAATTAACAAATTCCTTAAAGAAATCCAGGAAAACATAAACAAACAATGGGAGAAAAATGAGTAAATCCCTCCAATCCCTCAAAGAAAGCCAAGAAAACACAAACAAAAATGTGAAGGAAATGAGTAAAACTGTTAAAGACCTGAAAATGGAAATAGAAGCAATAATCAAAACACAAATTGAGGGAGTTCAGGAGATGGAAAATCTAGGTAAGTGAATAGGAACTATGGATGCAAACATCACCAACAGAATACAAGAGGTGGAGGAGAGAATCACAGCCACAGAAGATACAATAGAAGAAGGTGAAACATAGGTCAAAGTAAACATTAAATCTAAAAAAAATTACTGACACAAAACATCTAGGAAATCTGGGACACTATGAAAAAACCAAGCCTAAGAATAATAGGAATAGAAGACAGAGAAGAATTCCAGATCAAAGGCCCAGAATAAGTTTTTAACAAAATCATAGAAGCAAATTTTCCTAATCTAAAAAGGAATATGCCTATAAAGGTACAAAAAGCTTACACAACACCAAATAGATTGGACTGGGAAAGAACGTCCTCTTTGCCACATAATTATCAAAACACCAAACATACAGAACAAAGAAAGAATATTAAGGGCTGCAAGGGAAAAAGAGAAAGTAACTTAAAAAAGGCATACCTAGTAGAATTACACATTACTCAACAGAGACTATAAAAGCCAGAAGTGCCTTGGCAGATGTCCTGTAGATTCTTAGAGACCAAAGATGCCAGCCCACACTATTATACCCAAAACTCTCAATCACCAAAGATGGAGAAAACAAGATATTCCATGACAAAGTCAAATTGAAACAAAATCTATTCACAAATCCAGCCTTAATAGAAGGAAAACTCTAACCCAAGGAGGTTAACTACACCAATGAAAACCCAGTAAATAAATAATCTCACAAGAGCAAAAACAAAAGAAGGGAAACACACACACACACACACACACACACCACACCACCACCACCACCACCACCACCACCACCACCACCACCACCACTACTACACCACACCACTGTCATCACGACCAACCACAAAATAACAGGAATTAGCAATCATTGGTCTTTGATATCTCTTAATATCAATGGACTCAATTTCCCAAGAAAACCAGTTAATAGAATGTATGCAAAAACAGGATCCATCCTTCTGCTACATACAAGAAATACACCTCAAAGACAGACATTACCTCAGAGTAAAGGGTTGGAAAAAGATTTTCCAAGTGAATGGACCTAAGAAGCAAGATGATGTAGCCATCCTAATATCTAACAAAATAGACTTCAATCCAAAATTAATCAAAAGAGACAATGAAAGACACTGTCTCAGTAAAGATCCACCAAGACAATCTTTCAATTCTCAACAACTATGTCCCAAATTCAAGGGCATCCATGTTTGTAAAGGAAACACTATTAAAGCTATCACACATCAACTCTCACACATTGATAATGGGAGACTTCAATACCACACTCTCACCAATGGACAGATCATCCAGACAAAAGCTAAATAGAGAAATACTAGAGCTAACAGACATTATGAACCAATGAACTAACAGATATCTACAGAATATTTTACCCCAAAATAAAAATGTTTATCTTCTTCTCAGCACCTCATGGAACCTTCTCCAAAACTGACCACATACTCAGTCATAGTCTTAACAGGTGAAAAAATGGAATAACCCCCTGTATCTTATTAGATAGCCATGGATGAAAGCTAGAGTTCAACAACAACACAAACTACAGAAAGCCTAAAAACTCAAGGAAACTGAACAACTCTCAATTGAATTATCACTGGGTGAAGGCAGAAATAAAGGAAGAAATTAAAGACTTCCTATAATTTAATGAAAATAAATACACACCATACCCAAACTTATGGAACACAATGAAACCTGTGCTAAGACTAAATTTCATAGCACTAAGTGCCTACATAAGAAACTGCAGAGATCTCATACTAGTAACTTAACAGCACATCTATAAGTTCTAGAACAAAAGGGAGCAAGCTCACTCAAGAGGAGTAGAAGGCAGGAAATAAACTGAGGACTAAAATCAATAAAATAGAAACAAAGAGAACAATGCAAAGAATCAATGAAACAAAGAGTTGATTCTTTGAGAAAATCAACAAGATAGTCAAACTTATCCAAACTAAAAGGCACAGAGAGAAGATCCAAATTAACAACATCAGAAATGAAAAGGGGGGACAAAAAACAGACACTGAGGAAATCCAAAAAATCATAAGGTAAAACTTCAAAAACCCATACCATACCAAACTGGAAAATCTAAAAGAAATGAGTAATTTTCTTGGTAGATATCACTTACCAAAGTTAAATCAAGATCAGATAAACAATTTAAAAAGACCTACAACCCCTAAGGAAATAGAAACAGTCATTAAAAGTCTCACAACAAAAGAAAGCCCAGGACCAGATGGTTTCAGTGCATAATTCTACCATACTTTCAAAGAAGAGCTAATGACAATCCAAATTATTCCATAAAATAGAAACAGAAGGAACATTGCCAAATTCGTTTTATAAAGCCACAGTCACCCTGATATCCAAACCACACAAAGACAAAACAAAGAGAATTACAGACCAGTCTCACTCATGAACATAAATGCAAATATACTTAATAAAATATGGGCAAATAGAATCCAAAAACACATAAAAATCATCCACCATGATCAAGTGAGCCTAATACCAGAGATTTAGGGATGGTTCAATGTATGAAAATCAGTCAATGTAATTCACCATATAAACAAACTGAAACAAAAAAGAAATCCACATGACCATCTCATCAGATGCTGAAAAAGCCTCTGACAAAATTCAGCAGCCCTTCAGGATAAAAGTTTGGGAGTGAATGGGAGGATATAAGGGACATACCTAAACATCATAAAGGCAATTTAGAGTAAGCTGATAGTCAACATCAAATTAAACAAAGAGAAACTCAAAGCAATTCCACTAACATCTGGAGCAAGAAAAGGCTATCCACACTCTCTGTAGCTACTCAATATAATAATCAAAGTTCTAGCTGGAGTAATAAGACAACTGTGAGAGATGAAGGAGATGGAAATTGGAAAGGAAGAAGTCAGAGTATCATTATTTGCAGATGCTGTGATAGTATACATAAGTGACTCAAAAAATTTCTACCAGAGAACTCATACAGCTGATAAATACCTTTGTAAAAGTGGCTGGATATAAGAATTACTAATAAAAAAATTAGCAGTCCTCTTACATAAAAATGACAAATGGACTAAGAAACAAATCAGATAAACAACACCCTTCATAATAGCCACAAATTATCTTGGGGTAGCTCTAATTAAGCAAGTGAAAGACTTGTATGACAAAAACTTAAAATCTTTGAAGAAACTGAAGAAGATATCAGAAGATGAAAAGATCTCCCATGCTCGTGGACCTGTAGGATTAACATAGTAAAAATGGCAATCTTACCAAAAGCAATCTACAGATTCAGTGCAATCCCCATCAAAATTCCAACACAATTATTTACAGAGCTTGAAAGGGCAATACTCAACTTCATATGGAAAACCAAACAAGCAAAACCAGGATAGCTAAAATAATTCTGTACAATAAGAGAACTTCTGGAAGCATCACCATCCTTCATTTCAAGCTGTACTACAGAGCTATAGCAATAAAAGCCACATAGTATTGGTATTAGAGACAGGTTGATCAATGCAATCAAACCAAAGATCCAGATGTAAGTCTACCTCAAGACCCAGCTACACCACTCTTGGGCATATACCCAAAGGACATTCTATCCTACCAGAAGGACACTTGCACAACCATTTTCACCACACCTCAACCAAAGAATGAATTTTTAAAATGTGATTCATTTACACAATGGAGCATTACTTGACTGTTAAAAACAGTGACCTCATAAAATATGCAGGCAAATGGAACTATAAAAGATCATCCTGAGTGAAGTAACCCAGAACAAGAAAGACAAACATGGTATGAACTCAATTGTAAATGGATATTAGCTGTAAAGTAACAGATAACCATGCTACAATCCACAGACCCAGAGAGGCTAAGGAGGACTCAAGGAGGGACACATAGATCTCCTTGTGAAGGAGAAATAGAATGTATTTTGTGGATGGATTGGGGGCATATGGTCATGGAAATGGGAGGGATCAGGTGGAAGAGTAGGAGAGATAGAGGTAGCTAGTACTGGATAGACATCTAGAATTGGGGAGCATTATGGAGGTAATGTAGAATAATGCAGTGAAAATGCCCTGGAATCTACAAGAGTGACCCTAGCCAAGTCTCTCACCGATGAGGGATATGGAGCCTGAGCTGGCCATCTTCTATAACATTCCAAGGCTCCTAACAGTGGGACTGGGACATCAACCCAGCCACAAGACCTTTCAGCCTACAAGATGTGATGGGGCAATGGGAGCACAGAATTTGTGTGAATGGCCAACCAATGACTGGTCCAACTTGAGGCCCATGCCAGAGAGGGAGCCCTTGCCTGATATTGCCTGGATTACTGGGAACCAGAGGAAGAATAGCTCAGAGACCCAAGATAGAACCATACACACTGGGGAAAAAGTCAATGAAATGATTCCTCATGATATTCTGCTATACTCATAGATTGGTGTCTAGAACAATTGTTACCAGAGAGTCAATAATCATCAACCAATGGGAACAGAGGCAGAGACCCACAGCCAAACATTAGGCAGAGCCAGGGGAACTGTGTGTGTAGGGGAGAGTGTCTCTGAATTTTTGTCCCCACTCTTGAGACCCTTACTTATCCTCCTACTGGGTTGCCACATTCAGCCATGATGTGAGGATTTGTGGCCAATCTTGTGTCTTGTTAGGCCATGTTGGGTGGATATCCCTGGCAGATCTCCTCTATCTTTTTTTTTCCTTTTTTGAAGGGAAACAGAGGAGAAATTGCTCTAGGACAGAGGGGAGGTGGGGGAAGTTAAAAAAAATTAATAGAGAAACCTTAGAAAAAGGAGAAAGAAAATAAATCCTACTCATCTAACAGTGAAAGGCAACACTTGTTACATGAATTGCTAAACAGTCTTATTAATAAAAAAAATAAAAAACCCAAATGTAGATGTAATTCTAAACGGTCTTATTAAATGAGAAACACAGAGCCAAATGCAGAGTTAAAAGCCCAGAGATCAAGTAGAAGCCAAGAGCTAAGACCACCTTATCTTACCACTCATGGCCATCCTTCCCCTCAGAGAGAGAGACCATTTTCCTGTGTCCTGTCTTTTTATTGCCTTTATGTTCTGCCTTCTCATTGATTGTAAACCCAACCACATGACCTCCTCATCATTGCCTGTCTATACAGACCTCCAGGTCTCTATGGTTGGTATTGAGATTAAAGGCCTGTGTCTCCATGCTGACTGTGTCCCTGAACACACAGAGATTATGCCTGTCATGTGATCGGGATTAAGGACATGTGCTACCACCGCCCAGCTTCTACTATGGCTTGCTATGAGTTCTGACCCCCAGGCAACTTTATATATTAACATACAAATAAAATCACATTTCAGCACAAATAAATATCACCATATTTCTCCTTTCTATTCTAATAAAAAGAAAAAAGGAAAAAGTTATAACTAATATAAGAAAAACTATATACAATAAGTACAATAACTATATACAATATATACAAGCAATTAACACCTAAACAATGTCTAGTCCATTTGCATTTGACAAACTCAGAAAAAATAATTCCATTATCTATCCTATTTTGGTAATTCTAAAATGTACCTGATTCACTTTCTATCCTAACTAATATTACTAACAGTAGTATTTTATAATGTCTTTCAGCCGGGCGGTGGTGGTGAACACCTTTAATCCCAGCACTCGAGAGGCAGAGCCAGGCAGATAGCTGTGAGTTCGAGGCCAGCCTGGGCTACAGAGTGAGTTCCAGGAAAGGCACAAAGATACACAGAGAAACCCTGTCTCAAAACAACAACAACAAAAAAAAAGTCTTTCAAATTTATACACTTACACCTCTTTAGTGAGTTTCTGTTCTAAAATTCTTAATAAAGAAAACCATAACTATCTAACCTTTAACTAACTATAACTATCTAATCTTCAACTCCCTCAGAGACCCAAGAAGGCAATAATATTACCTAAAAAAATAAATAAAAATAGGAAGTGCACGCAAGCAGCTTCCAAAAAAATGTGAGTTGACAGAAACAGCCAGCTGCCTGGAGAGTCACCTGAGTTTTCTCTGCAGTGTTCGGGCATCATCTTCAGCTTATAGGCTTAGCATATCTGACAGACTCATTTGTGAAGTAGGATGTACACAAGGCCAACAGTTCGACCTCACATTTACTGAGAGTAGTCCATGTATCATAAACACCTAAATATCACTAGTGTCATGCCATGTTTCAGGATTTTAAATTCTGGAAATTGCTGATTTTTTTTAAATTCAGCTGTCCATTCTTCTTGGCTTGTGCATGTGGCTTCATCTCGGCATCCCATTCTTCTCAGCTTGTGTGAGGCTTCATCTCTTTTATTAAATGCCAGTCTACCATTCAGAGGTTAGACTCCGTCAGCTTAGTTACTCTTTCAAGAATAACTGTTTCAGTTGCTGTTCCACTGCACATCAGAAGCCATTGGTCCATTGCCTGTTCAGTTGCCTTCAAAGAAAAGGGTACGGTACCTTTTCCAGATTGCAAAGGCCACCTCAGGGTTGGTGCCATATTGTCCTGGCCTTAGAGGATGCCTGTTGCTAAAGCCACAACCACACTTGCCTTGGCAAGGATTGGTAGTCCTTTGTTTCATGTCCTGTCTGTCCTGTTTGTCCTGTTTGTCAGCAGTCGATTTGAGGATACTTTGTTGTCCAGTGGCTAACTTTTGCCACATTGAAAGTTAACTCCATATGCAGTTTCTTCAATGCCCATATTTTCTCTGAAGTAGATTGGTACTGCCAGGAGTCAACATGTCTCATAGTCATAAAAAAAGGAAAAAATTTCTAAGTTATTAAAACATTTTAAATAGCATATTCTGTAGATCTCTGAAGGGTTTGAAGATGACCTGTCTATCTACAATATACTTAATCTTGAAAACATACCTAATGTGACTACAAGTTCGATTGTAATGTCTAACTACTAACTTGCATTTCTTTATATCCTAATAGTTGGTAATAATAACATCCAAGGATCAGCAAATTGCATTACATTGTTAAATGAATTGTATAAGTACAATATCTTGAACAAGATTAGAAATATATGTATAGAATTTTCCAACAATCTCAATCACAATATATATAAATTTGTATACAATACACAAAAATCCAATCCAATGTAAAGTATTTAAAACTAGTAATTGACTTTTAAAAGTAGATTCAATAATCTTTTTATCTATATTGTATCTATATCTTCTTTTTATTTTTTCAAGTAGATTCAATAATCTACCCTCTATTCAATCATTCCCATATATCCTTTTTTTGAAACAAGCACCTTAAATCTAATCTCCTTTGCCTAGCCCTTTTCCTAACCCTTAACAACAACTTGTAAACATCCCTCCTAAACAATGAAAATTATCCCAGACCGCAAACCCATTAAAAGACCAAAAACCACCTGCCCCACATCACCCCTTTGGGAATGTGGGCATTGTACTCTTAAAATTGCTTCCTGCTGGATATGGGTGAAGGTGTCTTTATTCTGAAAAGAAAATTTGGGGTTAATTGTCAAACTCTAGGAAAAGTTGCTATATCCTTTGTTGTCCAGTCTGTGCATAATGCCAAAAATCAGGGCTTATCTCAAGTCCTTATTCAAGTAGTCTGTGAAACTTGATCATCTCAGCTAGCCATCTCAAAATTGCTCTGAGCTGTTTGTAGTCCAAAGCTGATCTGTAGATGATGTTTGTCAGCTTAGTGGTATTATTATTGTCCATATGGAATTACTATTGTTGTGGGGCCCCATCTTCTTCCTGGAGACTTCAGTTTTGATTTTAGGACTGGCCATGATTTCCTGTGGAAAACTGATAGAGACTCTAACACAAAGATATGTATAGGCAGCTAATTGAAGCCTTTTTTTCTAGAATTAGTTAGTACTCTGTATGATCATTAATATCTTAACAAAGTTTAATATATATATACATATATATTAACCTTGTAAATTTTGATATAAAACTTGTACTTTAAGAAAAGTTTAAAGAATCAGAATAGAATCAAAGAATTGAGATTAGTAGTAATAGAATAGTCCCTTAATTTTTGGTTTTGGTTTTGGTTTTGGTTTTTCTCCTGTCCCATATCAGAAGATAGCTCTTTATTCTGGCATGATACAGGGAGTTTGCATTTTCCTTTTAACAACATGCTTGGGTTTAAAGAAGGAGAGAGCCTTTCCATAGTGCTGTGGATATTGCTCTGTATAAATAAAATGTTGATTGGCCAGTAGCCAGGCAGGAAGTATAAGTGGGACAAGCAGAGAAGAGAATTCTGGGAACAGGAAGGCTGAGGAGGAGACGCTAGCCTGCCACCCAGGGAGCCACATGTAAAGGCAACAGGTAAAGCCACAGAACATGTGGTGACATATAGATTAAGAGAAATTGGTGGATTTAAGATATAAGAACTAGATAGCAAGAAGCCTGCCATGGCCATATAGTTTATAGGTAACATAAGTCTCTGTGTGTTTGCTTGGGTCCGAGCGGCTGCAGGACTGGCCAGTGAGAGGGACTTGTCCTGAGGCAGGCAGGACCAAGAAAACCTCAGCTACACCTGGAACCAGATATTGGAGGGAATGCTGAAAGATCAGAGAAATAGAACAAGCCACATCCAATCTCACATAGCCAACTTCTCAGCTGATTCTGGTTCCACAGACTGAGAGGATCTGAGTCCTCACCCCTGAGGGTCTCCTTTGAACTACTGCTAAAATGCTTCTAGTTCCTGATCTTGTCCCTTATGCACTGTTCTGCTTCTTGCCATCACTTCCTGGGATTGGAGGCGTGTGTGCTTCCCAAGCAAACATATGAGATCATGAGATCTCAAGTGCTGAGATTAAAGGTGTGTGTCACCACACCTGGCTCTGTTCCCAGTGTGGCTTTGGACTCACAGAGATCCTCCCAAGTAAAAGGATTAACAGTGTGTGCCATCACTGTCTGGCCTCTAGTCTAATCTAGTGACTGGCTCCATCCTCTGATCCCTAGATAAGTTTTATTGGGGTGCACAGTACATCACCACAACTGACTTGTCTAGAATCTGGATGATATGGACATCCTGGGCGTGGAAAGGGGGATGTAGGCAGTCAAAGCTCCTGTGGTTTGACAAGGGAGGGGTGGTTTTGGTGGGAATCAAGATACTTTTCTCCAGTACAGGGGATGTTGATAGGACTAGGAATCCTAGAGTTTGCTAGGGGAGGAGACTGGGGCAGGTTTGGACACTGGATTTGTGATCTGGCTAGAACAATCCTTTGTGTAAAAAAAGTACTGAATGGGGGTTTTTACTCAAAAAGTTAGACCCTCAGGAAGACATGGAGAGTCTGAATAAGAAGTAATGTAAGTATAGACTACACAGAGTGTCCTGTGGATGGATTCTGGTAGGGCAGGTTCTAGCAAAAGCCTTGATGTTAGCTACTGTACAGGAGGATTTGTGAGACTAGTCTGACCTATAGGATTTGGGCCTCTACTGCCTAGAAATCCATAATGCAAGGGGCAGGAAGCTAGAATAGCCAGAGATGCTAGTTATTAAATTCAGGGTACATGCAGATGAATGTGCAAAACAAATACCAGGTAGGGGCTTGTATACCGAGCTACACCCTGGAGGAGGATACCAGAAGTCTGGGTATGGAGTGGGGTGGTGATGGAAGCACAAAGGGTCCTGTGGTTTGGCACCTTGTCTGGAGCTTATATGTTGGTTTGAACATATCTGGAATTGATCGGACTGGGCCAGGGCATCATGGGATTTGGCAATCTGCTAAAGCCTAGATGTTGCTACTGCAAGGCTCAGTTGATCAGACTACTCTCGAGTTTGGACTGTGGGAACCAGGACAGATTCAGAAGGACAAAGAAAAACAAATATCTAGTTGAGGGAGTACTCACCAGGCTATACATGGTGGAGGCTCCAACAAGTCTGGGTATGGAATAGGGTACTTTAGGTGGAACAAAGAGTAATGTGTGTAGATGCAGGTAGGCAGGTCTGGGTAGGACCTGTATGTTGGATATAGCACAGTAGTATGTAGTGGGAGTAGGACCCTGGATTTGGTACTATATTGTAGCCTCATGATCTCTATAGAAACATGTAGGAATATAAGTAGCAAGACTAGGCTGGGACACTGGCAGAGAGAAAAGAGATAGGATGTGGAGAAACACTATCTGGTAGGTTAAATATTCACTAGATTTCAACTTTGTGGAGTATATGAGAAATCTGGATAAGGAGTAGGTTTGTGAACACAGAGCAAATTTTCAATAGATGGGTACAGGTACGTTAAGTGCTAAGGGAATTTAGATGCTGGCTATAGCACAGAAGGAGTTGATAGGACTAGGATTTAGTGAAGGACTTGGAAACCTGTGGAAGCCTGAAGCTTGCAAAGGCAAGGCACACGAGTCCAGAGTAGGTCAGGCAGCCTGTGGAAAATCAAGAATTCATTTGTGTGGTAAGGTTATTCACTAGGCAGAACCTGGAAGTTGATGTGGTAAGTCTGGTTATGTAATGAGGAGGTTTAATCATCTAAATGTGTCTTGTGGATGGATGAAATTAGGATGGTTCATGCTGGGAGTGTAGATGTAGTCTACAGCACTGTGCAATATGGTAGGACCAGGCCAACTAGAGGGCTTAGAGTCTATAGAAGCAAAGAGCTATCTACCACATGGAACTGGTGCCCAGACTATGCATGGACACTGGTTGTGGGATCAATGTAGATATTGCAGAATGGTGAAAAACAAGTATCAGATAGGGAAGTACTCACCTGGCTAACCAAGGAGGACACCACATGAATTCTGGTTATGGAGTAATGTGGATTAAGTGGTACAAGGTCTCTTCAAGGTAAATGTGGGTACATGTGGGTAGAGTAATTCCTAGAGGGACCAGAGATGTTGTCTATAGCAAAGGCTGCAATGCTGGGAATAGGCTGGGGCCTAGGATTTGGGGTCTTGTTGAAGCCTAGAGGCCATTACTGCAAGGCAAGGAGACCAGGCCACAATTGTGTACTGCCTGAGGGATATGAGTTAGATCATGTAGGATATGAAACAGAAGTATTTGGTTGATTGTTGGATATTCAGTAGGCTAGATTCTGAAGGAGAACATGGGAAGTCTGGATACAGAGAGAGGTAGTATATGCAATACTATGTACTGTGTGTGGATGTGGTTAAGGTATGTAATGAATGAAGTATCTATTAGCTGTAGCATAGGAATGGGTGGTGTGACTAGGCAGGGATGTATGATTTTGGACACTCCTGAAGCCTAGAGGCCCCTACTATGTGTTGTAGGCTGCCAGATATGGCTTGAGTACTGAGACAGATTCAGCAGGATGTAGAAAAACACATATCAGGAGTAATTTAGGTTTATTGAACAGGCTTGACACTGGAGAGGACTTGTGGTATCTGGGTATGGAGCTGGATTGCTTAGGTAGCACAAATTGTCCTGTGGGCAAGTTTTGTTACACTTACAGGAACATAGATGTTGCCTGTAGCACAGCAGGGCATGGAGGGACTAGGCTGGAGCAAAGAATTTTAGAGCCTGCCAAAAGCTAGAAGTCACTACTAGTGAGAGGAAGCAGCTAATATAGGGATGTCATTGGATATTCCATCCAGTCTTGACTCCACTGAATTGGAAAGACTTATCAGTTACAGCAGGGTACTTAACTGTCTAGACTCTGGAGGAGGATTTGGAAAGTCTAGGAATGGAGAGAGTGATGTATGCAACCAAAGAGCCTGTGGTTGATGGCAGAGGGGTGGTCTTAGTGGGAATCTATATGGTGACTCCAGCACAGGAGAGGTTGAAGGCACTAGGAACCCTGGAGATTGCTAGTGGAGGCATCTGTGGAAGGCCTGGACACTGGCTATGGGACCTGACCTAGATCCACTACTATATGTAAAAGCAAGTATGGATGGGGGGGTGTACTCAACAAGTTAGACCCATGGGAAGACATGGAAAGTCTGAATAAATAGTAATGTAGTATAGTCTACACAAAGTATACCTGTGGATGAATTCTGGTAGGGCAGGTCCTAGCACAGCCTCAATGTTAGCTATAGTAAGGAGGATTTGTGAGTCTAGTCTGAGATGACAGATTTGAGACTCTCCTGCCTAGATGTCCATACTGCATGACAGACATGCAGAATAGCCACAGCCACTGGATATTGAACTTAGACTAGATCCAGATGGCTGTGCAAAACAAGTATCACGTAGGGGCTTATATACCAATCTAGATTCTGGAGGAGGACATCAGAAGTGTGGGTATACAATGGGGTGGTGGAGGTAGCACAAAGGGTCCTGTGGTTGGGTTCAGGTTGCACCTTCTCTGAAGCCTGTATGTTAGCCACAGCACACTTGGAAGTGATGGGACTAGGCTGGGGCATGGGATTTGGGAACCTGTGGAAGCCAACATGGTGCTATGCAAAGCACAGTTGATCAGATGAGGCTACAGTATTGACTGTGGGAACCAGGATAGATGCAGACAGATATAGAAAATGAAGTATCTGGTTGTGAGGGAGTACTCAGCAAGATATGCCATGGCAGAAATCCCTGCAAGTCTGGGTATGCAGTGGGGTAATATAGGTGGCATCAAGTGTACTCAGTGTAGATGCAGGGAGAGCCAGTACTGTAGCATCCTGTTTGTCATCTACAGACCAGGAGTAGGTGGTGAGAGTATGCCCCTGGGTTTGGGAATCTGTTGAAAACTTGTGGTCACTACTGTAATGTGCAAAAATGTAAGTGACAAGTCTATGCTGGGACACTGGAAGAGAGATAAGAGCTTCATTTTGTGGGATGTGGAGAAATACTATCTGGTAGGGGAAATGTTCACCAGATTTCAATTTTTGGGGAGGACATGGGAAGTAGGGACAAGGAGTGGAGTTGTAAATGTAGAGCAAATGTTCAGTGGGTGGGTGCAGGCATGTTAAGTGCTGAGGGAGTCCAGGTGTTGGCCATAGCACAGAAGGAGTTGATGGGACTAGGAATGTCTCAAGGTTGTTGAAACTTGTAGAGGCCTAAAGCTTGCAAATGCAAAGTCCAGAGTCCAGAATAGGTCAGGCAGCCTGTGGAAAATCAAGAATTTATTTGAGCATTAGGGGTTATTTACTAGGCTAAATGTAGGTGTGGATATGGTAAGTCTGGTTATGTAGTGAGGAGGTTTAATCATCTAAATGTGTCTTGTGGACTGACGCAGGTAGGATGCATCCTGTTGGGAGTATAGATGTTGGTTACAGCACAATGGAATGTGGTAGGGCCAGGCCAATTGGAAGGATGTGAATCTGTAGAAGCCTAGAACTATCTACCACATGGAATTGGTTCCCAGACTATGCATGGGATCAGGTTGTGGGATCAATCTAGATATTGCAGAATTGTGGAAAACTACTATCAGATAGGGATTTACTTACCAGCCTAGCTCAAGAAGTATCCACATGAAGTCTGGGTATTGAGTGGGGTTTTTATGTGGCACAAGGTTTCCTGAAGGTAGATTTGGGTAGAGTAATTCATGGACTGAGCATAGATGTTGGCTAGAGCAAAGGGTGAAATGCTGGGACTAGGCTGGGCCCTAGGGTTTGTGACCATGTGGAAGCCTAGAGACCATTACTTCAAGGGAAGGAAGGAGTCCTGATGCAATGGAGTAGAGCCGAAGGCACTTGAGTTAGATCCCGCAGGATTAAAAGAACATAGTATTTGGGTTGTATGTGGAATATTCAATAGGCTGGACTCTGGAGGAGAACAGGGCAAGTTTCGGTTTAGACACCACAGGTACATGCAACACCAAGTCCTATGTGTGGATGTGGGTAAGGTGACTAATGGATGGAAACTAAATGCAGTTATAGTATAAGAATAGGTGGTGGGACTGAGCAGAGGGGTCGTATTTGGGACACTCCTGAAGCCTAGAGATACCTACTGTGTTGTAGGTTGTCAGACTTGGCTTGGATACTTGGATAGATTCAGCAGGATGCAGGGAAACATATATCAAGAGTACCTTCGTGGTGGTGCCTTTAATCCCAGCACTGGGGAGGCAGGGCCAGGCAGATCTCTGTGAGTTCAAGGCCAACCTGGACTACCAAGTGAGTTCCAGGAAAAGGTGCAAAGCTACAACAGAGAAACCCTATCTTGAAAAACCAAAAAAAAAAAAAAAAGAAAAAAGTACCTTAGGGTTAACTAAACAGCTTGACCCTGGAGAGGACATGGGAAATCTATGTATGGTGTTGGGTTGTTTAGGTAGCACAAATGGTTTTGTTGGTAACATAGATGTTGCCTGTAGCACAGGAGGGCATGGTGTGATTAGGCTGGAGCAAAGAATTCTGGAGCCTGTCAAAAGCTAGAAATCACTAATAGTGAGAGGAAGCAGCTAATATAGGGACATCATTGCATATTCCATCTAGTCTTGATTCCACTGGATTTGGAAAACTATTATCTGTTGCAGCAAGGTACTTACCTGTCTAGACTCTGGAGGAGGATGTGGAGAGTCTGGGAATGGAGAGAGTGATGTAGGCAACCAAAGAGCCTGTGATTTGAGGAGGGGGGGTAGTCTTGTTGGGAATCTAGATGGTGACTCCAGCAAAGGAGGAGTTGATGGGACTAGGAATCCTATAGTTTGCTTTTGGAAGCTTCTGAGGAATGCTTGGACACTGACTATGGGACCTGTGCTAGATCTAACACTATATGTACTAACGAGTATTGATTTGGGAGGTGTACTTTCCAAGTTAGACCCCCAGAAGACTGAAAAGTCTGAATAAAGAATAATGTAGTATAGTCTACACAAAGTGTCCTATAGTTAGGTTCTGGTAGGGCAGGTCCTACTAGGAGACAAGTTGTTAGCTACACTACAAGAGAATTTATGAGACTAGTCTGAGCTGAGGGATTTGAAACTCTCTTGCCTAGATGTCCATACTGCAAGGAACAGACAACCAGAATAGCCACAGCCACTGGATATTGAACTTAGACACGAGCCAAATGCATGTGCAAAACAATTATCACATAGGGGCTTATATACCAAGCTAGATCCTGCAGGAGGACATCAGAAGTGTGGATATTGAATGGGGTGGTGGAGGTAGCACAAAGGGTCTTGTGGTTGGGTTCAGGTTGCACCTTGTCTGGAGCCTGTATATTGACTACAGCCTACTTGGAAGTGATGGGACTAGGCCAGGGAAGGGGATTTGGCATATTTCAGGAGCCTACATGGTGCTACTGCAAGGCTCAGTTGATCAGATTAGGCCAGAGTATTGACTGTGTGAACTAGGATTGATCTAGACGGATGTAGAAACACAAGTATCTCATTGTGAGGGAGTACTCAGCAGGCTATAGCATGGAGGAGGCCTCAGCAAGTCTGGGTATGGAACAGGGTATTGTAGGTGGTACAAAGAGTACTGGGTGTAGATGCAGGTAGGCAGGTCCTGGTAGTGCCCTGTACGTTTGCTGAAGAACAGGAGTAAATGGTGGGAGTAGGTACCTGGATTTGGGAATCTGTTGAAAACTTGTGGTCATTACTATAATATGCAAGAATTTAAGTGCCAAGACTATGCTGGGACGCTGTAGTGAGATATGAGCTATGTTTGGTGGGATGTGGAGAAACATTATCTGGTAGGGGAAATGTTCACCAGGTTTGAACTTTGGGGAGGACATGGGAATCCTGGATCAGGAGAGGGGTTGTGAATGCAAAACAAATGTTCCCTGGATAGTGCTAACAGACCCTAGATATTGGCTATACCACAGTAGGAATTTCTGGGATTGGGCTTGGCTGAAAGATTGGGAAACACGTAGCAGTCTATTGCAACTGCAAGGCACTGGCAGCCATAGTAGGTCAGTCAGCAGGTGTAAAAACAAGCATTCATGGCTGTGTTGGGGGTTACTCACTAAGTTAATCCTTGGGGGCTGGGTTATGTGGGCAGTGTAGAGATATAGCAAGGTGGTAGAATAATCTAAAATTGTCTAGTGAATGGATGCAAGTCTAATTACAGTTGGTCATATAAATGTTGGTCTTATCCAAGAGAACACTGTAGGGCCAGTCCAGTTGGAGGGATTAGAGTCTGCAGAAGCCTAGAGCTATTTACAAAAGTAGCTATTAGCCATACTATGCATGGTTACCGATTGTGGGACCAATCTAGATATGGCAGAACTATGGTAAAAGAAGTATCTGATAGGGATGTACTCTCCAGGCTAACACAGGAGACCACATGAAGTCTGTGTATGAATTGGTGTGGTTTAAGTGGCACAAGTTGTCCTGACCGTAGATGAGGATAGATGTGGATAGGGTAAGTCCTGGTTGGAGGAGAGATGTTGGCTATAGCTGTAGCAGGAATCTTAAAGAGTTTTATTAATAAAAATAAAACCTGAGGCCAGTTATTAGGGTGACTGCTGGAAGATTAGAGAAGCAGAACAAGCCATAGCTACCTCACCTTGCCAATTCCTCAGCTGACCCTGTTTTCTCAGACTGGAAGCCTCTGTGTTCTCATCCAAATGGGTCTCAGCTGAACCACTTCTCAAAAGCCTAAAAGCTTAACCAACCAAATGCTTCCAGTTTCTGGTTTTCACACCTTATATACCTTTCTGCTTTCTGACATCACTCCCTGGGACTAAAGGCGTGAGTCACCATGCTTGGCTGTATCCTTGAACAGATGGATTTCTGCCTCTGGAATGCTAGGATTAAAGGAGTGTGCTATCACTGCCTATCCTTTATGTTTAATAATGTGGCTGTTCTGTCTCTGACCCCAGATAAGTTTATTAGGGTGTACAATATTTTGGGGAACACAATACTACCACATACAGCAAAGGATGAAATGTTGGGAGAATAGGCAAGGGCCTATGATTCAGGGCCCTCTTGAAGCCTGTAGATCATTATCGCAGGACAAGGATTCCAGACTACTATGGGGCAATGCCTGAGGCACATGAATTAGATTCTGCAGGATATGAAAACAGAAGTATTGGATTGTGTGTGGAGTAATGAATAGGCTAGGCTCTGGAGGAGAATATGGGAAGTTTGGGTATAGTAAGACATGGTATTGGCAACACCATGCCCTGTGTGTGAATGTGGATAGGGTGAGTACTGGAGAGAACTTAAATGATATCTATAACACAGGTCATGTGATTAGGCCCGGCTGTGGGATTTTCAAGCCTACTGAAGCCTAGAGTCCCCTACTATGTTTTGAACATTGTCTGATGATACTGATTACTGGGATAGAATCGGAAGAATATGGAAAGACATGTATCAAGGGTATATGATGGGGTTACTCAACACTCTTAACTCCGAAGAGGATGGAGAAAATATGGCTATGGAGGTGGGTTATAAAGGTAGCAAAAAGGGGGGTCCTGTGGCTGTTGTTACAGTGGATCCACACAGGAACATCAATGTTGTCTATAGCACTAGGATGGAGCAAAGTATTTAGGACCCTGGCAAAAGCTAGAAGTCAACTAGTGAGAACAAACAGCTATTCTAGGGATGCTACTGTATCTTCCATGCAGTCTGGACTCCACTGAGTTTGGAAAACAATTATCTGATGCAGAGTGGTACTCACCTGTCTAGACTCAGGAGAGGATTTGCATAGTCTGGGCATGGAGTGAGTGTGGTAGTCAATCAAAAGTACCTGAAGTTTGATGAGGGAGGGGTGGTCTTGGTGGGAATCTAGATGCTGAACCAAGTATAGGAGGAGTTGTTGGGTCTAGGAATCCTAGAGTTTGCTACCAGAGGAGGCTGGGGAAGGCCTAGACATTGTGACCTCAGGTAGGACCAGCATCATATGCAAAAACAAGTATTAATATTTGAAATGGTGTTCTAAACATGTTAGACCTTCATGGAAATGTGAAAGAGGGGTAATGTAGTGTAATCTACACAAAGTGTCCTGTTGATGGATTCTGGTACCTTACTTAGGTCCTAAAAGAAACCTAGATGTTAGCCACTGTACAGGAAGATTTATTAGTCTAGTCTGAGCTGACTGATTTGTGACTCTACTGCCTAGAGGTCCCCACATCAGTCAGATTAGCCAGGGATGCTGGCTAACTCAGGCTAGATCCTTATGGATGTGCAAAGTAAGTATCAGGTAGGGACTTATATATGAAGCAAGTCCCTGGAGAAGGACATCAGAAGTGTGGGTATGGAGAGGGGTTATGGAGGTAGCATAAAGTGTACCCTGTGTGGGCAGGTAGCACCTTGTCTGGAGCCTGTATACTGTCTAGAGCACACCAGGAAATGATGGGACTAGTCCAGGGCATGGGATTGTGGAACCTGTGGAAGAATAGGTGGTGCTACTACAAGGCTCAGTTGATCAGACTACATCAGAGTATTAATGGTGGGAACCAGGATAGATCCAGATAGATGTAGAAAAACAACTATCTGGTTGTGAGCAAGTACTCACCAGGGTATATCATGGAGGGGGCCTCGGGAAGTCTGTGTATGGAGTGGGGTAATGTAGGTGGTGCTAAGAGCACTGTGTGCAGATGCAGGTAGGACCAGTTCTGGTAAGACAATGTATGTTGGCTACAGAGCAGGAGTAGGGGATGTGACTAGGTCCCTGGATTTAGGACTCTGTTCAAACCTAGTGGACAGTCCTGCAACATGCAAGAATGTAAGTGCCAAGACTATGATGGAACACTGGCAGTGAGATATGAGCTATGTTTGGTGGGATGTGGAGAAACACATTCTGGTAGGGGGAATATTCACCAGGCTTGGACTTTAGGCAGGATTGGGAAATCTGAATATATAGTGAGGTTGTGAATGCAGAGCAAATGTTCCATGGGTGAGTGCAGGTATGTTAAGTGCAGAGGGAGACTAGATGTTGGCTATATCACTGAAGGAGTTGCTGGGGCTAGGCTAGTCTGAACGAATTGTAGACCTGTAGAAGACTGCAGCTTCAACTGCAAGGCACAGGTGGCCAGAGTAGGTTAGTCAGCATGTAGAAACACAAGTATTAATTTTCTTGTTGTGGATTATTCATTAGGCTAAATCCTGGGAGCTGGGGGTTGTAGGAAGGCTGGATATATAGTGAAGTGGATTAATCTTTTAAATGTGTCTTGTGGGTGGATGTAGGCTGGGTGTATAGATATTGTCTACAGCACAACAGAATGTGGTAGGACCAGGCCAGTTGGAGTAATTAGAGTCTGCAAAACCACAAAGCTATCTGTGGCAAGGAGCTAGTAGCCAGAAAAGTCATAAAAAAAATCATTTGTTGTGGGACCAATATCGATATGGCAGAATTGGGGGGGGGGAGTATCAGGTTGGGAAGTACTCCCCAGTCTAAGGCAGGAGGAGACCACAAAAATTCTGGGTATGGAGTGTGGTTATTTATGTGGAATATGGTATCCTGAAGGTAGATGTGGGTAAGGTAAGTCTTGGTGGGAGCATAGATGTTGGCTATAGCAAAAGACAGAACATTGGAACTAGGCTGGGGCCTAGGAATTGGGACCCTATTGAAGTCTAGAGATCATTACTGCAAGGCAAGGAGTCCAGACTACTAGGAGGCACTGTCTGAGGCACATGAATTACATCCTTCAGGATATAAAAACAGAAGTATTGATATATGTGTGGAGTGTTCAATAGGCTAGACTCTGGAGGATACCATGGGAAGTTTGGGTACAGAGAGGCCTGGTACATACCACACCAAGTCCTGTGTGTGGATATGGATAGGGCAAATACTAGAAAGAACCTAAATGTTAGCTATAGCAAAGGAATAGGTGGTAGGAATAGGCAGGGGTTTGGGATTTGGGACTCTTCTGAAGCCTAGAGGTCCCTACTATGTGCTGTAGGTTGTCAGACTAGGCTGGTGTTCTGGGACAGATTCAGCAGGATGTTGAAAAATCAAGAGTACATTTGGGGTTGTTCAACAGGCTTGACCCTGGAGAGGTCATCAGAAATCTGGGTAGAGTTGGGTTGTCCAGGTAGCACAAATGGTCCCCTGTTATGAGGGTTGTTACACTGGGTCTTGCAGGAAGCAGAATTTGCATATAGCACAGGAGGACATGGTGGGACTTGGCTGGAGCAAAGGATTTCAGACCCTGCCAAAAGCTAGACTTCACTACTACTGAGAGAAATCAAATGTTCTAGGGATGCCACTGGATGTGCCATCCAGTCTGGATTCCACTGGATTTGGAAAACTACTATCTGGTGCAGAAGGGTACTCATCTGTTCAGACTCTGGAGGAGGATTTGGGCAGTCTGGGCATGGAGTAAGGTGGTGTAGGCAGCCAAAGCTCCTGTGGTTTGATGAGGGAGGGGTGGTCTTGGTGGGAATCTAGATGCTGTCTCTAGCATAGGAGGAGTAGATGGGACTAGGAATCCTAGAAGGTGCTGGCGGCTGGGGGTGGGATAGGCCTGAAAAAGTGTATGGCACCTGGGGTAGATCCTGCCCTATATGCAAAAACAAGTATTATTTTGGGGCCAGTACAGTCACAAGTTAGACCCTCAGGAAGACACAGAAAGTCTGAACAAGGAATAATGTAGTATAGTCTACACAAAGTGACTTGTGGATGGATTCTGGTAAGGCAGGTCCTAGCAGAAGCCTAGATGTTAGCTGCAGTACAGGAGGGTTTTTGAGACTAGTCAGGGCTGCAGGATTTAGGAAATTACTGGCTATAGCTCTAGACAGCAAGGGGCAGGCAGCCAGACTAGCCAGGGTTGCAGGCTATTAAACTCAGGATAGATCCTATGGATATGCAAAACAAGTATCAGGTTGGGGTTTATACACCAAGGTAGACTCTGGAGGAGGACATCAGAAGTGTGGGTATGGAGAGCAGTGGTGGAGGTAGCACAAAAGGTCCTGTGGGTAGGTACCAGTAGTACCTTGTCTGGAGCCTGTATGTTGTCTAGGGAACATCTGGATGTGATGGGACCAAGCCAGGCCATGGGATTTGGGAACCTTCAGTACCCAAGACATTGTGACTGCAAGGCTCAGTTGAACAGACTAGGCCATAGTATTGATGTGGAACCAAGATAGATCCAGATGGATATAGAAAAGCTAGTATCTGGTTGTGAAGGAGTACTCATAAGGCTATACCACAAAGGAGGCTCCTTGAGAAATCTAGATATGCAGTGTGGTAATGTACGTGGCACAAAGTGTCTTGTGTGTAGATGGAGGGAGGGCCGGTAGGACCCTGTATGTTTGCTGCAGAATAGCAGTAGGTGGTTAGAGTATGCTCCTGGTTTTGGGACTGTGTTGAAATCTAGTGGTCACTCCTATAACATGCAAGAATGTAAATGCCAAGACTAGGCTGGGACACTGGCAGTGGGATGTGAGCTATGTTTTGTGGAATGTTGAAAAATAGTATGTGGTAGGAAAAATATTCACCAGATTTGAACTTTGGTGAGGACACGGATTTGGATACATGGTGGGGTTGTGTATGCAAAGCAAGTGTTCCATGGGTGGGTGCAGGTATGTTAAGTGTCAAGGGATCCTACATTTTGATATAGAAGAGCAGTGGATGGTGGGATCATGCTGTAGTTTGAGATTTGACACCCTGAAGAAGGCCCTAAATCTGCAAGGTGCAGGAAGCCATTCTACAATGGAACAGGGGCTAGTCTAGCTAGGATAGATTCTACTGAATATGGAAAATCAAGCACCGAGTGTGGATGTGTCCACCTGACTAGACCTTGGAGGGGGATGTAGGAAGTCTGGGTATGTTGTGGAGAGGTATGGGCAGCATGAAGGGCCCTGTTGGTTGATGTAGACGTTAATACCTGGTGGTAGCCCAGATGTTGCTTTAGTATAGGAAGAGTTGTTCTGACTAGCCTTGTGTGTGTCTGGGGACCCTGTTGAAGCCTAGAACTCACTATTTCAAGGCAAAGAATCCAAACTAAGATTGGGCATTGCCTATGGCTTCCAGGTTATATCTGGCAGTATGTTGAAAAACAAGTATTTGATAGTATGTGGCAATCTCAGTAGGCTAGACACTGAAAGATGTGAGGACACTGGTTATGGACTGTGCTGGTGTAGGTGGTGGGAAGGGTCCTGTGGGTGAATGATGGTATTACAGGAACCAATGTGCTGACCACAGCAAAGGAAGAGTTGTTGAGACTAGCCTGGGAAGCCCAACTTGGGATCATGTGGAAGCCGAGAGGTCACTACTGTAAAGCTACACAGCCAAAATACTGGCTTTGGCACACTCAGTGCCTCCAGAGGAATGTGGAAATACAAATATTCTGGTGTGTGTGTATGTGTGTATGTGTTTGTGTATGTGTGTGTGTGTGTGTGTGTGTGTGAGAGAGAGAGAGAGAGAGAGAGAGAGAGAGAGAGAGAGAGAGAGATTTGTGTGTGCGTGTGGTGTTTGTGTGTGCCCCGTGTGCACACTCACACATACACACACCCACTCAACAGGCTAGACCATGAAGGAGTATCTGTGAAGTCTATGTGTGGAGTGTGGTGGTGTATAAGTTGTAAAGGGACTTGTGAGTGGATGTGGGTGGGGCCAGTCCAGGAGTGAGCCTAGCTTTTGGCTATAGGACTTAGTGGTGAGACTAGGTGGGGTGATATATTTGGACCCTGAGGAAGCCTGGAAGCAGCTACTGAAAGATACAGGCTGCAAGACTAGTCTGTGGGACCCAGGTGAGATACTGTGAGATGCAGAAAAACAAGTATAGGGTGGTAGGGTACAATCACCAGGCTTGACCCTAGAGGAGGACATAGCAAATCTGTATATGAAGTAAAGAAGGGTGGGCAGAGCAAAGTGTCCTGTGGATGGCTGTGAATAGGGGTCTGGATCCTGGTGGGAGCCTAGATGTTTGCTATAGCACTGGTTGGTAGGATGGTTGACATAGATACTGATATTCAAATACAGAAATGTTACTTGGGAATGATTTTAGGGAAGACATTCAAGGTATTAGTCCAAGATTAAGGAAGACATACTGGAATAAACCATTGAGCAAGGAGAGCCTTGGGAAAGAAGCTGGAGAAGCAAATGCTCTGCTGTGTGTTCTGCCACAAATAAGTGTATATATGAAGATGGATGGCATGGTAAATTGCCTTAGAGTTGTTAAAGGGAAGTCTCCTTCTATCACTGGAGTCTCTTTGCCTTCTCAGTATCTTCCCCCCATCAACAAAAGTGTCCACAGTGGTACATCCTGCTGTTCTTTCCTTCACCAGGTCAGAGCCATGCTTTGTGATGTCAGAGCACAAGCTCGCCTACTATTGGTTGAGATCTTGATAACCAATCAGGCTTGAGGCGTGTGGCCTACTCTGCTGTGGCAGTTGATAAGACCCCTCGAGGGTAAGACAACAAAATTCTGATAATGGAGAATGTGAGCAAGAAATCTGTGTCCGGAACGGATCTTTCACCTTTTTCAATGAATACTCAAGTAGTGGCCAAGCCTGTCACACCAATAAAGACCAAGGCGGCCTACAAACTTTATCCCCTAAGCATTGTTAATGGAACGGTGAGGTGACCCACCCTACCCACGCTCTCTCCTCCACTGATTTATTCTCACCTAAAGTAACTACCTTTCTCTGCCCTGGCCTAAATCCCCTTACCTATCTTCACCTGTTCTGACAAAGAGCCCTTCACATGCTTATCCTGATATTCACCCTAAATTAACTCTTGTGTCCTCCCTCTTGCCATCCCAGGGCCTAAAGAAAACAAACGTGGGAAACGTGGCCTGAAAAGGAGTTGCACCATAACTGATGCTGAAGAATTAACTCCACCCATGGCAAAGAAAGGCAAAGATTCACCACCAGTGGAGGTGTCACAGCCTCTGATGGAGCAACCTGCCAAGCCTCCTGAGGATTGACTCACTACCTGTGAAGCAAGCACCATGACTGATGCTGAAGAATTAACTCCACCCATGGCAAAGAAAGGCAAAGATTCACCACCAGTGGAGGTGTCACAGCCTCTGATGGAGCAACCTGCCAAGCCTCCTGAGGATTGACTCACTACCTGTGAAGCAAGCACCATGACTGATGCTGAAGAATTAACTCCACCCATGGCAAAGAAAGGCAAAGATTCACCACCAGTGGAGGTGTCACAGCCTCTGATGGAGCAACCTGCCAAGCCTCCTGAGGATTGACTCACTACCTGTGAAGCAAGCACCATGACTGATGCTGAAGAATTAACTCCACCCATGGCAAAGAAAGGCAAAGATTCACCACCAGTGGAGGTGTCACAGCCTCTGATGGAGCAACCTGCCAAGCCTCCTGAGGATTGACTCACTACCTGTGAAGCAAGCACCATGACTGATGCTGAAGAATTAACTCCACCCATGGCAAAGAAAGGCAAAGATTCACCACCAGTAGAGGAGTCACAGCCTCTGATGGAGCAACCTCCCAAGCCTGCTAAGGATCAATCCACAAAGCCTGCAGAGGATCAACCCACTACCCCTGAAGCAAGCTCCATGACTGATGCGGAAGAAGTAACTCCACCTTTTCCAAAGAAAGATGAAGATTCACCATTGATGGAGCAAACAGCAAAGCCTGCGGAGGATCAACACACTACCTCTGAAGTAAGCTCCATGACTCTCAAGGTGGATAGCCAATAGATGGCTATCTCAAAGATGGGAAATTCCCTTTCCTATAAACAATAAAATTCAAAATTATATTTTTTAAAATAAATACATTCAGGTTTGAAAATTTATGTGTCTTTGTGAGTCACTAACGGCAGAACTGGTAAAGGAGAAGAGAAATGGTGAATATATAGATATATGAGAAGAAATAGACCTTGGTATCAAGTGATTGGGGACCACACAAGTGACTTAGGTGTGTGCATGACACAGAGGGGACTTGAGTGGGTGTATGGCAAGGCAGGTATTTAGGGGGCTATAGGGATGGAGGCCAGACAAGGAATTTGGTTGGGTATATAACAAAGAAGAGAATTTGGATAAGCATAGGACAATGAAGGAACTTTGTGCCCCCACAAAGGTGAAGGCCAGACCACAAATGAACTATCAGACCCATGGACATAATGGATGGAGCTTTAGTCACAAATGGTGGAAGTGGTAAATGGGATGAAATATGGTGGATATACGGCAAGAGAGCGAGTTTGGGTGGACATATGACAAGAGGGGATTTGGGTTTCACAAGGTTTAGGGGCAGACAAGAAACTTGGAGGGGGGTGCATGATAAAGGAGGAAATTTGGATGGGTATATGAGAAGAAAAAGACTTTGGTATCAAGTGGTTGGGGACCAGAGAAGTGACTTAGGTGGGTGTATGACACAGAGGGGACTTACACTGGGTATATGGCAAGGGAGGTATTTGGGGTGCTATAGAGATGCAGGCCAGACAAGGACTTTGGTTGGATATGTAACAAAGAAGGGAATTTGGGTCCACATATGACAAAGAAGGGACTTCAGGCCCCATAGAGATGAGGGCCAGACCACAAATGCACTGTCAGACACACTGACATAATGGATGGAACAACAAATTTCCTCCTTTTACCTTATCTCATGGAGATGGATGAAGAAGACTGGGTACCTCTACCTATGTATTTTGCAAGAGGAGGGTGAAACTTAATGGCGTGGATTGCCACAACCTATCTGAGGTGATGTGTGCAAGTGACAGTACTATCCCTCTAAATAGAAGACACATTACCTTTTAGAAAACTGGTGCTTTTATACCTCACTTTATAATGTAAGAAAAGTCCTTCAGGAACACCAAACACTCAGCATATTAGAATATATTAATCATGTCTCAGAGAAAGTAATAGTAATCAGAATATAAGGATAACTTTCATCATCCTTTATAAGAAATTTGGGATTTGGCAGGGCCTTCAGAGTGGGCTGCTTCCATAACAGGCCTAGCAGAGATGAGGGTGTACTAAAGAGACACTTGTGTCTCTCAATCTATCAGACTACTGAAACAATAGACTTCAAAGTAATGGGAATTTCTACAGTTATCTCATGGTAGGTGAAACAAAGGTCTCTAGCCAGAAGGATAACTTATCTCCTTAAAGAGATTTCATACAATTCTAACTACCAAATCACCTTTCCAGATAAGACTAAAGATCAGACAGTGATGGGTGAGTTGATGGTGGGTAGAAGCCACATCTTGACCACAGCTGCTTAGATACAAACATCCCTGGCCCTCTAATTAAACTTTAATCTCACTTCAAACCCTCAAGATGTACATCAGAGACTTTGAAGGGATCCCTTTATCCTTCTTTCCAGTGTGACCACATTGAATAAGTCTCTTTCTCTCTTTTCTCTTTCTATGATTAATTTGGATCTTTTCATTGGCTTACTGAGAATAGGTGGTTGAACTCAACTTCTTAGGGTATATAGGGTGTTACACAAATTTTATTAACACCTCTAATGTCAATAAATATTGTCTGAAAATATAATCTATTACTATGTTCTAAACTTACCTATATTTATGTAACAAGCATAAAAGTTTGTTAATTTACAGTGTCTTGGTTGCAGTTTCTATTGCTGTGATAAAATACCATTAGCAAATGTAACTTAGGGAGGATAGGGTTTATTTTGTTTATACTTCCACATCACAGTCCATCATGGGAGAAAGTCAGTGTAAGAACTCAAATAGGGCAGGATCCTAGAGGCAGGATCTTAATGCAGAGGCCACAGAGGAGTGTTGCTTACTGGCCTCTTCCTTCTGACTTGCTCAGCCTGTTGTCTTATTGGTCTCAAGACCACTAGGCCAAGAGTAGTATCACTTACAGTGAGATGGGCCCTTCAACATCAATTGTCAATAAGAAAATGCCACACAAGGTTGCCCACAGGCCAACCTTGGATGAGGTAATTTTCTTACTTAAGTTTCCCTCTTCCCAATGACTGTTTTGTGACATTAAACTGGCCAACACATACAGTAAAGGGAAAAAACATGCCTTTGTAGAAGGGATATGTTGAGAATATGTTTGACATAAGACTAATTTAGTCACAAGATGAGAAGGGGAAAATGGAGAAAAAGTAATCATAAATGCCATGATGTCTTCATCCATAATATAAGCTAGTCACTCATTCCTTTCTAAACTTGATTTTTAAAAAGAGGTGCTTTTATATCATTTAAATGCAAAAATTAGGATGGAAAATATGAATACAATTAATAAAACTAGAATATAAATGTAACAAGAGATGAGACTATGGTTTTTACATTTAAGAGTGTATAGGTATAGTATCAGATCCTCAACTTGTGGGAAATGAATATATATGATATATATTTGCTGTGGATATCACTCTGTGTAAATAAAGTTCTGATTGGCCAGTGGCCTGGCAGGAAGTATAGGTGGGACAAGAGAGAAGAGAATTCTGGGAGGTGGAAGGCTGGGTGGAGAAAGACACAGCCAGCCACCGCCATGACAAGATGTAAGGTACTGGTAAGCCACAAGCCATGTGGCAAAGTATAGACTAACAGAAATGGGCTAAATATAAGAGTAAGAGCTGGACAATGGTAGCCCTGAGCTAATGGCCAAGCAGTTTAAATAATATAAGTGTATGATTATTTTATATGTGGGTTGTGGGACCACAGGGGCTTGGTGGAACGTGGAGAGAAGCTCTCCAACTACAATGGCGCCCAAAGGATTTTTCCATTTCTTGGCAACAAGTTAAGGATATTGTGAAAAAATGTCCTACTTGTTCCTTCTATAACCAAACTCCATTGCCTGCAGGAAGCAACCCAAAAGGTATACAAAAAAATGAAATTTGGCAGATGGATGTGTTTCATTTTGCAGAATTTGGAAGATTAAAGTATGTATACCATACCATTGACACCTAGTCAGGATTTCAGTGGGCAACTCCTATGAGTTCTGAAAAGGCTGATTCTGTGATTACACACCTATTAGAAGTTATGGCCACCATGGGAATACCTGTACAAATTAAGACAGATAATGCCCCAGCATATGTCTCCAATAAAATGAGATAGTTCTTTGCTTATTACAATATAAAGCATGTTACAGGTATACCACACAATCCCACAGGCCAAGCAGTCATAAAAAGATCCAATCGAACTTTAAAGGATATGCTAAATAAACAGCAACAGGTAACAATGACTCCTAGAAATAGATTGCACAGTGCTTTATTAACCTTGAATTTTCTCAATGCTGATGAGAAAGGAACACAGCTGCGGAGAGACATTGGACGACAGACAAAACTTCTGAGCTAAACCAACCAGTTTATTTCAAAGATGTGTTGACCTCAGAATGGAAACCTGGATATGTCCTACGTTGGGGAAGGGGTTTTGCTTGTTTCCACAGGAGAAGAAAAGCTATGGATACCAACAAAATTAATAAAAATTCGATTCGAACAGGAGAAACCCCTTGATGAGGAGAAGTAAAAGATCATCCACCAATGTGACAACTCTTCAGGTTGTAAGAAAAATTTAACAATCAAAGGTTGGGGTAGGGTTCTTTTTTTGTCTTTCCGGGATAATGGAAATACCCATCTTCCAGAAATTGTAAGGCCTTGGATATCCAGATGTTTACAACAGAAAGAAAAAATCTATTGGTACCAATCTACACAGGGTAAAATATCACTGTCTAACATCTATATCTCAATCAATCTAGAATAGTTGTGGTTCTAATTTAATTATAAACCAAGCTGGCTTTGGAGATGGAATTGGCTCACTCCTTCTCTAAACCCAAGGATATTGATAAAAAAAAAAAAGAAAGGTTGAGAGATTCTTCAGTCCCATATCAGAAGAGCCCTCTGGTGTGAGACAGAAGGAAACCAATTATAAGGGACCATTATCTTCAAGATTCTAATTCTCTCCATGCTTATTCTTAATTTCTTGGAATCCTTCTTTAAATGACATGACATCTTTAAATCCAAACCTTCCATTCTGATAAAAAATAAGTTTTTTCCAATAGCAATCTCTGAAGTCTCCAGAAGGAAGATGGGGCCCCAACAACAACAACTTTACCCAATCCAGAATGATGCCATGGTAATCATCATCATACTACACTTCTTGCCAGAATTTCAGACAATCTTACCCATTACTCTGAGAGTTGCTGCAGAATCTACAGTTAGTCTAACTGAGATTTAACTATCTGAGCTTTTTCACAATACCCAACAGAGATACCATCACCCCCTAAACAGCAGGAAGCAATTCTAAGAAAACGACACCTCTTATCCCTAAGGTTTCATATTTCTCAGGGTTATGGATAATGGTTATAGGGTTGGGGTGGAAGAAACTGTTAAACTCAGTACTCTCCTTAAGGAAAGAAAATATGTCTCAAAAAAAAGAGAAAAGAAGAAATGGAATGGATAGGTATAAGATATTATGGTAGACTAACATATACATTAGTAAACAAATTTAGTAATATAGCAGCCTTTGCACTGTTATGAATTCTTATATGTTGATACAAATATAAACTTTTTACATTCCTATTTAAGATAATTTGTATATTGATACAAATACAGAACTATGTTTGTTATATTGTACACATATTTTTACTCTTATTTGAAATATTTGTATATTGATACAAATGTGAATTTATATCTGTCATACTGTATGTATGTTCTACTTCTGTTTAAGATATTCTGTATACTGATATATATTTAGGATTATTATCATATTGCATATTACACTATACATTCCTACCTCTGTTAAAGATATTTTGTGTATTGTCACAATTTAAAGTCATTGTCCTTTTACTGTACATTTGCTTACAGACTGTTTGCCTTATTTATAGGAAGCTTAGTCCTTAGGTTGTTTAGGTAGATAAGACTTACAGAGTTATTGTCACCTATGCTTGCCATCTCTATAATTATGTTAGGTAGGTTATCTAGATTTATAAATACATAGGTCAGATGGACAGGTAATCTTCAAACCCTTCATGGACCTAGAGAATATGGCATTTAAATAACTTAGAATTCTGTTGACATGAGACACAATTGCTCCTGGCAGCACCAATTTGATCCCAAAAGAACGTTGGGCTTCTAAGACATTTCCATTTGGAAGTTTGTCTTCTTGGCACAAAATGGCCTATTGGGCAAAGAACTGCCCTTGCCTCAACTGCTGACAGTACAAATACTGTCCTTTCTGGACAAGCGGGACACGAGGAAAGCGACCACTATACTTTGCCAAGACAGGGTAAGATGGTCTTTCAGAATTGCTGCTTCTGAAAATGGTCTGTCAGATACTCTAGGCCTGTAGCCAATTTGAATACACCAACGATGCTGAGAAACATTAGGTGACTGTCCAGGCTGCCAGCTGTCTCTGTCTACCCTGCAAGACTCCCAAAAGTTGCTTGCATCCTTCTCCCGGTTCGCAGGTAATGTTATATCCTTCTGAGGTCTTTGATGTGGTTGAAGACCAGATAGTTATAATTTCCTCAGTTATGATAAAAGATAAGTTAGATATAAAAACCTTAGACTCACAAATATAAGATAGATAGGGTATCTTCTTTAATATTGTAACTGTAATTCTTGTTTGATGATTGTTTTGTTATATGTAATTGTACTATGTAAAAGTTAAAACCTTCCTTTAAAAAAAAGAAAGGGGGAAGTGCTGTGGATATCGCTCTGTGTAAATAAAGTTCTGATTGGCCAGTGGCCAGGCAGGAAGTGTAGGCGGGACAAGAGAGAAGAGAATTCTGGGAGGTGGAAGGCTGGGTGGAGAAAGACACCGCCAGCCACCGCCATGACAAGATGTAAGGTACTGGTAAGCCACAAGCCATGTGGCAAAGTATAGACTAACAGAAATGGGCTAAATATAAGAGTAAGAACTAGACAATGGTAGCCCTGAGCTAATGGCCAAGCAGTTTAAATAATATAAGTGTCTGTATGATTATTTTATACATGGGTTGTGGGACTGCAGGGGCTTGGTGGAACGTGGAGAGAAGCTCTCCAACTACACATATTAGTATAACTTTGATCCTATTCTATAGCTCTGGTATGGAAAAAATATTTTAAATAGGTATAGTCATGTTCCTCCACTTTAGTTATACTAAAAGGCTAACACCTTCTTTTTCATATGGTAAAATCATGTGATTAGCAGGAGTACAGGAATGGGGAGCTGAAGTATGATTCCAAAGGAAAAGGAACAAAGATTTCTGCTCTATGTCTACCACAGGAATGAGCTTATGGACCAAGGACTCCTGCCTAATGAGTGGGACTTCTTCATCCCAGGAAAGACCACTCTCATTTTCAAAATGGAAAATCATTAAGTCCTTGTTTTTTCCTTATCCAGAACTGATACCACAGCTGAGAACAGAGTCAACATGTGCCCAAGGTCTCCATGAAAGGGCCAACGTGTCTCACTCATGTACTTGAAACATTTTCTCACTACTTTCTATAAATTGGAAGATAGCCACAGGTATTATGGGCTTTAAATTTCACACACACGCACACACACACACACACACACACACACACACACACACACACACACAGACACACACAAACACACAGAGCCAAAATTTAAATAAAATTATTTTACTTTTACTATTTTCTGTTTCTTAAATTTAGGTGCCTAGTCATATATGTTTAATATAATGTTTCTTAATTCTTTAAAAATTTCACACATGCATGCAATATATTTTGACTGCATTGTCTTTCCATTCTTCTAACTAATCCCTCCCTGATCCAAGCCCAAACTCCCTACCCACCTCACGTCTTTTTTTCTTATAGTAACCTAATGATTATATAGTCCAAGCTCCTCATATAATCATTGATGTGGAAAATCCACTTGAGCATGGCTGACTTACCATAGATAGCACTCTTAAAGCAAACTGACTCCTGTTCCCTGCTTTAGTTACTAGTCTATTGATCCAACATGGCCAAGCCCACTCCAACAAGGCCACACCTCCTAACCTTTCCCAAACAGTTGCACTCCTTGATGACTAAGCATTCATATTTTTATTTCTAATTTTTGAATTTAAATGAAAAAAGAACCTCTTAAAAATCAAGTTTAAAAATGAATTAGTGACTAACTGATATTATGGATTTCATTCTCATCCTAACTGCCATAATTCTCTAGAAGCCACCAACTGTCAGTAGTTTGCCAGTTAGACATGGAGACTCCTGAGCCCTCCCCCAGTGCATCATGGAATATTAACTGCCTTAATCACATGCAGCCACCAACTGTCAGTAGTTTGCCAGTTAGACATAGAGAGTCCTGAGCTTAGTACATCTTGGAATATTAACTGCCTTAATCTAAAGTAGGCCTTATGCATGCAACCACAACTGCTTTGAATTCACGAGAGCAATGGCCCTGTCATGTCTGGAGGATGCTATTTCACTCCTGTCTTCTGCAGCCTCTGACTATTAAAATCTTTTTAAATGCTCTCTTCAATGGTCTCTGGACATTGAGGAGAGCGGTGCAGACGTCCACTTTGCAGCTGAGCATTCCACATCCATTGGTTTCTGTAGGATAACCACTTTCGAATGCCTTTTTAACTACAATCTACTGTATAAAGTTCTCCAAGGAGGTCTAAGAAGTGCATTGTTCTGCAGTTATAGAAATATGAATTTAGAGTGCAGTTTGATACTTCATTCTTTTAGTAAAATAATAGTATTAGGTTCAATCCTAGAGCCTGTGAGCTCCATAACCACATGTTCTCAGCAAGGGTTACAGCAGCAGGCATGTGTTGCTTTCTATGGAGTAGGCCGTAAGTTCACTCTTAAGCAGTTGGTATACCCATGAAGTTTGTTCCACTCTTATATTCATGGGCATATTTTACTATGTTGTTCATTAATATAGCTTGCAAGATTCTTAGCTAGGTAAGACTACCAATGATTCTTCACACACACACACACACACACACACACACACACACACACACACACACATGCCAGCCTACACAGCACCTTCTGGTAGTACAAAAACTATCCAGCTGGGAAGAAGATAAGTGTTTGGTAACAACTTGATATCTCCATGTCTTGGAATGAAAAGTATGTGGTGTGTTCAGTAATAGGATCTTACCATGTAGTTCTGGTGGGCAAGAGAGAGCAATGCCAATAGCCTGTGTTGTTTAAGGGTAGTTCTAGGGCATCACTGACCAAGAACTCCAGGTGAGGAATTCCACACCTTTCACACCTGGCACCAGGCATTTATTTATCAACCTATGGCTTCTGGTTCAAGTATTAGCCATTATGTAGGGTTAAATTGAACTTATGGGATAGTAGCTAATGGAATATTTGGGTTCCATATGGCTTTTAAAAATATTCTTAAAGTTAGTAATTCCTCCATCTACAACATTTTCTCATGAGGATTGACCTTTCCTTCTTGATCAGTTAATCTGTTATAAAACTAGGAAATGAAGCAAATGAATATCATCATGGGTCAAAAGAATGGGCTCTGAGTCTAACTCTAGCTCTGGGTAGACACATAATATTGTGATTTTCCAGGAAATTTAGAAAAAATCTAGTAATCTGCTTTCAGTAAAGAACCCCATTTAGAGTCAAGCCAAGTTAGGGTTAGGGATAGGATTAGGAAAAAACAAGAGTCAATCCAAATGGGCCTTCTAGCCTCATCTTTGAATGGAAATACGACCCTAAAGAAAGATGTCCATTTCAGAGACTTTAGAAATAGTATAGAGCCTGTCTAAAACATGTAGAACTTCTCAGTGGTTTCTCTGGCTACTGTCTACTATCATCTCAGGTAGTGTTTCCCTTCAATTGTTTTTTTCCCCTGCCAATGTACACTTCCCATATTCTCACTTTAAGAATATACAACTTTACTATGCAACAATGACTGTTTATTTTATATATTTCATACTGTGTGCCTCTTCCTAATTCTTTCAGTGGAGATCATGAGAATTAGAGATGTAAGTGGAAGCCAAAGTATATTGTACTAAAACCATTTATTTCAATCTAGTTATGCTTGGATTTCCTCTACTTTCATAATGGTAAAACATGGACTCCTCTCCCCTGGATTTTCTGTTCCTTTCTTTTAGAATCCAGACCTAACTGCTGCTCCTATCTCTTCTGCAACCTTGAAGACTGCAGCCTGTAACTGCAAGGTTCAGATGGCCAGAGTAGGTTAGTCATTGTCTAGAAATAGACAATGTAGGTTGGGGATTACTCACTAGGCTAAATCCTCGGAGCTGAGGATTGTGATAAGTCTGCTTATATAGTGAAGTGGATTAAACATCTAAAAGTGTCCTGTGGATGGATGCAGGTATGATGGATCCTATTGGTAGTTTTGATGTTGTCTACAGCACAGTGGAATGTGTCAGGACCAGGTCAGTTGGAAGGATTAAAGTCTGCAGAAGCCTATAGCTATCTATGTCAATGAGCTGGTGGCAATACTAGGCATGGGCACTGGTCATGGGACCAATCTAGATATGGCAGAATTGTGGGACAACAAGTATCAGAGAGAGGTGTACTCAGCAGGTTAACCAAGGAGGAGAACATAGGAAGTCGGGTATGGAGTGGGGTTCTCTAGGTGCCACAAGGTATCCTGAAGGTAGATGTGGGAAGATATGGGTAGGATTAAGTCCTGGTGTGAACATTGGTTTCGGCTGTAGCAAAAGATGAAATTCTGGGACTAGGCTGATGCCTTGGATTTGGGACCCCTTTGAAGCCTAGGGGCCTCTATATGTTTTGTAGGTTGTATGAATAGGCTGGGGTACTGAGATAATTCATCAGGATGTGGAAAAAAGATGTCAAGATTATGTTTGGAATTGCTTCACAGGCTCAAGCCTGGAGAGGACAAGGGAAATCTGGGTATAGAGTTGTGTTGTAGAGGTATACAAATGGTCCTGTGAGTCTTGTTACAGTAGTAGGTCATTGCAGGAACCTAGATGTTGCCTAGCATAGGAGCACATGGTGGGACTAGGCTGGAGCAAAGAATTGGGACCCTACTAGTGAGAGCAAGCAGGTATTCTAGGGTTACCTGATTATGTTCCAAGCAGTTTGCACTCCAGAGCATTTGGAAAACAATTATCTGGTGCAGAGGGGTACTCATTGTAACAAAAATCTTACAAGGTCTTATAATAAAAAACCCAGAGCCAGATATTGGGGTGAAAGCTGAAAGATCATAGAAGCAGAAAAGGCTATCCACAAGTTCTTACTTCTAGGAAATCCTCAGTCTCAAGAGAGTGAGTTCTTGTTTCCTCGTGCTTTATATACCCTTTTCTGCCCTGTCATCTTATTTGCTGGGATAAAAGGTGTGTGTGCTTCCCAAGCAAAGGCATGAGATCTCAAGTCTTGGGATTAAAGGTGTGTGCCACCATACCTGGCTCTGTTCTCAGTGTGGCCTTGAACTCACAGAGATCCAGATGGACCTCTGCCTCTAGAGTGATAGGATTAAAGGTGTATGCTACCACTGTCTGACCTCTATGTCTAGTCTAGTGGCTGTTCTGTTGTCTCATCCCCAGGAAAGCTTTATTAGGGTGCACAATGTATCAGCCATAAAGACTCTTCACAAAGAACTGTGAGACTGTACTCTTACCCGTGTTCATATTTCCTATGTGTTTTATCTTCTTTTGTTCCAAGTGTTCTGTAGTACTTTCCTATGAGATAAACACCTCCATCTGGTGTGGACACTCTTTAGATAAGGGGTATTTAAAGATATGTGAAATATTCCATCCTTCAGAGAAGGCTGTCAAGATAGGGAAGTAAACAATTCAAAAGCTTCAGGAATTTCCTGAAACTGACCAGATTTGCTAAGGTCTTCTCTCTCCAAGCATATATAAGAGGCAAGAATGTCTAAGAGACATTCTCAGACAAGACAAGCTAGCTAGAAGGAGAGATCTGCTAAGCTACCTGGAAGAAGTTTGGACCAACTGAGCCACCTGGAGAAGACACTCTCCATCCTGTTAAGCTGCTTTCAGGATTTACAGTGTGTTTCAGATTTCCACCTTTCCTTAACTGTTGCCCATGCTGGAGTGGGCTTTTTGTGATGTTATTGGTGAAATTATTAAGGCCACTCCATGTAGTTAAATGGGAGGTTTATTTTGTGGGGTAACTTACAAATGAAGGGATAGGTTGTAGGGTCTGGCAAAAGTATGGCTCCGTCTGGCGGTGTTCTCTGGAGAACTCTGCTCTGTATACCTCCTGCTTCCAGCATCCCAGATCCAAGAGGGAGCCCTCCTCTTGATCCTGGGTCTTCCACTTCTTCCTCCACCCTGCCTTGTGGGCGTGACCATTACTGAAGCCTCAAGGGGGGTTGGAACTTCCAGGCCAAGGCTGGGATGGCTACCCACTACATGATGTAGCTATCTTTGTGTTGTTTTTGTTTCTCTAGGTAACCTCTTATCCATATAACCTATAAATAACCTCCTTAAAAAGCATTGGTTTGCCAAGTTGAATTTTGGTAGTACCCTTACTTTGTTTTGTCTTTGGTGAGTAGATATCTGTTCACATCTTCCAAGGAACAAGTGTCACATAATAGAAGAAAGGCTGTATTATGACTGTAAAAGATTTATTACATTTATATAAATTTTTAGAAGGTACCAAAAGTGATCAAGTGAGCCACAAAAATTTTCTTTTGTTGTTCTCAGCTTCTTATTCTAAAGTATTCTATGGCTGTTTCTCTTCTCAGACAGAAAGGAAAAATGATAGTGATCTGTAGTGGTGTATGCCACTCATTCAGTTATCGTCCTCAGTTCCTTTCCCTCTGGGCCTGTTGATTCTTTGTGTGCCCTGCCAGACTCTCAGGAATTAAACAAATGTGAATGCTATTATCTTCAACAGAAGGACTGACTTGATGTTTTCCTCCATAGATATTCCCCTTTGACTCAAAACAGATTATGTTTACTTTTCCTTTGTGGTGAGGGGATATTGTCCAGCAGGCTATTGCTTGGGAAACACAGCACTCACAGGTCTATTTACCCGAGAAAAGGAACCTAGGACAGACCAAGGTAATCATTGTATCAAAATTCAACTGTGTGAAACAATGAGTTTTATTTGGGTCCCTATGAGGGGGTTATACACAGGAGCCATTAAAGTAGTTGTATCTCTGAAATGGCCATCCCAGTATGGGTGACAGCCCATAAGAGCTGGGAACCTGCATCATACTGCAGGCAGTTCAACAGACTGGAAAGTTCTTTTCCAGGAGGCTCTTCTGAGGTGCAATCCTGGCTCCCTGAACATTTTGCAGGCAGATCAAAAGTTGAGAATCTCTCCTTTCATCAGTTTAGCTGATCAGAGCACCCTCACTAAATAGTATCGGTAAAGCTGGGAGAGGGGGGGCCTTCCAGAATCTTCCAAGTTTCCACATTCCTAGATATGTGAACTGCTGTGGATATTGCTCTGTATAAATAAAATGCTGTTTGGCCAGTGGCCAGGCAGGAAGTATAGGCAGGACAAAAGAGAAGAGAATTCTGGCAAGTGGAAGGCTGGGTGGAGAGACGCTGCCAGCCACTGCCATGACAGGGAAGATGTAAGGTAATGGTGAGCCACAAGCCATGTGGCAAAGTATAGATAAATAGAAATGGGTTAATTTAAGATAGAAAAGGTAGATAAGAAGCAGCCTGCCATGGCCATACAGTTTGTAAGCAATATAAGTCTCTGTGTGCTTTCTTGGTTGGGTCTGAGCGACTGTGGGACTGGCAGGTGAGAGAGATTTGTCCTGACTCTGGGCCATGTAGGAAAACTCTATCTACAGTGAACTTTTGTGTACTTCCTGAGTCTCAGTACCCTCATCCTCCCTCTTGGAGAGACTGGTTGAATTCTGATGAAATTATTAAACAATAGAGAGCTATATGAACATACTTATAGGTTAAATAATTCATATTTACAGTAATACCATTGTTTTCTGTTGAGGTATGACACAAAAGAAAAAGCACCAGAGGAGCTGCCATTAATCTGTCACAAGCTCTAACACCTTCTCTGGATTTTGTAATTGTGTTGATATTAACTACATTTATGAACTCAAATGATTCAATCTATGTGGCTAATTGCTTTGTTGTGGTGGTTTGGGATAGAACTCATACCTGAGGTATGCCTGTAATTGTACCAACTCTCCTGTTAACACAGACACTTCCAAAAGAAAGGTCTTCTTTAGCAAATTTGGAGGGAAGTAGGCATCATGCCATTGGAGTTGGATAAGAGGATCAGAGAATGCTTATGGCTGAAATCTTAAGGGGGTAAAGTTGTCAAGTCCACAAATTCTGTCTTTATAGATTTACATGAATGTAAAAGAGTGTATTTATTTATCATCTCAATGACACTCTGTCTCATGAGTCAAACACACAATGATAATGACATTACAAAATTTATCAATAAAATGATGAGAGGTATTAGATCCTTACATAAAGTAGGCTTAAAATTTTTATAACACTTTGCATATACACACTGTTTCAGAATAATATGTAGCTAAGAAAAAGTATTAGAATAAAGTATTAGAATGTCGATTTTATAGGTTCATAATTTAAACAATCAAATATATTCCTATTGCATCAGTGATATTCAGTTCCTTCATGGTAGTGGCGTCAGTATGTTCAAGGTTCAGCTGTCATGAATCTGCTCTTTTCAAGCTGGGAGAACTCTATTCAAGGTCCTATTTTGTAGTGTATTATAACCATTTTTGATAGTCCACTGATTTTCTTCCTAATAGTTTGTGCTACATATATTTAGAGAAAAATCTGAAAAAAATAAGGACAAATTTAGGAAAAGAAGAAAGACAATATAGAAGTTGAAGTTTATGCTGTTTGGGGAGCACAGTGATTCAATATTAGTCATTTTGTTTGATTTCAATTCTTGTAAATTATACTTCAGTGAGTTAAGGTGAAAATAGTTTATATTTGATTTTTTAAATGAAGGAATGTTCTGTTGATTACTTTCCCATCCCTTGTGTAGTCTATTTTTATTGATACACAATCTAATATCTCCTGGTGAGGAAGATGATATCTAATTTAAAAGAAAAATAAATATCATCAGTAGCATATAATGTGAATTCATTCTAAATTGCTACACAGAAGCAATTAAACATACCCTCCCCCTTGTATTCTTTATATCCAATGCACTTAAAATAGTTTCTTTTAACATATCCTGCACAGTTTGATACTATTCAATCTACTTCCTGAGCTGTAGAGCAGATTTTACTCTACTGTGAAGGAAAACCAAATGTAAGAAGAAAGGTTGAAATACAAGCTGATACTAAAGAGGCTTTAAACTTCCATCAAACTTTGACTTTCTTTTTATAGGAGACTAGGACTCAACCAGAGGTCATTTTGCTTCCAGGGAAATATTCCATAGATAACACAATTGAGAGGGTTTATTGTGATCTACTAGTAGCTAGAGGACAGGGAAGGTACTAAGTATATGCAATCCATAGGACAAAATCTTTCCTACCTTTTCATTGCCCTTCTTTTTGCCTTCACTGACAAAGAATTATCTGACTTAAATATCAATAGTGGGCTAAGGAGATAACTTCAGTGGATAAAATTCTTGCTATTGTAAGCATGACAATCTGAATTTGAGTTCCCAGAGCACACATAAAGCTAGGTATGATGGCACATATGTGTAATGGCAATGATCTTATGGTGAGACATGAGGCAGAGACAAGAATATCCCTATATGGCACATGCAGCAGCCAACAAAAACAACAACCAAAATGCCTTGCCTCAAGCAAGACGAAAGGCTAGGGCTGGCACAAAAGGTTTCCTCTGACCTTTACATGCATGCCATAGCGCACACTTACATTCATATACATGAACACATGTACATACAAATGTATACATATCACACATACTTTAAATGCATGAAAGAATAATACATTTTTTTATATTTTTCTTTCATTGTTCTTAAAAACTTTCATACAATTTATTTTACTATTTTTCCTTTCTTTCTTTCTTTCTTTTCTCTCTCTCTCTCTCTCTCTCTCTCTCTCTCTCTCTCTCTCTCTCTCACACACACACACACACACACACACACACAAGTAAATTTTTAAAAATGAAACAAACAAACAACAAAACCGGCAAGCCAACAGGAAAAAGACCAATAAGATGGAAAAAAAGGAAAATCATTTTGTGTTAGCCTACTATTCCTGGACATGAGGCCTTTCCTGAAGTGTGGTTAATACACCCAGTGACACACTCCATTAGGAAAAAACTGATTTTAAAATAAGCCAATGCTATCAATTGCAAATAGCTTCTTGGTTAGAGTTGGGACACCATGTCCACTTTCTCCTTTCAGTGCTGTTATTACATCTGGCTTGAATGTGTGCAAGTAGACCTGATGCATGCTGCCAGTCTCTGTGAGTCCATATATGCATGGGCCCTTGAAGGCACTGTTTCTCTGGAGTCATCGTTCCTCTCTAGCTCTTAGAATCTTTCTCCCTCCTCTTCTATAGAGATCCCTGTGCAAAAAGGAAAGCTTTGATGAAGGATATCCCCTTTAGGACTGAGTACTCCTAAGTTCTTGCACTCTCTGCACATTGTCCAGCTGTGGGTCTCTGTTGTGGTTTGAGTAAGGCAGTATGGGTATAGCAGAATGTCATTAAGAGTCATTTTATTGCTATATTCCTTTAGCAGAAAAATAGCAGGTTTTCCCCTAGGCTCATTAACTTATTAGTCTTAGGCTCTTGGGCACTTTAGCAGTGTCAAGTATGGGTTCAATCTCATGGAGTAGGCCTTAAATACAATTTTTAAAAGTGTTTGGTTACTCTTATAAACTTTGTGTCACTGTTGCACCAGTACATCTTGCAGGTAGGTTTCTGTTGTAGGTCACAGGGATTGTACCTAGGAAAGAGTATAATCAAATTGGTAAATTGAACATTACCAATCCAGTACAATGTAATTCTCCTCCTGCTGTGGATGATTGGTTGATAAATAAAATACTGATTGGCCAGTAGCCACACAGGAAGTATAGGCGGACAAAGAGGGAGGAGAATGCTGGGAAGTGGAAGGCTGAGGTAGAGATATACTGCCAGCCTCCACAATGAGGAGGAGGATGTAAAGTACCGGTAAGCCAGGAGCCACATGGCAAGGTATAGATTTATAGAAATGGGTTAATTTAAGATAGAAGAACTAGATAGCAAGAAGCCTGAGCCATTAGGTCAAACAGTTTAAATAATATAAATGTCTGTGTGTTTATTTTATAAGTGGGCAGTGGGACTACTGGGGCTTGGCGGGACCGCAAGAGAAACTCTCCAGCTAAATCCTCCCAGATGAATCTTTATTTCATTGTTCAGGAAAGGTGAAGTAAATATCTTACATTTTCAGATTTCATGATGTTAGCTGAGGCTAAATAAAAATATATGCATGTAGATGCTCTGTCCTTTCCCCTCAATTCCAATCCACTAGTCTAATCCCCAGCTTTGTATCAGACCACATGCTTCAGCCTCCCATTTCTCTCTGCCCCCATTCCCAGTGAGGATCACCCATATCTTTTGTAGCTTTCTTCCACCACCCTATCCATTTGCCTCAGCCTCCAACTATGGCAGGCACTCCCTGTAAGTCCACTGCCCCTCCTCTCCCATAATTCCAATCCCAAACATTATCTCCATCTCTGAAGCAGACCACCTGCTGTGACCTCTGCTTCTTTTTTGCCCCTACTTCCAAGGATCCATACAATTCCTGGTGGCACACTGTATTAGTTAGGGTTTCTACTGCTGTGCAGAGAAAACATGACCATAATAAATCTTTTGTAAAGTTTTTTATTCATTTTACATACCAACCATAGATCCCCCTCTCATCCCTTCTCCTGCTCCCCCCCTGACTTCTTTCCACATCCCCTCCTCCAACAGGGTATGTTCTCCCATGGGAGGAAGGCTAAGTATGGTACATTCAGTTGAGGCAGGACAAAGCCCCTCCCTGCATTATCAGGGGTGAGCAAGGTATCCGACCATAGGTAATGAAATCCACAATGTGTCTTACAAAAGAAAACATTCAATTTTAGTGATGGTTTATAGTTTCAAATGTTTAGTCCACTATCATCATGGCAGGGAGCATGGCGGCATTGTGCATTTTCACAATAGAATGTTTCTCTTCTGTTAAAAAATCATGAAATACAGAGGTAAATAGATGGACCTAGAAAAATACCATCCTAAGTGATGTAACCCAGACTCACCAAAACAATATATGTTTGCTTCTATGTGAATGTTAGCTGTTAAGTCTTTGAGAAACAGGCTATAATCCATATAAACATAGAGGTTAGGTATAGAGTAAAGGAATAGAGGGGAGTGATGGATGTCCCTAGGAATGGGGAAATAGAATAAATAGTTATAGTCCAATGGATGTGGATGTGATTGGGAACAGGAACAGGGTATCAAATGTGTATGGGAGAGATGGAAGAGTAGTTCAAGGAAGGGAATACAAGATAGGACAGCTAAAACTAAGGGCTAGTAATGGTTCTTTGGGAACCTAACAAAGTGGAAGGTTCCTAAAATATATACAAGTATGAAGGCAATCTAAATGAAATTGGAAAATTACATGGAAATGTAGCCCCAACTGGATATCTTTCATCACTAAATGAAGCTTCCAGTGCTGGAAATGGGCTACATGTAATCAAGCTGTTGGACAAAGGGGGTATGTAGGAACCCCCAAATAACCTAGGATATTGACAAAACTATTAATTTCTCTCCACAAAGTGACAGTAAATACCTATTGCTGAAGATAATACTTACACAACACATTGAACATGGAGAAGCCAAGCTAGTGACTAATTATGTTTTCACCACTACAGACTAGTGTTCACGGTAGTAGATGGTTCTCTGCACCTTCAGAAAAGAGAAAGTCAAACACCAACTCAGCTATCAAGTCCTTGATAAACAATGATGACCAGCCTGCAAGATGTACTAGTGCCTGCAAGATGTACTAGTGCCTGCAAGATGTACTAGTGCAATAGTGGCACAAAGCTTGTGGGAGTAACCAACCCATATCCTCCTGGATTTAAAGCCCACTTCATGAGATGGGACCCATCCCTGACACTGATCAGGTGACCCAGAACCTGAGACTAGATAGCCCAGGGACCCAAGGGAAAACAAAATGATGTAATATAATGACTTTTAACAACATTCTGCTATACTCATAGATCAGTGCCTTGTTCAGCCATCATCAGAGAAGCTTCCTTCTTAAGTAAAAGGGAACATATACAGAGACCCACAGCCAGACAATGTGCAGAGAGTGAGAGAACAGTACTAAATGGGATGTTCCCATCAAATCTCACCCCTCAGGGATCAGGGAATCCTGTGGAATAGTAGGTGGTAAGAGTGTAAAAGCCAGAGCAGGTGGAGAACAAAATGAAAATAAGGCCCCCTAAACAGCAGAACTGACGCACATATGAACTTACAAACACTGAGATAGCATGATTAGGCCTGCACCATCTGTGCCACTTGGGGTCCCAGCACTGAAAGAAGAAGGAGACATAAGTCCCCATCCCTAACCCATAAACTGTCTCCAATTGATAACCACTAAGAAATAAAAAAGCAGTCCTCTCAAATGGAGTCTCACTGGGAATACAAAGCACTCTTAAGTGTAGATCTCATGCCCAACAATAGATGGCTAAAACAGATTCAATGGTATCTTTGGAGGTTCTTTGTCTCATAATGTTTTATTGGTGTTTTTTGTTTGTTTCTTTTGCCTTACAGGTCCTTTGCATATATATTATGGCTTCCAGTTCTGTGTTTTATGGGATTCCTGTGTGTGAGAATATATGTATCTCTCTCTATGTGTTTCCCATTCTTTAGCTTTTTTCTTCTGTTTGTTTTGTCCTATTCTGGTTTATTTGTTTTTATTTTATTATTAGTCTTTAGAAGTTGGTTGTTTTCTATAAGACAGTAAAGGTGTGGATTCAGACAGAAGGGGAGGTGGGGAGGATCTAGGAGGAGTTGGGGGAGGGGAAACCATAATCATAATATATTGTGTGAATAAAGTCCATTTTCAATAAAAGAAAAAAAGTATTCATTTAGCCGGATATATCAGTCCCAGTACTGAAAGCACACACACACACACACACACACACACACATGCACGCACGCACACAAAGCAAAACAATTCCATTGCTACATATTCAAAAGGATAGGTGAGGATTGGATGCTGGAACGCAGTGTTGTATAATTACTTCCTTGTAAGAAAACATGAGGATGAGTAGTTTAAACTCTCATGAAACTTCACAGTGTTACAATTATCTTATAAGAAATAATTGGCTATGAAGAAGAAAGGGGGTATTGTTTTTATTCTTCATATAGTCTTTTTTCAAAAAGAAGAGGAAAGCAAAGTTTGAAAAGCACACTATTTGGAACCTCTTTTCTGCTTCTACCAATGTCCTAGTCTTAAATCCATGTGGTAAGTTGAGAGGGGCATCTCAAAGATAACTCACCTGTATTAGGCACAGCATGTTCTCACTATAAACTCCATTTGCCTTTACCCACTGAGCCATCTTGCTGACTTCCAAACATGGATTTGTGAAACTAAATTTAACAGAATAGAAATTTATCTCTTGAAATTTGATGAAGGTTTCTTTCCCTTTCTGAACATGATTTCTTCATAGATTGGTACTGGTTTGAATCACATTTTAACTAAAGATAAGCTGAGCTATGATGAATTAAGAGAGCATTAAATATCAGTGGTTTGAATAAGAAAGTATTTTATTTATTTTTCCCTAAAGGAAAGTCTAATATTTCTGAATATCTGACTTCCAAATTATAGAAGAATCTGGTTCACCTTTCTCTTGTGCTACTATGTTTAGAACACAATCTCTAATGCTATGTCAGGGCAGAATGTAGGTAGGTATAGTACATACAACATGACCTACAAATAATTCACACAATGTCTGTTGATCTATCAGAAATATCCACATGACTAGCTTACCTGTAGACATGACTGCCTTGGGAAATCTCTCAGAAATTTCACACAGGAAGTATGTGTTAGTTTCCTTGGTATTTAGGACCCAGTACAGTCTAAGAACCCTATCATCCTACTTGAGATTCTGTTAAGATAGTTGTGTTAAGACTAATTTATTCCCCACTTTCACTCCCACTTTTCCAGGACACTCTAAGAGTCTATTTTGCCTGTCATCTTTCATCAGCCTTTAGAATCTCTGTAAAACACAATGCATTAATAACTGCTCCATTAGTTACTACATGGCATTCTTCCAAAATTTACTGCTTAGCCAATATATTTGGTACCCAAATCACTTTGTTTTCAGACTGTTTTTTAGATTGTTTCCAACTACATTTCCTCTATCTACTGTCTCTTCTAGAAAATCAAGCATTTATTTTGACATTCCATTCCAGTTCAATATATAGAAGGATATCAAAGATGAAGTAATACCAATACATTCAATGAAATAAAATAAATCCATACACATCCCTAGAATTTTGAATAGTAGTAGATGCTAAAAAGTCCTGCTGAACTGGATGACAGAGTAGGATGGACTCTTCTTTGGTGAACAAAGGGTCACAGGCACAGAAGCAGGAAGTTCTAAAGGGTTTGAGTTGTCCAAGGCAATATATCAGACTGAAGTGGAGAGGAAGGAAATGAATCTGAGCTTTTAATGGCATGGTTGGCTGAAAGAATGGAGTAGAATTTTGAAGGTCCCCAAATACGAAAATTTATTTGATTCCATCTAAGGATTTCTATTTCATGCCCTAAGCATTTTTTTGTCAAACTATTCAGCAGAGAAAGCTGTAGAATTTACAGCAGAGGTAAGGTTAGAAAACAGTTTGTATAGCTTCTAAGTGCTGAAATTTTAGTTCCTTGGTGGCACTGAATTCAAAGTATAATAAATGAAAACAGCAACAACAACAACAAAAAAAAAACCCTAAAGTTACAAGGCAATCTCCTCCTTGCTCAATCCATAATAAGACTGGAGAGAAATCCCTCAACTTGAAGATTGGACTGAAAAGCAAAATGAAATCTTATTTCTGCGTGTAAATAGAAGTGAAGGCAAACTAATTAGCTCCATCTGAACTCAATTGGTAAGAACTATATCTCAAACTCCCTGACTTAGCTGCCATTTAAAGAAAACAAATCCATTTTCCTGGGAAAAATAAAATTTAAAAACACAAGAAAAACTTCTGTCTTTTCTTATATATACAGTATTTGGCACATAAGAGTAATAGAAAAGAAAATACAATCTATAATAAGATGACATGAAAACAACAGTCACTGGAAGTAGACACACAGATGTCATGGTTATGAAAATTAGCCCAGAAGCGTGTTAAAGAATGTGCAACACAGAATGTAAAAAGGGAAGAAGGATACAGGGCAGCTATTACAACTCCAAAAGGAACAAAATGCAAAAGTTTAGATGAAGAAAATACAAATAGTTATTTAACATGATTAAAAGAAAAGGAAAATACACTTGAGATATTGTAGTAGAAATAGAAATAAGCCACCAATAAAAAATAGAACATCAGAAAATAGGAATAGCAACTTCGCAGTCTTTTGGCTAAGATCAAATACAGAAAATAGTAATAGTATCTACTATACCAACATAAAAGCAGGTGGATTTTTTAAGGAAAGGAGAGACATAAAAGTCAGGGAAAACATTTGAATACTTAATGGGCTCCAAAATTTCCAAAATTAAAAAATACAATAACATATAAATGAAATTATTAATGCTTACTGTATTAGTTTTTGTGCTAGTGTGCCCAAAATTCCTGACCAAAAAAAAAAAAAAACAAAAACAAAAACAAAAAAACTAAAGGAGTATGGATTTATTTTGGTCATAGTTTCAGAAGATTCAGTCCATCATAGCAGAGACAGCATAGTAAAGCAGTGCATGTCACATTAAGACATAGATAATGTAGAGAGAAAGGATGCCAGCGCTAGACTGGCTTTCTCCATTTCCCCCTTTTATTACATCATAGCATCCAACCCATGGGATGGTGCTACCCACATTCAGAATTTGCCTTGCTTATTCAGTTAATCCTTTTGGCAACACTCTGACAGATATGCTTGGAAGTGTGCCTTACAAATCCCCTGGGTACTTCTAAATCCTTTCAAGTCAACAAGGAACACCAACCATTACATTTACTCATCAAACAGGCTATATCAGTTCCTTGTTCTATTCCACCTATGAGGACCAGGGTAGAATCTTAGTAGTGGAGCATTTGCCTAGCACATGCAATGTTCTGTATTCCATTCCTAGCTCTAAAAAGGAATCTCATCTTTGAATCAATACAAAGTCTGGGATGCTTTGTGACAGAGTCTGACTTGCAACTTTAGCATATATTTCAAAATGTATTTTCTTAAGGAGTCTACTCTTTTTATCATCACAAGGTACTTGAAGCACAAATGTAAGAACAAAATGTTCATTGTTAATAACTGCATTAAATTTTTATTCAAAGTAGGTATTGTTCTGTGGGAAATAGCTGAGTGTTTCAATACAATAGTTTCTGAGGCCTGTTTTTATCCATACTATTCCATTACAGGTGTGATCCACTCATTTACATGGAAGCATGAATGAAATGATTCATATTCTGATGCAAATACAGGGGAGACAAATAAATATTTTTGTAAATGTCTTGTCTGGTTCTCCCAAAGCAAAGTGACTAAGATCAGATTCCTCAAGCAAGGACAGATATATTGAAAAATCCTTACTGGTCAGTAAATATGAGTTTAATATGGATGACTCATCATTATGCAGGTGGAGAATTGCCAGAAAATATGACTTAATTATGACTTTGTGAAGCTTATAATTAAGTGGTAAGTTAACAAATATAGGGAACACAAAAGTGCCAAGAAGTAGGTTAATATTTGGTTTTATTTTATAATTATATGATAGCTAAAAAATTACAAATTTTATGATTTTATGAAGACAAAACAGATCAGGTGTTAGAACAAAATGGCTAGCCTATTATTGTGGATAATTCTATATTTTGTCAGCACATATTTATTACATAGTTATGGAATACATTGGCTAATTACAATATATGTGTACTTATATGAATAAATGGAATATCTACTTATCACATGAAAGTAATTACAGGGGATGACTAAACTCAATATTCCTTCTGTGTGTTGGCAGCTCTGAATCATGACAAGGAGTTCCTTTCAGAGGAATTCAAGTTATATATGATAATTCTGCATACTTCCCTTAAGAGGGAAATATGTGAGAATATAAAAATAATTATCTACATGAATATATGAAATCCTTGTCAAAGAAGAAGGCAGTACCAGTTAAGAAGAAGTAAGTTTTCTATAACTGATGGTAGTATTTTCTTTGAGTTGTTTCATTTAATACTACATAGATCCAGGTAAGGTCAATACTATTGATATTTCATTTTTCGGATAATATGTCTGAGAAATACACAGTTCCAGAAAGCAGAAGTAGTAAGTGAGGTAACTGAGGTTAAAAATCAGGTATGCTGTCTACTCTTTCCCTGCCTTATCCCCTCAGGTATACATTCATCCTCAACCAGTTACTGACCAGATTTGTATTTATTTATTTATTGTGTCTCAAGTTAAAAGTGTCTTTTTAAAGGGGAACACTCTATCTATGTAAGTCACCAAAATGATTAATTTTAATAGTATGAAGGTATGTTACCCAGCTGCTAAATTTTTCATCAGATATTAGATCTCATATACCTTCCTCTATCCTTGTCACAGTGACACCTGTCTTTATATTTGCCACCTCCTGGTCACAATACAAGTATTTTGTCCTCAGGTATCATGTGTATGTTCCAGACTGAAAGAAAGTAGAATACTAAAGAATAAAGGCACTTTCATGCATAGTCCATGAAAGAACCAATCTTGTAACTAAGAGATCTGGAAAATTAAAAGATTAATATTGCAGACTCTTTTTAAGAAAGAAAAAGCTAAGCATAGATGAGATTAAATGCTAAATGACACATAGCCTCTCTTATAACTTCCTTATATTAGTTTAGGACTCATCAACCTTATGCCTTTTCTTTCTAGAAAATTTAATTTGTGATTTATATCCAATTTCAGAAACTGTTGATTGGAAATTCTATGATACATATTTACTGTTGAATTCTTATTCTTTACTATAGAGCTATGCCACATGTCCACTTTATTTTCTTGAGTATATAACAAATGATATGGATCTATTCTTCTTTTCATTCATGCTATAAATCACAGATTCAATTTTGTTTTAAACAGAAGAAAATAATTTTCACTGAGAACATCCTTCACAATACGACATTGTAACAAATTGGTTCAAAGAAAAAGACCAATAGAAGTAAAAAAGCTCAGATATACACATATACTATGTAATATTTTATAACATTTCTATGATATAATCATCTAATCTGATGATAAGATAATTTTCCTGAGATAGTTTAAACAAGAATGGCCTCCATAGGCTCATATATTTTAGTACTTACTTACCAGATGGTGGAAATGTTTGGAAAGGAGTACGTGATGTGGTCTAGTTGGAGGAGGTATGGACTTGTTGGAAGAAGTGTGTCACTGAGGGTAGGCTTTGAGGTTCTTTATTTTTCATTTTATTGAAAATGACTTTTTCCTTCACATAATATATCCTGATTACCGTCTCCCTTCCCTCTGCTCCTCTCAGTTCCTCCCTCCCTCCCCTCCCAATCAAATCCACACCATTTCTGTCATTCATTAAAAACAAAAAAGCTTCTAAAAGATAATAGTAAAATAAAATATAAATGAGAAGAGAAAATAACACTAATACATTGGAATAGGACAAAACAAACAGAAGGTAAAGAATCAAAGAAGAGTACAAAAAAAAGATACAGATGCAAAATCACATTTGTTCGCATACTCAGGTATTCTATGAAAACACTAAGCTAGTGGGGGCGGGAGGAGGGAGGAAAGGGGAACCCATGGCTGATATGTAAAATTAAATTAAATTATAAAATTAAATAAACAAAAAACACTAAGCTGGAAACCATATATATAAACATTTAGAGTAAAAGCTTATATATTTATATAAAATATACATTTATATATATTTATTTATAATTTTAATATTTATGTATGTTTATGTGCTTATTTATATATTTTAAATATATATTTACATAAAACAAAAAATAAGATAAAATTTTTAAAATTCCCTGAGACAACATTATGCAACTACTTCCATGCTTAGTGTCTCTTTCTCTATCTGCAGCCTGAAGACAAATATATAAATCTCTCAACAACTGCTCCAATAGCACAGCCACAGTTTGCTTCCCACCATGACAATCGTGGAATAACCCTTGGAAACTGTAAGCAACTTCACAATTACGTGTTTGGTTTACTAAGAGTTGCCTTGTTCACGGTATATTTTCACAGCATTAGAACAGTAACTAAGACAATAACTAACAAATAAAAACCACAAATATTCAAGATTTACAACGTGATCTTTTGCGTACATATACATGGCAAGATGACATTCACAATGAAGTAACAGGTAGTTATACCAAATTATCTACTCCCTTAGCAAGTTGCAGCTATACACTGTTATTATAGATTATACATACTGTGATATATATTACAACCACACAATCTATTCTTTTAGTTGCTGTAGTCTTCTTTCTTACTTTCTTTCTTTCATTCTTTCTCTGTTTAGTTTTTTTTTGTGTGTGTGTGTGTGTGTGTGTGTGTGTGTTCTCAGTCCCTTTCTTTTTTTATTTATTATATTTGTGTTTTAATTTTACACATCAGCCATGGGTTCCCCTGTCCTCCCCACTCCTGCACCCACCCCCACCTTCCGCCCATCCCCTCCCAACCATTCCCATCTCCTCCAGGGCCAAGACTCCCTGGGGATTCATTTAAACCTGGATTCAGTACAGGCAGGTCCAGTCCCCTCCTTCCAGGCTGAGCAAAGTGTCCCTGTGTAAGCCCAAGGTTCCAAACAGCCAGCTCATGCACTAAGGACAGGTCCGAGTCACACAGCCTGGATGCCTCCCAAACAGATCAAGCTATGGTCTCACTTATCCAGGGGACCTGATCAATCTAGGGGCTCCACAGCCTTTGGTTCACAGTTCATGTGCTTCCATTCGTTTGGCTATTTGTCCCTGTGCTTTCTCAATCTTGGTCTCAACAATTCACGCTCTTACAATCCCTCCTCTTTCTCGACAATTGGAGTCCTGAAGCTCCACCTGGGGCCTGGCTGAGGATCTCTGCATCCACTTCCATCAGTTATTGGATGAGAGTTCCAGCTCTGCTGGTAGGGTATTTGGCCATCTGATCACCAGACTAGGTCAGATCAGGCTTTCTCTCAACCATTGCCTGTAGTCTACAGTGGAGGTATCATTGTAGATTTCTGGGGACCTCTCGAGCACTCTGCCTATTCCTGTTCTCATGTGGTCATCATTTATCATGGTCTGTTATTCCTTGTTCTCCCTTTCTGTTCTTAATCCAGCTGGGATCTCCTGCTCCCCTAAGCTCTCTTTCCCTCAAACCTTGCCCTTCATTACTCCCACTGTTGTCCAGGTTGTTCATGTAGATCTCATGCATTTCTCTGTCAGTGGGTGATCCCTGTGTCTTTCCTAGGGTCCCGTTTTCTAGGTAGCCTCCCTGGAGTTGTGTAGCAGTCTAGTCATCTTTGTTTTACATCTTGTATCCTCCTATGAGTGAGTACATACCGTGTTTGTCCTTCTGAGTCTGGGTTACCTCACTCAGGATGATTTTTTCTAGATCCATCCATTTGCCTGCAAACCTCTTGATGTCATTGTTTTTCTCTGCTTAGTAGTACTCCATTGTGTATATGTACCATAATTTCTTTATCCATTATTCAGTTGAAGGGCATCTAGGTTGTTTCCATGTTCTGGCCTGAAAAAAGTAATTGAGGAAGATGTCAGAAAATGGAAAGACCTCCCATGCTCATGGATAAGCAGGATTAACATAGTAAAAATGGCGATCTTACCAAAAGCAATCTACAGATTCAACGCAATCTCCATCAAATTACCACCATGATTCTTCACAGATCTGGAAAGAATAATACTCAACTTCATATGGAAAAACAAAAAAAACCCCAGGATAGCCAAAAGAATCCTGTACAATAAAACAACCTCTGGAGGCATCACAATCCCCGACCTCAAGCTCTACTATAGAGCTACCATCATAAAAACAGCTTGGTACTGGCATAAAAACCAACATGTGGACCAATGGAATCGAATTGAAGACCCTGACATTAACACGCACACCTATGAACATATAATTTTTGACAAAGAAGCCAAAAATGTACAATGGAAAAAAGAAAGCATCTTCAACAAATGTTGCTGGCATAACTGGATGTCAATGTGTAGAAGGCTGCAAATAGATCCATATCTGTCACAGTGCACAAAACTTAAATCCAAGTGGATCAAAGACCTCAACATACATCCAGTTACTATGAACCTGATAGAAGAGAAAATAGGAAGTACTCCTGAACACATTGGCACCAGAGATCACTTACTAAATATAACACCAGTAGCACAGACACTGAGAGAAACAATCAATCAATGGGACCTGTTGAAACTGAAAAGCTTTTGTAGAGCAAAGGACATGGTCAACAAGACAAAGTGACAGCCTACAGAATGGGAAAAGGTCTTCACCAACCCCACATCGGACAAAGGGCTGATATCCAGAAAATATAAAGAACTCAAAAATTAGACATCAAAATACCCAACAGTCCAATTAAGAAATGGGCTATAGAACTAAACAGAGAATTCTCAACAGAGGAAGTTCAAATGGCTGAAAGACATTTAAGGAATTGCTCAACATCCCTAATTATCTGGGAAATGCAAATCAAAACGACTCTGAGATACCACCTTACACCTGTCAGAGTGGCTAAGATCAAAAACACTGAAGACAGCTTATGCTGGAGAGGATGTGGAGCAAGGGGAACTCTCCTCTACTTCTGGTGGGAATGAAGCTTGTACAGCCACTTTGGAAATCAATATGGCACTTCCTTAGAAAATTGGGAATCCATCTCCCCCAAGACCCAGCTGTAGCACTCTTGGGGGTATACCCAAGGAATGCTCAATCATGCCACAAGGGCATTTGCTCAGCTATGTTCATAGCAGCATTGTTTGTTTAGTTTTTTTTGAGACAGTGTTTTTCTGTGTAGTCTTGGCTGTCCTGGAACTCGCTTTGGAGACCAGGCTGGCCTTGAACTCACAGAGATCTGCCTGCCTCTGCCTCCTGAGTGCTGGGATTAAAGGCATGTGCCACCAGTGTCTGGCTTGTTGCTATAGTTTTTTTTCCACACAATAACCACATTTAACACTCTAGCCAGTCCCCAGTACATTTGTTAGGTTCTACATATGAAAGAGATCCACATATGAGTTAGAATTTATCTTTCTATGCCTGGATTATTTTGCTTCATATCCTACAGGTTCATCCATGTTTTTAAGTTTTTATGATTTAATAATAATTTATAGATTATAAATTATACATTAATTTATTCATTCACAGGAACTTATGAAATCAGGCAGAAACTCAAGCAGGACTGGAACCTAGAGGCAGGAGCTGATGCAGAGGCTTCCTCTCTATGGCATGCTCAGCTTGGAGAGGGTGGCACTACCCACAATGGGCTGGGCCCTCCCCCATAAATCACTAATGAAGAAAATACCCTACAGGTTTGCCTGCAGCCCAATCTTATGGATATTTTTTTTCTTAATTGAGTTTCCTCATCTCATACCTTTGGCTTGTGTCAAGTTGACATAAAACTAGTTAGATTAGGACAGTTAGTACAAGATAAGTCATGTTCTAATGGCTGTTCTCATAGCATTTTTCTTATGCATGGCTCAGGATCATGCCCCATATTACAGATAGAAGTTTCATCTCTATATGCCATTTCATTTTTTGTGGTTGGAACCAAGTAGCTTTAGCCTAGAACAATAAAGGCATAGATTATCACATAGTGTTCATCACAGTAACAATCTACAGAAGAAACACTGGCTGTAAATGACATGGGAATTCAGGGGAATACGTGGAATAGCAGCAAAGCTGCTAAGCACTGTCTCTTCATCTCTCTCTCTCTCTCTCTTTCAATATTCAGTAAAATAATGTGAGAAAAAGAACTCCATTTCTTAAATGAATACAAATCAAACAAAACAAATATAGCTGGAAGCTGGTATCATGTATAGCTCTAGGATTCACAGTGTGGCATATGTGAGGTTATCAGCCTAGGACAAGATACTGTATGACAGTTTTGTAATTCTAACATTTCTGTTTTTTTTTTCCTATGAGAAATTATGGCTTCAAAATCTACAGTCATTAGTTAAGAGCAAAATTCTATGTGATAAAATCTTAATATTTTATTGTTCAAGTATAAAGAGTTTTTGGTCATATGTTAAAACTCAAATATGTTATTCATGGGAAAATTTAGCTACAAAGACAGCAAGTGGCTCTTTTCTCTCCCACATTCCATATTTCCTTCTTCTTTCCTGATCTCTCCCTATGTTCCTTATCTTTACACTGTCCTATTCATATCCTTTAAATCTATCTTTCCCCCATATCCATTATTGGGCTGCACATGAAAAAAAAGCACTGTGGGTAATCGCCAGTTAATCTCTGGTAGACACAAACTGTTCAGAAGATAAGTATTTCTTAGTTCAGTTTAACTGTCAATACTAGCAAATAAAATTGAACTTCACATATGTAATTAAAGACTGGAATGTTATATTTCATATGATGAACCCAAACTTTGCCAACATCTCAATATGGGAATGATTCTAATGGGTGGCATAAGTATAACATCCATGAATGATCACTCATGCTTCAGAAGAATAACAGGATTAATGAGTTGAGAAATTGCTTTTACTGCCAGTAACACTGCCCAATATAAATTTCAAATGACCATAAAGTTTGTGTGTGATTGGCTCAGACTAATATCTTCAAATGTTACATGAGCTGCAAATGAGAAAATGAGAAGGCTGTTATGGGAGTCATTGGTTAGCTTGTTCTCAAATCCTGTCCTGGTTATTGATACAGCTGTGAAAAAACGTATCATGATGTTTACAACCTTAAACAATGGAAATGTTTATTTTACTTATGTATCTTTAATTTGGATCTCACCCAGCAGGGACTACTTATTTCTGGTCCATGTGACATCATCTGGGCTGGCTCTAAAGCTGGGGGCTGGAATCATCCAAAGACTTACTTCTACCTTTTCTGAGCGCTAATATAAGTTGTTATTTGGATATTCACTTAGAAGTATCACTAGAACACTTGTATGAACTGTTTTCTTATCCTGATTGGCTACTGGTAGTTTCTAGACTTTCTGTCTACCCTCTGTTTGCTTGTATTATTAACAGCTTAAAAAAAAAAATACTAATTGCAATTACTTCCCTGCTCAATTCTCTGTTTGAGTATACATCAAACAGAGCATTTAAGAAGAGATTAAGAGTGAGAATGGAGGTGGGGGGGGAGGAGAGGCGATAGTTTGTAAATGATAAAAATAACTAGAAGCTATATGCTTTTTATTGAGTAATGGAGTCAGTTCTTACTATAGTCTTCCTCATGGTCACATCACTAGGCCAACAATACTCAAAGAATAAGAAACAATACAGAAACTGGCATGGTTGGTTTCTTGATTCTAGTCATTAGCTTGATGATTCATTTCTAAGCTTTCTTTCTCCTTCTGTTTGTCTAGATTTCAGGGCATCTATTTTTGCACACTACCTTCACTCAGACTCAGTGCCTGCTGGTTTCTGTTTAGCAAAACACACTGACAAAAATTGTAGGGCAACCAAAAGAGGAAAGTAAAATGGTTGTTATTTCTCTTTCTGCTTCAGGCAGAACCTTCAGTGGTTTCCTGCATTTCAGTTTTTTAGTTCCAACTTGAAGTCATTCATGTCTGTGCTTGTTGTGGAGATCTAGTGATCCATTATCCTATCCTTGTACCAACAATGGTGGCAACAGACTTATTTTGCTAGTCCATGACTTCCCCTCCCATCTTCCACTTGGCTTGTTTGGTTTTTTCCTTATTCATTCATTTATTTGAGAACCAAATTTTGTAATTACTTCCTAGTATAAATTTCTCCCTAAGTACTTATCTAAGTGAATTTTGTTTTTTGTAACTAGATCCTGTCATATGTAGCTACAACAAGAATACAAAGAACATAAATTGAAAATAAAGATTCCATTGAAAAGTTGAAAAATGTGTGTGTCTTAGTTAATTTCCTATTTCTGTGAAGAGAAACCAGGACCAAGGCAACTCATAAAATAATTCAATTAATTAAATAATAATTTAATTGCTTACAGTTTTCGAGGGTTGGTCCATGATGGTTTACAGACAGGCACGACACTGAAGTGGTAACTGAGAGAGCTTTATATCCTGATCCACTGGCAGCAGGCAGAGAGAGAGACAGAGAGGGAGAGGAAATGAATACCTGTGTTCCACCCAGAAGGCTAGGGGTAGATCTTGTTAATGACCTGATGACCTTTATCTGTAGAGTGAGATCTCACTCAAAGCCCCCAGAATGTTTATCTCAGACTCTCCTTCCATAGAACTTTGTTTAGTTCTGTTTCTCAGTTAATAGACCTCATCCTTAGAGAAGATGTCACAGGTACCTTATTGACTGCTGACCTACCTCTATGCTATCTCATTCAGAGACTACCACCAGATCCTAGGCCCTTAAGCTACAGAACTCATCTTCATGGTTACACGTACTTTGCAAAGGAGTTTTGATGTAGCCATACCTTAAGCTTTATTATGCACATAGTATTATAATGATTATTGCCAGAAATTTTTTTCAAAAATGGACTGGATTTAAATATGTCTAAAATAAACAGGTCTTGTGTCAGAGCCTCTAGAATTTTAGACCAGCACTGACTAAGCTGTGATGAACTGAGTTTTCCTTCTTGTTTCTTGTGGTTCATTTCTCTGTCAATCGTGATGCTTGCAGGGACTCTGCAGGGATTAAGCATGCAAATATATGAGTCTATAGAGGCCAGTCTCACTCCATATAGGAGCCATGTAATTGAAGCCTGGGGTTCAATTACACAGATTTGCAGAATGGTAGGAATGAAATAACATACTGTTATATGGAGTTAACATACTCCACAGTTTAAGGTATACTAAGAATCAGACCAATTAAAAAATAGCATAGTTTATATGACTGGGTCACAAGTGAATAATTTTTTTTTTTCAGGATAACAGTGAGTGTCAGGCACATCATGCTAAGGGTCAATTGTGAATTTTTAAAACTAAATTGTGAGAGCTGCAGAGATGGTTCAGTGGTTAGGAACATTGGCTATTCTTCCAGAGAACCCTGGTTCAAGTCCTAGCATCCATATGGCTTACAACCATCTATAACTCCAGTTCCAGAGTATCTGACACCTTCTCCTGGCCACTATAGGCATCAGGTACATGAGTGATACATAAATATACACACAAGCAAAAGACCCATATATATGAAATAAAGTAATTTTTTAAGTTAGTATTAAAAACTACAATAAGTGAAGAAGGTCAGAGAAATGGATCAATGGGTAGAGGCACTTTTGTGAAAGTCTTTAAACCCAATTCTATTCCCAGAGCCTACAAGTTAGCAGGAGAAAAACAGCTTCTGAAGGTTTTCATTATGAAGTCCATATATGCACAGGCACATACCATACACACACACACATACACACACACACACACACACACACACACACACACACACACACACACTAAAAATAAAGACTATGGACATTTATATTGAATTTAGCCATTTCTTCTATTTTTGTATGTTTATATTTTATTATTTTATACCTAGTAATTGTGGGCACTTATGGGACACATTGTGTCATTTCAGTACATGCGGACAATATGTAATGAGTACATTCAATGATAAAAGCGTTCAAAGAGAGAAATATAGGGCATTTGCTACATGAATATCAAACAAGTTTCACTGTGACTATTACATTGTCAAATGAACTTATGCTCTAGTTCTTCAGAGTCTTACTCCAACACCATGCAACTTAAAGTAATTTCTTTTGGTAAAATAAATTTTATATGCCTTTTTTGAGTGTTCTATCATGTAATGAGGGACTTCATTCTACATTCCAGGGAAAAGTTTCTTTGAACATTCAAAAACAAACATGATAATTAAAAACTTTTGATTTACCAACAACAAGGACAAAAACATTATGATATTTTTGGAGGAAAGTGGGGGGGTACAATTTACAGGAATCAGGGTGCTCAGTGGGATAGCTTTATAGGAGCTATGAAATTATACAACTGAATCCTCTCCTTACATTATGGATGTAGTTTATTTGTAATTTTTTTCCTTTTAAATTGAAGTCACTAATCTTATGATTCCTGTGCTGCCTTGACTTTGTTAATAATTAAATTCTTTTGCTTGGCATATCTTTAATTTGAACCATGGTGTTTGAGAGTTTCCAATCTGTGGATCTGTGTAAATGCATTATTGAACATTCTTCCAACAGCTCTCCTCTTTTCATTTTGCTCCTCCAGCTTCCTCATTACTCAGTCTCTAAAACATACGAAGCTCGTGGGGTTTCATTGAAAGTTCATGGCTGATAGCATATTCTTTTTGTATCTGCCACTCCTTTTTCCCTTTGTAAAGGAGTCTTAGGTATTATTGATGGCACTACCAGATAGTACAGGTAACATTATGTCAAGTGGAGAAATGTTAGCCTCTTTCTCTGTAGCTGTGGAATCTATGTCCCCAAAGACATCCTTCTCAAGCAGTAGCAAAGTCATCTAATAGAACACAGTGTAAGCACATGCAAGCATTTTTTTTTTTTTTTTTGGAGGAAGCTCACCGGGATGAAAGGGTAGCTGGTATATTGTTAAAATATGTAGCAGACTTTCTGGCAAGGACTCACAGCATAGGCACAACTCCCAAGACAGTCTTACATAATCTATCCCATTTTTTTCAGGCAGAATTGAGAGAATACATGGTAGTCTCCAAGTATACACTGACTGTTCCCATAAAACATTGAGTAATATAAAGGACATGATTGAGTATAAGAAGTGTATGGACTTTAAGATTACTTGATAACTTCTAATTCTAAATGGATAGGAAGAAGATACAAAGCAATTCTAAATATTAAATTACACATCTTTAGTATCCCCCTACTGTCACCTCAGAGGGATGGGAAAATCTTCCTCTGGTCTGAGTTCAAATGTTGACAGTGTGTGCAGCAGATGTAGCTTTTCACCCAGTCACCCTCTAAATGTTTATGGCCTACCAAGATTACCTCCTTATTCAGTTGTATATAATAACTGTCTTTCTGTTTAACTGTATACAATAACCCCTGTCTTCTTGTTAAGCTGTCTGCAATAACCCAGCTTCCCATTGTGTATAATAAACGCTCTGAGGTTCCAGGCTGCTGTGACTTCTCCATCTAAGAGCCTACGTTACCTGATCCCAGCTTTTCTGTATGTGTGTGTGTCAGTGTGTCTGTTCTTTCTTCTAGTTAGGGTTCCAGGACTCAAACTGTTCAAGGACGTGGCAGGTTGGTGCCATGGAGGGAAGAAAAACAAGTCATGAGTTGTTTTTGGCATAGTTAAAAGTAAAGGTAATGCATTCAGCGATCTTGGGAATTAGAGTATGTTAATCTTTGGTGGGGTCTTTGTTCTTCCTACCACTGAAGTCTAAATGTTAACTCAAGCAACAAAGCAAGGGAAGAAGTAAAATGTGCTGTACATTGAAAGGAATGTTAATATGGAATAATATAAGGGGAAAAGAAAGATGAGGAAGAGGAGAGGGAAAGGGAAGAAAGAAAGGAGACAAAATAGAGGGCAAGTAAGAGGGCAGAAGGTAGGGGGAGAAATGGGGATGAGGAGGGAAAAATCTAAAGAGTATGTCCCAGATCAGTTCTATAAACTTCCAAAATAAACAGCTGTTTAAAAAAAGTGTTATTAAGAATTCAAGTATACTGCCCAGATTTGTTGTATGATATTTTCTTTTTGTTCTAACAAAAAAGGCTTGCCTGGAGATCAGAGGGCAGAGCTAGCCACTAGTTGACCATAGAGGCCAGGGCGGTGATGTGTAGATGAATTTCTAAACAGTCTTATTAAATAAAGAACATGGAACCAAATATAAGGGTGAAAGCCTTAGAGATCAGGGATATATGGAAAGCCACCAACCTCCTTACCTCACCAGCTCTGTAGCTTCCAAAATGCAAGCCATGAATTCCTGTCTAACCTGTACCTTTATTGCTTTCCTTTTCTGACCTCTCCTTGGCTCTTAGCTCAGCTACCTCACTTCCTTGTCACTGCCTGCCTGTGCAGACCTCCAGGTCTCTATGGTTGGTACTGGGATTAAAGGCGTGTGGCATGGGTCTCAGGCTGGACCAGTCATTGGTTGGCCACTCCCACAATCTCTTTGCCACCCTTACCCCAGCACATCCCATAAGCAGGACAGAATGTAGGTTAAAGGTTATATGGCTGAGTTGGTGTACCAATACCTCCAACTGTAAGTCTTGCCTCATTAACAGAGATGGCCAGTTCAGACTGCATATCCACTATTGCTAGGAGTCTTAGCTGAGGTCATCCTTGTTAGGTTCATGGGAGTTTCCCTTGCACCAGCTTTCTACCTGACTCTGAAATGCCTCTCTCTCCAGTCATCTTTTTCAGTACTTTTGCCCTCCAAACACCATGAAAATTGATACCCCATGTTCCTATGCACATCTGCCCCCCCATGTCTAGCCATGAGATCTCTTCTATTTCCCAGAGTGATCCATGCATCCCACCTTGGGCCCTCCTTGTTACCTACCTTCTCTGGGTCTGTGGATTATAACCTGGTTATACTTTACAGCTAATATTCACTTATAAGTGAATACATACCATGTTGGTCTTTATATATATGTTACCTCACTCAGGATAATGTTTTCTAGTTCCATCCACTTGCCTGAATATTTCATGATGTCATTGTTTTTAATGGCTAATATTCCATTGTGTAAATGTACCACATTTTTTTATCCATTCTTCAGTTGAGGGACATCTAGGTTGTTTACAGGTGTCGGCTATTATGAATAAAGCTGCTATGAACATAGTTCAGCATGTGTCCTTGTGGTATGATTGAACATTCCTTGGGTATATTCCCAAGAGTGGTATAGCTGAGTCTTGAGGGAAATTGATTCCCAATTTCTGAGAAACTGACATATTTGATTGATGTCCATAGTGTCTATACAAGTTTTCACTCCTACCAGCAATGGAGGAATATTTCCCTTGTTCCACATCCTCACCATCATGAGCTATCATTTGTGTTTGTGATCTTAACCATTCTGACAGTTTTTAGACAGATGGCTAAGGATGTTGAACATTTCTTTAAGTGTTTCTCAGCCATTCCAGAGTCTTCTGTTGAGAATTCTGTGTTTATGTCTGTAGCCCATTTTTAGTTGTATTATTTGGTTTGTTAAAGTCTAGTTTCTTGAGTTCTTTATATATTTTGGAAGTCAGCCCTCTGTCAGATGTGGGGGTGGTAAAGATCTTTTTCCATTCTGTGGGCTGCTGTTTTGTCCCATTGACAATGTCCTTTGCCTTACAGAAGCTTTTCAGTTTTGTGAAGTCCCATTTAATATTTGTCAACCTTAGTGTCTATGCTAATGATATTCTATTCAGGAAGTTGTCTCCTGTGCCAATGCATTCAAAGCAATTTCCCATTTTCTCTGCTATCAGGTTCAGTATATCTGGATTTTTATTGAAGTATTAGATACATTTGGACTTGAGTTTTGTGCAGGGTGATGATAAGGATCTATTTGCAGGCTTCTACATGCTGACATCCAGTTATGCCAGCACCATTTGTTGAAGATGCTTTCTTTTTTCCATTGTATATTTCCAGCTTCTTCATCAGAAATCAGGTGTCCATTCGTGTGTGGACTTATGTCTAGGTCTTCAATTTGATTCCATTGATCCACCTGTCTGATTTCATGGCAATATTATACTGTTTTTATTACTATAGCTCTGTAGTAGAGCTTAAAATCAGGGATATTCATATCTCCAGAAGTTCTTTTATTTTACAGGATTGTTTTAACTATTCTGGGTTTTTTTGTTTGTTTGTTTTTCCATATGAAGTTGTGTATTATTCTTTCAAGATCTGTAAAGAATTGTATTGGAATTTTGATGGGGATTGCATTGAATCTGTAGATTGCTTTTGGTAAAATGGCCATTTTATTATGCTAATCCTATCAATTCATGAGCATGGGAGATCTTTCCATCATCTGATATTGTCTCCAATTTCTTTCTTCAAAGACTTGAAGTTTTTGTCATGCATGTCTTTAACTTGCTTAGTTAGAGTTATCACAAGACATTTTATATTACTTGTGACTAATGTGAGGGGTGTTGTTTCCCTGATGTCATTCTCAGCCCAGAATAAGTAGGAGGAGAAATCTAGAAGAGAAAGTAACAAGAGAAGAAGAAAGAAAGAGAGGGACACACTGGGGCAAGAAGCCAGGCAGCTGCCAGCCAGACAGAAGAAGCAGTGAAATAAGATATACAGAAAGAAAGAAAGAAAGAAAGAAAGAGAGAGAAAGAGAGAGAGAGAGAGAGAGAGAGAGAGAGAGAAAGAAAGAAAGAAAGAAAGAAAGAAAGAAAGAAAGAAAGAAAGAAAGAAAGAAAGAAAGGTTAAAAGTCCTGAGGCAAAAGGTAGATAAAAAGAAACAGGTTAATTTAAGTTAAAAGTGCTAGCCACAAACAAGTCTTTATGTTGTGACTTGGGAGCTGGCTGGTGGCCCAAAAGAAAAAGCCTGCTTCAAATTGCTTTGAGTTTCTCTCCATCTAATTTGATATAGGCTATCGGCTTGCTGTATATTGCCTTTATTATGATTAGGTATGCCACTTACATACATGATCTTTACAAGATTTTTTTATCTACTGAGATAATCATGTGGGTTTTTTTTTTCTTTCTGTTTGTATATATGGTGGATTACATGGATAGATTTTCATATTTTGAAACATCCCTGAATCTCTGGGATGAAGCTCACTTGATCATGGTGGATGATCTTTTTGATGTATTCTGGCATAGCTTTTGCCACTATTTTATTGAGTATTTTTGCATCATTGTTCATTAGGGAAATTGGTCTGTAATTCTCCTTCTCTGTTGAGTACTTGTGTGGTTTGAGTGTCAGAATGACTGTGGCTTCATAAAAATATTGGCAATGTCTCTTCTGTATCTATTTTGTGGAATAATTTGAAAAGTATTGGTATTAGGTTTTCTTTGAAAATCTTGTAGGATTATGTGCTAAAACCATCTGTCCTTGGGTGTTTGTTTGTTTGTTTTTGGTTGAGAGACTTTTGATGACTGGTTCTATTTTCTTAGGGGCTAAAGGTCTATTTAAATTATTTATCTGATCCTGATTTAATTTTGGTATGTGGTATCCATCAAGAAATTTGTCCATTTCTTTTTTATTTGCAAATTTTATGGAATACAGATTATTGAAGTATGGCCTAATAATTCTTTGTATTTCCTCAGTGTCTGTTGTTACATCTTTCTTTTCATTTCTGATTTTATTAATTTAAATATTCTCTTTCTGGTAGGTTGAAAATATTGGCCCACATAAGCTAATAGAGAGTGGCACTATTAGTAGGTGTGGCTTTGTTGGAGTAAACATGGTCTTGTTGCAGAAAGAATGTCACTGTGGGGACAGGCTTTGAGGTTTCCTATGCCCAAAATACGTCCCAGTGACACAGTTCTGTTCCTGTTGCCTTCTGATCAAGATGTAGCCAGTACCATGTCTATCTGCACACTGCCATGCTCCCTGCCATAATGATATTGGACTGAACCTCTGAAACTGTAAGTGAGCCACCCCAATTAATTGTTTTCCTTATAAGAGTTGCCGTGGTCATGGTGTCTTTTCATAGCAATAGAAACCCTAAGACACTCTCTGTGCATTTTAGTTTGGATTAAGATTGCCTATCTTGTTGATTTTCTCAAAGAACCAACTCTTTGTTTTATTGATTCTTGTATTGTTCTCTTTGTTTCTATTTTATTAATTTCAGCTGGCAAGTTATTTCCTGCCATCTACTCCTCTTGGGTGTGTTTGCTTCTTTTCGTTCTAGAGCTTTCAGGTGTGCTGTTAAGTCACTAATATGAGATCTCTCCAAATTCTTTATTTAGGCACTTAGTGCTATGAATTTTCCTCTTAGCACTGCTTTCATTGGTCCTATAAGTTTGGGTATGTTGTATATTCATTTTCATTGAATTCTAAGAAGTTTTTAATTTCTTTATTTCTTCCTTGACATGGTAGTAATTCAGTAGACTGTTGTTCATGAGTTTCTAGGCTTTCTGTTGCTGAAATCCAGCTTTCATCCATGATGGTCTGATAGGGTACAGGCATTTTAATTTTCTTGTATATGTTGAGACTTGCTTTGTGACCAAGTATGTGGTCAATTTTGAAGAGGTTCCATGAAGTGATGAGAAGATTATATATTCTTTTGTGTTTGGATGAAACATTCTGTAGATATCTCTTAGGTCCATTTGAGTCATAACATCTGTTAGTTCCATTATTTCTGTGTTTAGTTTCTGTCTGGATGACCTGTCCATTGGTGAGAATGGGATGTTGAAGTCTCCCACTATCAATGTGTGAGGTTCAATGTGTGATTTAAGCTTTAGTAATGTTTCTTTCACATATGTGGGGGCCCTTGTATTTGAGGCATAAATGTTCAGAATTGAAACTTCATCTTGGTGGATTTTTCCCGTGATGAGTATGTTATATCCTTCTTCATCTCTTTTGATTGATTTTAGTTTGAAGTCTATTTTGCTGCATATTAGCATAGCTACACCAGCTTGCTTCTTAAGTCCATTTGATTGGGAAGATTTCTCAGCTCTTTACTCCGAGGTAGTGTCTATCTTTGAAGTTGAGGTATGTTTCGTGTATTCAGCAGAAGGATGGATTCTGTTTTCATATCCATTCTGTTAGCCTGTGCCTTTTTATAGGCAAATTAAGTCCTTTGATATTAAGGGATATTAATGACCAATGATTGTTATTTCTCGTTAGTTTGCTGTTGTTGATGGTGGTGGAGGTAGTAGTATGAATGTGATTTTGTGTGTGTGTGTGCATGTGTGTGTGTGTGTTTGTCTGTCTTTCTGTCTGTCTGTGTTTTTCTTCTTTGGGTTTTGCTGGTGTGAGATTATCTATTGCCTGGGTTTTCATGGGTGTACTTAACTTCCTGGGGTTGGAGTTTTCCTTCCAGTACCTTCTGTAAGGCTGGAATTGTGATTAGACATTGTGCTAATTTCACTCTACTATGAAATATTTTGTTTTCTCCATCTATGGTGATTGAAAGTTTTGTTGGGTATAGTAGTCCGAGCTGGCACTTTTGATCTCTTAGAGTCTGCAAGACATCACTCCATGCCCTTCTGTCTTTTAGAGTCTCTTTTAAGCAGTCTGGTGTTATTCTATTAGACCTGCCTTTATATGTTACTTGGCCTTTTCCTCTTCCCGCTTTTAATATTCTTTCTTTGTTCTGTATGTTTAGTGTTTTGTTATTATGTGGAGACGGGATTTTCTTTTTTGATGAGTATATTTGGTGTTTTCAAAATATATTTATGTATTAATTTTTTTTCATTTCACATACTAACCCCGGTTCCACCTCCCTCCCCTTCTCCCGCCTCCTCACTTCCATCCCACTCTACCCCCATCCACTCCTCAGAGTGGGTAAGGCCTCCCATGGTAGTCAACAAAGTCTGGCATACCAAGTTGAAGGAGAGCCTAGCCTCTCCCCATTGTATCAAGGCTGAGCAAGGTATCCCAACACAGGGAATGGGCTTCAAAAAGCCAGTTCATGCACCTGGGATAAGTCCTGGTCCTGCTGCCAGGGACCCCACAAACAGATCGAGTCACATAGCTGTCACAACTGTCACCCCCATTCAGTGGGCCTAGTTCGGTCCCATGCAGGTTCCTGGGCTGTCAGTCCAGAGTCAGTGAGCTCCAACTAGTACCAGTCAGCTGTCTCTGTGGGTTTCCCCACCATGATCTTGACCTCCTCCTCCTCCTCCTCCTCCTTCTTCTTCTTCTTTATAGGCATGACCTTCTTTAAGTTAGGAAAATTTTCTTATATAATTTTGTTAAATATATTCTCTGAGTTTTTCAGCTAGGCTTTTTCTCCTTCTTTTATTCCTAGATTCTTAGGTTTTGTCTTTTCATAATGTCCCAGATTTCCTGGATGTTTTATGCTAAGAATTTGTTAGATTAAAATTTTCTTTGACTAATGAATCTATTTTGTCTATTATGTTTTCAATGCACAAGATTATCTCTTCCATCTCTTGTATTCTGTTGGTGATGCTTGCATCTGTAGTTCTTGTTCACTTATCTAGATTTTCCATTTCCAGAATTCCCTCATTTTGTGTTTTCCTTATTGCTCCTATTTCAAATTTTAGGTCTTGAATAGTTTTCTTCAACTATTGTTTTTTTTTCCTGGTTTTCTTGACATGATTTAAGGGATTTATTAATTTCCTCCAATTTTTCAATTGTCTTTTCCTCAATTTATTTAAGAGAGTTTTATTTTCTTCTTTAAGGACCTCTATTATCATCATAAAGTTGTTTTTAGGGTCATTTTCTAGTGATTTGGCTGCTTTGCAATATCCAAGTCTTGCTGTTATAGGTTAGCTGGGGCTTCACGGTATCATCTTGCCCTGGCTGTGGTTGATTATATTCTTACACTGGCATTTAGGCACCTAGCTTTGGGATGATTATAGGTCTAGTTGCTGATTTCTGAATATGTTTTTTGTTGAATGAGTATTTTGTTCCTTTGTTTCTGTTTCCTTTCTGGCCTTCTTGTCTCTGTGGCCTTGATTTCTAGTGGCTAGTATGGTCTCTGATCTAGTAGGGTATTTATGTCCAAGTTGGAAGCTGGCAGTGAGACTGGCCTTCTGTGTACTGGGGGGTCTCTGTTCTTCCAACTAGTGTGGCCTTTTTTTTTTCTTTTGGACTGCTGTGGTCAGCATGTGTTCTTTCAGCTGGTGTGGACTGTACCTGAGCCTAAAAAGTCTGCTGGAGTTGGTAGAAAGGGCTGCCCATGGGGAAGATGATGAGGCTGGGGGATTTAGGTGGCAGAATGGGTCTTGGAGGAACAGAATCCAGGGAACAGGTAGGGCATTCCAGATGGCAAGCTCCTTAAAACTTGTGTGGACTGCACTCAAGCAGTAGAATTTCACTGGAGTTGGGAGCAGGGTGCCTAGCAGAGATGAGGTGGAACTTATCAGAGAAAGACTTAACAATGGTCAGCTTTTTCCAGAACTGAAAATAGTGTTGAAACTTGTTTTTCTGCATCATCAAGTATAGGTATAAAAAAAAAATCAGCCAATACTGCTGTACTGGAAAGATAGGAGGCTGACCCTATAGTAAAATGACTCCAACAGCTGCTTAGAATTTCTGTCTTTACTCCCCACCCAGGGCCAGCTCATTGTGAGTGACAGAAACCCCCAAAATGTGCCTTTGCCTCTTTGTGGCTACAATTTTGCTATCAAACTTGGGAGTCACAACATTTGCCCCAAGTTAGATCCAGCCAACTCTCCTAAATAAGCCAAGTAAAAGAGTCAAACTAATAGTGGAAAGCACAGAAATATTTATTTAATGTGGCCACATTGGGAAGAGGGACAAAGAGACCCAGCAAATCCCCTACCACTCCACACCTCCAGAGTCTATTTCCCAGGCTATACTTCTTAAATTTTCCACTCTGTTCTAATGGTGCTAAGTTGGAGACCAGACTCTTAACACATAGAAATACAGGGGACACTAGGGGACACTAGACATAGACAATGGTGGATGGATGGTAAGGTAGTTCTATTTTTAAGTTTTTCAGGAACTTTCATATTGTTCTTCATAATGGCTATACAAATTTTCATTCCCACTAACAGTATAGGCAGTGTATAAAAAGTAAGGACACAACATTCCTAGGTATGGTTGAGGAGAAGGTTTATTGTAGATGTTAGGTAGATCACAGCCAGAGGCTTCCAGAGGGATCCAGACTGACCTAACATGGCCAGCAGACTTAACCAGACCATGAGAGGAAAGAGAAGTTGGGGGAGAGTGAGAGACAAGAAAAGAGGGCAAGCAAACTAAGAGAGATCCAGGAGCAGAGCCAGCCAGGAGCCAGGAGAGCAAGAGAACATGTAGCCAAAATGGCTGGGTGATATAGGGATCAGAAGCTGGGGGTGAAGTGTAGCACTCGAGGAGGGAAAGATTTCTTGTAGGCAGTCAGGTGAGAAGTATTCAGAGGAGCTACAGGTACTGAATAAGACTTGTCCTAGTTTTCTTTGAGGCTTTGTTGTTAATGATAAGGGCTGATGTAATCTCTTTTATAACTGCTTCCTGGTGAAATTGGGGCATTATTGTTAGGGCCCAGGAAGGGTAGAATGATGGTCAGAGGATGGGAAAGGAGGAAGGAATGCAGGTTGGGGGATATCTGTTTTGCTTTCTGCCCAGATTCTGTGGAACCATCTGGGACTAGTGAATTACAGGCAGTTTTGGAACAATCTAGGATACAGAGGCTCAGGCTGGTTGGAAATTCCATCAGAAGCATCTAGAGCTGGCATGTTTGGAGCCATTCACAGTCTTATGTTGATTTGAAATCTGCTCAGACAGACATAGAATAGGGACAGAAAGTAAAGATAAAGAACATAGGGGAAAAAATTTTATCTTGGGTGTACATTTGAAACTTCCAGGACCCTGATCTTGGTTGTTATGGGGGAGCAGTCTCAAGACCAGGGAGACAGAGATAGATAGATAGATAGATAGATAGATAGATAGATAGATAGATAGATAGATAGATAGATATCGCACCATCACGAATAAGCCAGTGGGGGAACTTAGGATGCTGATTGACAGGAGTACTTATCTAGAGACCATTTGACCTACTATTGGTGGATTCAAGTCTCCTCCCTGGAGCTTCCATGAATTGTTTAAGATTACAAAAAGAGATGAAAGCTTAGACATATTAGCACTATCTCTGTTTGTAATCTATACTGAAACCCACATTGTAGAAAAGGCAGTAGATTTATGCCTTTGAGCCATAGTAAAAGCTAGGGGAGCCACGAAAAAAGACTCTTTGTTAAAAGCATTAACATTTTCCCCTCTGTCTAGATGAATGGATATATAGATTGGACAGAGATGTTTTGAGCACAATGAGAAGCACTTTTAAGTCTGTTTAGAAGACAACCAAAGGAAATTTAAATTTTTGAGCTTGTTGGCTATAATGTCATCACTGCTTTACCAGGGCTAAATTACCAGCTTATCAGAATTCTATTGTTTAATGTTAAAACTCTGAACTTTTGAAGTTGTAGTATATGTGGTAGTGTCTTAGGGTTTCTGTCACTGTGAAGAGACACCACGACCACTGCAACTGTTATAAAGAAAAATGTTTAATTAAAGTGGCTCACTTACAGTTCAGAGGTTTAGTCTATGATCATTATGTCAGGAAGCAAGGCAACATGCAGGCAGACAAGGTGCTGGAGCTGAGAGTCCTTTCTTAGTAAGCAGGCAACAGGAAGTGGTCTCTTTCACTGGGCATGGCTTGAGCACATGTGAGACCTCAAAGCCCCCCTTCACGGCAACACACTTCCTCCAACAAGATCACATATAATCCAACAAATCCACACCTCCTAACAGGTCCACTCCATAAACTCATAGGGAGTGGCACTTTTAGGAGGTGTGGCCTTGTTGGAGTAGGTGTAGCCTTGTTGGAGAGCATGTATTACTGGAGGTGGGCTTTGAGGTTTCAAGTGCTCAAGCCAGGCCCAGTGTCAATCTCTCTTTCTGCTGCCTGCCAATTCGATGTAGAACTCTCAGGTACCTCTCCAGCACCATGTCTGCCTACATGCCACCATGCTTTCTGCCATGATCACAATGGACTAAACTTCTGAACTATAAGCCAGCCCCAATTAAATGCCTTCCTTTATAAGAGTTGCTGTGGTCATGGTGCTCTTTACATCGATAGAAACCCTAACTAAGAGTGTATATCAGTAGCATAGAGAAGGGACGGAATCTGAAACATTTCTCAGTTTTTCCATACCTTAAATCACTTCCTTAGACCATTACAACTTGCATTTACACACCTTAAAATACTGGCTTAGATCCTCATAACTTACATAAACTTCCAACCTTTTTTTTTTTTTATCCAGTCATTTACCATGAAACACAAGTAGTTGATTATTGAGAGCACTCATTGGAAAACAAGTTCCTTTAAATAATGAAATAGTAAAAACATATATTGAAACCTGTTTTGTGAGTTTATCTTTTTCAGCACGAAGTCTGCCAACAAGGTAAACTGTCTATGTCTGTCTTTCTCAGCTGGAAACCTAGTATCTCTAGGTAAGTGAGGCCTGATTCTGTCTGTATATGAAATGAACTGACAAGGTAGCTGTGGTCTTAGGGAAGGAGCTGTATTACCTGATGCTGTTAACATAAAGTGACAGCCATCAATATCACAGAGATCTATGAAGGATAAATTATGGCAGGAATTATAAGCCAAATGACTTATGTATCAATTAAAATGACAGAGCCTTACCTGATACCTAGACAGTTACTCTATGCTTCCATAGTCTTGATGACTTCATTGGGGTACAGAGGTATAGGTCTTCAGTAGTCTCATAGGATATCATTACATCTTCAGTTGCTGCACAAGACAGTAAAGGCCTTTGGCTGCCAGACCTAGAAGGCCTGAATGATTTTCCCATGGATGAACTTGGAAAAACTTACCTGCTCTGGAAGGCAGATCAGGGCAGTCAAACCAAGAGTGTCCAAATCCCTGGTATCAGGTGAAGCATGGGGAAGTTACTTACCCCATAGTTAGCGTAGGTAGTATTACCACAACCAAGGTAGAGTTGTCTGTGCTCCATGTCTTCTTTGGAGACCTTAGTGTTGCTGCTAGAAGCTGGCATTTCTGTCTATCATGGGAATAGTAAACTGTTTATATGCCATATCCAGCAGATCCCTGAAGAGTTTGAGGGCCACAATCTATTAAGTATATCTTATTTTAACAAACTTTCCTTGTTTATAGTTACTTGCTTTAGGGTTAATCTTGAAAATATATACAAGAGGCTAAATATAGCTTGACATTGTAAATGAATTACATTTGCACTTAGCATGACTATGAGCCTAGTTCTGGGCACATTAAAGAATTTTATCCTTTATAAGATAACTGGGCAGACTCCCTATGAGATTATGGGGACCAATTACATTCAAACCACACATGTCTACCTGTTAATAAAGTTTATTTAACTTAGTTAATTTGTATTTAATTTCTCTTACTGATGTATATGAGTTTCATACTAGAAGTATTGAAATTTATCAGATCTTTTCTCTTTAAATTGTGTGACTATAAATTATAATTTTCCTTTAAATTATTTGTATACTTTCTCATATTTAGTTGAAAATTATTTTGAATAACAATTTTTAGCCAGTAAGTCTCAAAGTATCACATTATTGTTAAAAGTTCACCAATAGATTTTTCTCAGTATTTTTTTTTGTCAAAATGCACATATCCTTTAAGAAGAATTCATTTCAGGGGAATTTCACAAACATATATACATATATTCCTATAAAATCATCATCACGATAAAGATAAATAACTTCTTTGTAAGTTTGAATTGTTATGTACTCATTGTTGCTGTGGATATTGCTCTGTATAAATGAAATGTTGATTGGCCAGAAGCCAGGCAGGAAGTATAGGCGGGACAAATAGAGAAGAGAATTCTGAGAACAAGAAGGCTGAGTCAGGAGTCGCCAGCCAGACACAGAGGAGGCAAGATGTAAAAGTACTGGTAAGCCACAAGCCACGTGGCAACTTATACATGAATAGAAATGGGTTAATTTAAGATATAAGAACAGATAGCAAGAAGCCTGCCACAGCCATACAGTTTATAAGTAATATAAGTCTATGTGTGTTTACTTGGGTCCAAGAAGCTGGCCGCAGAGCTGCAGGAGCTGAACAGAACAAGGAAAACTTTAGCTATACATTGTTTAAGGTAGCAAATTTCAAAAATATGTTTTCTTTCAAGTCTATCTCAAACTTCCGTCAAATGTACCACCATACTCTCCCATTCGTTTTTTTTTTCTAATTACTTGTCTCCTTTCTTCCCACAGAGAGTCTCAGTTCTGTTTCTATGTCATAAATGATTTTACTTATTAATAAAACCAACTATCCACAGGGGAAAACAAAGATAACTTGGCAGTAAGCTACAAATGACTGGGAACTCTCCTGATCTAAGTGCACCATTACAAAATAGCAGGGGTTTTTTTCTATTGGTTTGTTTTATTTTAATATTGTTGTTGTTTTTATCACTCAATTCAAAGGTAGCTAAAGCTTAGCAAAGTTGGCAAAGACAAAGAGGGTAGATATACATTTTCAAGTCAGTTACTGTTAACCTGAGTTAGACCTTAGGAATTTGTAAATCTTATTTATCATATATATCTAGAAGCCTGGTGTTGAACACAGTTAGCAAAGACCTAAGTGGTTAGACATATATTTCCAAGTCAGTTTCTCTTAAACTTAGTATATCTTTATAGCTTTAGGAATTTATTTATTAACCATTTTATTCAAACATACATTGTTCCTTATTTAAATTTTTTAGAAGCCTGATATTAAACACAGTTAGCAAAGACATAAGCACTTACATATCATTTGCTTGTCCAGAGGTTGTTGCCATATGAGAGAAATTAGAAATCACATGTGCTATCTTTGGCCATTGAGCTATACTGAGGGCAAGCCACTTGCAGTAAGACAGTCTGGTGTGGCACTGCTTACAATGAGCTGGGTCCTCCCACATCAATCACTAATTAAAAAAATGCTCTACAAGATGGCCCAGAGTCCAATTTTGTGGAAGCAATTCTCAATCTAGGATTCTTCCTATTGGATGATTATAGTTGGTGTCAAGTTGACATAAATCTGTCCAGCACATATAAGCATAATTATATTTCTTCATTTTCTGCCTCTGGCATAACGCAGAAATGTATCTTCCGTGGCAGCTCCCGAAACTGCTCAGGGCTCATATGTGCTGTTGGCATCTCTAAAATACTTCAAGTTATATGGTATCAGCAGAGACCCTGACATATTGGAACATCCTCTTAATTTGAAATTAATCTTATCAACAAAGACTGGATGGTATAATTTCTTTACTTCCCTGTCTGCTTTTCAAGGCCATGAGCTACAGCATCTTTGTCACATTCCCACTCCACTCTTACATGCTATCTCAATCAACCCAATAGGGTAGCAGTTATTTTGCCTTCACTTTGCTCCCTTTTGTGGAGGAAAGCATGAAAAGCACCTATACTGTCATCTTCTTGATATCAGTCTTCATATTATTTTTAATTACAGCATAATTATGTGGGTATGTGCTCATTGTGAAAATTAAAAGAGTATAGAAAATAAGTATGTACAAAGGCAATGAAAATTTTCTTCACTCATAGCCCTTGGTTCTTCACAGTCTCCTTTCCTTTTAAATTTCACACAACAGGTAAAAGTGCATCTTACCTGCTATTTGCTTGCACTTGCTCAAACAAATACAGTTTCTAAAACATCAAAGCAGTCATACCACACATACTTACTTCTTTTCACCTAACTTTTCTTTGAAATCTTCCCATCTTTGTACCTAAAGATATTAATAACAACTGACACATCACACTCACTATGTGCCAGAGACATTGAAAGCATTTTATGTAATCTAACTTATTTAATGCTGAAAATAACTCTGTGAAGTTGGATCATAGATGATGAAGCAGGCCCTATGAAGCTTAGTGACTTGCCAATGATCAAGAGCTGGTCTGTGGCATCACATACTTGGAACATCTTTAGAACTTATACTATTACCTCCACCTGGACTATTTCTCTAAACTTTTTCTTTCAATGATTGCATAATACAGTTGTACATATAATACATATTATAAATGCATATTATAAACAATGTCATTTTATGTAATTGTCACACTATAAAAGGAAATAATGTTCCTCTTTTTGTCCATCTTATCACAAACATTTTTCTCAGACTTTTCTATGTAGTTCTAAATTTGTTAGTTCTGAAGTGGGGTCCAAGACTGTATATTTTTAGTAACTATTACAAGCTAATTACTAGCAGTGAAATTATCATTCAGGGAAGATTGAGAAGCACTAACAAAAATTACTTGTAAAGAATCACACAGTAAAATAGCTCAATAAGTGTATATAATATACTTCATAAATTTAGCTCCAAAACCCTAGCATCTGGTGAGAATTGTCTTAATGTCTATAATCCCACTCACTGTGCTACACTCCATGGTTTTCCTAGCTCAGGAAAAGTATCCTAACAATGGTAGCTAAAATATTTCCCCAGGGTAAGCTTTGGGCTAAAGAAATCAAATGAAAGTCAAGAAAATCTCCTAGTGTAGAGAAGAAGCCAGACATTTAGTAGATATTTAGGCACTGTAATATAAAAGAAGAAAAAGAAAACTAAATCCAGGTATTAGACCCATGCCTTTAATGGCAACTCTCTGCTACTGAGATAGGTCAATTGCTATGAGTTTGATTTAAGCTTAGGCTACACAGTAAGTTTACAGCAAGCCTGTTTTACAGAGTGAGATTGTCTGAGGAAACAAAACGGGAGAAGCAAACATGATTATTATTATTAAGTCAAGCACATTTTAGAAGATGAGACTATTTAAAAATGTTTTATCAGTCATTTCCAAAGCACATTACTGTGGTTACTTTATTCATTCAAATAATTTAATGGAGATAATTTTACATCTCAGAAAAAGAAGTTGTAAAATTATATTTTCCATTAAAAATAGCTCCAGGCCTGAAGGCTTTCATTATCATTTCTTTTCTCATGATCCAAAATCTGCCCCATCTAAGAAAATTGAAAGAAAACATTAGATATTTATGTTCTACCTCTGGGTATATTTAACTCAGCTAAATAAATTTCTTGTTTCTCCAACAGGTAATACCCCCCAAAACAAAAAGTATACCCCAGAAGCTGCAGTGTATACATGACCATATTACTTGCCCAGCATGAATATTGTATCAAAATGAGAATTCTTTACTTTACATTGCATTTCATTACCAACATTGAGTTGTGTTACAAACTGTAAAATGTTGTACATTGGGTGTTTCTGTGACTTTCCTCATGACAGAAATAGAGTCTGAATAAGAATGCTTAAAGATGACTATGCCATTTAAAAACTGATTTTTTTTTTAAGGTCGAATGACAGTACCTTGTTTCACATGGAAAAACACTGACTAATTTTAGCACACAGGTCTTCCATCCACTCCTGAGAGTTTTCTACCTATTGTCAAAAATATTGTAACAAAGAAAAGCAGTTGTACCTTCATCCTGTTTTTTTTTTTTTCCTTTGCTGATTTCTTATGTTTCTTTCTGCTTCCTTTTTCTCTTTTTGTTGGGGAAAATTAAAAGCACTGTCAATGTGAAAGGCTTCTTCACAAAATGTACTAGAAAAGAAGGATAACAAGTTTATTGTTTAACTAGACTACAAAAATCAGATAATAGATTGCAAAGACAATAGGAAACCCCACCATTCTCCACACTCAAGCAGTTACAAATCATTACATCTATATTCTCTAGATTACTAGTAACTAATGAACTTGTAAGAGATCTTGACTGTGCCTTTTGCTACATATTCTTTCATAGTTCATCCAAAGTACTGGTAATAGAGGTAGCCATTTTTAAGTTACTGCCTTTATCCAAAGAAACTTGTGGTTTATAGATTAGAGCAATGTGCCCAGATTATATTCTTAAAGAGATGATTTCAGAACCTCTAAGGAAAACATCCTGGAGTTTTAGAGTTGATATTGCCTTGAAGAGTTACATACATATCAAAGTTTAGAGGAAGGAGTCACAAAATACTAAGTTTCTCCTGGATTTACTGTCATTATGACAGAGACAAAAGTTTCCCATTCATCAGCAGGAAAAGATTTTTCTCAAATTACCCTTACCTGTTCAGTGAATATTTATGTAGCCCTTCCATTTGTTAGTTATAGTTAAATCAGGGAAAAAGACATGTCATTAGCCCATCCCATAAGAAATCAGTCTATGTTAGTCTGTCAATCACTTGGAAAGGAAAAAGTCATTAAGGGAAAACTGCCTGATTTAAATATTTTAGAATTAATTTTAAAAACTGCCTAATATATATATTGAGGCAATGGTGTCTTTTGCCATCATCTACTCTTACCCTTTGAGAGTGTCCTACTCTACTCTGGAATGAACTCTGCTTATCTTCTACACTGCACTCTTTGTTCTCATCTTTATTCTCTTTCTGTCTCTCTGTGTGTATAGTATCTGAGTATGTTTGCATGTGTAAGTGAAGATAAACCAATGTGTACACACGGCATGTGGTCAACCTTATTATCCTTCCATTTATTTTTTGAGAAAAAGTGTTTTACTAGACAAAGGGCTGTTTGTGTTTGCTATGGCTAGTCAGTGAGATTTTAGCATCTGCTTGACTTTGTCCTCCAACCCCCAAGGATTATTGAGGTCCTCATGCTTGTTCAGCAAGCACTGAACATTCTCTGCTAATATCATCTGAATTCTTTTGTGATCACAAGGACAGAAGAGTCCAGAGGAATATTCCATATATCATGAAATACTCTTTATTCTTCAAAAAGAGTGGAAGCCTACCATTTACAAATTGAATGAAGCTTGCTGATTTCTTTGTAAATATTTACTCCAACAAAAGTATTCTTTGTTGAGATACATACTATATGACTGAAGTTAAAAAAATTAAATTAAGTCTATTATTTAAATGACTTATAATTTCACTAACTATAACTATAAAGACATTAAAGAAAGGTTCAGAGAAAACAATCTGATGTTTTAAATAAATAATCAAATAAATAAAAATAAATAAATAGATAGATAGATAGATAGATACAATCTGGAATAATTACCACTAAATGATTTGATTTTTAACATCTATGTATTAGTTTGTTGAACTCTTATTAGAGAAAATTATATAGAATGATACATTAGACTCTTTTCAATTATTTGTCAAAATAATTTATAGCCTAAGCCACTCAGAGTGTAGCTAAAGACCAATGACATCATCTAGAAGTTGTTAGATATGTACTATCTTGAGTAGGCTTGATTTCTGCTGAATCAGAACTTGCAATTTAATATCTCCAGACTAATATAGTCACATTAAATTTTGAGAAGAAGTGATTTCTAGTACTGGAAGAAAGGGGCTTAAACTACAATGAAAAAAATTGGTCCAGAAATATGAAAGAAGCTTGAAATCTCTAGATTAGATGGCAGTGACTGACCTGAACAAGAAGAGTAAATTGTAGTTCAGAAGAGCTAAAAATGCTGTAGACTGAGTTGTCCTTAGAGAAAGAGTTACCTAAAACAGAACTTAGAATCCTTTTGGACCTAAACCAGACCAAAGGAAACCATGAAAAAGATGAAGAAAGAAAAGTCAGTTTCCTCAAGGAAGAAAAGATTTTCATGTGTACAATCTCTGGGAATTCTCCCTTATTCTAGAAATTATGTAAGTGTGTGAATCTAGCTGCATGATCTTTTTACTTTTTGGTCCATTATGGTAAAGTGATTTTTATTAAAAAGATATACTTCCAAATATTAATCAAAATTAATCTGAATGTGTTGATGGGTATAAAATATTAAGAACACAATTGGAATATCTACACCTTCAAAAACAGTAAGCCAAGTTACTTCCCTGAGTTAGTTCTAACAGTCTCAAGAACAGAAATATATTTTCTACTTAAATTGTCTTAAAAGAAAAAAAGATGGGGAATGTTCCAATGTCTCTTTCCATGTTCCCATCATGCTGATAATTCAAATATTATATGGCATTGTGAGTTAATATCATTTATGAAGGTAAATGTAAACATCTTTAAAATTTCTTGATTGATCATTTAGTATATGTGCATGAGTGTTTTATCTGCACGTGTGTCTGTATAATACATACTTTCTTGGTAACTACAGGAGCCAGAAGACACCTTCAGATCCCCTGAGACTTGAGTTACAGATGATTGTGAGCCATCAGGTGGGTTCTGGGAATCAAGTCCAGTTCCTTTGGACAAGCAGCTGGTGAGTGTTCTTAATGGCTAAACCATCTCCCCAGCCCCAAAATGTAAGCATCTTAAATAAAATTTTAAGGAAAAGAAAAACATAAGACACTGTAGTGTAACAATTAGATCTGAGAACTAATCTTAGGAATGTGAAGATAATTCACATTAACAACTATGTAACTATAATTTATCACTTTAATGAAGGAGAATATTGAATTCTAAATTAGTTTAACCATACTTAAAAACCTTTTCCTAATAAAAATATTAATGTAAAGAATACGACTTCCCAGAATTGAGAAAGAATGCTTACCATAAAGTTATAAACATCATAGCTAATATGGAAACTTGATTAACTTTCTCAATATAAGTAGTCACAAGACATGAATGTTCATTATCTCCATAACATTATCCCATAAAACCTATCCAGTATAATAGGACATTCAAATACAAAAAGTACTAACAATATAGAGAGGAAGAGGTGAATTATGATAATTATAGACAATATGAACTCAAGAGAACAAATCATGACAGTACAAAACTAATTAGGAAATCCATTAAGGTGGCCACATACTTAATCACAATTCTTAAGTCCCTAAATTTATGCTATGCATCAGAAATCACCAGTCTGAAACTTCTATGGATACACCAAATAGGGCAATAGATAGTTTTTAAATGAACATCCGTAAAAATTGCTATGGAAAACCAATCCCACTTAAAAAAATCAATAAAGAAATATTTTTAAATCTCTTACAGATGGTCCGTGGTTCATGCCTATAGTCTCAATTCCACAGGAGGACAGACTGGGAATCTTGCAAATTCTAGGTCTTCCTGGGCTACAAACTGGCATCAAGTCCAGCCTAGGTAACTTAGTGAGAACAAGTCACAAAGCAGACAACTGAAAGGAAGGCTGGAGATACAGCTCAGTGGTAAAAAGCACTTGTCCACCATACACATGGCCCCAGGCTCAATCCTTGCTCAAAATCCAACCTCTTAGCATCTTTACAAGAAATATACAGAATTTATTTTAGGAAAAATATGAAGGGTATGAAAGAAAATATAAGTAAGTATATGTAATTATGGATTTAAGAAAAAATTTCTAATATGATAAATATATCAACTTCACTCATGAACCCAATACTAACATACCACTTAAGATACTTAATAGCAAGGGACAAACTGTCTTTCAGGCCCCATTTATTAGAAAAAAAAACCTAAGAATAGCCAAGTGGTAGTGGTAGAAAAAAGAATCTAAGAAGGGTTTTAAAAAGAAACTAAGAAGGGTTTTACCTTACAAGGCTGAAAACGTTCCACAGTGAATTTTGATGCAACGTGTTGCATTCCTGAAGAAAGTTCTTCTACATAATATGTTCCCAAAGGAAGCTTTTCTCAGACTTGATAAAGGATCTCTTTAATCATTGAATGAAAATTGACATATTAAATATGGTAACTGCTTAATCACTTGGAATAAACAGATTCTTACTTTCTAACATTCCTAAAGAAAATTCTAAAGGGCTTAAGTCATAGGCAAAGCACACATGCATTCATGGTCATACACTGTAATTTCATTCAAATAATTCCTATCTCAATCTCCAGACACCTGCATAGAAAAGACATGCACCATTAAAGTGACCAAAAATAGAACCATATTGAATCTAAAACTTCAGCAAAATGTAAGAGAAGCAAAAGTAAAAACAAGTGACTTATTTTGAAAATAATTTGCAAGTGAGATTACAGAATAAATTCCTGCAACATTACAAGTAGGGGGAATATTTGTTATTATCACTAAGCAAAAGATTATTAACTAATTACTTATCACTTTCTTCCCTTAATCTCTTCCTGGAGAGAGACCAGGTAGTGTCTACAATCATTTTACAAAATAGCATCTTAAAACTTTCCAGCATCTTTTGCAAATGGCATTACTTTTCTGCTTCAGATTCCAGTTTCCTGAATTTGTCCTATAAAGTAATGTGTGTGGCTTGGGATTTTTTTTTTTTGAAGCAGTCTCCTTAGAGACTTGGCCTGGTTTCTACCTTTTATGGCTTTCTCATTTGTTTTTCATGTCTCCATGCTAGATTTGGCTCCAACTCTTAAACTTCCTGATTTCTCTGCAGTCTGCCAGATAGAATTTTATTTTGAGGGAATTGCTTTTATGGATTAATGCTTTAACGTGCTGTATTTCCTTGGTTCCATGAATCTAAGCATTCAACTAACTCTTTTCACACTATTTTATTTGCTTACATAGGCAAGTGCATAGTTCAAATATATAGAAAATATTCATACTGAATTTTTTTCTGAAGTTCCTCTTCCAGCATGACAGGAACTATCTGTCACAGGTATTTTCCTTCATTTCTATTTTGTCAGATTCTTTGTATAATCACAAAGACATCCAGTATGCCCTGACCTCCTTGCTTGTTTCCCAGGAAAAGTGCATAGTACTATTAAAGTGCTGGAGTCTTAACATGAATAGATCTTCTTTTTAATGTCTAAAACAGTGACTATTTAATTAAATATGGAGATGTATGAAACGGTATTTTTGTAAATACAGATTTTGTTTTACTCTGACACTATACAGAATATTATGCATACTTAAATTGTTTACATTTTTGTTTAAGTAACTGTATATCATTGTATATCAAAACATGAATAGATCTTTAATTTAAACCTCATATGCAGGCAGATAAAACTATCTAATTTATCTGGTTCTAACCACTCTGTTATTTTAATCATGACCATAGAGTGACATGTTGCTTAAAGCTACTGCAGATGTACCCTTTGGAGGTAAATAATAAGAGTGTGGAGAAATTATTTTAAATCAAGATTTAGTGTTAGGACATTTTAGCCCTTCAAAATTATTTTTTAAGCCCAGCAGTTCTCCTCATATTTTTCACACTCCTTTAGACAGCTATGACAAAACACAACAAATAATGTAACTTATAAACAACAGACATTTCTTCCTCCCATTTCTAGAGGCTTGGAAGTCCATGGTCAAGGTATTAGTATATTTGGTGTCTAACAAGTCTCTGTTTTCTTGTTCATATGCATAACTTCTTTTTGTGTCCCCACATGGTACAGGGACAAGTAAACTTACTCAGGCCTGAAGAATATGAATTTGAGGATGAGAGAAAAACATTTATATCACAGCAATATCCAATAGAAAAATACTTATCAATTTCCTGAAATAGATGCATTAAAGGCTGCATAGTGAAAATGTTTATAATAAGTCAGTGCCATAATTTAAGCAAGTATAGATCAATACAGTTTGTCAAGTAGCTAAACTGCAGTGTTGTCACAAACCAATTAAAATGAACAAAACACATACAATGATATGTATAAATTTCACACAATGATTTACTGATTAGAGTTATTTGTGTTTTTTTAGTAATGGATACTGAACCCAAGGCTCATTCATGATAGGCAAATACATCACCATGAAGCCACCTACATCCCTAGATACAATATTGGATTGAATAAAGCAATGACAAGGAAAACAGTGAAAGAAGAGTATACGTTGAAACCAGTTGTTGGTTGGCATGGAAACTGTTTTCACGGACATGTTGACTTTTAGCAGAAATATAAGGAAAGGACTTATTCTACACTATCCCATTTATCTCCTCCTATTCACTGTATTACTTCTCAAGTTATAATTCTCTCATTTCAGAGACACTTTCAGTTTCTTTCACATTTAGAATCTCCTTTAAAACATATTTATATGTCCAATGTCCTTGGACACTAAAAATGGCATTAGCTTCAAGGGAAGAAGAGATATTCATTCGTGGTCAAGAAGAATGAGGAGAAAGCTACGTGCAATGATGCCTTATGTGTATAGTCCTAGCTCTGTAGGAGGTTGAGGTAAGAGGATTACTTGAATTCAAGACTTTGAGGCCAGCTTGGGAAAGATAATGGATAAGTATAAGTTTTAGCTCTTCTGTTGCAAACCCACTATGAGTAGCACAGCCATCTCAAATACATCATTTTGTTCTCAGGAGTCTTAAGATGGCTAAGACCATTAATACAAACATAATACTCATAACACTTGCTTTGTATAAGTAACAAAGTAAATTGTCTCTGATTCAGAGGCCTGTTAAAGTCAATGTCCATGAATATAAGCTAGCAATTACTGTTCTAATTGTCTTAGTTAGGGTTACTATTGCTGGGATGAAACACCATGATCAAAGCATCTTGGGGAGAAAAGGGTTTATTCAGTTTACACTTCCTAATCACTATTCATTATTAAAAAAAAGCATAACAAGAATTCAAACAGGGCATGAACCTAGAGGCAGGAGATGATGCAGAAGCAATGAAAGAGTGCTGCTTACTGTCTTCCTCGTCATGGTGTGCTCAGCTTACTTATAGCACCCAGGGTTGCTGGCCCAGAGATGGCACCACCCCCAATGGGCTGGGACCTTCTCTATCAATCATCTATTAAGAAAATGCCCTGTAGGCTTTCCAATAGCTGATCTTATGGAAGCATTTCTCAATCAAGTTTTCCTCCTCTCAAATGACTTTATCTTGTGTCAAGTAGATACAAAACTAGCCAGCACAGTAGCTTTCAAGTAGGGTAAAACTCCAAACCTTTGACGGTGTGCAACCATGTTTCTACCCTAGCAACTCACGTTGAACTAAGTTGCTAACTGTTTTAGCCTCACTGTGTTATAAAGGTCTCACAATCACAATGAATCAATTCTCTATAATAAGAAATTAAAATATTGGAATAAATAGTATTTAGTACTTACTGAGCACACACTATATATGAGACACTATGAGAAATATGTGTGCACATAGGTACTATCCTTTCCCTCAGCCTATATGTGAGAAGACTGGCGTGCAAAGGAAAAATAACTTATTCATCATCCAACATGACTGACTTGGAATTTAAACCCAGTTACTCTAACTTCAAAGCTCATCCTCTCATATCTGCAGTCTTATTCAGAGGCCAAGCACATTTAGCAGCAAGAGCAAGAACTATGTCTAAATTGTCTAATGTGTTAGAACTGGTTAAAAATAGACAAAATCAGACAAATCCAAATGAAATAATTGTTATAAAGCCATTTATGGAAGCATTATAACTTTGCTGTTAAGAAACTTTGTGTGTGTGTGTGTGTGTGTGTGTGTGTGTGTGTGTGTGTACATTCCAAACGTTGGTTTGGAAATACATTTTGATATAGAAATAGCCATCACTAGTAGCTTGTCATTACAGTTTGGAGTCTCTAATCAAAAGGATGGTATTTCTCCCAGTCTAACATTTACATTGAAAAGTCTTTCTGTTTTAGGCTATACTGAGAACCAGATTAGATGAAATAGGCACTGATGTTCAACTAAGTGTTCTTTATTTGTATTTAGTAACTTACTATTGCTAGGATATAAAGAACAACTTTTCTTTAAAAAAATATGTGTTCTGTTTGTTATGACTCAATTTAGTTTCTTTTCATTAGTAATTTTTAAGAAAAATAAAATATGGATAAAACGATAATTATTTGTTTTGTTTGTTGCATGATGATCCGGGGTTGATATTAGATATATTGCATAATTTTGTAATTGGAATTAAACATGGTGAGCAGTGAATTTCTTTCAGTGAAAGAAAATCGATCTGATAAAATATTACAAAATGTTTGCAGTGGCTTTGGAAGAATCTGTGAAAAGGGTTTCACACTCCTCAGCTGGAACTAGCTAAGATAACATTCACCAGCAGTCTCATTTCTGCTTGTGAGATGTATGTTTTAGAAAGTCTGTGTGTAAACACACTGCAGCTTTCAGAAATCAACCCCCAAATTTACTATTGAATTGTTGAGCACATACTAAGAAACCAAAGCTCATTTTGCATATATAACACAATGGAAAATAAGACAAAGCCAGGCAGTAGCAGACTTCTCCTCGCTTTCTTCCCAGGCCAGATTTAGTTAGCCCAGAGAAGCGAAACAGTCAGGGTTATGTGGAGAATCACAAAAACAACACATATTTTCAAGAAAGTGCCTGAGCAGTGGAAAAGTAAAAGTGAAAACAGCAGCTTAGCTTTTTTTTTTTTTTCTCCCTCCTCACCTCCAGGAATCTCTCTTAGATGTTATTTTATACGTTTATTATTATGTAATCTGGCTCTATGAGCTATTCATTCATTTTTATCACTTGTTTTTCTATTGAAATGTCTCTATTTTTTTTTAGTAATGATTAAGTTATTTTAGGAACATATGCAGCCCACCTGATAGAGTAGGCTTGAATATCAAAATACTCCAGAGGCTAAGTCAGGATTGCAAGTTCAGACTGTGCCTTGGTTGCAAAGAGTTCAAGGTCGGTATGAGCTACTTAGTGAGATATACCCAGAAAAGGACCATGTGTATTAGAAGCATACATGCTTTTGACAGCATATATTGCCATTTCACTTAGTGATCTGGAAGAAGGTTGCTACCTTGAAATAAATCTGAGCACCCTGAAACTTCCATGGTGTCAACAAGGTCCAAATTAGCCATGTAGAGAGGCTGGGTGGAAAGATGTTACAGTCATCCCAGTGGCAGATATCAGGCATATTAATAATGAAGCCACCTTATGAAGATACATTATGAAGAATCAGAAACACATTTGAGAATCCTAGACCATACCTAAGGTATAAGAACTCAACTAAACTATTCCAGACCTCTCTAGCCATTCAAATCATCTATCTGAGATTCCAGTAATTGTGGAATGAAATGCTTGTTTGAAGGAAAATGAATACAAATGGAGATTAGCTAAAGTCAGTCTCAGAAAGAGAAATATTATATCTTTTCTTTCATTAGTGGGTCATAGATTTTATATAGATACATGTAGCCCATATGGTTAAATGCTTGGTCCTTAATTGGTGAACAATTTGAGAAAGATTAGAAGGACTGAGAGATGTGTCCTTGTTGAAGTAGGTGTGTCACAGGGAGGTATCAAAAGTCCACATCACAGAGTCGTTTTGATTTGCATCTCCCAGATAATTAGGGATGTTGAGCAATTCCTTAAATGTCTTTCAGCCATTCGAGCTTCCTCTGTTGAGAATTCTCTATTTAGTTCTATAGCCCATTTCTTAATTGGACTGTTGGGCATTTTGATGTCTAATTTCTTGAGTTCTTTATATATTCTGGAGATCAGCCCTCTGTCAGATGTGGGGTTGGTGAAGACCTTTTCCCATTCTGTAAGCTGTCGCTTTGTCTTGTTGACTGTGTCCTTTGCTCTACAAAAGCTTCTCAGTTTCAACAGGTCCCATTTATTGATTGTTTCTCTCAGTGTCTGTGCTACTGGTGTTATATTTAGAAAGTGATCTCCAGTGCCAATGCATTCAAGAGTACTTCCTACTTTCTCTTCTATCAGGTTCAGAGTAACTGGATTTATGTTGAGGTCTTTGATCCACTTGGACTTAAGTTTTGTGCACAGTGACAGATATGGCTGGAACTCTTGTCCAATAACTGATGGAAGTGGATGCAGAGATCCTCAGCCAGGCCCCAGGTGGAGCTCCAGGTGTCCAACTGTCGAGAAAGAGGAGGGACTGTAAGAGCATGAATTGTTGAGACCAAGATGGCAAAAAACACAGGGACAAATAGCCAAACGAATGGAAGCACATGAATTATGAACCAACAGCTGTGGAGCCCCCAGCTGGATCAGGCCCTCTGGATAAGTGAGACAATTGAATAGCTTGAACTGTTTGGGAGGCATCCAGGCTGTGGGACCAGGACCTGTCCTTAGTGCATGAGCTGACTGTTTGGAACCTTAGGCTTACACAGGGACACTTTGCTCAACCTGGAAGGAGGGGACTGGACCTGCCTGTACTGAATCCACCAGGTTTAAATGAATCCCCGGGGGAGTCTTGGCCTGGAGGAGATGAGAAGGACAGGGGAACCCATGGCTGATGTGTAAAATTAAAACACAAATATAATAAAAAAATATAAATAAATAAAAATAAAAGTAAAAAAGTCCACATCAGGCACAGTTTTTTTTTTCTTTCTGCCTGCTGCCTGTGGATCAGGATAAAAAGCTTTCAACTACTACTCCAGTGTCATACCCATCTGCTTTCCACTCTGATGATAATAGACCCACCCCCTGAAACAAAGCCCCCAATTAAACGTTTTCTCTTATAAGAGTTGCTTTGGTCATGGTGTTTCTTCACAGCAATAGAGCAGTAACTACAACAATGCATAAAATCATGTTTAGAGATGATATGAAAGTAGAAATGAAACTATTGATGGAGAAAAGTTAAACTAATAAGAGTGAGGATGGGCAAGAAAACAGAGGGTAGCAGATATAGAGATGATTGCTCAAAATACGTTCTATGCTTGCATGAAAATGGCCTTATATAACGTACTATAATATAATAAAATAAATACAGACAAAAATAATCTCTTTGGTGGTCACTATGTAAATTCCCAATGAAAAAATATGTAATATTGGTTGTCTGATGTCAGTAGGTTTCAAATGAACTAACAAGAAGAGAAGATCTCTGCATTGACCATGGAATAAGGCCCTGAAGTACTGGAATAATGTACCAAAGAAAAGAAAATACATGAGCCAGACTGGTGAATGTAAATATACATAGAGCATCTAGCTGTCAGTAAAGAGACTATACTAACAAAGAGGAAAGAATGATTTAGGGTAAGTTGTTAGTTATTGGGAATATAAAGAAAATAAAACTTTTTTCAGTATAGTTCAAGGGTCCTCAACCTGTGGACTGTGATCTCTTTGGGGGTTGAATCATCCTTTCACAGAGGTTGCATATCAGATGTCTGCAAATCAGATATTTACATTACAATTCATAACACCAGAAAAATTATGAACTAGCAATGAAATAACTTTATAGTTAGGGGTCACCACAACATGAGGAACTGTGTTAAAGGGCTAGAGCATTAGGAAGGTTGAGAAGACTGTTATAGTTGCATGTTAAAATGAGCCTACAATAGTTGAAAGAAATGTTTTCTATGACCTGTGGCTGTTTAAGTCTGAAGAGTTTGAAGATGTATCACCTAAATGGACCCAAGGCCAGACTTATATCACTTTTAGAAAGAAAGCAGATAGATGGGAAATAGAATCATCTCCTGAATACTCAGCTAAAATGTATATTTAATGTCTTTTAAATATGTACAACCTCTATATGATATACTAAGCTTATGCATGTATACATACTCACATACACACATACACAGTGAAGGTTGAACTCCAAGCATACAAAGCAAAACAATTTGCCATCAAACTATACTCCTAAACCCTGAATATATATTAACATAACTTATAAGAAGCATAAAATACAAAAGATCTTAAAATCGTGGAATAGATACTTTTGAAGAAATGTTAGAAAGAACTGAAACATATTGGAATCATGATTCCTGTGTAGCCTTGGAAAGGAAGGGAAAAAAATGAAAGAAATGAATTCACTGACTATAGAAAGAAACAGTAGTAACATTGTCATTGGGACAATGTGAGACAATAACCATAGAATAGTTGCCATTTTACTATGTTCTTTTTCTTTCATTTACCAACCCTAAACATGCCTTTGAAGCATAAGTGGAATGGGGTGTTGATTAAAGGAAAAGATATCATATCCTAACTGTCCCAACTGTGAATAAAGGCACAAAAACTATAGAGCACAAACTGGATGAATGCATATTGACTTTTGCTGTCAATGTCTTATATGATAGTTTATTTCATAATGCTGGCATTTTGCACTGCAGTAAACCAAACTTCCTGAACCACAAAGAGTATATTCTTATTCTTAGTGACACATAACTTCAGGTACCTTTAGAGGCAAGAACATACTGAGTTCAATAATAAAATGTTTATTATAGTACTGAATGTGAAAGTGCCTCAGCCACAGTATTAAAAAATGCATGATGAGAATCCATGGCCCTTCAGTACAGTGATGATAAATAAATAAATAAAGCCCAGAGGCAGAAAAGCTCAAGCACATTATGTAGTCAAGATGCACCAAAAATGATTCATAAAATAAAAACTCCAATTTTGTATAGATCTTCTCTGAAAATTTCAGTCCTTCTCTTTGATCAAATTACACATTTAGACGGTAAGGGAAAAATCTGTTATTTTGTTTTTTGTTTAAAATTTTTCTTGTGATAAGTAGTAGATTTATGTATAGTCCATTTTAGTTATTATAATAGTCATGTCTTGACACAATTTTCTAAAATGTGTTTCATACTTTTCCTGTTAACATACAAATATCTAGGAAATATGCAGTATGATTGATATCAAACACTAGAAGGAGAGGATGGATGTAAAGAATCTTGATACTATAATACTTAATGTAAGCTATTTAAAAAGCAATGTCTATATTGATAATGATAATAACATGACAAGTTGTGCATAGGTTTGCATGTTAAATGAAACATACCCTTCGACATAAAGTAGAAAAGAAAAATGTATGATTTTTTCCTTTTGCACAGAAAAAAATGAAATCTCCCCCAGCTATGTTTTTTCATAGACTGTTTGTTTATAATAGTCTGCAAACAAGTATTTATTGAAATCCATTTATCATTGTTTTGAAGAATTATAAAATCATATCCATGAAGTCTCTGCATAGGAAGAATTGATTTTTGCATGAAAACATGGAACAATTTCATGTCTTTAGCATGTGTGTATGTTCAACTCTACGCATAGCTTATTGTACATTTTATCTGCACATCTCTGTTTTTTCAATGATTTAGTGGAGAAGGTGTCAAACTACAGCCTGGGGGCTAAATCTAGTTGGAGTTGGTTTTTCTATGGCCCCATAGCTGAATGTTCTCCTTTTACATTCTTAAAAGGATTCAAAAAATAAAGACAAAGAAAAATATTCAACAGATAACTCACAAATCCTAAAATATTTACTATTTATTGTTTCACAGAAAGTTTGTTGACCCTGAATTTAGAGTAGCCCATAAACCATGATGCTCTGCTAAATATGAGAGATGGTAACTGGGGTCAATGTGAAACCAAGTGCAGGATGATTTCCAACCACACTGGTCAAAGCCCGAATAAAGATATCTCAGATGGTCTACTGAATTGTTCTCTTTTTCCCTTAGAAACGTTATTTATTTATGGGTTGGGGATTTAGCTCAGTGGTAGAGCGCTTGCCTAGCAAGCGTAAGGCCCTGGGTTCAACCCTCAGCTCCAAAAAAATAAAAAGAAAAGAAAAGAAAAAGAAAAAAGAAAAAAAAGAAACATTATTTATTTTTCTTATTAATAAATTTTCTAATCATTTTACATACCAACCACAGATCCCATCCCTCCTCCCACTCCCCCCCCCATCTCTATTCCCATTCCCACCTCCTCCAAGGCAAGGCCTCCCAAGGGGAGTCAGCAGAGCCTGATGAACTCAGTTGAGGCAGGTCCAAGCCCCTGAATTGGTCTTTAAAGCTCTTCCTGTATGAAAACAGAAAGCTGTTCTCAAGTCAGACTTGATCTACAGGCAGTTTCATCTGTCGATGTCCCATGTAGCTGTGTAAGTTACAATCCTCTGTAATATTGCTGACTATTCAAGTAAAAGAACTAAACCATAAAATTAGTTTCTCTGACTAATCCAGAGAAAACTGATAAGAACTTTCCTCCTTTCACCTATAAATTTGCTAATTGTGCTGACCCTCATGTTCTTTTATGCCTTCCCTTAGGGGTTATTAAAACTTTTTCGGTAGATATTCTCCTTTTAAGGAATCAATTCAGACAAATAAATAAAAACGTAGATAAACAGACAGACACATAGTTGTAAGCATCCCCTATTCTCTGTAGCTGACTTTGGTGCTTATACTGGAGAAGATATGGGGCACCAGAAGTGGAAGAATGTTCCCCTTACACCATATCTTCTCCAGTATAAGCTGTCATTAGTGTTTTTGATCTTATGCATTCTGACAGGTGTAAGATGGTATCTCAGAGTCATTTTGATTTGCATTTTCCTGATGACTAAGGATGTTGAACAATTCCTTGAATGTCTTTCAATTATTTTTAAAGCTTCAACTAATCAATTCAGTTCATTCTATTCTAGCTAGTTTTGTAAAAAGTGAATGCTTTCTGTGTGCTAAGCAATATACTAAGCACTGAGGATACACATAAGACTTCCTTGTTCTTAAGCAAAACACACATTCTCATGCAAAACATGGAGAGAGAGAGAGAGAGAGAGAGAGAGAGAGAGAGAGAGAGAGGAGAGAAGAAGAGCATTTGAATAATATTTTTGAGGTGGTTTTTAAATTTTTAAAACATGATTTTGTCCTGTTTCTGCTCGGCTATATATAGGAAAGGAATCCAGAGCCTTGTACTGTACATGCTGGAAAACCACACTTCCCCTGAGCCACATCATTGCCTCTGAAATCTTTTGGAAGATTTGGTTAAATACTTTACAGAACTGAAAAATTTAAAAAAAAAATACTATGGTAGATTTTCTGCCCTCAATGAGACAATGATCTATTTAAGGAATCAGGAATCTCACCATAATTAGCAAACAGTACAAAACTGCCTTGAATTATGTGGCACAGAATCCAAGGGCTATGGGAAATGAGAGCAAAGAAAATTGTTGTAGATGAGGGAAATCATGGAAAGGAAGCACTCTTGTAGGGAGCCAACTTCTGCTCACTATCTTTTTCCCGGTTGTTAACTGGGCATGTGTCAAGCTATTCGTAAAATGTGATTAGCCTTCTTTGATTAACCCAATTGCGCTGGAGTCTATCAACTCATTTTACAGCACTCTAGTTTATTACTCTGAGATTTTATTATTCATATCTACTACTTCTAACTAGTACACCTTCCACAAATGACTCACTCAGTTAAGTTCTTTGATTGATTAAATAAAATGACTGGGCTGTGGTATGTTTGAATTTGATATGATGCCAGTCATATAGCAGGCAGGAAACAAGTATTTCAATGAAAACCCATTAAAATGTTAAATGACTAAAATGGTCAAACTTCATTGCTTCACTGTCAATTTATTCAATCAGACAATTTGATAATTTTATGTATGTAAAAAAGATAAGAAAATAGTTCATTTAGGTACTATTAGTATATAATAATAACTGACAGTGGTAATTGGCATGTATTACTTCATAGTATCTACATATGTACGAAAACAGATTTCCATAGCTACAGAGCTTGAAATATCTTCCAAGACCTGTGTCTGCACGCAGCAATTACTCGTTTTAGTGTAAATGAAGCTATAGAAAGTATTTGTCCTAAAAATTAAACACTACCCAAACATTTTTTCTGTCTTTTGTATTGATTAATTGTCACCATGATTCATTACTTGCTACATTTAAAAACAAAAGGCAAAAACCAGACCACATTTTAGAAAATGCAATGTAGGGAGCAATCTACTACAGCTGAAAAAGGTTTATTATCATATTTTTCTATGGTTAATGTCCAACCAGTACTATTCAGGAGACTTATTTTATAATTAAATTTTCATTGTGCTCTCTTTCCATCACTTACAAGTTGTGCAATTTTGGGCTACTTGCTTAATTTCTTTAAGATTCAGTTTCCTCTTAAGTAATGGTTGGATTATTAATGTATATTCTTTGGGCCAAGATTCCACTCCAAAGCAAAGATTCAACAGAAATGCATATCCACATATTTACCAAAAGAATGTAGAAGAAACTTCATAGTAGCCATATGCATAATGGCCCCAAATGAAAACTACCTAAATGTCTGTTGAGAGTAGATAAGCGGATAAATATATCATAACATATTTATACACACAATGAAAAGTAGTACTGCATTAATTCATGAAGTCCTATGACTCTCCTATTCCTAATGCTAGGTGAAATAGCACTAAGAAATGTATATACATTGTATAATGATATTAATTTAAATGCTACAATTGACAAAACTGATGCAAAGTATTAGGAGAAAGGGTATTTGTTTATGTGAAGAATGAGGGTTTGTGATAGAAAAGAATCAGGAGGGCAGCTTCTGCAGGGAAGAGTACCAGGTATCAGAGAAAAAAAAATGGCAATGGTGGCCATGTCAGGTGAGCAGCAGAACAGTATACTAGTTTTCTAAACATATAGCTAGTTTCACAGGTTTTTCCAATTTGTAAGAATAAAACCCATAAAAATACAGAATTCTGAAATCACTTTTACTCTTTAGAAATTATTAAAAATTATGTTAATATACCTTTCCTGTTATTTACATGATTGTGAGCCAAACAACATTCATAAATATATTCATATACACTGCACTAAATAAATTTTCCTTTTTATGCTATACCTAAGACACACTGCAAATGGTCTTTGTATAACCTATATGACATGTATTTACATAAAATGTGTTATGAACAAATCTATGTGCTATAAATGTGCTATAAACCTTTCAAAAGATAATTGTTCTTTTCCATTCTATCCTGTAGATATTGATGAAAAAAAGAGGTTCTCCTGATAGGGTTTCATTGTCAGGTTGATATCTATGAATTGGTCCTTTCTCAAACTGTGTACATACATAGCAACTGTATAGTAGAACCAATCACACACTAGTAATGAGCAAGCAGCAGCAGAATGGATCTCATAATAGAACAAAAACAATCTACAGTCAGAGCAAAAAGTCCTTTAATTTTTCAACTGGCAAGAAACATATTGCTTGAAATTATGATTTGGTAGTTTATCTCAAAGAAACTAAGATGAAATGACTTCCTGCATCATGGCTTTCCTGATCAGAGTCCAACAGATATAAACAATTTACAGAAGAATTATTTCTACTTTTTAGACTAAACACAGTGAACAGGGAACTGATAGAATGCCTCAAGTTTCTGAATGAACATTAGACACAAATTGCAAATTAGACTAATTTTTAAAGAAAACAATTAAACATGACTACTTTCATCTGGTGTGGCCTTGTACGTAATTATAGTCAGTGAGTTTACTGAATGTAATCACTAATGGCAGTCGATATCTCATTATATAGCATGTATTTTCTAATCTGATTAGAGCACTGAGGTTAAAGGATGACCACTGAATTGTCAAATTTCACAAAATTTCATTATACATGATAACTAATTATCTTAGTAATGTTTGGGTCTCCATGTCTTTTCTTTTCTTTTCTTTTCTCTTCTTTTTTTTTTTTTGTTTTGTTTTTCGAAACAGGGTTTCTCTATATAGCTTTGCACCTTTCCTGGAACTCACTCTGTGGCCTAGGCTGGCCTCAAACTTGCAGAGATCCATCTGCCTCTGCCTCCCAAGTGCTGGGATTAAAGGCATGCACCACCAACGCCCGGCCTTTTCTTTTTTTATTAAGAATCTTTTATCCATTTCACATACCAACCACAGATCCCCCCTCTCTTCCCTCTTCCTGCCCCCCAGCTTTCTCACACCCCATTCCCTCCTTAGACAAGATAAGGCCTCCCATGGGGAGTCAGCTGAACATCTTATGTTCAGTTAAGGCAGGTTTAAGCCCCTCTCCCTGTATCAAGGCTGTGTGAGGTGTCCCCCCAATAGGTAGTGGGCTCCAAAAAGCCAGATTATGCACCAGGAATGGATCCTGATCCTACTTCCAGGGTCTCCTTAAGCAGATCAAGCTATACAACTGTCTCATTTATGCATAGGGCCAAGTTCAGTTCAATGGAGGTTCTACAGCTGTTGGTCTAAAGTTCATGAGTTCCCACTAGTTTGGTTTGGTTATTAATGTAAGTTTCCCCTTCATGATCTTGACCCCCTTGGTCATAGAATCCCTCTTCTCTCTCTTCAACTGGACTCCTGGAGCTTGGCCTGGTGCTTGGCTGTGGATCTCTGCATCTGCTTCCATCAGTTGCTGGATGAAGGCTCTATGATGACAGGGTATTCACTGATCTGATTACTGGGGTAAACCAATTCAAGCACCTTCTCCACTATTTCTGGGATCATCCTTGTGGATTCCTGGGAACTTCCCTATCACTCTGTTTCTCCCTATCCCCATGATATGTCCCTCTATCATGGTATCTCTTTCATTGCCCTCCCACTCCATCCCTGTTTCAGCATGACCATCCCATTCCCTTATGTTCTCATCCCCTATCCCTTACTCTCTATTGTAACCTCTCATCCCCAGTTTAATCATGGAGATCTCATCTATTTCCCCTTCCCAAGGCGATCCATGCATCCCTCTTAGGGTCCTCCTTGTTAGCTAGCTTCTCTGGAGTTGTGGGTTGTAGTCTAGTTATCCTTTGCTTTATATCTAGTATCCACTTATGAGTTAGTACATACCATGTTTGTCCTTCTGAGTCTAGATTACCTCAGTCAGGATGATATTTTCTAGTTCCATCCATTTGCCTGCAATTTTCATAATGTCTTTGTTTTTTACTGCTGAGTAGTACTCCATTGTGTATATATACCATATTATCTTTATCCATTGTTCAGTTGAGGGGCATCTAAGTTGTTTTCAGGTTCTATTACGAATAATGCTGCTATGAACATAGTTGAGCATGTGTCCTTGTGGTATGATTGAGCATTCCTTGGGTATATTCCCAAGAGTGGTATAGCTGGGTCTTGAGGTTGATTGATTCCCAGCTTTCTGAGAAACTGCCATACTGATTTCCAAAGTGGTTGTGCAAGTTTGCACTCCCACCAACAGTGGAGGAGTGTACCCCTTACTCCACATTCTCTCCAACATAAGCTGTTATCAGTGTTTTTGATCTTAGCCATTCTGACAGGTATAAGATGGAATCTCAGAGTCATTTACATTTACATTTCCCTGATGACTAAGGATGTTGGACAATTCCTTAAATGTCTTTCAGCCATTTGAGATTCTTCTGTTGAGAATTCTCTGTTTAGCTCCATAGCCCATTTTTTAAATTGGATTATTTGGTACTTTGTTTTCTAGTTTCTTGAATTCTTTATATATTTTGGAGATCGGCCTTCTGTCAGATGTGGGGTTGGTGAAGATCTTTTCCCATTCTGTAGGCTGTCGTTTGTCTTATTTACTGTGTCCTTTGCCTTACAGAATCTTCTCAGTTTCAGGAAGTTCCATTTGTTAATTGTTGCTCTCAGTGTCTGTGCTACTGGTGTTATATTTAGGAAGTGATCTCCAGTGTCAATGTATTCAAGGCTACTTCCTACTTTTTCATCTATTAGGTTCCGTATAGCTGGATTTATGTTGAGGTCTTTGATCCACTTGGATTTGAGCTTTTTGCATGGTGATAGATATGGATCTATTTGCAGTCTTCTACATGTTGACATCTAGTTATGCCAGGTCCATTTGTTAAAGATGATTTCTTTTTTTCATTGTACAATTTTGACTTCTTTTTCAAAAATCAGGTGTACATAGATGTTTGGATTAATGTCAGAGTCTTTAATTTGATTCCATTAGTTCACATGTCGGTTTTTATGCCAATAACAAGCTGTTTTCATTACTGTAGCTCTATAGGAAAGTTTGAGGTCTGGGATTGTGATGCCTCCAGAAGTTGCTTTATTGTACAGGATTGTTTTATCAATCCTAGGTTTTTTATTTTTCCATTTGAAGTTGAGTATTGTTCTTTGAAGAATTATGTTGGCATTTTGATGGAGACTGCATTGAATCTGTAGATTGCTTTTGGTAAGATTTCCATTTTTACCATGTTAATTCTACAATCCATAAGCATGGGAGATCTTTCCATTTTCTGATATTTTCTTCAAGTCTTTCATCAGAGACTCAAAGTTATTGTCATACAGATCTTTCATTTGCTTAGTTAGAATTACCCCAAGGTGTTTTAGATTACTTATGGCTGTTGTAAAGGGTGATGTTTCTCTGATTTATTTCTCAGTCCATTTCTCAATTGTATATGGGAGGGCTACTGGTATTTGAGCTAAGCTTGTATCCTGCCACATTACTGAAGGTGTTTATCAGCTGTAGGAGTTCCCTAGTAGAATTTTGGGGTTCATTTATGTATACTATCATATCAGCTTCAAATAGAAAAAGTTTGACTTCTTCTTATCCATTTTGTATCCCCTGAATCTCCTTTTGTTGTCTATTGCTCTAGCTATAACTTATTAAATAGAAAGTACTATATTGAGTAGATATGGGGAGAATTGACAGCCTTGTCACCTTTTCTTGGTCCTGATTTTAGTGGACTTGCTTTGAGTTTCTCTCCATTTAATTTGATGTTGGCTGTCGGCTTGCTGTAAATTGCCCTTATTAGGTTTAGGTATGTTCCTTGTATTCCTGATCTTTCTGAGACCTTTATCATGAAGGGGTGTTGGATTTTGTCAAAGATTTTTTGAGCATCTAATGAGATGATCATGTAGTTTTTTTTTCTTTCAGTTTGTTTATATGGTGTATTACATTGACAGATTTTCATATGTCGAACCATCCTTGCATATCTAGGATGAACCCTACTTGGTCATGGGGGATAATTTTTGATGTGTTCTTGAATTTGGCTTGCCAGTATTTTATTGAGTATTTTTGCATCAATGTTCATGAGGGAGATTGATCTGTAATTCTCTTTCTTTGTTGCATCTTTGTGTGATTTGGGTATCAGGGTAACCTCATAAAAATAATTTGACAATGTCCCATCTGGTCCTAGGCTTTTTTGGGGTGGGAGACTTTTAATGACTGATTCTATTTCCTTAGGGGTTATGGGACTATTTAATAGTTTATCTTGTCTTGATTTAACTTAGGTATGTGGTACCTATCCTGAAAATTATCCATTTCTTCTATATTTTCCAGTTTTGCAAAGTAGAATTTTTTGAAGTATGACCTGATGATTCTCTCGATTTCCTCAGTGTTATTTGTTATGTCTCACTTTTCATTTCTGATTTTGTTAATTTGGATGTTCTCTCTTTGCGTTTTGGTTAGTTTGGAAAAAAATATGACTTCAATGAAGCAAATGTGACTCTAATATACCAATACCTAACCCCATGAGTCTCACAAACAAGCCATATTAATTTGTCCTTACATGATACTTACAGACTATATCCATTAAAACATGGCAGAAGAAATAGAAATTGTTAGCAGTTGGAGAGTAACTCAAGGGAAGGTATATTTGCCTTTGTAACCTAAATGTTTTTTGTGACTGATAATGTAGCTGACCTCCTATTTTGCTTATCCTGATAAATACTACTGTTATAAAACAAAATTTCCTCCTCTCCATTTCTACATGTGTTACAGATAACATAAATGGATTTATGCTGGTTTGGTTTGGTTTTAGCCAAAGTCTTATTGCTTGGCCAGAACTATACATACCTAACTGGCCTAGAAATCACAGAGAAACCTGTCTCTGCCTCCCGTATGCCGAGATTAAAGGTATGTGCCACCACACTGAGTCATATGGTTTTAAGAGGTTTGTGGTCTTAGAAAAACTTACTCCTATCTGTCTATAAGATGACAGAAATTCTGGGGAAATTATGGACATTGTTCCCATATTTCTGCCCATCTCCTTTCACCACCCAATAAATACCAGAACACTTCACTAGATACAATCTTGGTAAAATAGATTTGTTCAGACCACATACAATTTCCTTAACCCATTGAGGGAATTTGACATGTTGAAGTATTTCTCTTTTTTCACTTTTTTTATACTATGTTTGAGACTATAATGTAATTATAATATTTATCTCTTTCTTCTCTACAAAATCTCCCATGATTCCTCTATGTGCTGTGGATATCACTCTGTATAAATAAAGTGCTGATTGGCCAGTGGCCAGACAGGAAGTATAGGCAGGACAAGAGAGAAGAGAATTCTGGGAAGTAGAACGGTAGAGGGAGACACTGCCAGCCGCTGCCATGAGAAGCAACATGTAAAGACACCGGTAAGCCATAGGCCATGTGGCAAAGTATAGACTAACAGAAATGGGTTAATTTAAGATAGAAGAAGTAGATGACAAGAAGCCTGCCATGGCCATACAGTTTGTAAGCAATATAAGTTTCTGTGTGTTTACTTGGTTGGGTCTGAGTGACTGTGGGACTGGCGGGTAAGAGATTTGTCCTGACTGTGGGCCAGGCAGAAAAACTCCAACTACAAATGGCACCCAACGTGTTGGCAAGAATTTCCACCTAAAATCTAAGAAAAAAGATTCTTAAACGGAGCTAAAAACAGCTTCCTAGTTGTCTCTCTCAAGTTAGCGGCAGCCTGCCAGTTTGAGCTACTATGGCGGGTTCCTGGCGTGTGCGTCTGACCTACAGTGCGGCGGGAACAAGGAGTCTACAAGCAGCACTTTATTCTGCTGCATGGTGGATTTAGTCTTTGCTAGTTAAAAAAAAAAAAAAGGTTTCTGGGCTATGTGCTGCTTTGATCGAACTGCTTCTGATAGTTGATCCAGACCCAGAGCTGGCGGTAAACTGTACCACCGCCATGTTGGAAAGCTAAGGTGGGCGGAGCCAGCAGCCACAGCAGCGTTTCAGTCTTACAAAGATGGATATTACACAGAGAATCTGGTTTATGTTGTCTTTGGGATTTTTAACTGCAGAAAAAGATTTGATCGTAAAAGCTGTTCAGTTAAACAAATATGTAAATTTTAAAGGTACCTTGACTTCAAAATTTGGATATAAGGATATGTTGCTTTGGAAAAGAGTCTCTGCTTTTGTTTCCACAGAAAGCCAGAGGCTGTGGATTTGTTCCAGATTAAGATACATCAGGTTTGATCAGCCAAGACTACCTGAAAGGTCTCTGATGACACCATGGCCCAGATGATCCAACATCCAGAATGGTTTCAAGGCAACTGGTTCAGAGGTTCACCCTCATGGACTACTCCATAATCCTAAAATTTTCTTTGTGTCCCCATAAGATACAGCGCCCCCTCCAGCAGGAAGTAGTAAGAAAAACTATGCCCAATTTCCAAAAATTATCAAGCTGGCTTTGGAGATGGAATTGGCTCATTCTTTCTCTAAACCCAAGCACATTGTTATGTGTCCCAAATCAGAAGAGCCCTCTGGCATGGGACAGAGAAAAACCAATATTTTATTTAAAACAGGTTGATTATAAATGCAATCTCTTTCTAAAGAAGAAAGGGGGATATGATATAGATATAGATATAATAGGAAGAAAGGGTAGATTAAGGAACTTACTTCTAAAGAGCAACAACTTGTTTAAAATGTTTTACATTGGTATAGATTTTAGTCCATTGATACAAACTTAAAGTTGATTTTGTTAAACTGTATGTATAATTCTACTCTTGTTTAAGGTATTATGTTTGTAAAGCTCATTTAAAATTATAATAGATAATTAAAAATAAATTAATAATTAGTCATCTATGATAATCATACTCGTAGCCATGTTAGTTAAGTCTTCTAGGTATACACAGAGATATTTCAGATAGATAGGTAATCTTCAACTACTTCAAAGACCTACAGAATATGGCATTTAAAATATTTTTAAAATTTAGACTTTCTGGACAGTGAGACATGTTTGCTCCTGGCAGCACCAATTTGATCCAGAGAGAATGTTGGGCTTCTAAGACATTTCCATTTTGGAAGTTTGTCTTCTTGGCACAAAATGGCCTACTGGGCAAAGAACTGCCCTTGCCTCAACTGCTGACAGTACAAATGCTGTCCTTTCTGGACAAGCAGGACACAAGGAAAGCGACCACTATACTTTGCCAAGACAGGGTAAGATGGTCTTTCAGAATTGCTGCTTCTGAAAATGGTCTGTCAGATACTCTAGGCCTGTAGCCAATTTGAATGCACCAACGATGCTGAGAAACATTAGGTGACTGTCCAGGCTGCCAATTGTCTCTGTCTACCCTCCAAGACTCCCGAAAGTTGCTTGCATCCTTCTCCCGGTTCTCAGGTAATATTATATCCTTCTGAGGTCTTTGATGTGGTTGAAGATTAGATAGTTATAATTTCCTCAGTTATGATACAAAATAAGTTAGATATAAAACTTTAGACTCACAAATATAAGATAGATAGGATATCTTCTTTAATATTGTAACTATAATTCTTGCTTGATAATTGTTTTGTTATCTGTAATTTTACTATGTAAAAGTTAACCCTCCTTTTTTAACAAAAAAGAAAAGGGGAAGTGCTGTGGATATCACTCTGTATAAATAAAGTGCTGATTGGCCAGTGGCCAGACAGGAAGTATAGGCAGGACAAGAGGAAGAGAATTCTGGGAAGTAGAAGGGTAAAAGGGAGACACTGCCAGCCGCTGCCATGAGAAGCAACATGTAAAGACACCGGTAAGCCATAGGCCATGTGGCAAAGTATAGACTAACAGAAATGGGTTAATTTAAGATAGAAGAAGCAGATAACAAGAAGCCTTCCATGGCCATACAGTTTGTAAGCAATATAAGTTTCTGTGTGTTTACTTGGTTGGGTCTGAGTGACTGTGGGACTGGCGGGTAAGAGATTTGTCCTGACTGTGGGCCAGGCAGAAAAACTCCAACTACATCTATGCTCTATTTCAAATTTATGGCCTCCTTTTTTTCACTAACTGTTGTTGCATATATAGTCCACTAAGCCTGAATAATGTTACTTGTGTATATGTTTTGAGGCCTGCCCATTTGATAGTTGGATAACCAATTGGAATGTTCTTCACTGGAGAAGACTATTTCTCCCAGTATCAGCATTTCTCAGTTGTCTATAGTTCTATATGTAAAGTTGAGGCTTCATAGTCTTTCCCCCATCTACTTTGGCATGTTATTTGGTGTCATCTTTGTTCAGTTCATGTTTGGGCAATCATATTGGTAAGAATTTATAGGTGTAGCTTCTTACACTACTAGGAGACACAATATCACAGAAAATTCACTGATTCTTTGGCTCTTACAATTTTCTACTCTGTCTTCCACAATGTTCCCTGAGCCTTAGGTATGAGAGTGTTTTATAAATGTATACTGGGACCAGGCTCCACAACTCTGTATTTTGACTGGCTGTGATTTGCTGTAGTAGTCTCCATCTGTTACAAAGAGAAGTTTCCTTAGTGATGGGTGAGGACTACACTCATCTGTGTGTATAACAGCAAAGGTTTAGATTGCCTGGAATAATTCTTGTTTGGTAAAGCAGTGGTTTCAGATTCTGCAATATCCATTACTTCACTAGCATAGAGTAGCTAGCTAGGTTTCCAGTACCATTCATGATTTTCCTCTTGTTCAGTGGGTCTTACATCCAATTTGAGAGCTGTTGCTTCCTGCCAAGGTATGTGTGCCACCACTGCACTTATCATGTCATATTTATCATTATTGTAGTTCATAGGTATCATAGCTACGTAGAGCAGTTAGTTACCTTAACAATGATTTTATCAGGAAAGTTAGGTTTAGAAATACCATGTAACTCCATGGTAACAACTGTGGAAAAATTGTTGGTTTACAAAACCACTTTTAATAACATCTTTGTTATTTGGAAGAAAATCAACAAAAAGATTTCAAATTGTTCTTCTGCAATCAAGTTATTCTAAGAGAAATTGAACAAAATAGTTTTGGTTGTTTTAAGGAATTTATTTATTATGGAACCTAATACCCTAAGTAGAGATCTACCACTAGTCAAATGTCCATGGAAAGGCAGGCTCAAATGGAGAAAATAAAAGGTGCAATAGATCAAATAATAATTTGATAATATTGATTATGTCCTTTTAGTACTCCATTACCAGAAGATCATGTGCTAATTGCAAACAGTAAGCACACAGTCAAATTTTGTGGAGCATATTCTTAAACAATAAAAAACATAGTGTATTTTACTGGCCAATCTCCTAAACAATCTCTTATTAACCTATAACCATTTTAATACAATATAGAGAAATATGTTTGTATTCCTTTGATTTACCTAAGTTAATCAAGACACTTCCCATAAACAAATGCAAGAAAATAATATATATTGGCCCTAGCCCCCGTTTTGGGTAACTGCTGCATTGCTTGCCAACCTTGACCTTGATATCCTCCCTATGCTAATTCCCTGCAAGATTCCACCCTCCTGAATGCTTAAGAGAAGCTCCTTGTCTGTGTATCCAGCATATGGGGTGTTAACAACTTAGATGCAAGATTGTAAAACATCAGAAATGGGTTGGGGATTTAGTTCAGTGGTAGAGTGCTTGCCTAGCAAGAGCAAGGCCCGGGGTTCAATCCTCAGCTAAAAACAAAAAAAAATCAGAAGCCAACTTCTGTCCTCCAGGGTTCTACCATTGTGCTATAAGCCTGTATTTAAGACCTCCTCCCTCCTTCAATAAACAGCATTCGGCATTCAAAAGAAGAAGAAGAAGAAGAAGAAGAAGAAGAAGAAGAAGAAGAAGAAGAAGAAGAAGAAGAAGTAGTAGTAGAAGGGGTCAAGATCATGGTGGGGAAACCCACAGGGACAGCTGACTGCTGCTAGTTGGAGCTCACTGACTCTGGACTGACAGCTCGGGAACCTGCATGGGACTGAACTAGGCCTGCTGAATGGGGGTGACAGTTGTGTGGCTTGATCTGTTTGTGGGGTCCCTGGCAGCAGGACCAGGACTTATCCCAGGTGCATGAACTGGCTTTTTGGAACCCATTCCCTGTGGTGGGATACCTTGCTCAGCCTTGATACAATGGGGAGGGGCTAGGCTCTCCTTCAACTTGGTATGCCAGACTTTGTTGACTACCATGGGAGGCCTTACCCACTCTGAGGAGTGGATGGAGGTAGAGTGGGAGGGAGGTGAGGAGGTGGGAGAGGGAACTGGGGTTGGTATGTAAAATGAAAAAAAAATTAATAAATATATTTTAAAAAAAGAAAATAATATATTTCCCCACCCCTTCTGTACTGAACATCTACTATGTTAATTGACATTCCAGGATTTGGAAAATATAGCATGAATTAAGCATATGTTCTATCTGTAAGTATATTACACAATATATTCAGGGAGATATGTAACTAATAATATGCATATGACTTAAAATATATGAGACAAAGAAAGAAGTCATCTTAATGATATTTAAACAATGTAGTCTTGCAGATTCTCCCAGAATGGCTTTACTACTAATGGAGATAATTTCTCGTATTCTCCCTTTAAATTCTGCGCATATCCGTGTTATAACACCTTTATCTCTGGACATGATTATTTTATAATTATACTTCCTTCCATTTTAATGTAGGCTGTTCCTGTCTGCTTTATTTTAATTGAACATTGATTGCCTGGCATAAAGAACCCTGGAAGAATGTGAGGATGAGCATTCACTTTATATAACAATGATTCTATGTTCAATTATTAATAAGTGATTGTTATGTGGTAGGGGAACCCATAACTTTCATAAGTAAAGTGGCCAAGAACCTGAGGCTATAGGGGAAAAGCTACTACTATTATTCTCCTAAGGAAGTCCTAATAAAACATTGTTATACTCATAGTGAGTCACTGAACCCTCCTCAAAGAAGCCTGTTTTTACAGTCGATGGTAATTAACAAATAAAATCACAACTGAATGGTGTGCAGTCAGTGAGCAACTTTGGAGTGCTCAGTCCTAAATGGGATGTCTTTATCAAGCCCCTCCCTCTCATGATTGACAAGAGATGTAAGAGCTGGAGATAGTGATGACTCCAAGGATACAGTATCATTCAGACACAACAGAGCTGATATAAATATGAACTCACAGAGACTGTGACAGCATGAATAAGACTTGTACAAGTTCAAATGAGACAAAAATCACAGCATGTAGAAGGGTAAGAAGACTCAGTCCCACCCTTAACCAACAAGTTATTTGTGACTGGTAATTGCTGGCAAAGGGAAAATCAGTTTTCTCCAGTGAAGTCTCAGTAGGTATATCAGCACATCCCAGAGCAGGCCCTATCCCAGGAACAAAAGAGACTCTATGGTATGTGTGTGTGTGTGTGTGTGTGTGTGTGTGTGTGTGTGTACTTTTTGTTTTGTTTTGAGGGTTTTTTTCTTTTTGTTTTGTTTTAATGTTTGTTTTTGTTTTGTTTTGTAAGAGACAGGGAAAAACATGAAGTTTGGGTATGTAAGGATGTGGGGAGGATCTAAGAAGAGTTGGGGGAAGGAAAAGAATATCATCAAAAATATTTATATAATTTTTAATTAAAAGAAGAAAAAAACCTCAATGAAATAATTCCACCTCTAAAATGTTCTGTTTTATAGAAGTAATACATAGCAATAAGAACCTCAAAGTATTTGAAAGCTGCAAGAAAGTGAAGAGCTTGAAACATATCAAAAATTCTTCAGTTACCATCCACACACTTTTCTGATAAAGTCTAGTGTAAATTATTTGCATCTTCTCCTGGAGTGGTTGCTGAGTTGTTAATTTTCATCAACTACCTGAGAAGACAGAAAATCAGTTGAGGAATTGTTTTCTCATCAGATTGGTCTGTGAGCATGTCTATGGTACATTTTCTTTATTAATTATTTGATGTGAGAGGGTCCAGTCCACCCTCCAGTACCACCTCTGGTCAAATTGGCTCTGTGGAGCAAGCCAGTAAGCAGTGTTCCCCCATGACCTCTGCTTCAGTTCCTGCCTCCAAGTTCCTGCCCTGTTTGAGTTTCTGTCCTGAATTCTTTCAATGATGGACTGTGATCAGGATGTTTAAGCCAAAGAAACTTTCCTTGCTAATTTGCTTTTGGACAGAATGTTCAATCACAGTAATAGAAAGCAAACTAGAACAGTTTTCCAATGATATTAATCCTTTCATTTGAGAAAAGGTGGCATTGCATTAAAAAGGAACAGCATGGATGAGGAGAAACTCAGGAAGCCTCTCCCTTAGCTGAAGAACTATTGGTAGTAGGTGGCTGCTGAGGAAAAAAGCATCAGTTTTATTCATGGATGTGGCCTTTGGTAGGTTGCCTATGCTCCAGTGGATCATCCTACACCCATATCTATATAAACAGTACTAACTGAACTCACTGGGTTTTTGAAAAAAGAGAACATGAGGTTGAGAGGAAGATGGGGTGAGAATGTCTGAGAGGAGTTGTGAATATAATCAAAATATATTATATAGTTGTAGGAAATACTCAAAGAATAAATACATATTTAAAAATTAAATGGCTCATAGAATCCCTCTTCCCTCCCTTCAACTGGACTCCCAGAGCTCAGCTTGGTGATTGGCTGTGGATCTCTGCATCTGCTTCCATCAGTATATGAGCAAGGAGGGGTCAACGTCGTGATGGGGAAACCTACAGAGACAACCAAACCAAGCTAGTGGGAACTCATGAACTATAGACAGACAGCTGTGGGGCCTGCATGAGATGGACTAGGCCCTCTGCATATGGGAGACAGTTGTGTAGCTTGTTTTGTTTGGAGGGGCTCCTGGCAGTGGGATCAGGATCTATCCCCTGTGCATGAGCTGGCTTTTTGGAACCTATGGTGGGTCACCTTGCTCATCCATGATGCAGGGAGAGGGTCTTGGTCCTGCCTCACCTGAATGAATCAGGCTTTTCTGACTCCCCATGGAAGGCCTTACCCTTTTGGAGGAGTTGGGTGGGGAGTAGGGGGAAAAGCTTGGGGGAGAGCCAGAGGAGGCATGAGAGGGGAATCTGTGGTTGGTATGTAAAATGAATAAAAAATTTTCTTCAAATAAAAAAAGAATCATCATATATAAGCAATAAAAACGTTAACTGGCAACACTGGAATTTTTCATTTTACATTCTTCTTTAAGCACTTAAATTGAGGGATGTAAAAAGGAATGTCATGTGTTATTTGCTACTATGCTTTCCACAAGATCTTTCACTTTGCTGATCGCAAGATTAGTAGACATTTGAAGTACAATCGCATACCCCAAAAGAGAGCACTGATTATAGGAAAAACAGAAGAAGTTTACTAAGAAGCCACTTGGGAAATGAGCACTGGGAGTATAAAGGAATAGCATCAAAAAATATCTGTGATAAACTTAAGCAATGTCAGATACTGCAACAGCATTTCCCAAATCAAGAAGAGTGATAGAAAAGCCAGTGTGCTGTAAGAAAAAGGTATGGCTACAGACCAATGCCTTACTTACAGAGCATTGTACTTGATTCAGAGTATCACTTCACCATGAGATTCTATAAAGGGAACATATGTATAAATAGTTATTGGATATCTTGTTTAGATCACAACATTTTCTCTTTTTTCTTCCTCATACTTGTGTATACAATTATAACTTTCAAGTTGATTTTTTCTATTCTAATTCAATATTAAAATCAAGAAGAATTCTTAAGGTTTATTTTAAAATCCACAAAGAAAAAACCCTCTAGCAGGTTAGCTAATAACAAGCTGATTATTTTTTCCTTTTCATATGAAATAGCACACATCCTTTAGACAACAAACACCATTCCTCTCCTGTGTTCCAGGACTTGTTTCCATTAGGTCTTTTACATGATTGGGCTGACAAAGGTTCCAGCGTCTGGACTTGCTGGAAAGGCTCATGTTTTGGCTAGGTAAGTACAGAATGTTCATATTTATTCTTCCTCATTGTCTCCCATTCATGTGTCCTTTTAATAGACATTCATGCAGCGTTGAGGCTGTAAACCTCCTATCCAGATGGCAGACCAGTTTTTGAAGGAATGTTTTCAAAGGTCCCTGCCCAACTGACAACAGTTTATTCCTTCCTAACATGCGTGTTTGTGCCATCAAGCAATAGGAGGTACCTATTTTGGGCAATAGAAAATTGGCAATTCATGTATAATTGTTGGCTTATTGAGCCAGTGGTATTTTCTCTTTTATGACTAGACTCACTTTTATACTTTTGTTAATGAGTTTTCTGGTACCTAAATGTAAGCCAAAACTGTTTTCATGCTCAACAGTCATTATTCTCAGCCAGAAATTCCTTATGTTTCTCATATTCAACATGACTAAGAAATAATTGAATTCATGGATAAAACAAACTCCTGCATTGTCAATTTTAAATTTACTGAAAATAAACTCAGTGAAGCACGCAGATAGTGGACTTTCATGAAATCAACATGTATGTGTGACTAATATTCATATAAAGATACACACTATTGAGACATGAAAATGTCTCAGTCAATATAGTGTATGATACACAAGCTTGATGATGATATCAGTTCAGATTCCCAACACTCACATAAAAGCTGGGAATAGTCCTGTGAGTCTGGAACTTCAGCCCCAGGGGTTGAGGTGGAGGACACAGATAGGCAGATGCTTTGGAGTTCACTAGCCCAGCCAGGCAGTGAGTTTCTAGTTCAATGAGACTTCCTGTCTCAAAAAATAGGGTGGAGAGTAATGGATGAAGACACCTGATATAGATCTCAAGCCTACACACACACACACACACACACACACATACACATGAAAGCTATATACTGTTACCAACCTTACTTTTACCCTTTGCAGTTCAGGTATAGCTACTACATTGACTTCTTATACCATCTACTAGTAGTACAGTATTTTAACCCTGTGAGAGTGAAAAAAAATCAACACTCTTCTATGTTGGGCTTTAGGTGTTGAACCTTCTCCATTCATTATCTGCCCTTGCATATGTGAGTAGTTCTATTTGCTACTGCTCTACAGTATTCCATTAGCTGATTATAATGTGATACATTTATCCATTCTTTACTTGGTGGAGAGTTAGGTGTTTTTCAGGTTGTTGCTATTAGGAATATGGCTATTATTAGCATTCTTGTCTAGGACCTTTGGCCAATGTGTCTCTTGACCCATTTCTCTCTTGCCATTATCAGAAGAAAAAATATGGAGTAAAAATACCCATGTAAAAAAGATAGGCCCATGATGCCACTGTTATTTGGGACTTGCTATATGAATAATTATACTTTGAATATAAAAAATTCCCTTTGCTACAGTGCTTTCCCTCAGCAACCCAAACTCATTGAGTAACTTAGTAAAATGGCCCCAAGACACTCTTGTTCTCATTTGAAAATCAACCAAATTGCATAAAGGATGAAAGAAAAACTTAGAATAAACATATGCAAGTTTAAAGCAGTATAGAACAGCATTGCCAAAAAACACTCATTAAAATTACTCATGGACAAAATAGATTTAAACTAATTAAAATGCCTAGTCACTCTAGAGTGGGCTAAGAGGGAGGATTGACTTGGTACCAAATGGCTTCATTTTATGGCCTTACATCAAACTTTTGAAATATTTTTAGTTAAAGAAATAAAAGAATGATGGGAAAACTCTCATGGGGAAGCAGATAAAATACCATGGACCCAAGGAGATCATTATCATCATTATGGCAGCATTTTCTATCACGTTTATGAATTTAGGTAGTTTTATCATACTTGAAAAGGGACAATTGAGCAGGTGCCATTTTATGAGGTGCTAATTCTGTAGTCATTCCCAAGTGGAGGATCCACACACAAGGGTCAATTATTATGAGCCTAATAGAAATGCTGTGAGTGAGAAAAATTCAAAGTAGCATTAATCTCTGCATTGCTCCCTTGAGCAGAGTTCAGCTGTCAATTTTAGTCCTGAGGAGCTTGGAGACCACCAGTGTGGCCAAAAGCATTTTGGATTTGTTACATCAAGGGCAGAGTGAGCTGTAATATAACTTTGAAAAACAGTTCCTGGTTTTAAAATTATAAGAATATATCAAGGAAAAGAAGATTAAATATGATTCCTATAATTAAAATATAGATGGGATGTTCCACATATTATCTTGAGATTTTAACTTTCAAATTTAAAATTATTTCTAGCTAAAAATCTGTCTTTATTCTCTGGCTTCTCTTCAGCATTGATGTAACTCCTCATATGGGATTTTATTCAAGTTATATCAGAATTTTATTCTTATTTTTCATGAATATCAGAACAATCACATATCCTTACAATAACTGAAATAACAAATGTGAAATACATAGCATTATAATATACACTTACTACTCATTGCAGTTAACATACATGGTAATTACATATGTTACATGGGACTTGTTATGCTTTGGAAAGTGAATATCTCTCTCCCTCCCAAAAGCTCTTGTGCTGAAGGCTTAGTCCTCAGTGCAGCAGTGTTCAAGGCTTGTTAGATAACAATGTCCCTGACTCAGTATGGGATAAGTCCATTCATGGGTTCTTAAATTAATGGTCTTTTGGTGGGTGGTTGCAATACTAGAAGGTTGGACCCATGATGAAGACAAATAGGTCATTCTGAGCAAGTGAGTATTGTGAGGATATTTTGTCCATGGTCATGCCACTTACTAAGCTCTTCTACTCTACCATATGCTCCTTACCATGATGTTCTGCTTCAACACTGGCCTAAAATCATCAGGCCAAGAATCATGGATTGAAACACTAAAATTGCAAGCCAAAAGAAATCTTTCTTTCTTTTAAGTTTGTTAAAAAGGATACAATTATTTTTATTTTGTATGTATGAGTTTCTTGCTACATGTGAGCTACATGTGTGCTTTGGAGCCCAGAAGAGGGTACCAGATGCCCTGGCATTGGAGTTGTGGGTGGTTATGAGCCACCACATCGGTGCAGGGAATTGAAACCAGGTTTTCAACAAAAGTAGCAAGGGCTCTTAAGCACCAAGCTGTCTCTCCAGTTCCTTTCAAAGTCTGTTTTTCTTCTTCTTTAACTTAGATATTTTCTCACAGAGAAGGAGAACACCATTTGACAGTTAAAAGGGGGAAAAGGAACATGAGAGACAAGAAGACTAATGTTTATTAGTGACCAATTGTATGAAAGGAAATAAGCCAAGAATTTTTTATATTTTGTACCCCATTTTATTCTTTTAATAATAACTCAGGTTCTGGTTTGGTAAGCTCCTTATAGATTAGACACTTGAGAAACACCAAGGTTAAATACTTTGACCAATGTCACCACCTAATGAACAGTTGATTCAGGAATCAAAACTATGTCTGCCTTCTCAAATCTATTTTTAATATACCATTTTCCTTTCTCATTCTAAGGTCTGCCTCTGGTTGTTAAGATCTTCACTGTCCTATGGGAAAGTTTTAAAACAAAATGCACATGCATATAGTAGCTCTCCAAGTTCAAGGTCATTATCTCTCTATTTAGTAGATTTTTGTAGCCATAGCAAAGCACTTGAGACTGAGTAATTTATAAAATGATAGAAATTATTTTCTTGCAGTTCTAGAGGTTGAGAACTCTACTATCAAGGAAATTGCATGTCCACTTGTCAAGTGAGGGATGCTTTCTGTTTCTTTGCTGATACTTATGTAATCATTTGAAAGGGGAGAATGTTGTTTCTTTGCCTTATAGAAGACAGAGACAAAGGATAAGCTAATGCTATATATAATGCTATATATAGCCTCCTTCATAAGGATGTTAATTCTTTTCATGCCAGGAGAAGCCCTATGACTTAACTATATCTTAGTCTCTCCCCTCATTAACATCACATTGGGCATTAAGTTTTAACAACTGAATTTTGGAGGGAACATACATTTGAACCATACCACTTTGACAGTGGCAAGTTTTATTTTTTGGTTTTTGGTTTTGTTTTCTTTGTTTATTTTCTTAAATAGATGCTTACCAGTTATGGCTCCAAGTCAACGAGGAAGGTTCATTCAGTAGTTGCATGTTACATCTGGGCCAAGGTCAAACTATTAAAAGGAACAAGCCTTCTCCAATTTACATCTCCAAGTAACATGTCTTGGTTTAGAATAGTATACATTTTCATTTCCATATTCATTCCTCCCAGTATGATGCTTTCACTATATCTAATCTGGTCTAACTCTAAGATACCAACTATGCTATGACTACAGACTGTAAGGCTTATACAATTACAAAAATTATACAATTTTACATGACCAAGTCAGTTTCCCCTGAAACATTTTAATGGTTCTACATAAAAATAAGATAATATTCATAATTCCTCCTTAAGACTTATCTTTATTAAGTGTACGTGTGTCGGTATATATAAGTGTATGTGGACTAATAGGGAGGTCAAAAGTGGTTGTCACATTCCCTTGAACTCTACTTATAAATAGTTTTGAACTGCCTGACAGGGGTGCTAGAAACTAAACATGGGTCATCTGCAGGAGCAGCAAGTACTTTTTAACAATGGAATCATCTTTTCAGTCTCAATGTTCATAATTCTTAGATTAGAACAAAATAATCCAACCCCTTCTTCCCTCTCTGGCCTTGCCTTTCCCCTGTTTTCCCACATCCTCGCATCTTTCTTTCTGGTCATTCTGTTTCTGGATACCAACAAATGTTATATGCTGCATCATTCACCCATGTCTTTGCCCAATGTACATTTATCTGCCTGGAAAGCCCTTCTTTCCCTATTTTTTCTCAAGTATATCCAACTTTTCTTTCACAGTTCAGCTCCAACACAATTTCTGATTTTTGTGTTCTTCTATACACTCAAATATAATAACATTATGCAAAAATGCTCAGTAATACAAGACTGTGTTTTATACTCCATGCTAAACTCCTTAAAGACAGGGATTATGCATTTTAGCATGTTATCCATACATAGCATTAGCGATTAATTTCTGCATTATGAGAGGTTATTGTTAGAATTAAGTGAGATTAATCTGTGCAACTATAACACAGTGTCAGTCATATGGAAAGTACTCATTATATAAGTAAGTATTATTATTATGCTGAAAAGAATTCTAACCATTTATGCAATGATTAATCATTCTACAAGTCCAAAAATAATGATTGTGACTGTAACAATACTTTAACAGTGTTTTTCTATAGAACTGCACACAGGCCTGGCACAAAAGTAAATCCCACCGGAAAACTAAAGCATAAAATCTAGTGAGAGCTAGGACAATGGGTGCCTCATGCTAACAAAGGGAGCCAGTATAGGGAAAGCAATGGATGTGTACTATAATTGTGTATAAAGTCCTGAACTGGCCTTCAGAGCACAAGTCAGCTGCTCACTTTTACCTTCAAAATCTCATGTAAATTTCTCTTGGGGTCAAATCTAACCCAGGGAAAGGAAATATTTGAAATGTAGTTCTGGCACAGGTAATTTGGCACAGCTCAAAGTTATCACATCGTTTCAAATCTCCAGATACATAATTATAGAACTGGCCCAAGAAACCAATGTTCTTTCCACTAGATTACTCTTCCTTCTATGGCAGAACAAATTGCAAAGATGATAAGAACATATACTTTACACTGCAAGGATTAATTAGTAACAGTTTAAAAGCAGACATCAAATCACTGGCTATTCATGTCAGTCTTTCCAGTAATTCTCCCAATTTGCTTTGGCATAAAATTTACTTTCTTAGTACCAATTTTTGAAGTATTGAATTTGAAATCATTTAGGTCCTAGCCTGATTATTTAAGATGACGGTTTACAATGAAAAATGGCTTTAGTACTGATCCATAGAACATTCTTTCTCTCCATAAAATTGGGAGAGGTGTTCCAGAGTTCTGATCTCTTTGAGGGAATTTCTGACCCACTGAAGACTTTTTCTCTTTCAGAATTTGACCAGTCTAAGACAGCAAATCCATAAAAAGCTATAAGACTCTCAGTTTCAATTTTATGAAAATGTTTATATTTTAATATTTTTGTCAAGACCACATTTTTAAAATTAGAAATATCTATGCAGGACTCTTCTAGGACCAGTTCTGAATACTTTTACTACTAATTTAATGAAGTGAAACAAAAGGAATCTACTGATAAAATCTACTCTCTGCAATTTTTAAAGATTTATTTTATTTTTATTTATATATATATATGTGCATGTAGGGGTGGAAAGATATGCACATGATGAGTACAGATGCTGTGGAATTCAGAGGAGGGCACTGAATTCTCTGGAACTGGAGTTATAGGTGGGTACTCAGGACCACCAGCTCAGGGGTGGCACTGCCCACTGCCTCCCTATTTATCAATGAAGAAAATTTATCACAGGCTTGCCAACAGGTCAATCTGGTAGTGTCTTTTTCTCAATTGAGGTTCTCTCTTCCAAACTTCTAGTTTTTGTTATGTTGAATAAAACTAGCCAGCACAGCATGTGAAGTAATAAGTTTCATTGTTGCATTGCCGTACATAGTTGGTTTTGTTCATCCTCTTTCCATTAAAAGTGATGAGAATTTTAGCTGCCACAGAACCTGAATTTTCATGTGATCCTTTGATTACAATATTTTTAATTGTAAATGTTATCTTATGAGTCTTTTTTGTTTTTTGGCTACGTGTAATGGCTGTACTTTAGTTGTATTCTTGAAGGCCAGAAGAGATCTTCCGATCACCTGGAACTGGATTTACAGACACTTGTGAGCTACTGTGTTTGCTACGAATTGAAACAGTGTTCTCTGCAAGAGTAACCAGTGCTCTTAACTACTGAACAATCTCTCCAGTCCCATAATCTTTGGTAGCTTCATCCAAATAGTTACATATTGTTTCACAAGCTAGCAAAACCACAGTAACTAACTAAAAGCCGTGGTGTAACCTTTAGGTCGCCCCAGAGTTACTTTTCTGTTCTGTTATCTTTGGACTACAAAAAGGAAGCAAATGAAACAAAACTAAATAAAATGACAGAGGGACTCCAGCAAAGCTTTCATTGTGATAATTACTAACACAGATATCCACTTTTCCTATTTTAATTTCATTTTACCATAGCCATAACTTTTTAAATGTTTAAATGTTTTAAAAACACCTTCGGTTCTCCCTGCAGCTCTCATTTAGTCCATCCAGTATAGATGATTTAGCTAACACACATGAATTAGTAGCTTATTATGCTCTGCTTTACAAATACTATCGAAAATACTTTTAAAATATCTTAACTTTTTTTATTATTTGCTTTTTGAAAAAGAATAAAAGTTCTTTAAATATTCCTAAAACCATTTTTTTTACCCATAGTAAATTAAAGCTTTTAAGAATCTATTTCCTTCCCTTTGGCTTAACCTTAAATTGAAGAACTTTGATTATGCAAATCAGGTTCTCTGTGATATAGTCAGGTCTGTGACCCATGGCATGTGTTTGCCAAGAAAGATGGCTGTCTCCAGAAGTAGGCTGGGATGTTAGACACCCCTCTGTACGAGGTTAAGACCTGGCTTTAGAGTCCAGTTCAAGGGAACTAACACTGTTTCAAATTGGATAACCAGAGTTAGCACTATCTTTGGAATGAGAAACTTTGCTAGGATGGAGGTCAATGTAAAGGCTACCTTTACATACAGATTCTCCTGAAACAAGTAGATACTCTTTTTGCTAGTTCCACATATCCTACTAAATGAAACAAAAACGATTTACTAGTGGTACTCTAACACCACCTTCCCCAAAGATGTTTTCATTATTTCCTTTTTGGGTTTTTCAAACTTGGTATAGAACCAAAGGCATTGTACAAAATAGGCAAGAGCTCTACTGAGTCACATTGCCAGCACAACATTTTATTTGAATAATGAATCACTTAATATTTAAATAAAACTTTAAAAGTCCACGGGATTTAGCATCAAGAAGATGTGACCTTAGTTCTAGCTCTGCCACTTACCAGCAGTGTCAATTTGGAAAAATTACTTCAATATCTATGAGCTTGGCTTCCAAGTGATATTACAAAGCCATGCTATCTCTTATTGTGAACATCCAATGAAATGTTAATGGATATGGTAATTCCCATGGATGGAGCATAACACAATGTTAGGGATTACTTTTTTTTTTAATATTTTAAAAGATAAATTATTTGTGTGTCTGTGTGTGTGTGTGTGTGTGTGTGTGTGAATACGTGGAGATATGTGCATATGTGAGTGCAGGTCCAGAAGACAACATTCAGTCTTCTACAGCTAGAATTATGGATGAGCCACCAAATAAGCATGCTGGGAAGCAAACCAGAGTCCTCTGCAAGAGTAGTATGCATTGTTAACCACTGAGCCATCTCTCCAGCCCCTTACTTTTTTGTATGATTGGATCTCATGATGTAGCCCTATCTGCCTTGGAATTCCTGATATCGACCAAGCTGGCCTTGAACTGACAGAGATATACCTGCTTCTACTTCCTGAGTACTAGGATTAAAGGAACACGGCACTATATGAAACTCACCTCACTGCTTTTAATATTGTATCCAAAAATGAAATTATTATGGCCTCGACAGGAGTCTGGATTCAAATCTTAGGTTTCACCCATGCATCCTGGTTTTTTTTTTTTGCTCTTGAGACTTTGTCTTTTCATATGCAGATTAGGGAAATAGCTACTTCTTAAGGACTATTGTTGAGTTTAAATAAAATTACATCTACACACACATACTAGTGAAAAATAATGCTACAAATATTCAATGCATAATATAGTTCATGCACTTCTAATTATCCATGTCTTCCATATTTCATACAATGTTTCTACCTTTATTTGCAGATTATTATAGAGGCTATGATAATGAAGTAAGGGTGTTGACATTTAAATGTCCACAAAGTTCAGTGAAAGAAAAAAGAAGTAAAATGAGAGATTGCTCAGTACATATAACAATAACAGATAACTTGTTTAAAAGTGAAGAACCCAAGTCTTTACCACTGTGGGTCATACAAAGTAGATGAGTAATTTTCTGATATTGTAATTTTCACAGCAATCCAAATGATTTTGATAGGACACATTAAGAATTATGAAAATAAGGGCGAGAAAGATGGCTTGGTAATTAAGAGCACTGACTGCTCTTCCAGAGGACCCGGTTCAATTCCCAGCTCCCATATAGCAGCTCACAACTGTCTGTAATTCCAGCTCCAGGTAATCTGACACCTGTAGCAAAATACCAATGCGCATTAAAAAAATATAAACAAATAAATAAATAAATAAATAAATAAATACCTCTGCCCTACACTGGTATTTTTTAAAAAATGAAGGACAGAATCATGAAAATAAGCTCCTACTAACCTCAGAAACCTGAGGCAGCCAGCCCAGGTCAATCGACCCAGCTTAGATCTGAATAACTGCACAGCCAATCTTTCCAAATATGAGATGAGTGATTACAGTGTAAAGCCACTTATTTGGGGGCAGGGTTTTGTTATTCTCTGAATATCAGTTAAGGTTAAAATGCACAGTAAATAGTCAAAATGAAGTAACCTTTAAACAAGAAATTCTCACATTGGAAACTTATTATTTTTACAAGTGCTATATGCATCATCAAAAATACATGGAAAAAAGAACTACCCATCATACACTACTGTGCCTAAATGATCAGTCACTGACAAAGGAGTCATTAACTAAACAATCATTACAATGATTATTAGTCAGACTAGAGGCCCTCTATCCTGACTACATATTATTAAATATAATATTAAGCATTAGCAAATGGCATGGATAATTGTATTTGGCATCTCTGATTTGGAGTAAATATTGGGAAGGGGTGGATATTAATGTCAATCATCACAGCTATTACACACTTGACCACACAGCTGGTCAGTGAGAGATCCTGACTTTTTTTTTTTTTATCATGCCATGCTGTGCGAGACCGTCATACCCTCAGGCATTCACAACAAGTTAATTATTGGGCATATTGTTCAACAGCAGAGGGAAACTTGTTCATACTGTTTTTCTTTGAGCTGGGCATATTCTGAGGCAAAACAGAAAACTTCAGATACAATTACCAAGACTGTTTTTTGGTCTTTTTTCCTGCATGCCCAGCAGCTGCTGTGTTCAGCATCAGATATGAGAAGTTAAGCTGAATAAACTAGAAGAAAACCTTCTAGAGAAAGCAAGCTCAGCTTTAAAAAAAATGCTAAGGTTGCCGACTCAAGAGCCCAGGACAACTTAATAAAATTGAGTAGAAGAAAACCAATTAAACACTCTAAAGTGCTATTCTGGGGCTCACCCAAACAACACAAATCAAAAGAGTAATTATTCAATTATTACTAGCAGCTGGATCTTGTGATTTCTTTTCAGTTAAACCAAGTCTTCCCTAAGCCTCCTCCCTCCCCCATATACACCTTGCTGTTACTTCCCAGAGGGCCAAATGATATCTTTTCAATCTCTAGAAAGTACTTCACTGTGAATTTGCCCACAGGGATATTCAAAGATAACTTTGTGCTTAATACTTAACTCAGAGAATATCCCTTCTCTCTTCTAAAACATCCAGCCTGGTAGACAAAGCCTTTTCAATATGACCTCTGCCCTGGAATCTTTTGCACTTTCTCTATAGTAGCCCGACTTCTTGGCAAAGTGCAAGGTTCAAATCTGCTACCAAATTCTGTGTTCTACTTTTTCATGCACATGTTGCTCCACACCTACCTTCTCCATATGTCCTCAGCAGTTAAGTAACCTATTGTTCAAAGTATAACCTTTTGAAGCCAGTCTTTTAATCATTTATCTAAATTCACCAGGCATGAAGGAGTATCAGAGGAACCATGAGTATCACATGTCTGTGAGTCTGTTTCCAAAAAGGATTGGCATAACATTCAGCAGATGAAGTGGGGAAGAACCACCCTTATGTGGGTAGCACTGACCAATAGGCCAGGCGACTGGATGGAACACAAAGCAAAAGAGTGAAGCTTAGGCATGCGCACCACACACATGAACAGGTGCATCCATGTTGCTGTCTTTAGATCCCAGATACTGCAGCCCTTGAATGCAAACTTGGAACTGTCTCTATACTGGCAGGTTTCTATACTAGAGCTGCATCACAGAACCATTTTGCTCTGAGGTTTGCAGCTTCTTGGATTGAGTAGCTTAACTACTGATTTTCTTGGCTCTCCAGCCTATGGTCAGCTATTGCAGAACTTTTCAGTACCTGATATAAATCAGCTTAATAAATCCTTTCTTATAATTAATTATATCTTCTACATGTTCTATCACTCTGGAGAACACTAATACACAATACAATTTTCTTTATATGAAAAAAAAAAACCAGATGATAGACAAGATTTACCCACAGGACTAAAGCTAATTTGAAATCTATTCTGGCCACTTGATCTCAAGCCAATGGTCTTTTCTGAGTTCTGCATTCTGGCCTGTAAAATGGCAATCATAATATTTGCTTTATATGTGAAATTCAAAATTAAATATCACCATGTGAAAAATCACTTATTTAAATATGAAGCACTGTATATAAAGATAATGTTATCTTATTATATGTTTGGGGCCTAGAACTGTTCATCTTTCTGCAACATAATTATGGATAGAAATGTGAAATCATGCCTGGTACTAGACTAGAATCCCAGTCAACTTCTGAGGGCTAGTAAGTTCATGGACATTATAAAAGAAACAACATTGCCATTTTGCTAGACAAGTATAATTCCTTATTGCATTCCACATGTTATCCCTATACTCAGAGATAAGTGCAGCTACTACCTCTCACCAAAATGTTTCTTTTCACAGCAAATGGAGACCATCACAGCAAACCATAACTGGATACAATGCAAATCAATGTATCAAGGCTTTCCCAGATTCAATGGATACATTCATATTGCAGCTACTATATCTATGGCTGAGAAAACATCACAGAGAGGGACCAAAAAGAATATATGAGGGATTATACCAGGAAGACTGGAACAATGGCGATATCACTGGATATGTTAACAGGGAAGGAGGTAATTTTTATGAGGTGCCACTCCTAGATAAAGAGCTATAGGCAACTAATGACTGTGGGAAAGGGAGAATTTGCCTCACCCAGGTTTTCCCTTATTGGTTACCCAATACAAAACGGTCAGCCCCGAAACTATATACACACAAAAAACAAAATGGACTCAACAGCTTATATTTATATATGATTGTATACTTACACATATATGAATATGTGTATGTAGCAATAATAATCAAAGAAATAGAGACTATCAACTTGAAAATATGGGAGCATAGGAGGGGTTGGAGGTTGGAGGCCTGGGAAGAACTGGAGGGAGAGAAGTGAAGGAGGAAAATGATATAGTAAAGGTTCTAGTTTAATTAAAAATGTAACACCACCCCTGAATTCAAGCTGTACTACAGAGCTATAGTAATAAAAAACCCACATGGTATTGGCATAAATACAAACACGTTGATCAATGGAATAGAATCAAAGACCTAGATATAAATTCACACACCTATGAACACCTGATTTTTAAGAATCTAAAAAGGCATGATGGAGAAAGAAAGCATCTTCAACAAATAGTGCTGTTCTAACTGGATGCAGCATCTGGAAGAATGCAAACAGAACTGTATCTATCATCCTGCACAAAACTCAAGTCCAAATGGTTCAAAGATCTCAACATAAAACCAGATATGCTGAACCTCATAGAAGAGTAAGTGGGGAATACCCTTAAACATAGTGGCACAGGTGACAACTTCCTGAACAGAACACCAACAGCTCAGGACCTGAGATCAACAATCAATAAATGGGACCTCATGAAACTGAAAAGCTTCTGTAAGGCAAAAGACACTGTCAATAGGATAAAATTGTAGCCTACAAAATGGGAAAAGATTTTCACCAACTCCACATTTGATAGAGAGCTAATATTCAAAATATATAAAGAAGTCAAGAAACTAGACATCAACAAACCAAAATAATCCAGTTAAAAATGGTGTACAGATCTAGACAGAGAATTCTCCATAGGAGAATCTCAAATGGCTGAAAAACACTTAAAGAAATGTTCAACATCTTTAATCATCAGGGAAATGCAAATCAAAACTACTCTGAGATTCCATCTCACACCTGTCAGAATGGCTAAGATCAAAAACTCAAATGACAGCACATGCTGGTGAGGGTGTGGAGAAAGGGGAACCCTTCTGCATTGCTGGTGGGAGTGCAAACTTGTACAACAACTATGAAAATCAATATGGCAGTTTTTCAGAAAATTGGAAATCGATATACCTTGAGACCCAGCTATACCACTCCTAGGCATATAACCAAAGGACGATCCTACCTCAAGGACACTTGCTCAACTATGTTCATAACAACTTTATTCATAATAGCCAGAAACCAGAAACAACCTAAATATTCCTACACTGAAGAATGGATGAAAAAATGTGGTACATTTACACAATAGTGTATTACTCAGATGTTTTAAAACAAATTACATTGTAGGTGAATTTCTATACAGTCTTATTAAATAAAAATCACAGAGTCAAATATAGGTGTGAAAGCCTTAGAGAGATCTGGGGAACAGGGAAAGCCACCAGCCAACCTTACCTCACCAACTCCAAATATAAGCTACTTCCTGTCTTACCCACATCCTTATTGCCTTGCTGTTCTGCCCTCTCATAGGCTATCTTAGCCCAGCTACCTCACTTCCTTGTCACTGTCTGTCTGTACAGATCTCCAGGTCTTTATGGTTGGTACTGGGATTAAAGGTGTGTGACACCATGCTTGGATCTGTTCCCTAGTATGGCCTTGAACATACATACATACACACACACACACACACACACACACACACCAGAGAGAAACAGAGAGAGAGAGAGAGAGAGAGAGAGAGAGAGAGAGAGAGAGAGACCCTGCTTGATAAGTGATAGATTAAGGGTGTGTGCCACCACTGTCTGACTTCTCTGTTTACTTAAAATGGCTTGCTATTTCTTCTGATCTCCAGGCAAACTTTATTAAAGCACAAATAAAATATCACCACATTTCAGCACAGATAAAATATCACCACATTACATCATGAAATTTTCAGGCAAATGGGAGTAACTAGGAAAACAAATCATCCTGAGTGAGGTAACCCAGACCTAGAAAGACAAACATGGTATGTAGTCACTTATAAGTGGATACTAGCTTTTAAGTAAATGATCACCATGCTACAATCCACAGACCCAGAAAAGCTAAGTAATAAGGAGGGCTTGTGGGGACAGGGCACATGAATCTCCCTGGGAAGGAGAAATAGATTTTGGTGGTGGACTGGTGGCAGGTAGGAATGGGAATAGGAGATATGAGGTGAGAAGATGGAGAGAGAGAGTACTAGGAGAGACACTGAAACTGGAGGACATTTGGGGGTAATGTGGAAACCTAGTGCAGTAGAAACACCCCAGATTCTATGAGGATGACACTATCAAGGACTGCTGGTAAGGGAGGATATGGAGCATGAACCAGCCATCTTCTGTAACCAGGCAACTTCCAGTCATGGGAATGCGACATCAACCCAATCACAAAACCTTTGACCTACAATCTATCCTGCCTACAAGATGTGCTAGAGAGCAATGGAGGGGCAAACTTATGGGAGGGGCCAACCAATGACTGATCTAATTTGAGGCCCATACCATGGAAGGGAGCCTATGTCTGCCACTGTCTATATGACAAGGAACTGGAGGCAGATAGCCCAGAGACTTAAGATAGAAAAAAATTCAACAAAATGATTCATAATTATATTCTGCTATAATCATAGATAGGTTTCTAGCCTAATAAGTTTCCTCCAGCATCTGATTGGAGAAGATGCATAAACCCCCCAACCAAACATTAGGCAGAGAGAGAAAGAGACCTCAAATTAGAGATCTCCATCGAGTTCCTCTCCTTGGAGCTCCAGAAACTGTTGCCTCAAAAGAGCGGCAAGAAGAACTATAGGAGCCAGAGGGATGGAGAACACCAGAACACAGCCCACATAATCAACTAACCTGGAGTCATGGGGGCTCACAGAGACCAAACTGACAACCAGGGAGCCTATAGGGGTCTGACCTAGGTTCTCTGCATATATGTTATGGTTGTACAGCTTGGTCCTCTTGTGAGACTCTTAACAATGGGAGTGAAGATGTCTCTGACTCTTTCACCTGCCCTTGGGGCCCTTTTCTTCTTACTGGGTTGCCTCACTCATCCCTAATATGAGGGTTTGTGCCTGGTCTTACTGTATCTTGTATACCATGTTTGGTTGATACTGCTGGGAGGCCTGCTCCTTTCTGAAGGAAAATGGAGGGGAAGTGGATTTGGAAAAGAAGAGAGGTGCAGTAGGTACTGGAAGAAGTGGAGGGAAGGGAAAATTCAGTCAGGATGAGAGAGGAATAAAAAAGAATGTACAAATAAAACATAAGCAAACAAAAATTTTAAAATCTATAAATTGTCTTATTTTTAAAAATGAATGTGTCTCTAAGATCTGCCTTTAAGGGAAGATTTGGTGTCTATTGGTAGAGAGTATAATAGGTAGAAGTGGCTGCCAGGTGACTACTACTTTAAGACTAGCCGTATCTGCTAGGTCTGCCTCAATGGAGGACACTTGTTTTCTATGGCAGATCTCTTGGCGACAGAGCAGGACTGGGGTATGAAGAAAATATCCCCGTTTTATGCTCAAAATCTCTGAATGAAACATGAGTTTGCTTTATACGGGTCTAGAAGAAAAGAGGAGCTGAGAGGGATGTAGCAATTCCTGGGGAAACTGAGTTTATGTACAGGAGGAAGGGATTGGTGATTTGGGGTTCTTGGACTCATATAGTCACAGCACATAACCAAGTCTTTTAAAGGGAGCAGCAGAAATATTCAACTCAGAAAGGCTGGACCTGAGAAATTAGGGTTGTCCCAGAAGCATGTTAGCAGGCTGTAGTCTTTCAGGAAAACACACAGGGTTAGAACACAAGTAGCAAATCAGGACTCTGATGTTGCTAACAGTCAGACTGAATTCATATTTTAAAATATAAAAGTAACATGTCATCCCTTTTATATTGTAGCTACTAAATATAGTACAATCTACTTTATATACTTTGAAACATATTTTATGAATGTCATATTGGTTGTCAACATGACAGGTTCTAAAATCACCATATAAACATACTTCTTTTTTTAATTTAATTTTATTATTATTATTATTATTATTATTATTATTATTATTATGTATTTTAATTTTATACATCAGCCATGGGTACCCCTGTCCTCCCCCCTCCTGCCCCCATCTTCCCCCCAACCCCTCCCCTCCATTCCCATGTCCTCCAGGACCAAGACACCCCTGGGGATCCATCCAAACCTGGTGGATTCAGTACAGGCAGGTCCTGTCCCCTCCTTCCAGGTTGAGCATGTGTCCCCGTGCAAGCCCAAGGTTCCAAACAGCCAGCTGATACACTAAGGACAGGTCCTGGTCCCACTGCCTGGGTGCCTCCCAAACAGATCAAGCTATTCAATTGTCTCACTTATCCAGAGGGCCTGATCCAGCTGGGGGCTCCACAGCCTTTGGTTCTAATTCATGTGCTTCCATTTGTTTGGCTATTTGTCCCTGTGCTTTTTACAATCTTGGATTCAACAATTCACACTTTTACAGTCCCTCCTCTTTCTTGACATTTGGACACCTGGAGCTCCACCTGGGGCCTGGCTGAGGATCTCTGCATCCACTTCCATCAGTTATTGGAATAAACATACTTCTATATGTTATTATTGATAGGTATTCTTGAACCCCTGGTAGTGGGTTTAATGAGCTGAGAGCCCTCAGGTGACCTTTCCAGCCCCCCGAAGTGAGGTGGGGCAAGCAAGAGGAGAAATCATATGTCAGGTCTAAGAACTGGAGCTCCAATACCCTGTAGGCACAGTCTTGAGCTTTGGGGGAGAAGGCTGGACTTTTGGCAGTCTTTCTGAGGAGGGCAGGGTTTGGAGAGGGAGGAGTGGTGCTGAGGCGGAGCTTCCAATTGAACATTCCAACTTTCTTGGATATATGGGTACAGGTTCAAATCTGGCTACTTCCTATTGGCATGGGACAATGTGGGGAAGGGAAATTGAGAGTCCATGGGCTCACACTCAGTGGGAGGTATGGATGAAGAAGCATTCAGTTAACTGCCATGACCTCTGGAATATGTTTCCTGAGGAAGTAAAGAAGGTAAATTGCTAGGAGAAAAAAACAGGATTATTAACCCTATGAATGGGGCTAGCCATGGGAAGAGTGATGACTGCCAGAAAGAATGGAATGGAAATGTGTAGTGGATAGCCATCCCAGCCTTGGCCTGGAAGTTCCAACCCCCATTGAGGCTTCGGTAATGGTCAGGCCCACAAGGCAGGGTGGAGGAGGAAGCAGAAGACCCAGGATCGATAGGAGGTCTCTCTCTTGGTTCTGGGATGCTGGACGCAGGAGGTAGACCAAGCAGAGTTCTCCAAAGAACACCGCCAGACTGCGCCATACCTTTGCCAGACCTTACAACCTATCCCTTCATTTGTAAGTTACCCCACAAAACAAACCTCCCTTTTAACTACATGGAGTGGCCTTAATAATTTCACCAATATCTGGCGCCCAACGTGGGGCAAATTCCAAAGGCCTAGGCGGCTCCCTCCCTCAGCCTCCTCCCAGGCTGGCAGGTACCTAAACCTGCCTGTGAAGTTCCATTTAACCAGGGGACGCCTACAGGGTTCCATTCCCCAAAAAGGGAACAGCTAGTCTGGTCTCAGTTCCCTAGCTTAGCCCCTAGACCAGCGAAAACCACTGTGAATGAGGTTCCCACTCCTCCCTGAGTGCCGGCTCCCCGCCATCTTGGCTCCTGCCTTCAGCTGCCGCCAGCCAAGGTATAGGAGGGACAAGAGAGTAGAGAATTCTGGGAGATAGAAGGCTGGGGCAGACAGACACCGCCAGCTGCCGTCATGAAAGGTGTAAGGTACTGGTAAGCCACAAGCCATGTGGCAAAGTATAGATTAATAGTAATGGGCTAAATATAAGAGTAAAAGCTAGACAATGGTAGGCCTGAGCTAATGGCCAAGCAGTTTATATAATACAAATGTCCATATGATTATTTTATTCGTGGGTTGTGGGACCACAGGGGTTTGGTGGCACCTGGAAAAAAGCTCTCCAACTACAGAAATGTGCCCTGGTTGTACAGAAGAGGCAAGAGTGAATGACAAAGGTGAATGAGCAAGACATAAGATTAGATATGCCCTTCATTGGGACATTTTGAAAAACCATAGGTAGGGGGTACCAGGTGCTGGATAGATGATTTATCCTGGATAGGTGCCCACTTGAGCACTAATGTCCCAGGAGCTTGGGGGGTGGCATGACAAATCAATGGATGATGTATTCCAGGAGGGTGTGGGCTGTTTTCTTGGAGATGGATAGTGCCTCTATCCATCCTGTAAAGGTATCATCAAGAGTTATGAGATAAGAGAGCTTTTTATGAGTGAGCATGTGGGTGAAGTCAACCTGCCAGTTCTTGCCCAGTTGGTATCCTCAGAGCTGGTGCAGGGGCTGGAATATCTGGAGGGCCCCTGTTGGTTGGCCTTGGTACATGTCTGGCAGGAGGAGTGGACCTGTAAAATACAGGTTTAACGATGGGTGGTGTCAAAGAGGGGCTCTAGAGTCTGATATTAGTTTCCACCAGGCCAAATTTCTTAATACAGTAGCAGAACTCTTTCCCCAGGAACATGTAGGTGTCAGTAAAACAAATGGAACAGATTTACACCTTGGTGTCATAGCAAAGACTATGGCTTTGGGTTAAAAGACATGAACATTTTTTGTAGGGCCTGATTTTAGCCGATGAAACACACCTTTAAGTCTATACTTAGAAGTCAACCAGGTTAAATTTGCTGAACAAATAAAGGTTGAGTGAGCAAAGGAGAAGGAGGAAAGGAGGCTGAGGAGTGGGGGATGAGGAACAGAGTTGAATATACCTGCAGGCTTCCATACCTTCTCCAATGCTAACCTGCTTCAGAGAGGGAGAAGTTGGCGTTTCAGCAGAGTTTTGCCATATGTGGCTAAAGACAATATAGTAATTCTGAAAAAGCCTCTATGCAGTCCTAAAAGCTAGGATCAGTAAAATCCACAGAAATTTAAGAACTTAGTGCTCTATCAGTTTATCAAAACTGTATTTATCCATGCTAAAACTCTGAACCCTCAAAATTCCAGTGTAATAATATCATAGAAAACGGACAGAACTCTGAAACCTGTTTATACTTTACTATGAAGCCTGTGAACAAGGCAAACCTTATCTGTAGTTTTAACAGAAAACTTAACTAACAAACTAATGAGCTACCAAAGTGGTTGTAGCCTTGTGGGGTAGGGAGGAGAACTGTTAAACTGGCAAATCTATCAGTACCCTAGTCATCAAACACCATCAGATCTGAGAAGGATAAATTTCACATGAGTAAGCAGAAGTGTGACAGCTTTCCAACTACCTAGGCAGCTGTCTCAGGTATCTCCGTGGTTGTTGGGGATAGAAGTCCCAAGGCAGTATCAGTCTTCAGCTGCCAAGTCCAGAAGATCTGACACACTTCCCTGTGAAGTAAGAATTTGGGGAGACTATACTACCTTGTCTTGACAAAGTGGAACAATTAATTCCCCAGTGTCCTGCTTGTCCACAATCTGGACAGTGTCTTAGCAGCAGTTAAGGTGCAAAGCAGTTTTCCACTCTGTGGCTGGCTTTGCTACATTTAAAACAAACTCCAGGTGGAAGTTCTTCTGTGGCCATCCATCTTCTTTAGAGGACATAGGTGGTGCTGCCAGAAGTTAGTATGTCTCTATCATGAGAATCTTTTTTTATTAAATGCCATATTCTCAGATCTCTGAAGCGTTTGATAATCGAGGGATTATTATCTGTTGTGTATAAGCAGTTTAGTATCTCTAGAAGGCAAAACCCAGTTTTCACAGTGTAAACAATTTAGTGTTTCTAAAATCAATATCAAGGAGATTACTCTTACATTACAAAACCTGGCTGCCAGCAAGATACATCCCTGTACATGAATGCATGGAAGTACAGCTTTAATACCTGATTAAGCCAGCATTATTTTAAATCCTATATTTTATAAACCTTGTTTTTAGGACATGACAGAAATTATCATACAGAAGTCTACCCCAATCAAAAATATCTGGGAGACCTACTATCACTTGGTGGTCCCATTCCATGTGGTCACCATTATTCAAGATGGCAGTGAAGTCATACAATTTCCCTGTTCTCTATCCTTAGTCAAAATGGTGGCTGCCCACATGTTGTACTTAATTAAGGTGGTGTCAGACCACATGTTGTTTCTCACAGCAGTTTCAATTTGGTGTTACAAGTTTTAAGTTAACTTTCTGTTATAGATTTTTAACCATACCCAATTCCTTAGCTGTTTTTTTCTTTAATAAAATTGAACAAAATAAAATAACTTTATCTGTCATTACATCAGATTCAGTGGCCAGAAATCCCAGAGGCAAATTCTGAGCCCAGGCAGCTAGTTGTAATAGCAGCAGCTGACACATGGAACACGTAAACTCAGACATTCAAGACCAGTCAGAAATAAGCATGCAGTGGCCACATGCATTTATCTACACAACTGAGCCTGAAGTAAACATACAAGCATAGATCCATACATACATACAAAATAGACAGGACATTTTAAACAGCAAAACAAACAAATTTTCTGCAGGAAACCATGTTAGGTGAGCAACTTATAAATTCTGAAATAAGAGTATACAGCATAGAGCAGCATGTAAGAAACCATAGGAATAAAAGATGCTTCCTGGCTATACGGCTGGCTACTATTAGGCTGACCCTCCATGGACAGCTGGACACTGACACTCATGCTGCTGGGCTTGTGGGAAGCAGGGTCCAAGGCAGGTGAGTGCTGCAGGCTCGAAAATGGCAGCACCTCAGGCCCCTGAGCCTGGAGGAGAAGACTCTGCAAAGGAAACAGAAAACAGAGTATCAATGCAGGCTGTCCAAGATCGAAAGAAAGCCTGGATGAGCAAGCTGTAGCAGCAAGTAGAGGATTTGGAACAAGAGATTTTTTTTAGGAGTGGGGAAGTAGAAATTTAGAGGTTAAGAGACTTTGAAGGTGTAGCAGAATCTATTCAGTTTAGTGTGGGAGAACAGGCAGGAACAAACAAGGAGAATGGATTTGTAGAACTCCAGCATGATGGGGGCTGGGAGGAAAGCAGGCAGAAGAATCCCCTGGTGACCAGACCAAATGCCAGGAAAGCCTGGTGAGCAAAGGCAAAGTGGGCACCCTTCAGCGGATGCTGCCAAGATATGCCACTAAGAGAAAACAACAGGAACAGTAGAGTTCTTGTAAGCAGAGGATCAGAGAACGGGGAGTGGGGGAGGTTTGGAGATGCAGAAAAACAGCAAAAGGGGAGGGGAGGGAGTTCAAACCATTCCATGGTGTGAGACGGCTCCAAATTGGATAAATGTTGAAGTAGACAGCCCAAGACTGTCTGAGGATCAGGTTTGGACCAGCAGCCACCCACCTACAAGCCTTCTTCTGGAGACTGAAGGCTTTAGAACCATGTCCGAAAGTGGTCTGAGAAGTGCCTCCTGCAGAACATCTCCCACACAAAGGAACCCATAGGGCAGGGACTGTCTCTTCTCTGGAAATGGGCCAGCAAAACCTGGCACTGCAGTGCAATGGCAGGTAATCCAGAAGTTAGAAGAGGTCCTGGACACCTTGTAGGCTTTTTTTTTTTTTTTTTTTTTTTTTTTTTTGCTTGGAAATGGGTGATTTGTCTGAGCCAAAAGCCCATCAGGTTTGGGAGGGGGCAAGGCAAAGGGGACAGTGGCCAAGGGCAGGGAATACTCAACTCCACCTGGCTCAGCACCAAGAAGATAGGTGTTTTGGGCATTTCAGAACCAAGAATGTAGGTATTTTTGGACCCCCCAGTAGTGGGTTCCTCTGCCAACACAATAAGCCAGATCAAGTCGAATTCAAAAGACCAAGTTTAATGAGCCAAGTGCCCTCGGGTGACCTTTCCAGTCTCCCCGAAGCTAGATGGGGAGGCAGGAGGAGAAATGACATGGTAGGTCTGAGGACCTGAGCTTCAGTAGCCTGTAGGCACAGTCTTGAGCTTCTGGGAAGAAGCCGGGACTTTTGGCCATCTTTCTGGTGGCAGGGGCAGGGTTTGGAGAGGGAGGAGCGGGGCTGAGGCGGAGCTTCCAAGGGAACAACTATGAAGATGTTCTCAGAATAAGGAAGACTCACTCTGAATATGGGCTAGCACCAACCCACCGGCCATCTGAGTGAAAAGGGGAAAAAGAGTTGAGCAGCAGCATTCATCTCTTCCTGCTTTCTGATTAAAAATACAATGGGATCATCTGCCTCATGTTCCTGCCACCACGATTTCCCAGGTATGATGAACCACACCCTCAACATGCAAGCCAGAATACACCATCTAATCCTCTGATTGTTTTTATCAGGTATTTTGTGACAGTGATGAGAAATATTTCTGAAACAATAAATAATAAATAAATATATAATTCAATAATTTTGAGAAAATTAATAAACATAAACAAAGGTTTCAAATCAGTCTCTTACCTGGAAAATATATTAAGGTCCTATCTTATTCTCAGAATTTTATTGGCACAGAAAGAGTAACAAAGGAGATATGGTCTGTACTATGCTATGGATATGGTTGGAATGTGTTCCTCAAACGTTTATGTGTTAAACTTAGTCATGTTTGTGAGGTATTAAGAGAGAGTAAACCAAAGATAGCTCTGTGATTTAGAAGTGAAGCCTTTGAAAACTGACTCAGATTGTATAATCTCATAACAGAAGAGCCTCCATGATTGAGCAATGGTGGCATTATAAGGAAAAAGAGAGAGCTCAGAGGATATAGACGTACACATGAACTCCCTGACTGTTGTTATGGGATAGCATATACCACCTTGGAAGTCTGCCAGCAAAAAAGCTATCATCATTTGCAAATTTGAATTTCCAGGTCAGTGATCTAAATAAATCCCTTATCTTTATAAATTTACACAGCTTCTACTAACAAAAGCTGGCAATTGTAGCCAGCAAAGAGTTTCCAGCTTTTTTTTTTTTTTTCATCTGCTACCTTAAGGTCAGCCAACTAGACTCACAGAAAGCTGACAGGATCTTCAGGACTTTAAGGTATCAGTATGGCTCTGGCTACTTTCTGGGAGACTGATTCACTCAACAGTGAATCGGCTTTTCCTGCTGGTTGCACCTAGAATGTCTACCTGACGTTTGTCTCTAAAAAGACACATTTACCCTTTTGCAGGACAGGGCTTAGATATTTTTGTATGGGGGAATGATAACATTGTGGTTGTGGTGTATTACTGATGTTTCTGTGAGCCAGCCCACCACCACTGGACACAAGAACTGGTAGACCAATACCACTGCTCCCTTTGAATTGGAAACCTCAGTGATACACTCTACTCAGAAATTTGTAATTGGAACCAGCTACAGATATTCAAAACAACAACATGATTATTAATGCAGTCTGTCTTGGCTGCCTTCCATTCATGTTCAGTGAGTCTCAGTGTCTCCAAAATAATGATTTCCACTTAAACCCTTGTATTGGCATCTGATTCCTGGGGAAACCAAACTAAGATCCATATCACCTTCAGAATCCCTTCAAGCCCTGAGTAGAAGGGGCACCATGTCTACCCCATCATAGTACATGAAGAAAGGCCTCATCTCCAGGATGTTCAGTGATAAATGTGTATGCTTTTAGAGACTCCAATCTCTAGACACTCTGATTAACATATACCTGTTCAAGCCAAGATTTTGTATTACTCCTTTTTCCTTACATCAATGGATACAATCTTCAGTACAAGGTAGGTAAACAACCATGAAACTGAATTTATTCACTCAGAATCACTTCCTACTTAGAACTGAACAAGATTTTTAAAACCTTAATTTATATTACTTTGTTTTTCAGGAGTCTCACTACATAGTCAGGGTAGCCTCAAACTCACAGTAATCCTTCTGCCTGTGCCTTTCTACTGCTGAGATTATAGCAATATGCCATCATGGTTGGCTTAAATTATACTCCAGTTATTCTTTAGTTACTGTAGGGATAGTCTGTGTGGTGTCTTTTGTAGGGTAATTAAATGCCCTCATATTTCCATGAAGTCCTTGGATATTTCCATAGGAAAAAATCTGGATTGTCATGATCAAGAATGCCTAAAGCAACTGGGTATGGTGGCACGTATCTTCAATTCCAGCACTTGGGAGGCAGAGGCAAATGGATTTCTGTAAGGTGGAGTTTAGCCTGGTCTACATAGCAAGTTCCAGGGCAATCAGAGCCAAATAATTAGACTCTGTCTTAAAAACAAAGAAACAAACAACCAAAAATAAAAAGAAAAATAAGGAAAGAAGGAAGGAGGGAGGGAGAGAGAGGGAGGGAGGGAGGGAGGGAGGGAGGGAGGGAGGAAGGAAGGAAGGAAGGAAAAGAAATAATTCCTGGGACTGGGGAAATGATGGCTCAGTGGTTCAGACTGTACTGGTCTTTCAGAAGATTTGAGTTTAGTTCCCAGAAATTCTCCAGGCATTTCACAATCACCTGTAACTTGAGGTCAAGGTCTGTGGCACCCTCTTCTGGCCGATGGGGGCATTTGCACTCATGATCATATTGCAACACGCCCCCCACCCCTGCCTCCACCACACACACACACACGCACACACACAGGTGCACTCATGCACGCACACCATTTAAAATAAAAATTGTTGGTGCACATCAGTCCTCAGGATGCAGAGGCATCTGAATCTCTGTGAGTTCAAGGGCAGCTCCATTACGGTAGTAAGTTCCAAGCCAGTCAAGGTTACAGAGTGAGACCCTGTCTCAACAATAAATAAATAAAAATTTTAAAACTTAGAAAAAAAAGAGATGGGAAATACCCAAAGTAAAGGTAAGGAAATATTTTGTGTCCAGGCCCATCTTAGGATCTGCTGTTAGGCTATTGCTCAACCAATAAAACAGTAAGGGAAAGGATGTCATAAAGCTTCATCTACAAAAATAGGCTGGGTTAAGATTATAATATATACACTTTGACTTTCTACTCTAGTGCTGCACTATCAAACAGATTTCTGCAGAATGAAAATATTCTATAACCCATCTAATATGGTAACCAATATGTGGCTAATGCTATGGAGGCTATAAATTTTTTTACTGTAATATGCATTTAAATAGGCAAATGTAGCCAGTGACTACCATATTGGACATAGTGTGGTGTTGCTTTGCCAATCCTGGCAAACTCTCGACCACTTAATCATGTTTCAGTCAACATTTCTGCCCCAACTGCTTATTCACTGGGATGCACAATGTTGGAGACACTGAAAATGAGAACAACATATGCTCCGGCTTCCCAGTGAGCCTGACAGCCTCCCTTTTGCTTTGGGTCTGGTTGGCTGAGCATCATACATATGGAGCAGACAAGCCATCATTTCTCCCTGAGAATGCTAAGGGAGAAAAGCTCTTAGGGATGTAGTTCATGAGCTGCAATGTCCCTGCCAATAATTCAGACATCATTGGGTGGTCTTGGGCAATAGTGAAAGTCTTATCAAGGTTGGGGCTTCAGTTTTCTGTTTCAGTGGGTATTTTCACTTTACTAACACTGTCAGTTCCAAAATTCTGACCTTTTAAAAGCTGATAACTCAATTTCAGTAAGCTTTATTTCAAACCCCTGCTTTTCCCCCTTTTAAAGTTTGCTTTTTAAAACTAGCCTAACAGGGACTGTTCTAGTATGTGATGAAGTTGCTTCCAGAAACCCATAAGCATAAATCCACAGGTTTATTGCTCAGTTAGTGCTTATGGGTTTCTAGAAGCAACTTTGCCACAATCCTGTGAAATCTTGCTCACAGTTCATTGAACTCCGACTGGATCTTGAATTATATTTGATGCTCCAACAGAAAGCAATATTTGTCACATTCTATTACAGTATGTTCTTTGGCTTTGGGAAACTGAGTATTGCTTTGAAAAATTCTCTGTACTAGAGTGCTTACTACCCTCAGATCTTAAATCAAATGTATCAAGATGTCAGTGTGTTAAAATAATAATTTATATGCAAAAGTTGTCTATACTGAAACTTGACACCAGTTCACATGTTTATTCTAGACATGGTAAGGACATCAGGATCATACCCACTGAAGTGGGAAACACCATCCTTACTTCTGAGAGTCAGTTTTTTAAAAAAGATTTACTTATTTATGGATACAGTGTTCTATCTGCATGCATGCCTGCAGGCCAGAAGAGGGCACCAGATCTCATTACAGATGGTTGTGAACTACCACGTGGTTGCTGGAAATTGAACTCAGGACCTCTGGAAGAACAGGCAGTGCTCTTAACCTCTGAGACATCTCTCCAGCCTGACAGTCAGTTTTTTATCCTTTTTTGCTTTACTTAAATTGAATTATGAGCTGGAGAGATGGCTCAGTGACACAAGTATTAGGACCTGAATGTGGACCCCAGCATCCACATTAAAAGCCAGTGCTTGGGGGGAGTCAGAACAAGTGTATCTCTAGAGTTCATTGGACACCCAGTCCAGACAATCAGTGAACTCCAGGTTCAGAGAGCCTTACTGTGTGCAAAACAAGAATAAGATGAGCAGTAGAGAAAAGCAAAAGTCAACCTCTAGCCTACACACATGCATACACAGGCAAGGACACCCGTACAAACATGCATAATCCATACATACTATATATGTGTGTGTATGTATATATATATATATATATATATATATATATATATATATATATATATGTGTGTGTGTGTGTGTGTGTGTGTGTATGTATGTATTTATATACATATACATACAAAGGTATATACAGACACATAGGTTATTAACAGTATTCTATTACATGACTGTTTCAAAATATATTTATCAACTCAACTCTAGTCATATACCAGTTATTCTGGAGCAATTATAAAGAGAGCTTTTAAGACATGGATTATAGACACATATATAACATTTATTTTAAATTTATTTATTTTTATACATGTGTGTGCTTTGTCTGTATGTATACATGTGTATCACATGCATGTCTGATGCCCATGAAGGTCAGAAGAGGGAGTTGGATCCCCTAGAACTAGAGTTAAGGATGACTGTGAGCCACCATGTGGGTGCTGGGAACCAAATTCAAGTTAGTTGCAAGTGCAACATGTTTTCTCACCCACTGAGCCGTGTCTCCAGACCCCTATAGAACATTTTTATTGTATACCTACAGGTGAAGTTTCACTGTAGGAAACCCCCCTAGTTTTCTAAAATGATTGGGCCATTTCACACTATCACCTACAATGTATATGTGTCCCAGTTGTTCTACACATTCACAAAGATGTTCTCTTTTCCATTTCAGTCGTTGTGATTAAGATATGGTGCCTTATTGTGGATTTGATTTGAATTTTCTTAATGAAAATTCTTCCCAGCCAGTTGGATATCATGTCTGATCAGGTACCTATTTAATACTTTTGCTCAGTTTTCATTAAATCCAACTGATCACATTTTTCAACTTCAGTTTTGAGTATGAAACATGATTACAAATTCAAAAATAAAAATATATTGTAAAATATTTCCAGGTGGTGGTGGCGCACGCCTTTAATCCCGGCACTGGGGAAGCAGAGCCAGGCAGATCTCTGTGAGTTCGAGGCCAGCCTGGGCTACCAAGTGAGTTCCAGGAAAAGGCACAAAGCTACACAGAGAAACCCTGTCTCAAAAAAAAAATTCAAAATATATTGCTCCTATGTTTTTACAGGTTTTGCCGGCTTCCATTTCTTCTCTTAATATAGTAGAACTAGTACATAATTTTGAAAATTAGTTTATTAGTTTTGATGTTCATTGTGTAGATCCAGAGCTCCTTCATGAGGAGATACTATGGTTTACGTGTTTAACAAAAACTAAAAAAATAAAAAAGAGAAAACAAGTACAACAACAGCAGTTTAAACAACTCAAGGGGAAGATTACTGAATATTGAAGGCTATAGAAATAGCAGTTGAGACAATGCTAGCTTTTAGATACAGACCAAAACAAAGAGAGAAATTTGCAAAAGCTTCTAGACCTGAAATACAGGGTGTGCGCATGTTCTCTAATTGAGCTGTCTCATTAGGACTGAACCACTGAGTCAGCTAACTGTGAGATTAAGAAGCAATACTGAAGTTCTGAGTCAGTCTGATCATCCACTAAGCTGTAAATCCTCTGAAGCGGAGGCATCATTGGCATTGTAGAACTTACATAAGCAAGATATATGATTTGCTGTAGAAATGCTGAATCGACTGGTTCTGGGTCCCACTTCCTCAGTTATTCACTAGTAGTAAGTTGGATACTTAGGGAGGTACATTAACTCTTTTGAGCCACCTGGGTAACATTACTGCACAGAAAATTAGTGTAAAAGAAGATTGCTTTCTCTATAAATGTTCGCTTTTGCAAGCTTGCTTAAGCGCTGAGTTCCCCTTTGAAGCAGAATCTGGATAACTTATTCATGAAATTCTGGAAGTGCGCGCATGTTCAGTGCTGCAATAGTCGGGTGTTACATGGTGGGAGAAAAGCCCTATGCAATCTGGAGGTGTGAACTGACCATGGGTAAAATGCTAACGAAGCCAGTTTCACGTCCCACTTACATGAGATCTCCAGAATAGTCAAGTCCATAGAGCTGGAAAGAAGATGGCAGCTGTCAAGGTAGGGGGAAAGAAGAGAATGGGGAGTGATTTAGTGGATATACAGTGTTACTTTTGCAAGATGGGAAAGTTCTGAAGATGGAAAGTGATGATGGTTGTACAACATTTTATATGTTACCAATATCACACAACTATACAGATAAAAGTGAAAATGGCCAAGTTCTATATACAACTCTTACCAAAAAAAAGGAAAATGAAATTTTTTATTATTTTTTTATTTTATAATTTAATTTAATTTAATTTAATTTTACATATCAGCCACAGATTCCCCTGTCCACCCTACTCCCGCCCTCCCCCCCCCCAGTCCACTCCCCATTCCTACTTCCTCCAGGGCAAGGACTCCCCTGGGGATTCAGCTCAGCCTGATAGATTCAGTCCAGGCAGGTCCAGTCCCCTCCTTCCAGGCTGTGCAAAGTGTCCCTGTGTAAGCCCAAGTTTCCAAACAGTCAGCTCATGCACTAAGGACAAGTCCAGGTCCCACTGCCAGGGGGGTCTCCCAAATAGTTCAAGATAATCAACTGTCTCACTTATCCAGAGGGCCTGATCCAGTTGGGAGCTCCTCAGCTATTGGTTCATAGTTCATGTGTTTCCACTAGTTTGGCTATTTGTCCCTGTGCTTTTTCCAATCATGGTCTCAACAATTCTCGCTCATACAATCCCTCCTCTTTCTCACCAATTGGACTCTCAGAGCTCCACATGGGGCCTGGCCATGGATCTCTGCATCTGCTTCCATCAGTCATTGGATGAGAGTTCTACCATGACAGTTAGGGTGTTCGACATCCTATCACCAGACTAGGTCAGTTCTTGCTTTCTCTTGACCATTGCCAGTAGTCTATTGTGGAGGTATCTTTGTGGATCTCTCTAGCACTTTGCTTCTTCCTATTCCCATGGGGTCTTCATTTATCTTGGTCTCTTTTTTCCTTGTTCTCCTTCTCTATTCTTGATCCAGCTGAGATCTCCCACTCCCCTAAGCTCTTTCCCTCAACCCTTGCCCTTCATCAACCCCCCCCCCATCATGTCCAGGTTGTTCATGTAGATCTCATCCATTTCTCTGTTGTTGAGCGATCCCTGTGTCTTTCTTAGGGTCCTCCTTTTCTAAGTAGCCTCCCTGGAGTTGTGAGTAGCAGTCTAGTCATCCTTTGTTTTACATCTAGTATCCTCCTATGAGTGATGTGATTATAGCACAAAATAAGCTCACTTTCTTTTCAGGCTGGGAAGATATGGTGGGAAAGCCCTTAGACTCACATCAGTTGTAGATAAGCCGCAGAATGGGTTATTTTCTTAGTAAATGTTGTCTTTTGAGGGCTTGAGTTCTTCTATGGAGTATATTTAGTTTTATGCATTCTTAAACAAAGTCTCCAAACATCTTTCATCCCCCTACCCAACCAAAGAAAATAACTGGAACCACTGGGGAGTACTAGAAGAAATGTACAGACGTAATTACATGATTTCATTACTAACGCACATGATACATACACGGGAGAATCTTTCAGCTAATGCCAGGAGCTGTACACGAGAATGAAACAATCTCTCAGGAGTTCTATTGGCATTTGAATTAAAGACTAAGATTTTGAAGTACTTCTGATTTCTTCCTTAATGCTAGGGATTGACCCAGGGCCTTGAGCACAATAATGATGCATTCTGTCACAGAGCTATATTCTCCAGCACCAATCTTGAAATATTTCTAAGAGGAGTTCATTTTTTAATGATTTATTTATTTTTATTTTATGTGCATTGGTGTTTTGCCTGCATATATGTCTATTGTGAGGGTGTCAGATCCCCTGAAACTGGAGTCAGTGAACTGCCATGTGAATGCTGGGAATCAAACCTAGGTCCTCTGGAAGAGCAGCGAGTGCTCTTAACCACTGAGCTATCCATCCAACCTCAGGAGCATATTTTTATTACATTTATTGATTGATTCATTCATTAAGTGTGTGTGTGTGTGTGTGTGTGTGTGTGTGTATACATACCACAGTGCACATGTGGAGATTAGGGGAGAACTTGCAGGAGCCAACATTTTCCTCTACCATGTGAGTCCATGGGATTGAACTCAGGTTATCAGGTTTGTTGGCAGGTGCCCTTACCCACTAAGCCATCTCGTCAGTCCTCTAATAAAACTGTAAATACACACACTCATCAGTTCTCAAAAATAAAGACTTTATAGTTACTACACCCGGTTACTTAAATTTGTAACATATGACACGACACATTCCTCATATATTGATATATATTTATGTGATAAGTGAACCACAATAAATATTATAAAGCATTAGTTGAAACTACTAAAATTCTCCCTATCTGTATCTCTCTATATAGACATATAAACTTAGTATATTTTACTATAAAAATTTCTAACACTTCTATAGTTTCCAACTTACAAGTGAACTCACCAGTTTTAACTGTCTGCATTGAATGTAAGCACTTGAGGGTCCCGGGAATAGATATAAATCAAGACAGGAGAAATAGCCTGTTTTTGTTTGTTTGTTTTTTGGTTTGGGGATCTTTTTTGTCCTATCTTGAGTGGAGAAGAGATTTTATCTAGACTGGGTGTAGCTTCCTTCTTTACACATTGCCTTGTTTCCATTTCTCAGTGGACTCCGTGGACTTTGCATAAATATACCCAGCCCCTTTCTCCATTCTGCATCCACCTGCTGCTCTGTAAGCAGAAAGCTGTTAGCCAATCCTCAGACTTAGGAATGTACCCATTGCCCCTGTCTTCCCTCAAATTATGAAAAAGGCCTTAGAAACTCAACTGTACAGCTTGGGAGAGATATGAGTTTTAAGTGGTTCTCTCACTCAAGTTAATCAAGGTCCAAAATGGGGCCTCAAGAAGCATAGAAGCCAAAGTGAGTTTTCACTTTATTCTATTCTGACTTAAGTACTACTGCCATAATAGAGAATCCAAGGGAAGTAGCAGTACCAATGTCAATGAGAACAACGATCCTGTCTTTTACAGTTTTTAGTTTAATGGATGGAATACATTTCTGAGAAGAATGATCTGTGCATGGTGGTGTGTACCTGTAATCTCAGCACTTGAGAGACTCAAGCAAGTAACAACAATAGCAAAAAAATATCAAGAATATCAGATCTATCTTACAAGTAACTTACCAAAAAACAAACAAACAAAAAAACAAAAAAACGCTTAAGACAACCTGTTATATTATATGAAAGAATTGGCAGGCAGCTTGTTTGGAAACATCTGTGATAACTACATTTCTTCATTACATCTCCCACCATTCAAAAAGCAGTAACCTCCTCAACAAAGCTTCCACAGCAGCACATATATGACTTTATCCTTGTGCATCATTTCACATTAGTGTCATGTGTTTTTGTTACTTACATCAAATAAGTGAGAGCAACGAGGTTTTCTTTGTGACCCTCGCCAAATAGAGAATAAATGAACAAATTCCATTTATTAGCCATGGTAGGAACTTATCAATGGCCACCAGTAACTCTTGTTTTAGCCCCAACTCCACCTCCACAGTGAACCACCCCTTTTTCATCTTTCAGGAAAGAAACAATCTTGTTTACTCGAAGTTTTTCTTACACAGTTTATTTTTTTCAGATTTCCCATCATTTGGCAAACATAGGGCTTTACATTTCCTCTGAGAAAGTGATAGTGACAGGGATCACATTTCATCTCCTCTTTGCAGGAGCATAGTCACATGCCCCTAGAGGAAGTGTGTCTAATGTTTAACAATGCCTCTTCACTCATGAATCTAGGTCTCACCAACTGATGTCAACATCACACTATGTGATGTTTCACCACTTAGGAAGACATTTCATGCCTTCCCCATTAATGCATCTAGAATAAGGCTATGGACCAATAAAATTCTGTTTAAAAAAACAAGCTTAAACATGGCCATAGTTTGCCAAACTCTGATCAATACTATTGCCAAATAAGGAAGAAAGAAGTGGGATGTAGGAAAAGACATGGGGAAACTTTACAGTTAAAAGTTGAATAGATAACAAGAGGGACAAAATATGATTCTTTTAAAGACAAGGGAAATTTAATATCATAGAAATATAGGCTTGGGGATGATTTCAGGCATATGTGCAGATGTCATATACATAAAGAGTGTAAGAAAATAAAAAGAAATAAAATTAAAAGTTAGCATTCAGAGTATATGCTGTTGAAGCATTAAAGGCCTTGCTATGTTTATGGAATAGCTATATTATTTATAATATTTTGATCAATTTCTTATAGTTACAAGACAAATTATTTGAAATCCTCCCTTTTCCCTACTTTAATATTTTTCAAATCCAGCTTCTTATTCTGAAAAAATAGTGGATATTGCATTTTCTTTTACAGAAGAAGGGACTACATTTTCAAATAGCATCTTTTCTTGTCATTTATAGGACTTTTAAATACAATTTACACACTTTTTACTTAGTGTGTGTGTGTGTGTGTGTGTGTGTGTGTGTTACAGGTGTGCAAGAGACAGAAGAGGGCAGCAGATCTCCTTGAGTTGGAATTACAGTTGTGAGCTGCTTGCTGTGGATGCTGGGGCCAGAACGTAGGTCCTCTGGAAAAGCAGCAAATACTTTAACTACTAAGCCATCTTGCCATCCCTAGTATGATGGCTATTCTTGGTTGTCAACTTGACTACATTTAGAATGAACTACAATACAGAAATGGAGGGCATTCCTGTGAGAGATACTCTGCTTAGTTTAAAGTAGGTGTTTTGACTTCTAGTCTGGATTTTTGAGGTAGGAAGACATACCTCTGATCCAGACCTAGAGGCAGGAAGACAAACCTTTAATCTGGGACACACCTGCTAGAAGCCTATATAAGGACATATAAAAAGGAAGGATTTGTTCTTTACCTGCCTACCCTTGCCTTGCTAGCTTATCCATTCCTCTACTGCCCTTGGAGCTTACTTCTTTGGGTTTCCAGCATATACAGAAGGCTAACTGAGACACCTAACATTGTGGGACTGAGCAGCTTCTAGATTCTTATACTTTCCATTCACAGCTAGTCATTGTTAGACTGTAGCCTGTAAGTCATTCCAATGAATTCATATATATATGGAGAGACAGAGATAGATAGATGATAGATAGATAGATAGATAGATAGATAGATAGATAGATGGATGGATGGATGGATGGATGGATGGATGGACGGACAGACAGACAGACAGACAGACAGATAGATAGATAGATAGGGAGATAGGGAGATAGATAGGGAGATAGGGAGATAGATAGGGAGACAGAGAGACAATCAGAGATCCATTCCATAAGTTTTGTGACTCTAGAGAACCTTGACTAATACACTCACTTACAGGTATTTTGCCATAAAAAATTTCAGTGCCATTTTCAGAGTTAAAATGTAGCTTATATTGATCTATATTAAGATTACTTAAGTGACTTAGTCCATTAAACAGAGAATTATAAGCGGTGGTGCATGCCTTTAATCCTAGCACTCAGGAGGCAGAGCAGGCAAATCTCTGTGAGTTCGAAGCTAGCCTGGTCTACAGAGCGAGATGCAGGACAGGTACCAAAACTACATGGAGAAACCCTGTCTCAAAAAACCAAAAAAAAAAAAAAAAAAAAAATACAGAGAACTATATCGAACCTTAGAAACAGAACATCACCTGTAACTAAACATTCTAGAAGATTTGAAGATCCCATTTCCTTTCTTGAATCAGGAAAAGAATTACTGGGAAGATATATCTCCACAGGGAAAAAAAAGCCTTATTGAAATGGGTTCACTTTAAATAATGTTACAAACTTGAGCCATAGTTTGCTTGCTTTGATTGGTTCTCTACTATTAGCTACAAGGTTTCCAAGGACATTTGCATTGTAAAAAATATCAACAAATTCAGCTTTGACATTTCATTTGGGGTCAAAAAAGACATTTGTAAGTGCAAGAACACATTCAATTTTACCTTGAAAAAGTACTAATTTTTCTGATACCTGAATGATCCCGAAATGTTTTTGACAATAAATAATACATTTTCAGTTACACTGTAATGGAGAAATAGGCTTTTCTCTGACTGTGGAAGAAATGCATGTCTTCTTTTCCCAGTGCTTCACTGAACAGCTGTGAATTCTCAGACCATCCACTAAACATGTATACACATTTGCTTCCCCTTCAGCCTCATTCTTTCAATATTTAATCATTGAATCCAGACCATGTTGTTATTCCCAGTGTCCAAACATCAATTTAACTTGCTACAAGTGGGATAAATCATGTATATCCACACCAAGACTAAATAAAATTGTCACTTATGGGCAACATAAAAATACTTGAATATTTAAACTCCAGCTCTGAGTCATTTGATGTCAAATCCTAATTCCAAATTTTCAGTATTGAAATAAATTAAGAATCATCTAATCAATTCCCAAAGCTCCCTTTTATTATAAATAAGAGAAGGGGTTTAGTCAAGATCCTACGACCAAATTATGTAAGAGAGAAAACTCAAATTTTGCCGATCCAAGATCTTTTCTACTCTGATATAACTACACTTTCATATTTTCATAGTCTTCCTTCAACAGTTTTAAGTCCATTCATTTATTTTAAAAAGCATTTGGGAGCTGGTGAGATAGCTCAGCATTTACCAAATAAGCATGAGGACTGGAGTTCAGATCTCTGGCACCCACATAAATGCTGGGTGGAGATAACCTATGCCTGAAATCCTGGTGTGAAAACAGAGACAAGGGATCCCCCAGGCAAGCAGGCTAACTAGATTAGCTGAATTGATTATTTCTGGGTTCAAGTGAGGGAATATAACTCAATAGATAAAGGAGGGAGTGAGGAAAACACCTGATGTTAACCTCTAGCTTCCACATGGCCACACCTGTGCACATACATGCACCCACACACATGCATACATACCACACATATACATGCAAAATTAATTTAGTAGAATAAGGGTATAGGGGTATAGCTCAGTTGTAGAAGAGCATTTCCTTTGCATACAACCTAATTCCATTGGGCCTTAGTTCAAAGTTTAATATATCAAAAATAAGGAGCTAAAAAACAAACTCTTGTGATAAAGTAAACACCCCTTGCTAAAGGTATGAAGAGTGTGTGTGTGTGTGTGTGTGTGTGTGTGTTTGTGTATGTGTGTAGTCACAAGTTTGAGAATGGCAGTCTCTCTTTCTTGAGTGTCCATGTTGTGTGTGTGTGTGTGTGTGTGTGTGTGTATGTGTGTGTGTGTGTGTGTGCTCATGCCCACCCACCCCTCTCTCTCTTTCTTTCTTTTTTGTGTGTATATCCATCTCCTCAGCACTGGAATTTCAGGCATGCACTGTGTTGCCTGGCTTGTTTTGGCTTGATTCTGGGGCTCAAACTCAGGTCCTCCTGCTTGTGAGGCATTTTATTGAGCCATATTCCTAGTGTCATGATAATCTTTACAAAACAAGATGTTCCAGGTGTTATGGAAGCATAAATGAAATGGTAACGCTCTTGTAATATTCGTGTGATGTGTGATGGTTGTTTCAGTGTGGCAAGATATGGTGGCTCACACTAACCACCTCAGCATTCAAAAGGCTAAAGCAGGAGTATTGCCACACGTTTAAGGCCAGCCTGTCTTGAATAGTGAGTTCCAACCGAGTCCGAGGATGGTATGAGAGATCCTGGTGGGGGGTGGGAGGAAGAAATTTTCTTACAGTGACAAACTAGCAGTAAAGAATAAATTACATCCTTTAGTTTACAGGTGCCTCAATGATCTGCATGTACCTCCTATGATTTATAATTTTCTCATATTCATCCTATATTTATAGATAATTTACATAAAAAGTGGTAGACTATGTCTTATTTACTTTCTTATTGCTGTGAAGAGCAAGGCAACTTATAAAAGAAACAGTTTATTGGGGCCTTACAGTTTCAGAGGGTTAGTCTATGACCAATTACTTCCAGAAAATTATACCTGCTTTAATACTGTAAATTATTTGCCTAATGCAATAATCACTCCTTAAAAATTTCTTTTAGGGGCCTACAACATAGTTCAGAGCATAAAGGTGCTTGCCACATAAACCTACTGACCTGAACTCAATTCCTAGAATACATAGGGGAAGGAGAAAATTGCCTCCCAAACTTTGTCCTCTGACATGCCTATGTGCTGTGGCATGTGTATACATACACTCAAACACATGCATCTTACACATACAATAATAATTAATAATAGTAATAATAATAATAATGACAGAGAAGAAGAAGAAATAATGAGAATAAACTATGGGCTGGAGAGACTGCTCAGCAGGTAAGAGTCCTTGCTATTTTTTCAGAGGATCAGAGTTCTGTTCCTAGTACCCACAGTTGGACAGCTTACATCTGCCTGTAACTACACCACCTTTTCTGGTTTTTGAAGTATACCACACATGCACATGTACACAAAAAACTAAAAACCAAACATCTATATTAATATTCTGACTAGCCCCTAACCCCTTGGCGCTGCCCTGCATCCTGATGTAAAAGCCTCATTTTAAGGAAAAACCCCTCTCCTTCCTCTCTCTCTTCCAACTTTCCTCCCACGAGGTGTGCACCCTTGACTCCTCTCTCTAAATATATTCCTGTTTCTCTCTCTTCTCTCCTTTCCTACCTTTCTCTTAATCTCTCCATTATAATAAACCATTTCCATGTGGATGCAGAGTCTGGGTTGTGAATGACTGTCTGCCCTGCTGTCATGCCTGCATGGCATGGGTCACCCACCCGCCACTGCATCTGCCCAGCATATCAGCATTATTCCCTGCACCTATGGGATACCCTGACCTGGCTAGCTGGGGATCCCCCATGCGTGCAAATTCATAACATTGGTGCCATGATGTCTGCAGGCAATCCCACTGCTTTCTCCTACCTGCTGGCAGTCTGACAAGCTCTGGGACCCTGTACCACCCACCATTTTTCTGACTGGAACACTGCCGGGGACTCTTCACCCTATCGGTAATATTTCCTCCCTTCCCTTCTGGCCATTTTCCCACAAGTGAGGATTCATCTCGTTTCACTCTCTGGTACCACATGTCTTTTGGACCCCCTCCATGTGTGATGACATATGGAGACAGCTTGTGCCCATTCAATTCCATGGACCATAGCATCTGTTATGATGGTTCATTGGCTATCTTGCATCGTTTATTGACCCTCGCTGACCCACTGGGATGCTGGAGGTCTGCTGGGCCTTATACCTCATCATGGGAAATGCACCTATGGCCCCCCATACCCACCACCAACAACAACCCATGGCTTGGGTTCATTCCTCTGCAGCTGCTTACACCATGCCACAGCCTAGGGGGTCCCTCTCTCGTGCCTGGCTATACTGCTACTCTAATTCCTGGTCCCCTCCATAGCACCACCTCCGAGCTCCAATGCATTAACCATAAAAGTTTCCCAGAAAAACTTTTTTCTGTCTTTTTTTCACAAAGTCTATTATTTCCTGTGTGTGAATGGAAATGTGTGATTGATATGGCCATCTATATTTCTTTCTGACTTGTTTTTAAATGCTTTGATTTATCTGTTCCTTATCTGCTAAGTTTATTTTGGAAAAAAAAACACCCACACAAACATGTGGTCAGGTGCCATATTTGATAGGGTCGATCACATGGTCAGGTGGCACCATCTTAAAGTCAAAACAGACAGGTCATATGACCTCATTGCCATCTTTACTAAGGGGAGCAAAAAGCCATTTGCTGTCTGTGACTTCAGCCATCCAGTTGCAGCCTAGCATTCATTCCTCCATAGCTGCTTGTGTGGGCAGGTCACCTGGCACTCAGGTCATCTGTATGGGGGGGAGGTCTGGGAACCACCTTGCACTGTGAATTGTTCAACCATTGTTTTATGTGTTAGGAAAAGCCCTTTGTTCTTGGTCCGGCTTTCCTCAGATGTTGCTCTTAAGCTTGAGTGGGCAGGGGCCTGGAGACCCATCCTCCCCAAATGCTGGTAATATAGCCAACTTGCCAGCTCATTTCATTGCCTGCCTCAGTTGTGGGTGGGAGCAGCCAGCTCCTATGCTGGGATAATGTAGCAATAGTAAAGCTTAAGAGATTTTAAAACATTTTTTAAATGCCATGTACTTTATTTTTGATATTGTAAGAAGACATCTAAGAGATCATGAACCTTTCCTTGGGAGCAGTTTTTAGGTCTTTTGATAAATAATTCAGAATATAAATACCAGTTACAAAAATATAAGTTTAAACTTCTCATCAGGCCAAAGACTTCTCTTTGTCCAATCTGGACCTGGCTCTTTCTAAACAAAAAAAATGTACATGCTTTTAACCCAAATCTATAATGTTGCTAATATCTCTAAAACTTTTATGTCCTTTTATAGAACAAAACTTTGTATAGACTTTGCAGGATCAAAAGAAATCATTGGATCTACTTCATAGAGGTCAAACACGCTCCAGATAATGAGTTTACAGTTTTCCTCACCCATCTACTCCTGAGGATATTCATTCTCTCTCTCTCTCTCTCTCTCTCTCTCTCTCTCTCTCTCTCCCTCCCTCCCTCCCTCCCTCCCTCCCTCCCACTCCTTTTCCCATTTATTAAGATCATGGGCCAAGAGGTTCCAAATAAATCCATAAAATTTTAACTCTTGTCTGTCTCAGTGGGCTTCCATCTGGCTGACTGACATATCCTAGCTTTGGCTACTGACTAACCTATGAGACATGGACCTGCTGAAGACTGATATAGATCAGTCCAGCCAAACATAATTATTTCCTTTCTCTACAGCCATGTCAGATGACCACATGCCTGGGTTCCCACCTTACCTTTAACTAGCCAAAGTCCTGAAGCAGCTATGGAGAATGTGTCATCCTCTGCTCCCTGTTCCCAGGACAGGCTGGAGGGCTAGGTTAAGGATGAAATCCCTGGCATAGAGTCCACCAAGAAGGCCTTTTTCCTTTTCTCAGAGGGTCCTTTCCTTAGGTTGTACCCTTTTCTCCTGTTCCCATTCAGCCTTGGGATCTTTCCCCTGTCACTCTTCTTTGCCTTTTCAGGAGATAGCTTAAGAAATAATTAGTTCTATGTAAGTCATTCAGGATTGTAGTCTGGGTGTACTCAGGGATCATAACTACAGCTACGGGGCATTAAAAATGGTGATGGATTCAGGTATCACTGCCAATGGCTTAGAGAATGTCTCTCCTTGCTCAGGATCTATTCAGGCATAAGAATGTAGGCCTCCCTGTCCTTGCTGACTTCATTGGGCTGTGACCAACTGGGAAAACTATATATTCAGATTTAATTTATATATATATATGCTCTCAAAGTTATATATATATATATATATATATGTGTGTGTGTGTGTGTGTGTGTGTGTATTTGTGTGTATTCATATATATACATTTAACAGATTTTGTTCCCCCAGTCTTCAAACACCTGTAGAGATCTGAGAATATAACATTTAATATAAAAAGGTTTTGGTGATAGACATGCCAGCTCCTGGCAGCATTCTGTATCTCATCCAAGAAGATGGATGGCTACAGAAGAACTTCTACCCAGAAGCTCGTGGCAAGGCTGGACACACAGTGAAAAGCTGAGATCTTGTCCATACTGTGAATAAGAGCAGCAACAGGGATCAACTGCTTCTCTGTCAAGACAGGTAGGATGACACCCCCCCCCAATTTCTATTTCACACACAAAAAAAATCTGCCAGATCTTCTGGGCTTATCAGCCGAACATATGCTACCTTTGGGTCTTCTGCCCTCCAATGACCATGGAGAGATTTGGGATTGCTGCCTAGGTAGCTGGAAAACTGTCTCACTTCTTAAATTAATCCTTCTCAGATCTGATGATGTTTGATGACTAGGGTATCAGTTTAACAACCCGAATCCCATTTTATATATATATATATATATATATATATATATATATATATATATATATATATACTCACTCTCCAATTGCAGACAGGTAGGTATGCTTCATTTACAGACTTCGTGGTACAGGATAGATTGGTTTCAGATATAACTCCAGAGGTTCAAATTTTAGTACTGAGAAATGCAGCTTTGATAAACTGATAGAATATTTTGACTACAAAGAGTTCTTAAGAGTCCTTAAATGGATTTTTAACTCTTTTGCTGTGATAAAAATCAGATACCTACAGGCTCCTGGGAAAAGTTCTGCTACTATATCAAGAAATCTGGTCTGATGAAAACTAGCAATCTCCAGAGCCCATTTTTTACCTCACCCATTTTCGAGCATATTTTGCAGTTTTTCTCCTCCTGTCTGGGCCAAGGGGCTCTCTAGATACACCAGCTCCTGCACCAGCTGGCACCAGCTCCAAGGACACCAACTGGGATGGATGCACCCCCACCTCCAGAGAAATGGCAGATGTGATGGCTCCTGCACCCCTAAAGAACACATCATCCCTCAATTCACTTCTGGCACCACCTCTCCAGGCACAGGCAGGCACCTGCTCAGCAACTGGAACCTGGTTTTCCAAGCTGTCCCAATAAAGGGCATATTCACTCTCATGTCTCACTCATTCACCCTTGCCTCTTCTGTACAACCAGGGCACTGTCTGTTGCATTCTTTCTGGCAGTTACCACTCTTCCCATGACTAGCCCAGTTCATAAGGCCAATGATAACAATCTATTTTTCTCTCCTAGCAACCTCAAGGAACAGATGCCTGAGATGTCCATGATGACAGCCAACTATGCCTCTTCACTCACGCCTCCTGCCATGCGTGACTCCTGGCTTCCACTCCTTGTCAGCTTGAAGCAGTCTCAGGAATTCGGTGCCCTTGTTCCCCCACTCACTATCCATAGCTCACCTTTTTATGATAATCAAAATGGAGAAATGTTAGTATTCTCACCAGCCCTTTGGCACTGCCCTGTGTCCTGACATAAAAGCCTCATTTTAAGGAAAAAATCCTCCCCTTCCTCTCTCTTCCACCTTGACTCCCACAAGGTGTGCAACCTTGACTCCTCTCTCTCTCTTCTCTCCTTCTTTCCTAGCTTTCTCCTGGTCTTTCTATTATAATAAACCATTTCTTCATGGATACAGCATCTGGGTCATGAATGACTGTCCACTGACCTGCCGCCATGCCCACATGGCCTGGGTCACCCGCCAGCCTGCTACTGCATCTGCCAAGCATGCCAGCATGGTTCCCTGCATGTGTGGGATACCCTGGCCTGGTCAGCTGGGGATTCCCCCATGAATGTAAATTTATAAGAATAAATCCTTAAGTATAGATTTAAAAAAATAAACATTTCTTTCAAAGGAACAAATGATTCATCTTTAGCATAATCTGATCCTTCTATTTGGGGTTAATTTTTTAGCTGGTAGACCAGGTTCTTACATTTATTGATCTTCTATCTTATCATGACTGATTAGTTCCAAAACAGAAGATAATTATATTATGTAATTTAATGGGCCTATATATCAGTAAAAATTGGGTCAACTATTGTTTTTTCCTTTAATTGAAAATAGATTTTTTTTTCAGCCAGGTGGTGGTGGCACACACTGTAGTTGGAGATCTGCTCTCCAGGTGCCAAGCCCCACCCCCACCCTGCGCAGTCCCACAACCCACATATAAAATAATCACTCAGATGCTTATATTACTTATAAACTGTATGGCTGTGGCAGGCTTCTTGTTATCTACTTCTTTTATCTTAAATTAACCCATTTCTATTAATCTATAACTTGCCACGTGGCTTGTGGCTTACCTGTACCTTACATCTCGCTTGTCATGGCAGCAGCTGGCAGCTCTCTCTGCCTCCGCCTTCCACTTCCCAGAATTCTCTTCTCTGCTTGTCCCACCTATACTTCCTGCCTGGCTACTGGCCAATCAGTGTTTTATTTTAAACAATCAGAGCAACACATTTGACATACTTGAACATCCCACAGCAGCATGCCTTTAATCCCAGCACTTGGGAGGCAGAGGCAGGTGGATACCAGTAAATTCGAGCCCAGTCTGGCCTACAGAGTGAGTTCCAGGAAAGGCACAAAGCTACACAGAGAACCAGGTCTCAAAAAAAATAGATTTTTTTCTTCACATACATATCCTGAATATGGTTTTCTCTCCCTCTACACCTCCCAGTTCTTTCCCACCTCCCCTCCCATACAGATCCATCCTTTTGTGTATCACATTAGATAACAAATGGGCTTCTAAGGGATAAAAATAAAATAAAGTGTAATGCAATGTAGAAGGCATGATGTCCTTTTGCTCACAAACAAGCACTAAGGAAACCAGGAATGTTAAGCACGCAGGCTTATCCCTTTGATGAGAAGAAAGATGTGTACACCTGTTTTCCATACAGAAGGCTGGGAGTGGATGCTGTTAATAACCTGGTGACTGTTGCTATCTGTAGAGTCAGGCCTCACCCAAATACCCCAGAATGTGTATCCCAGACTCCACCTCCAGACTTCTATCTTAAACTTTGTTTTTCAGTCAATAGAACCCATCCTGAAGGGAGATGTCACATGTACTTTATAGCCTGCTGACCTTTACACTATCTCAGTCAGAGAGCACACCAGATCCTAGACCCTTTAGCTATAGAACCCATCTTCATGATAGAGGTCACATGTACTTTTCAAAAGTGTTTTAATGTAGTCCCACCTAGAACTTTATTGTGCACATGGGATTGTGACCATTGCTACCAGGACACTTTTTTCCAAAATTGTACTATACTTAAATATGTCTAAAAATAAACTGCCTGGTGTAAGACTGCAGAAGTTTGAACTAGAACCAGCTAATTAAGTCATGCTAAGCCAAGGTTCCTTCTTTCCTCACTTGGTTTGTTTCCCTGCTAATTGTGATGCTTGCAGGGACCCTCCACAATATAATAAGATGTTAAAAAACTAACATATCAGAATAGGAGAAAACAAATAGAAGGAAAAGAGCCCAAGGAAAGGCACAAGAAACAGATATAGATACAGGGATCCATACTCAGGAATCCCATCAAAACACCAGATTGGAAGCTATTATGTGAGCATAGAGGACCTGGGGCAAACTCCTGAAGGCCCTGTGCATGCTGCTTCAGTCTCTGAGTTCATATGTATATTGATCATGTTGATTTAGAGGGCCTTGTTTTCTTGGTGTCTTTCATTCCCTCTGCCTCTTATACTCTTTCCATCTCCTTTGCAGTGTTCCCTGAGCTCTGAGGGGAGGGATTTGGTGGAGACATTCCATTTAGAACTGTGTGTTCCAAGGTCTCCTTTCTGTGTGCAATGTTTTGCTGTGGGTCTCTGTATTTTTTCTTATCTGCTGCAGGAGGAAGTTTGTTTGATGATGGCTGGGCAAGGCACTGGCTTGCTGGCTTCCCTGGCAGGGGTTAATGTTAATTTTTAAAGAAATGTGTTGTTACTCATCTGGATTCCTTTTTTATTTTGAATAATCATAAATTGCTCCTTCAGGGAATAGGATAGATAGCCAGTTTTTATAACTAGTGCTTTCATTCCTCTTAAATTCTGAAAGTTTTTATAGATAGTTTGTCTTTTATTATATTTGTTTATGATGCTTCATGCCATAGAATGTAGATTCTTCTATTTTCTCTTAGCAAAAAAGAAAAACATTAAACAATTGTCTCATGTGACTTTCAGTCTCTTTCTCTGGCTGAATATTTTCTGTGAAAATTTTATATGCATCACATGTTAAAATATTTTAGGTATTTGTTTTATTCCTGAGCCCAGCCTTTTTTGGCAGAAAAAAAATTTTAAGTACAATTTAGAAAATACAGATACCTACAATGTAACCTTCTAATCCAAGTGCTTTAGATTATAAACTTAGATCTACTAGATGAGGTTTTAATTTTTATTTAGTATATACTATATTTTGATTATAATCATTAGTATATTATAAACATTTTACCATTGCAATGAAATAACATTGGATATTATTTTAGTGAGGTAGTAATTCTATTTACAATATCTTTATATGTGGTAGATATCTTTAAGTTTTGCTGTGATATATATATATATATATATATATATATATATATATATATATATATATACTTATCTCACATCTGAAAATTTTGGTACATATTTATAGAAGTAACACAGCTATTGAGGCCATTGGAGAAAATAAAAGTGTTTTGACAAATTTCTAAATATATTATTATTGTTAAACTGATTTGAATTTTTGTCTAGTTGATACCTTTGGTTTTTCTACTCTTACATGGGATTCTCAAATTATTCAATTATTCTTGATCTTAAAATACCATTTTTGTTTAATTCTTTTACTGATGTACTTTCTACTAGGTGATTCACATTTGGTGCTGCTATTGTAAATGGCATCAGTGTTTAGTGATATTTTGTGTTGTGGCATGACTCCACATGCAGAATGCCTTATTTTTACACTTTTAAACAGCTTCTCCAATCAGCCCCTGTGTGACAAGGAATGCCATCTAAACAGGAAGGCAAAGTAATCCTGCCAGGATACTGCATCTGTGACTTAGCTCCTCCATCATTGGGTCTCTACCTGTGTCTGCTTCCTTGCCTTCTCTTGCCTTCTCTGCCTCTCCTTTCCCCTTCGAAACAACAGTAGCTTTTGGGTTATACAAACTACACTTTTCCCCACGTATCTTTCAATTTCTCCCATGTTCTACAACTATGGCCCTAAGTACGTTTACATAAGTAAAAAAAATCTAGTTAGAAAGTCATTAATAAATAAAAGTCACCTAACTTGGGTAAGCCTGGCTAGCCTTTGTGTGACTGCTTTTTGTTTACAGACAATCCTTGATAAAATTTTCTCTGAATAGAGGCATGAAGCCATGTAGTATAAATAGTGGCAAGCTACACTTTGAAGGTCTGTTCAATAGGATTTTCAGATTACAATGCTAGTAAAGCATTTTGCTCTATTATCCCAAAACTATCATTACTTTCTAGAAATAGTGTTAATTTTGTATGATTAGTTTGTAACTAGTTGTTGTATTGTGACTTATTGTTAGTCTGATAAAGTTTCCTTCCTTAAGTTTCTATTGAGTTTCATTCATCAAGCTGATTATTTTCTCCAACTTTGTACTGTTACTATCTCATTTATTTTTCCTGTTATATAACACTGTGTAATAAACCTTAACTATTGCTGATTTTATTGGTATTGCCTTGGTTCTAAATGTTCGATACAGTATTGTCTCCTGATATGAGACATCCACATTTGTAATACTATGTAGGTGTCTTTCTAGTCTTAATTTACAAATAACATTGATTATTGTTGTGAAAACTTAAATGTTGAGGGCCAGAAAGATGGCCCAGTTTGGGTAAATGAGCTTGCTGCTAAGCCTGACAGCCTAAGTTCAAGCTCCAGGATCTATGTGATAGAAAAAAGTCTGACTCTCAAAAGTTGTCCTTTGACATTCACCTGTGCATGAATGCACAATGAATAAACAAACAAACAAACAAATAACTAAACACATTGAATTTTTATCATATTTTACCACTTAATGAGTTATCCATTGGGCTTTTATCCTTTACTAATTGGTATGAAATATATTTTACTTGTCCAACTCATTGTTTTATTTTTATTTGCATTTTAAAAGATTTTCTAATTCCTTTCATTGTTCTGACTTCATTGTTTTTCTCATTATCCTGTGAAAATATAGATTTATATTTGTTTACTCAACATGTCTTTTTATTTTTCGGTATTATATTTGTTATTTTATTTTTATTATAATTTTTCTTGATTTTGAGACTTCCAGACTTTATACATAAATTTTTCATACAGAAATGTTGGCTATTATCTTTTCCTTCTCACTTCATACATTGTAGTTTTCATGTTTTCTTCCATTCAGTGTGGTACGCTTCCCAATTATTTGTTCCCATATCCCTTTCCACTGCTACATGAATTTCAGAAATGTCCTATCAGAAATATATATGCACATTCTCTGTTGATATATAGTATGGGCAGATGAGGTTATTTGTCAAATATAATAGTTATACACTGTTCGTATATTACACTTGACCAGAAGCAGGGAAACAAAAACATTTTGTATGTTCAACTCATCCTTTTTCTCACTGAAATGAGGAATACCAGGTCTATGTAGTATTTGACTCTTCAGAAGTGGTCCTAGAATGAAAGAGAAAGGGGGATCTGAGTCATAACTCTATTCCAAATTAAGTAAACAAAAATAAAACATTCGTTGTAAGACTTTTGGAATTAGGTGCACATTTTTACCAAAGCATTTAACAAAATCTGTAGTTGCTAAGAACATGCCTCTTTGGAAAAAGAAAACCTGTCTGTTCATTTAATTATTTCAGAAGCCTCTTATTTAGCTATGGAAATAATCTGTTATTTTATTATATTACTTTTCATCCAGTCATAGAACAGCCTAATTGAGCAGAGTTATATGAGTAATGATCTAAGCCTGTTTGTTATATGTGAAAGACAAAGCAAAATGGATTTAAGTTTCCTATTCCCTCATGGTCTTTTCCCTTTGTAGAATGCTTACATCAAAATATCTTTAAGGTATATATAATACAGAAGGGAAGTATATTATATCTGTATTTCATATCATGTTTTGTTTCCCATTGCCAATTTCTTAGTTGCTTTTAAGAATGAAATATGTGTGCTGTCTTTTTCTGTGTCTCTCTGCCTCTCTGCCTGCCTGCCTGCCTGCCTGCCTGTCTGTGTCTGTCTGTCTGTCTGTCTGTCTCTCTCTCTCTCTCTCTCTCTCTCTCTCTCTCTCTCTCTCTCTGTGTGTGTGTGTGTGTGTGTGTGTGTGTGTGTGTGTGTGCGTGTGTGCTTATGTGTGTGTCTTGTACATGTGTGTGCATGTATGTGTGTTTTTGTGTGTGTGCATACACATATGTATGTATCCAAAAGCATTCATGGAGGCCAGAAGTCACAAGATACCCTGCTCTATCACTATCTCTTTTTTATTTCTCTAATACAAGGTCTCTCCTGGACTTGTACTAACATAGGCATGATTTTGATTCCACAGGACCTATTTAAAGCTGAGCATAGCCACAGATACCTGTAACCTCAAGTTTGGAGGTCAGAGACAAGTGGATCCTGGGAGTTCCTAGGTCTTTATGCCAGTACAACAAGTACTCCTACCCACTGAGCCATCTCCCTAACATTTTGTTAAATTTTAAATAGAAGTTCCAACCAAAAAACAAGAATCTCAACTTATTCTAGGTTGACTTTCTGTTACTGTTAGAAAATATTCTGACCAAAGGCAACTTGTGGAAGGAAAGAGTTTATTCTGACTTACAGATTACAGCCTATCACTGAAAGAAGCCAAACCAAGAGCTGAAATGGAGGCAGGAACTGAAGCAGAGAGTCTGGGGGGAAAGCTGTTTACTGGCTTACTCCTCGGCCTTCTCAGTTACCTTTCTTACATAGCCCAAGAATATATGCTCAGGGATAGCACTGCCCACAGTGTGCAGAGCCCTCCCACATCTATCATCAGTTAAGAATACCCACCACAGAACTTTCCACAGGTCAATCTGGCAGGGCATTTCTCAGTAGAGAGTCCTTCTGTTAGATGTGTCAAGTTGATAACAAAATTAATCAGTACACAACTATAGCAATAGGAAGCTGATTTATAGTAAGGAAGAATTTGTCATCTATTTTTATTCTTAAAGAGTACCTTAACAGTAAGATTATAATTGCTATTGCCTTTGTTATTATTGTTTACATAGAGAACCAAAATTCCTATGTGCATATTAAAATATTTTATTATCACATAACATCCATCAATAAAAGTTTTTTTTTTTGCTTGCAGTTCACACATGAAAGTGATGTCTAAATCAAAGCATGCTATCTAAAACTAAATGCAGACAATATTATTTTTGTATCTTTTCCAAAGTGGTGAGAAAATTATAGATTTTATGATATTCCCTAAACATTTATTTAAATTCAAGCTTTTTTTTTCCTAGGAAAAGTTTTCTGTTATTATACATTTTGTTAGTATTTCTGTTCCACTTACTTTGACCTCTTCTTCAGACATGTAATTATGTTCAATGCTATATCATAGCTCTTTGTCCTTCATTTTAACAATTTTTCATAGTTCTTGTCTCATAATTTTTATAATAGCATCCTGATTATTTTCTTTAATCAGGATAGTATTACAATGTCAATTTTCCTAATTATCATTTCCAATAGATTTTAATATACTAAATTGTATAAAACTCTGTGTGTGTGTGTGTGTGTGTGTGTGTGTGTGTGTGTAGTTCTGAAAAAGCTTTTAAGTAGTTGGTTTTTTATGGTTTTTCCAAACATCTCTAATGCTGTTTATCCTTCCTCCATCTTTTTCCCTCTGTACAGCTCTCCTTCCCTAGTTAAGTCCCTGTCTTAGTGACTTCACTATTGTTGTGAAGAGACTCTATGAACAAGGTAACTCTTATAAAAGGAAGTATTTAAGGGAGGGCTTGTTTATAGTTTCAAAGGCTTAATCCATGATCATCATGGTGGGAATCAGACAGGCATGGTGCTGGAGCAGGAGCTGACAGCTTTACATCATGATCCTGAGGCAACAAGCAGAAAGAGAATGAGAGAGAGAGAGAGAGAGAGAGAGAGAGAGAGAGAGAGAGAGAGAGCTGGATATGGACTTTTGAAACATAAAAGCCTACCCATAGGGTACATCTCCTCCAGCAAGGCCTCACTTCCTCATCCTTCCCAAAGAACTCCACCTACTGGGAACCACGCATTCAAACATGAGCACATGGGTGTAGCAGGAATCTTAGACAGTCTCTAGTAAAATCAAACCTGAGGCCAGTTATTGGGGTGAATGCTGGAAGATCAGAGAAGCAGAACAAGCCACAGCTTCCTCACCACACCAGTTCCTCAGCTGATCTTGTTTCCTCAGACTGCAAGCTTCTGAGTCCTCATCCAAACTGTGCTGCTCAAAACCTAAAAGCTTAACCAGCTAAAAGCTTAACCAGCCAAATGCATCTAGTTTCTCGTCTTCACCCCTTATAAGCTTCCTGTTTTTGCCATCACTCCCTGGGATTAAAGGCTCACTTCTTTGGATTAAAGGCCTGTGTCTCCAAGCTGGCTGTATCTCTGAACACACAGAGATCCACCTGGCTCTGCCTCCCAAGTGCTGGGATTAAAGGCGTGCACCACCACCGCCCAGATTCTGCTATGGCTTGATCTGACCCCAAGGCAACTTTATTAACATACAAATAAAATCACATTTCAGTACAAATAAAATATCACCATACGTGTGGGCCATTCTCTTTCAAGTCATCACAGTTTTCCTCCATTTTTGCCACATTTTCATAATCAGTTCTTCTATCGGTGAATATCCTTGCTATTGTGACTAGACCAGCAATCAACATGGATGAGCAAGTAACTGTGTGGTAAGATATAGAGTCCTTCATTATTATTTGTCATCTGTAGTTAGAGTTTTTCTGCCTGGCCCACAGTCAGGACAAATCTCTCTCACCTGCCAGGCCCATAGATGCTCAGAACCAATCAAGTAAACACACAGAAACTTACATTGTTTACAAACTGTATGGCCAACTACCAGTTATAGTTACAACTTATTGTGTGTATATATATATATATATACATATATATATAATCTTAGATAGAATATATTAAGTATTAGACTCAGGTTCTTTAGGATATGACACCTTTTGGAATGATCTTTGTAACATGCCACCTACCCATGATCTAGACTTCCCTGGATTTTAGTATGTGTTTTTTTCTTGATATTGTTTGCATTTATTGTAATTCCAACTTATCTAGGTCATTATCCCTCATTACTCCAGGACAATATTTGATAACCATTTCTTTGTATATAGTCTTGTATTAGGTTAGAACCTTCTTATTTAGACAAAAGGGGGAGATGTAGTGGATAGCCATCCCAGCCTTGGCCTGGAAGTTCCAACCCCCATTGAGGCTTCGGTAATGGTCACGCCAACAAGGCAGGGCTGAGGGAGGAAGCTGAAGACCCAGGATTGAGAGGAGAGGCTTCTTTGGTTCCAGGACCCTGGACGCTGGAGGTAGACTGAACAGAATTCTCACGAGAACACTGCCGGACTGCGCCATACCTTTCCCAGACCCTGCAACCTATCCCTTCATTTGTAAGTTACCCCACAAAATAAACCTCTCTTTTAACTATGTGGAGTGACCTTAATAATTTCATCAATAGTCATCTTTTATTTCCTATATTCATAAAACACAGATAAAATATTATATATCATATTATATGGTGGCAAATATTTATCTATGTTTTGTGGGAGAGTGAGACAGGACCTTGATTTGCAGTCTAGTCTAGCCTAGAACTCATCATCCTTATGTCTGCTTTTAGAGTTCTAGAATTACAGGTATGTGTCACCCATCTAACTTTGTCTCTTTTTTTTTTCAAGCAGTACTTTCAAAATCATGCTATTACACTTCTTTTTGGTTGTACTATGTGTAATTTCTCTCTGTTATCTTAGTGTTAGACTATAGTTGCTAATCACTTCCCAAGCAACTCTAGTTGGCTGTCCTTGGCTTTGTGAAAAGATACCTCTGGCATTGTCTTTGACTCCTAGATGCCATTTGTTATGGTCTGTATATGTAATAGCCTCTGGTGAGGCTCTTATTGAAGACTTGGTCCCAAATGTAAATGGTGCTCATACATAGGACTTTTGAGACGTGATTGGAACATGAGGGTTATGACTTTATCAGTACATTGACCCATTTATTGATTTACAAGTTGATGGTAATTGGAGATGAGGGCCTTCTTTAAGAAAGTAGATCAAGGGAAGGGGCTTTGATGTCTATCTTATCCCCAAACCTTTTCTACATATTTTACTGCTTCATGGGTGTCACAAGGTAAGCAGCTCTGTTCTATGATGCCTTCCTGAAGTAATGCACTGTTGTAGCATGAATCCTTTTTTTTCAGTTTTTTTAAGAAGTATTAAGGAAATTTATTAAGGTAAATTGAGGAAATACACTCACGAATACAGAACAGAGTAGACAGCTGAAGTTGTCCTCTGATCTGACTGGAAGTGATTCCACCTCGCAGGTAGAAGTCCTGTGAGGTTACATGCCCCTTCTCCCTTTTCTTATAAGAAATCATGTATGGTCTTATTAATAAAAACAAACCTGAGGCCAGGTATTGGAGTGAACCTAAAAGATCAGAGACAGAACAAGCCACAGCTACCTCTCCTTGCCAATACCTCAGCTGATCCTGTTTCCTCAGACTGGAAGCCTCTGTGTCCTCATCCAAATGGATCTCAGCTCAAAAGCCTGAAAGCTTAACCAGCATCTAGTTCCTCATCCTCATGCCTTAAATACCTTTCTGCTTTCTGCCATCAGTTCCTGAGATTAAAGGTGTGAGTCACCATGCGTAGCTGTTTCCAGTGTGGCCTTGAACTCACAGAGATCCAGGAGAATCTCTGCCTCTGGAATGCTAGGAATAAAGGCATTGTGTGCCACCATTTTCTGGCCTCTATACCTAGTGGCTGATCTGTTCTCTGACCCCAGATAAGTTTATTAGGGTGCACAATATTTTGGGGAACAATACCACCACACACTGTTTTTCCATAGGCATAGAAACAAAACAAGCCAGTCAGAATGTGTTGAAACTTCTGAAGATACTGAATAAAAATACACCTTTCATCTTTAAATTGTTTGCCTCAAGTATTGTCACAGTAAATGGACAGTTAACTAACTCATCTTTTAATTGTCTTAGACACAAGGACAACCCAGTAGTACTTTGGTGAAAAGGCAAACATAATCTGTTTCCTGATTTGGTAGCCAGAGAGTAGTAAGAATAAAAGGAGAGTTGCATGAACTGTTGCTCCTGATAGATTCCTCTCTGTGCCTTCCAGTATATTTGTTTACACTGTGAAGATGTGTCTTTGCCAAGGCACCTTCTGATTGGTTTAATAAAGAGCTTAATGGCCAATAGCTAGGCAGCAAAAGGTTAGGCAGGATTTCTGAGGACAGAGAGGACTCTGGGACGAGAGGCAGAGAGACATCAGATATGGAACAAGTCAAACATGGAAATAGAGAAGAGGTTAAAAAAGCCACGTGGGAGAATGTAGATTAATATAAATGGGTTAAGTTATAAGAGCTAGTTGGAAAGAAGCTGAACCTGAGGCCTAGCTTTCATAATTAATAATAAGTCTCCATGATATTATTTGTGATCTGGCAGCCCAAAGAAAAATTAGACTGCACTGTGTGTGCTTAAAGAGTACCTAGCTACATGAAGATTTACAACTAATGGCTTCTGAGAGAGAAAGAATCAGTTTTTGCAAGGCATGAACGCCCAACTGGTGATCTAATGCCAAGTGGTCAGTCTTAACATACATATGAACAACATTAAATGATTTCAAAGGGTTGTATTTGTATATTTATTCACACACACACACACACACACACACACACACACACACACATCACCAACAACAATAACTAAAGAAAAAGAGATCACAAATTAGAGAAAGTTGGGGGAATACATCACAGGGACAGTCAGATGGAGGAGGGGGAAATTATGTAAATAGAGTTGTCTTACAGTTACCATTGTTGTGATGAAGCACCATGACCAAAGAAACTTAGGGAGAAAAGAATTTATTTGGCTTACACTTCCACATCACTGTTCATCATCAAAGGAAGTCAGGGTCAGAACTCAAGCAGGGCAGGAATCTGGAAACAGGAGCTGATGTAGAGGCCATGGTTGGTGCTGCTTATAGGTTTGCTCCCCATGGCTTGCCCAGCCTGGTTTCTTATAGAACCCTGGACCACCAGCCTTGGGAAGGCATCACCCACAGTGGGCTGGGCTATCCCCCATCAATCACTAGTTAAGGAAATGCCTTCCAGGCTTACCTACAGCTCAGTCTTTCTTAACTGATACTCCTCCCTCCCCTTAGGTGAGTATAGGTTGATCAAGTTGACATAAAACTAGCTCATCACAACAGTATGCATTTATGAAATCTTTTAAAACATTTTTCCTTTTATTTTGTGTAGTAGTAACTCCCATTGTCATTGGGTGATTTATTATACAACAGCTAAACTTGAATTAATCTTTTAGATTATGTACAATGTGCCAGAATCATGAGTTATATACACCATATGAACTCTCATTCAGGAAACTCTCACAATTTCTTCCTGGGATCTCAAATTCACCAATGTTCCCCAAATCATGAGAATCCTGAAGTATATTTCAAATGTTAAATGTATACATTCAATACAGTGAAGATAGAAAATAGGATTTATAAAAAAGGGACAAGAAACTCAAGATGTAAATAATTGTTTCCAAAAGCCCATGAAGGGGAAAAGAAAATCAGTGTAGAGAGTTCGAAGAATGAACAACTGTGTAATTTTAGGCCAAAGTTTATGCCTAACATCTGCACACTAAGGAAGTCTTGGATTTAGCTGATTTTGTCAGTCTTATTGACAAATGTTTTAGTTCCATTTAAGCACACTATTGTGTATAAATAATTAGGGTTAGTGTTATTTTTTAATGATATATAATATGGATTTTTCCTTTGAAAGAAGTTATTTATTTCTTTTCTAAAAGATTATACTAGCCCATGACCCTGCCACAGCCAGGGTCTGCACTGATTGATGTCCATATCTCCTGTTACCATCGAAGGCTGAGTGGATGATGCCCAGGGGCTGGGCTGCCACCTGGGGACATGTTGGCACTCAACTGTCACTCTGCCACTGGGACTATACCAATCTACTGTAACCCGTGATGCAATTAGGGCTGCGCTGGCATCCAGGACTGAGCTGCTGCTAGAGACCCTGTCTGGGTCCATGGCTTTCTGCAGCCTGGGTCTGTGTTGATGTCTATGGTGCCTGTTGCCACCAAAGGACACACAGATAGCCAGGATCTGGGCTGCCACCTGTGACAAGGCTGGTGTCTGAGAGCTGTGCCACTGCTAGGGTCCTACAGATCTGAATGACATGCACTGCCAACCAGGGCCATAGCACCATGGACTTAGCAGCCACTTGGGGCCATGCCTGGGTCCCTAGCCCAGCCGCAGCCAAGGTCTGTGTTGATGTAGGAGGCTCCTGCTGCCATTGAGGGCCATTCAGTTGCCTGGGATCTGGGCTGGCACCCGAGGTCATTTTGGTGTTTGAGGACCTCTCCGCCACTGGGTCCATCGATCTGAGTAACCTGCACTGCCGACTGGGGCTATGGTGACGTCTAGACCTAGGCTGTTGAAAAGGACCATGTATGGGTCCATGGTCCCGCCACAGTCTTGGTCTGTGTCGATGTCTGTGACTCCTATTACCACCGAAGACCATAAGCACAGAGATGGGCTGCAGCACTCGGGAGAAATGGGCCTGCTCCCCACCAACTGCAGCACTCAGGGGAGACGGCACTGCATCTCGCCTGGGTAGCACAGTAGACCTGACCCCGCTGATAGGGTGCAGATGAGCCACCCCTGAAGGAGCGTTTCATAGAAGAGGGAGCGACGCCTCCGTGCCACTTGCCACTTACTGCAGGAAGGAAAGCTGGTCCTGGAGCATAAGAGCGGTAAAGCTGGCCCTGCCCCTCACCAGTTGGAGCACATGAGAGAGCAGGCCCTGCACTTGACCGAGACAGCACAGTGGAGCTGACCCCGTTGACGAATGGAGTGGCAGGTGATCTGGGTGATCTGGCCCCACACCTCATCTGCCATATGGTGGAATGGGCAAGGGAAAGATGCCCTCTCTGATTCTTCATGGTGCCTCGTCACTCGGGGTGAGTGGGAGAGTTGGCCTTGTCCCTCACTGGCTGCAGCACTCAGAAGACTGGGCCACACACCTCACCCAGGCAATATAGTAGAGCTGACTCTGTTGGTGGGGGTACAGATGAGCCGGCCCTGAGGACATAAGAGCAAGAGAGCCGACCCTGACCCCCCACCCCATCTATCATGTGGCAGCATAGGTGAGGAAAAGATGCCCTCCCCTCACCCCTGGCTTCTCCTTGTCACCTGCTGCAGGCAGGAGATCTGGCCCTGCACCTCACCAACTGCAGCACTCAGGAGAGCGGGCCTTGCACCTTGCCTGAGCTAAATAGTAGAGCTGGTCCTGGTGGTGTGGGTGCAGGTGAGTGGGCTGCAAGGATATGAGAGCAGGAAAGTTGGTCCTGCTCCTTGCTACTTGCTGCCAGGAAAATGCTGGAGAGCTCACTCTATTGGTGTCAATGGGATGGCATGGCCGATCAACCCAGTTACTTCTCAGGCCCAGAGCCTGGGTTATGAGTTGACCCACCCTAACATCCACCTCATCTATGAACTTCTGGAGTATGTCAAGGGGCCAAATTTGCAGATCCAATGTTGCAGGATCTCTATGACACAAAGCAACAACAGAGTATCTAAATGGAGTCCCAGTGAAGGCCCAGTATCAAGGGTGTAGCAGAAGCCAGAGGCCTAGAACCAGACCAATGACTCATTACAATAAACAATAAATACTTGCAACTAAAGATGGACAGACTAAAGGGTATATTTTTTTTACTATGTGACTCACCGTTTCACATTATAGCTTCTGCATTGAGTCTCTCTCTCTCTCTCTCTCTCTCTCTCTCTCTCTCTCTCTCTCTCTCTCTCCCCACACCCCAGTTAGTTTGTTTTTTGTTTTTTTGTTTTGTTTTGTTTTTGAGGGGTTTTTTTTGTTTGCTTTTCTTTTACATTGCATTTTACTTTCTGGAGGAGGTTGCAAGGGCAGAGGGAAGATATGAAAGGATGGGGAGATGAATGGGATCAGGATGCATGATGTGAAAGACACAAAGAATCAATTTAAAAAGATCGTACTATAATTAGCCAAGCATAGTGGTACACATCTTTAATCTGAGCACTCTGGTAGCAGAAACAGAAGAATCTCTGTAACTTTGAGGCCAACCTGGTCTACATGGCATGTTTCATGACAGCCTGGGTCACACACAGAGAGACAAAAAAAATTATAATATGATCCCATCATTTCCCTGTTCCCTTTCCTCCCTCTAAGCCTTCCCATATACACTTACACTTACTTGCTCTTTTTAAAATTCATGGACTTGTTTTTCATTCATTGTTGTTACATACATATATGTATATATTCTTAAATATATTTAGTCAGAGAGAGGGGAAATGATGTAAATACTATATAGATATATGAACATTTTTAGATAATTTTTTAAAAAATGATGATGCTCTGAACTCCTTTATTTTTTTAACCTCAGTATCCAGTTAGTGTAGAAGAATTTTTGCTGGATTTTATTTATTTCCATCAATGTTCAACCATCATCTCAGGAAATTTTATTTGGAAGAAATAATTTATAACTTCCTTTTAGGCTAATTATAGTCTCATAACATTGAATAAGCATAAATATGTTAGTGTTTTGTATATACACATTATACTTACCTTGTATAGAAGAGAAAAAAGAAAGAAAACGCATTCCTTTAACCTCAGTGTTGCCATAAAAATTCAACCACAATTTTCAAAATCTTGGAACAAGAAATGGTTTTCCATATTGAGTAAGACAAAATCACGGATGAAAAACTTGTTTTCACTTTTGAAATAACATCCATTGGCCAGTGATTTTTCCAAGTTTACCTAGCTTTGTTTTCAAATGTCTTTTCAATTTTTTTCCCACTAAATTTACTAAACTTAAATGTCAAAACGTTTCTGTTCAATCTCAGGAGTCAAATTTACCTTGTCTTTTGTGGTAAATAACAAATTACAACATAAGAAGAAACCATAAACCTACCTCCCATTAAACCTGTGAACTTACACCCTAACATGTGCATTCTCCCTGTTACGCATTTTTAAGTGACAATTTGAGCCCTAGTGTCTACCATAAGACGGTCTCTATAAATATATTTAATCAATAAGTGGATAAAGGAAGAGTAATTTATGGAGGTTGATGAAAAGAAATATGGAACCAAGGACAAACTTGATATACACTATGACTTCAAAAGTCAGAGGCAAAGATTTCACACAAGTCTCTTTAGTTTTCAAACCACATGGCAAACGCTGCTGAAATGTCAAGTGAGTCCATGGAGTTAACCAATATATTTGAAACTAAAGAGTTTAGAGTTTAGGGACAAGATTTTTAGTGGTCTGATAAGGTAAGAATATGAACTATAATGAACTAAGAAAATGCAAAAGAGAAATAATACATACAGACAGATGTTTGAGTACATTTACCTCTGGAGAAGAAGAAAACAATAGCATGGTATAGATAACAAGTGAGTTGGAAGGAACGTCTTTTCTTTTCCTATGGTAAAAAGTATTACGGTTAAAAATGAGTAAGAAAAAATCAGTAGAGGGAGATATTGGATATAAAGAAAGTAATCTTGTGTATTGTTTTTGTCAGAAGGCATAGAGCAACATTACCTAAGGGCATTTTGCTTCAAGACCCCAAGGATCAATAAAGATCAATTTAAAGTATGAGAAATATGAGAATGAAAATATGTTCACAAAAACATGGTATTCTGCAATCCTGTAAACCCTGCAAACTGGAATATCAATGCAGCATTGTGAATCATTAAAAATTAGAGTTTTGAGATATTTCAAAGTTTAAAGATAAACACCCCTCTGTCTCTGTCTGCTTGTATCTTTTTGTTTTTGTTTCTCTGTGTGTCTCCCTGACTCTGTCTCTCTCTCTCTCTCTCTCTCTCTCTCTCTCTCTCTCTCTCTTTCATTTTGAGACAAGACCTTCACATGTAGCACTGGCTATCCTAGAAATAGCTATGTAGCCTAAGATGGCCTCCAACTCATGGCAACAATCTTGCTGCCTTAGCCCCTCAAGTGCTGATAGTCTGGACATGCACCATCACCCCAGTCCTATGTCTCATACTTTAAACCTATTTAAATGGGTTTTCTTTGTAAATAAAACTACTTTCCTGCCTGGAAATTTCTGGACATATTATTGATTGTTACTGGTATGTCTGTTCCAGTTTACAAATTGATTGCTGTTGCATAGCATAATAATAAAAGGAAGAGAACTGGAGTTAGAAACATCTGTGAGTGCTCTAGCTCTGTTGCTAATTAGAAGTTTCATCTTTGCTATCTTACTTGTCTACAAAACAAAGATAACAAGGTCTATCATACCTTTCTCACTAGGCATATATTGTAAGGATCAAACGTGTCCACATGTGAGACCATTTTACTCATATAAAACCCTGTACTAGCTGGGCAGTGGTGGTGCACGCCTTTAATCCCAACACTTGGGAGGCAGAGGCAGGTGGATCTCTGAGTTTGAGGCCAGCCAGGTCTACAAGAGTGAGATCCAGGAAAGGCACCGAAGCTAGGCAGAGAAACACTGTCTCGAAAAAAAAGAAAAGAAAAGAAAAAATTAAAAAAAAAAACCTGTGCTATGTAACAGGATAAGAAGACACGAAACCACTGTGCAAAATGTAGGTCCACTTTCTAGGTATGTGATGCTGAGTAGGCTCCTTAGCATTTCTTAGTCTTTCACTTAGGAAATGTAGACAACAACCCCTAACTTCTGGGATTTCCTTTAAGATTAAATGAGTTAGGTTCAATGTGTCTGGTTTGACAGTTAATCTGCCTGTGACTGTGTTCCTTTATTTCTAGGGTCAATTTGTAAACTAGGGATGATGACTCTACTTACATGATATGTGATAGGAGTCTAATAATATTTCAACAAAATCTCTTAGATGTTTACTATTAGAGATGTGGGCCACAGACCCAGAGAGCCACATTACTTAAGAGCCTCTCATGAATATACCCAAGGCCTAATCTAGACTTATCAGATACTCATTTCAACAAAATCTCCAAGTGACAGGTACAGGGTTAATTTTATAAATCACAAACTGATAAGACACCAGCTGTTGGAAGTGATTTGAAATAAGCCTGTGGTGCTATATCCTTGTGTGCATTTTCCTTGGTCGTCAATCTCTCCACTATGTTTTATTATGAAATGAAATGAGCTGGGACCCAGGGAGATGGCTCAGCAGTTAAGAACATTTGCTGTTCATAAGGAAAACCCAAGTTAAGTTCTTATCACCCACAATGGGTGGCTTACAGCCAACTCTAACTCCAGTTCCAGGAGATCTGACATCCTTTCTAGTCTCTGCAGGCACCTGAATGCAGGTGGTATCCATAAAAATGAGCAAATAAACATATCTACATAAATAATATAATTTTTTAAATGAAATGAAAACAGGAATTAAACTGAAATGATCTTAAGAAAAAAAATAGAGTAAAAAGCTTTACCAGTGTTCATGACGTAGTTTCATGCTAGCAAGTATTCACCCCTGATATTCCAGGTGCCTTTGCATTGTGAGCCATTAGTCACCTGTGTCTTCAATGAAGTCTTCAAAGTGGAGCCCTTCTTATCCATTCTACCTATCTGTCCTTTCCCTCACAGCCATTGTCAAAGGCATTTTAGAAATGAGCTATGCTAAGGAGAATGTCAAGGTTTCTGCTCATTAACAGCCAGGGAGGTCATGCTTCTGTACATTCTCTAGGTGGCTTCTCAGAGGTGAAGGTAAAATATAAGAAAAGATTTAAAGTATTCATTTGCAACTTTTAGCAAGCATTTAGAGGTTTTATTTTTTTTAAGCTGGTAGTTAGAGAGGAAAGTTGAGTTTGCTTCAACAAATCTCTTTAACAATCAAACTGTAACCCAGAGAATCCAGTGCAGACAAGCATTAGGGTCTTATTTTTATTTTCACTCTGTTAAGTGATCTGTTTGAAGACCAAGTGATCTTGCTACTGTGGACAGTAGTGATATTTCACCAATGAAGTAAGTTTGCACATTGCTGATGAAGGAAAGTTAAGCCTACTTTACTTTAACCAAAGATCTATAGCCCTTTGCGAAGTATCAAGGGACTCATCTTGTCACTGCCTTGAATGGGGAGATTTATAAGTTATCTCAAACAGGCTCACATCTCCTGGGCTGCAAAGATATGTCAAGAGAATGAATGTGTGTGAAGGTTATCAGGGAAGTGTTTCCAGATGAAGCCTGCACCTTTTATTTAATTACCCTATTCCCTTCTTTAAAATTCTCCTTTAAACGCCAAACAGCCCTTTAAACTTAGCAACAAGATTTTGATTTATGGAAAACCAAATGCTTGTGCAGTTTGATTTAAATGGGGGTAGTTATGATTTTAGCAGAAGTATATATTGAGCTCATGTTTCGGCCTCTCACACTAAAAGATGTGTGAGTCCCTTGGAGATAAAGGTGAGGGAGTTGTTGTTCTTTACTGAATGCTAGCAGGCTCAATTTTTCAATTTGTAATTAAATATCCCATAGACATCTTAAGAGGATGTTAGAACCAGCGCTTTTCAAGCAAACCTTGATGAAGTTATGGCAAATAAAGGCTAAGAAGAAAGTCACCTGAGAAATTAAGATGATTAAATAGTTATACCCACAAGGGCTCTTAGAATGCAGTTAGCAGTGGTTGTGAGCATTTGAAAGAAGCACATAGCCAATCATTAGTACATAATTCAAAATTGAATAATGGATCCAGCTCTCATGACCTGCTTTACAAAATTCAGACGTAGAAAAATATATGAATGGAATATTTTTAAATGGCCAAAAGGCAGTAAAAGTGAAATTTTCAAACATGAAAGCATGTATACCACAAATAACGTCGTTGCTTGACCATTATGCGCTTTTGCCACATCTCAAGTTACCTTGTTGCCCATTTCTAGATACAGACTGAGTCTTTTCTCAGGTCTTCAGACTAACAAATGTACTCACATTTTTACCCCTCACTATCAGGAGAGCAAAACATTGGAAGGCTGAGTCAAGAGAATTACCATTTTGAGGCCAGTAAATACTCAGACTATCTCAGAAAACAAAACACAGTGCTGTGCTGAATTCAACATTACTAAACATCACAGTAGCACAATAGTTCTCACATTCTCCAGGAAACATTACTAGTTGTTATCATAGCAGGCAGCAAGGAGATGCTACTCTCATATAGTGAGTAAAATTATATACCTTACTATATTATAGGAACCTAAACAAGATAACCAGTTTGGCTCATGAAACCAAAATACTGATTTTATTTACAAATCTGAGCATTTTTAATTCAATCTCACAGTTTTTATTCAAAGCTTTTCTTAAAAGAAAATGTATGTTGATATGAGTTTTTAGAATGACATTATTTTGAACGGAAAGAAAAAAATCTCTAAATATTTGTTATCAAATGATCTTTCCATTATGTGCTTTTACTTTTCTCACAAAAAAACCAACCCAAACAAAATACTGCCATATCTTTATTTTACCTTCAAATTTAAAGTGCAATTCTGATAGATAGTATGCTGGTGATGGTTTTGTCTTGCTTTGTTTTGTGATGGGGGAGCTTATTTCTTGGTCTCCTGGTCATGTTTTCCAGAGATTTTTCAACTTAAAAGGCTATATGCAGGCTCATTGATATAATTTTGTATAACTCTTTCTACTCTGTAAATTTTTCTTTTGTGTGGTTGATTCAAGTTTATTTGCTGTATTTCTAACATCTGAAAATGTGTACCTAGGTTGTTAATTTTATTCTTTTATGATGTACACATCTGAGATTATAAGTCTTCATCTAAGCATTCTTTAGCTGCACCTTATCTCTTTGGGCTTAAAGTGTATGTTGTTATTCCTTAAAAAATAATTTCTAAATTCTAGGCAGTTACCAATCACTTTATGATTGGCTCTCAGATTGATTTTATGAGACGGAATGTTCATATTTGTCACTGATAAAAGGCCCAAGAACCTGTAACTAGATAAGTTACAGACCCTAGGTGAAAACCTGTTATTTCTGGTAACTACACATAGTATTAAAATGACTTCTGATGACTAATTGCTGAGCTCATAGATCAGAGCATTTCTAAATTGTCATAAGAGAGGCTTCTTCTGATTATAGATTACAGTTAGCACCGAGACCCACAATTGGTCAATGTGCAGACACTGGAAGACAGTGGAATGCTTAGTCCTCAATGGAATGTGTATATCACACCCCTCCCCCCAAAGCTCAGGGATCTTTGAGGAAGAGAAGGGGGAAAAAGACTGCAAGACCAGGCATGGTTGATAAGATCAAGGAAACAGCATTTTCCAGACACAACAGGGTAGATGCACATAGGAACCCACAGGGATAGAGAAGATCTGTACAGACTGCAGACAGAAAAAAATCCCATCATATAGAGAGAATGTGGACACAAAAATCTCCTTACTAGCTGGGGGAACTATTGTTGTTTGATAACTGCAGTTAGAGGGAGATTTAGTTTTCTTTGAAGATGCCACACCTGTTAAGGTACCACCCAGCAGGGTAGACTCCATTCTGACAACGGGCTGGGCAACAAAAACTTCTATCAGTGAAGGGAATAAAATAAAAGAAGAAATCTCAAGTAGGGTGAGAAGAGATGAGAGAAGGAAGAAGGTAGTAATGAGAAGAGTTAGGAAAGGGGTGGTGAATATATTCAAAATGTGTTCTATGAACTCCTCAAAGAATTAATAAAAATAAAAAGTACTGTCTAAAATGTAAGACATTTAGTATTATGTTTAATAATATTCTAATAATATTAAGTTCTAGTATCAAAATCTTTGTAACTGAAAACATATGAAGAATTAAGTAGTTAGTTTGTATTTGAAAGGAATGAAGGCTCAGCAAATATCAATTTCACGGTGTGTGTGTGTGTGTGTGTGTGTGTGTGTGTGTGTGTGTGTGTGTGGTAAAGTTTGCTAATCACAGTTAAATGATGTAGTCTTAACAAACATTTTCTGTTTTATTTGTACCAATTGTTCACAAGAATACTTTATAAACTTTTGGTATGATTACATTTTTTCTTGTACTTCCACTGACTTTTATTTTATGTATTTTGACCCTATATTGGTAATGGTATATAAATTTAGTTTTGCAACTTCATGAATTCATAATTTATTATAAAGTTGTGTTGATATTTTAAGGGCAAAAATGTCATGCAATATTAGTTCATAGACAGAAGCTTATTGTATTTGGTATTTTCATAAAATTAGTTTTTATTTTTTCTTCAGATTTCATGTAATCTTGTGATTTTTATGAGACTAAAATAATTATTTAATAGGAGTCGATGTGGAAGGGAGTAGATTGGAGGTGGTATGAGGGAATAGGAAGAGAAGAAGGAGGAGGAACAGTGGTCAGTATGTAAAATAAATGAAAGTTTTAATTAAAGAAATATCTTTCCCCCTCAAAAAAAAAGGAATAATATATGGCTGGGTATAATAATTAGTTAAGTCTGATAAGCTTTGCTTTGAAGAAGTTTATTTGTTGTAGAATATTATTTTGAGGTGTATTACTTGTGTTTATTCTGTGGAACATTTGCTTTAATAATGTGTAGCATGAACTGTTAGAAGGTCTTATTAAAAAATCAAACCTGAAGCCAGATATTGGGGTGGATGCTGGAAGATCAGAGAAGCAGAACAAGCCACAGCTTCCTCACCTCACCAATTACTCAGACGATCCTGTTTCCTCAGACTGGAAGCCTCTTGAGTCCTCATCCAGAATGAATCTCAGCTGAACTGCTGCTAAAAGCCTAAAAGCTTAACCACCCCTAGTTCCTGGTTTTCATACCTTATATACTTTTCTGCTTTCTGCCGTCATCACCTCCTGGCATTAAAGGAGTGAGTCACCATGCCTGGCTATTTCCAGTGTGGCTTTGAACTCACAGAGATCCAAATGGATCTCTGCCTCCCAAGTGATAGGATTAAAGGTGTATGTGACACCATTTTCTGGCATCTATGTCTATCTAGTGGCTGTTCTGTCCTCCGAACCCAGATAAGTTTATTAGGATGCACAATATATTGGGGGACACAATATATCACCACAATGATGCAAAGATATGTTGCATTCTTTTATGTTGCTTTGTGTAACTCTGTAAAGCTGTGTCTCTTTGCCTATCTAAAACACCTGATGGTCTAATAAAGAATTGAACAGTCAATAGTGAGACACAAGAAAGGATAGGAGGGGATGGAAGGCAGAGAGAGTAAATAGGAGAAATCTAGGAGGAAAAGAAGAAAGTGCAAGAGAACAAGGAGAGGAGGATGCTAGGGGGCAGCCACCCAGCCATAGAGTAAGAGTGAAAGTAAGATTTACAGATATAGAGAAAGGTAAAAGCCCAGAGGCAAAAAGTAGATGGGATAATTTAAGAAAAGCTGGCTAGAAACAAGCCAAGAGAAGGCCAGGCATTTATAAGTAATAAGACTCCATGTGTGATTTATCTGGGAGCTGGGTGGTGGACCCCCCCAAAAGAGCAAAAACAACCAACTACTTTTATTGGTATGCAAAGTATTACATTTCATTATGAAATTTTTCAAACAATATTTGCTTTTATATATCCTTCCCTTCCTTTGTCTCACTACTCCCTTGCCCCTCTTGCTTCCTGCTATCCCTAGAAACATGCTTTTCATTTTCATGTCTCAAATATCCTTTTGGCTCTCCTCTACATTTCTCAACACCACTTTTCCCCCTCTTGTGTTCTACCTAGTTTCATAATTTATACCCCCTCTCATATCACTTATATGCATCTGTATAAACATAAAAAGTTCTCTGATGACAATTGTGGTAATCACCAATCTGATCATAAGAGATGGCCAATTCATGATACATATCCACTTTCTCTAGGAGTCTTAGATGCCTGGGAGTTTCCTTTGCATCAGATTTCTACCTGGTCCCCAAATGGCCCCCCTTCCCAGTGATCTCTTTCAGTACTCTTCCCCTCCATCCATCCCCCAGCCTCATCCCTCAAGTTTTCATCCCCATCTGCCCCACCCCTATCCACCCAGGAGAGCTCTTCTCTTTCCCCTTTTCAGGGAGATCAATGCATGCCCCCTTGGGCCCTCATTGTTACCTAGCTTCTCTGGGTCTCTGGATTGTAGCATGGTTATCCTTTAGAGTTAATACCCACTTATAAGTGAGCACACACCATGTTTGTCTTTCTGGGTCTAGGTTGCCTCACTCAGGATGATTTTTTTTTCTAGTTCCATCCATTTCCCTTCAAATTTCCTGATGTCATTGCTTTTAATAGCTGAGTAGCACTCCATTACACAAATGTATCACATTTTCTTTATCCCTTCTTCTGTTGAAGGGCATCTAGGTTGTTTCGAGGTTCTAGCTATTATGAATAAAACAGCTATGAACATAGTTGAGCAAGTGTCTTTGTGGTAGGATGGATTGCTTTTTGGGTATATACCCAAGAGTGGTATAGCAGAGTCTTGAGGTAGATTGATTCCCAATTTTCTTGGAAACTGCCATATTGATTTCCAAAGTATCTGTACAAGTTTGTACTTCCACAAGCAATGGAGGAGTACTCCACTTGTTCCATACCCTCTCCAGCATAAGCTGTCATCAGTGTTTTTGATCTTAGCCATTCTGACAGGTGTAAGATGGAATCTCAGAATCATTTTGATTTGTCATCAGAGAGTCTTCATCTAGTAACTGATGGAAAAAGATCCACAGACCCACAGGCTCAGGGAACCCTGTTGAAGAGAGGGAGAAAGGATTGTAGGAGCCAGAGAGGTCAGGAATATCAAAAGAACACCCACAAAACCAGCTAATCTGGCTCATAGAAATCAACAGAGTCTGATTCAACAACCAGGGAGCCTGCATGGAACCAACCTAGGTCCTCTATATGTATGTGACAGTTGTGTAGCTTGGTCCTGTTGTGGGACTCCTGAAATTGGGAGCAGGGGCTGTCCCTAATGCTTTGGCTGGCTCTTGGAAACCTATTCCTCATACTGGATTGACTTGCCCAGCCTTAATACAAGGGGAGGTGCTTAGTCTTACTGCAACATGATATGTCATGCATTGTTGATACCCAAGGGAGACCTGCCCCTTTATGAACAGAAACAGAGGAGTGGATTGAAGTGGGGTGGAGGGGAGAGTGGGAGGGAGAGAATTGGAAGACAAGACAGAGGGGCAACTGAAACGTCAGAGACATAAAATTAATTAATTAATTAATTAATTAATTAATTAATAAGTTAAGATTCACTCTGTGAGGTTTGAGGCCAGTCTGATCTACACAACGAGTTCTAGATAGCCAGGAATACATAAAGAAACCCTGACTCAATAAAATGAAAGAAAAATATAGCATCCAGAGGCCTGGAGAGATTGCTTAATAGTTAGGAGTACTTACTGTTCTAGGACCCAGATTCCATTCCCAAAACAAAATGGCAGCTTACAACTTCCTGTAATTCTAGTTTGAGGGTTTCTGATAACTTTTTCAGGTCTCTGCAAATACCTTCATGTACATGGTACACACATATATACAGGCACTCATATATACACATAAAATAGAATTAAATTTTTAAAAAGTTAGATTCCAAAAGGAAAACTGCTGTGGATATCACTCTGTATAAATAAAATACTGATTGGCCAGTAGCCAGGCAGGAAGTATAGGTGGGACAAGTAGAGAAGAGAATTCTGGGAAGTAGAAGGCTGAGGCAGAGAGACCTGCCAGCGGCCGCCAGGGCAAAGAAGATATAAGGTACCAGTAAGCCACAAGCCATGTGGCAAAGTACAGATTAATAGAAATGGGCTGAATATAAGAGTAAGAGCTAGACAATGGTAAGCCCGAGCTAATGGTCAAACAGTTTAAATAATATAAGTGTCTGTGTGATTATTTTATATGTGGGTTATGGGACTGCGGGGGCTTGGTGGCACCTGGAGAGAAGCTCTCCAGCTACAGAAAACATGTCTTTCTTCATCAAAATAGATCACTATAAAATTCATTCTCCTTAATTGATATAATCCTAATGCAAAAATTATACCAAAAATTGGATAAAGATACAACAGAAAAATGACAATTCCCCTCATGATAACACATGCAAAATGTATCCAAAAAATACTTGCTAACTTTCAAGAGCATATTAAAGGGCCAGAGAGATTATTTGACAGTTAAGAGCACCTCTTGTTCTCCAGAGGAACCCAGTTCAGTTCTCAGTACCTACTTTGGACAGATCACAACCACTTGTTACTCTGAATCCAGGGATCCAATGCCATCTTTTGGTTTCCATAAGCAGTCACACACATGTGGCACACATTCACAGAAATACACACAGACATCAAAATAAAAAAAAAATACATCTTTCAAAAAAAAAGAACACATTAAGATCACAAACTAAGAGAATTTCATCTCAGAAGTTCAAGGTTGGTTTCACAAATGCAAATTAGTGAATATAATACACAATATAAATAGCCTTAAGGGCAGAAACCAAATGAACAAGTTCTTGTAGAAACCAACAGGCAAGATATTGTTCGTGAGAGGTGATGCAGACTGCAAAACACTTTTGAGAATAGAGCAGGGGAAATACTAGGAGTAGAAAGTGTTCAATGGATGGGACAGAGTGATGGGGAAAGATGGAGGTTGGAGGACGTTCTTTCAAACTAGGATGTATAGAAAACCATATAGACGCCTACTCCTGTACATTGATATTTAATAAAATCCTGTATAATTGTATTGAACAAAACATAGTTAAAAGAGTTTAAGTGGAAGCATCCTGCATGCTTAACTAATAGATTTTAAAACAAAATCCCAGCATCAGGTGTAGAATATCTTCCTGTTATTGTCCAGAGAGCCACTAGAGTATTACAAAACAACAGTCTATTGTCATTGCTCTTGATGATTCCCCAGAGATAAATGGTAAGACCCAGCTGCTGAAGCCATATTTTGATTGCAGGATGCAGAGAAATCAAACTAGAACTAAACTGGAAACTTTCTCCTTTTTAGCTATTATTTATGTGCTATACATGCTGCCAATGGGGAAAAATCATCAATGGCCTAACCAAGCTATGAGTCTTGTATACTAAAACTCCTACATGCCAGATAAGATGTTCCTACTAGTGCAGTAGTGGCAGGACTGTTGTAGGGGTAAATATCACTTTCTGATTGAATAAAAATGAACACAAGCCCTATTTAAAAACAAAAACAAAATCCAAGTCAAATGTCTTTGGCTGGGGATATCATGAGCCCTAGAGAAAAAAATGTACTTCTAGTATTTTGCTAAATGTACATGCATCCAAACTGCCTCATAAGCATTGTTGTTTATGCCCATAGACCAGTATTACTCTCAGCCTGGATCTGAGAACAATGATTAAGAAATTTGTAACTGGTCAAAATATTAGAATAAGTGGCTGTTGAGTGATAAGTGTTTGTCCCTAATGTAGCCAGCCAAATAGCCTTCTTGAGATCAGTGGAACATCACAGAAACTTGGACAGGAAGATTCAAATTGATGGCAGATGGAGATGATGGATGGAGAGGATCTTTACGAAACACTGTTTTCTAGATAAGGTATGACTGACACAACACAGCGATGCAGCTATTTGTAGAAGACCTGCAAATACACATACATGTAAGAACGGAACCAGTTGGAAAGATGAGAGTCACCAAGAGTGGAATAAGGACAATAGAGCATAATGGGAGAATAATATGATCACAATATATTCTACATCTAATCAGCAAAGAATTTAAGGTTCCTGTCATATAGCAAGCAAAGAGCTATTCAATATTAATTACAGCATAATTTCACTACAAATTGAAAAACTTCTTCCACCTATTTTCTTCAAATGAACAAATAAGAAAACAATACAAATTAACTAGAAGATGGTCTTATTAAAAAGAACAAATTTCTACAAAAGATGCTGAGATTTCTTTGAAGGCAAAAGACATAATTTAAACCTCTGATGGATATATGGCAAAGGTCATGTACAGGAGCAAATCTCTTTTGTGGGTTGTAATTGTTAACACTTTAACAGGTGGTCTTGTCATATTGCCCAGGCTGCCTTCAAACTGGCCATTCTTGTGCGTCAGCCTCTTGATTCTTGGATTTCAGACATGCACTACCAACTCTACACCTGGTTTATGTAGGAGAGTAGAATCAACCTTAACCATATCCACATGTGCCACATGGAAAGTCAGTTATTTGGGGTTTTTCAGCAGTGTATTTTGCTTGACTGGTATAGAAATTTGGTGCAATGAATTGTCAAAACCTGTCTGCATTCTTTCACCACATGGATTCCACTCCAAGGAAAATGTGGCAGAAGGGGCTCCCAGCTAGTTACTATCAAAAGCTAAGCAAGCAGAGAAATATTTATGCTACTGTAGCATTTTGCAATTTTTGAACACAATGGCACCTTTAGGTCAAATGTTATAACCCGCAGTTTGAATTGAGTACCCTAACTTTCCCTCATACTGCAGGTATCTTTGCAGCTTTCTAACCTCTCTAAGAGAGTCCAATAGTTTCTTTGTCCATGGTACCCTTAAGTTTCTTCAGTAATTTTTGTTTTTAATTAATTGATCTCTTCCCAGCCCAATCACAGTTTCCCCTCCCTCCCTCCTCTACTTCCAGTCCCTCCTCCCAAACCTCCCTCCCCAACTCCCCGCGCAAGCGCCACACCTGCACACCTTCTGCTTTCTCTTCAGAAAAGTGCAGGCCTTCCCTGTTTATTAGCCAGCGATAGGATAACAAGTTGCATAAAGTCTGGACAGGGCAACCAAGCAGGAGGAAATGGTCCCAAGAACAGGCAACAGAGTCAGAGACAGCCTCTGCTTCCTCTGCCAGGAGTCCCACAAGAAGACCAAACTGTATAACTGTAACATGTTTGCAGAGGACCTAGGTCCATTCCATGCAAGTTCTTTGGTTGGTGGTTTAGTCTCTGTGAGTCCCTATGAGCCCAGGTTAGTTGATTCTGTGGTTTTCTTGGCTCCCTTGGCTCCCTTAATCTTTCTTCTCCCTCTTCCACAGAATTTTACTGTGGATCTCTGTATCTTTTTCCATCAGTTGCTGGGTGAAGCCTGTCTGATGACAATTGGACTAGGCAGCAACCTATGAGTATAGCAGAATAACAATAGAAATCATTTTGTTGACTTTTTTAAAAATTGAAGTCATGTTTGGTTCTATCCTAGGTCTCTGGGAAGTCCAGCCTCTGGGTCTTGACCCTCTAGGCATTATCAGGGGTGGGTGGGCTTCCTTTCATAGTATAGGTCTCAAGCTGGTCCAGTAATTGGTTGGTCACTCCCATATTTTCTATACCACCTTTGTCCCAGCCTACCTTGTGGGCAGGGAAAATTGAAGGTCAGAAGTTATGTGGCTGGTTTGGGGTCCCAATCCCTCCACTGAAAGTCTTGCCTGGTTACAGGATATGGCCTGTTCAAACTCCATATCTCCAACTGCTATGAGTTTTAGCTAGGGTCACACTCATAGATTCCTGGGAGTTCTATTGCACTAGGTTTCTAACTCATCCTGAGGATACCCCTGATTCCAGCTGTCTTTTCAAGTACTCTCTCCCTACATCCTCTCCCTCACTTGATACCTCTTGTTCTCATGACCAGCTCCCCATCCAGAATCCTTCCCCACGCACCTATAATGTCTATTCTATTTCCTCTTCCCAGGGAGATTCATGTATCCCACTTTGAGCCTTCCTTGTTACTTAGCTTCTATGGGTCCAAGAATTGTAGCATGACTATCCTTTACTTTACAGCTAATATACACCTATAAGTGAGTATATACAATGTTAGTCTTTCTGGGTCTGGATTTCTTCACTCAGGATGATCTTTTCTAGTTCTGTCCATTTGCTAGTAAATTCCATTATCTCATTGTTTTTAACAGATAAGTTACATTCCATTGTATACCATGTTTTCTTTGTCCATTCTTATGTTGAAGGGCATCTAGGTTGTTTACAGTTTCTGTTTATTACATATAAAGCTGCTGCAAACATAGTGGAGCAAGTGTCCTTGAGATATTGTAGAGGATCCTTTGGGTATATGGCTGCTGTGGATATTGCTCTGTATAAATAAAATGCTGTTTGGCCAGTGGCCAGGCAGGAAGTATAGGTGGGACAAGAGAGAAGAGAATTCTGGGAAGTGGAAGGCTGGGGGAGAGACACTGCCAGCCGCTGCCATGAGAAGCAACATGTAAAGACACTGGTAAGCCACAAGCCATGTGGCAAAGAATAGACTAACAGAAATGGGTTAATTTAAGATAGAAGTAGATAACAAGAAGCCTGCCACAGCCATACAGTTTGTAAACAATGTAAGTTTCTGTGTGCTTACTTGGTTAGGTCTGAGCGACTGTGGGCCTGGCGGGAGAGAGATTTGTCCTGACTGTGGGCCAGGCAGGAAAACTCTTAACTACAATTGGCATGTGTAGCTACTGCATATGGCAAGGAGTGGTATAGCTGGATCTTGAAGTTGATCAATTCCCAGTTTTCTTGGAAACAGCCATACTGATTTCCCAAGGAGCTGTACAAGTTTGTACTCCCAGCAGCAGTGGAGGAGGAGTGTTCTCCTTGCTCCACATCCTGAACAGCATGAACTCTCACTTGTGTTTTTGATCTCAGCTGTTCTGACAGGTGTAAGATGAACTCTTAGAGTCATTGTGGTTTGCATTCCCCTGGTGGCTAAAGGATGTTGAACATTTCTTTTTCTTTCTTTCTTTCTTTTTTTTTTTTGAGCTGAGGATTGAACCGATGGCCTTGCACTTGCTAGGCAAGCGCTCTGTCACTTAGCTAAATCCCTAACCCTTGAACATTTCAAGTGTTTCTCAGCAATCAGTTGTACTCGGTTGGCGATACTTGCCTCTGTAGTTCCTGTTTGCTTACCTAGAAATTTTCTATTTCTAGAATTCCATCTATTGTTTTTGTTTGTTTGTTTTTAGTGCTTCTATTTCCATTTTCAGGTCTTGAACAGTTCACCTGTTCATTTTTTTCTTGGCTTTCTTGGCATTCTTTAAAGGATTTATTGATTTTCTCTAATTTTTTGTTTGTCTTTTCCTCATTTTCTTTAAGTGATTTTGTTTTTCATTGCTTCTATCATCTTCATAAAGTTGGTTTTAAGGTCATTTTCTTGCACTTCAGCTGGGTTGGAATGTTCAGGTCTTGCTGTCGTAGGATAGCTGGGCTCTGATGATGCCATATAGTCATTCAGCTATTGATTGTGTTCTTAGATTGGCATTTAGGCATCTGGGTTTGGAATGATTATAGGTGTTGGTTCCTGTGTTTGTCTTTGTTGGATGAGCGTTTTGTTCCATGGTTTCTTTTTCCTCTCTGGTCTTCTGGCCTAAGTGGCCAGGGTTTCTGGTGACTAGCAAGTTTTCAGGTCCAGTAATATGTCTCCAGTGGGTTTTGTGTGGCCTGCAAGACCTCTGGGGGTATCTGTGTGGTCTCTGGGGTTTTGGGTACCTGCCTGGTCTCTGGAATTTTTAGTATGGTGCAGCCTCCCATATAGCAGAAATTTTCTCCTGAGGTTGTAGGCTGGGATGTGGACCTCAGGGGAGAAAGTACAGTTGGAAGCTGTTCAACCAGTTAGAGGGAGTGTTAGCTGGCTGTGGGCAGTGTTTTACCTTGGGTCATTAGTAGCAGCCTGGCCTCAGGTAAAGCAGAAGTGTTGTGCTGACATTGTGGGCTGGCATATGTAGCCCAGGGGAGGGAATACAGTTTGGAGCTGTTGGGAGGGCTTTAAGGAGTGTTAGGTGGTGCACGGTATCTTAGCTGGGGTCCCTAGTTCTGGCCTGGCCTCAAGTAATGCAGAAGTCTTCTGCCAAAAGTGTTTGCCAGAATATGGAGCCCAGGGTAGGAGATACAGTCTGGGGTTGTTTGAAAGGCTTTAAGGGATGTTAGCAGGTAGTGGGTTGATGTCTTACCTGGGGTCCCTAGGACCAGTCTGGCCTCAGGTAGAGCAGCTGGAGGTGTGAGTCTGGATATGGAGCCAGTGGGTGCAGAGAGCTGTTAGGCCATATTGGGCAGGCTTTAAGCAGTGTTAGCCAGTGGTGGGCAGTGTCTTACATTCTTTTCAGTATTTTTTTAATGTTGTGCCCTTGATCAGAAGAAATATATTAATTGTTCTGTTTATTAGATAGTTTTGATGAAACTACTTAGCTAATATTTCTATCCTGATCGCTTAGCTGCTTGAAAAACTAATATACATAATTTTTAAAAGTAACATTTAATAATATTTTCTTGCAGTGTTAAGGATCAAATCTAGGGCCTTGGACATGCTAAGCAAGTGTTCCACTACTGAGCTCCAAACCATCATTTCATTTAATTTTAAATATTCACAATTGTTTACCAATGGGATATGTTCACCTGTTGGCCACTGCACAGATTCTGAAATTTTGGTCCTATTTAGAACCACCAGCTTCATTTACTATACCATTTTGACTTTGACACTATATCTGCTTTAGATTACAACTTCTTCAATGGAGATTTGAAAATATACAACACCAAAATGAATATAATTATCCCAGTGCTTTGTAGATATCACAGAATTTTTCTTGCAATATTATTGTACAGTGACTCTGTAAGTATGTTGAATGTCTTAGAACACTTTGGTGCATAGTTTAAGTATCAGGGCTCTGTAATATATCCTATATGTGTGAAGCTAACTCAAATAGTTATCCACTGTATGTCTATTACTTCATATTCATGTAAATATAATTTTCTACTTCCAGACCATTTATATTGAGGAGACATGATGGTGATATTTATTTCTTAATATTTATGTATTTTACATTCCAACCCCAGTTTCCTTTTCCTTCTCTTCTGCCAGTCCCTCTCTGCAAACTCCTCTGCCCCTCATCCACTCCTCCATTTCTATTCAGAAGAGGGCAGGTCTCCCATGGATATCAGCAAAGCAAGGCATATTAAGTTGCAGTAAGACTAAGCACCTCCAATTGTAGGGTCCCAAGTGCCAGCAAAAGAGTCAGAGACAGCCCTTTCTCCCACTCTTAGGAGTCCCACAAGAGGACCAAGCTACACAACTGTCACATATATAAAGAGAGCCTAGGTCAGTCCCATGCAGGTTCCCTGTTTGTTGATTCAGTCTCTGTGAGCTCCTATGAGCCCAGCTTAGTTGATTCTGTTGGTTTTTGTGATATCCCTGACCCCTCTGGTTCTTACAATCCTCCCTCTACCCCTTCCACAGAATTCCCTAAGCTCAGTCTAATGTTTGGCTGTTGATCTGTATCTGTTTCCATCAGTTGCTGGATGAAGCCTCTCTGATGGCAGTTGGGCTAGGCACCAATCTATGAGTATAGCAGAATATAGTTAGGCATCATTACATTGACATTCCTTTCTTTTTCCAGTATTTTTGTTGCTATCCTAGGTCTCTGGGCCATCCAGATTCTGGTTCTTGGTACTCCAGACAGGGTCAGTGGTGGGCTCATTCTCTTGGCATTGGTTGCAGGCCAGACCAGTCATTGGTTGGCCAATCCCACAATCTCTGTGCCACCCTTACCCTAGCACATCCCATAGACAGGACAGACTGAAGGTCAAAGTTCTGTAGCTGAGTTGGTGTCCCAATCCCTACACTGGTAGTCATGCCTGGTCACAGGAGATGGCCAGTTCAGGCTACTTATCCCTTATTATCAGGTGTTTTAGCTGGAGTCATCTCTGTATATTCCTGGGAGTTTCCCTTGCACCAGAATTTTACCTGACCTTAAAATGACCCCCATTCCGCTCATCTCTTTTAGTACTCTACACCCACCTGACGCCCACCTGATCCTTCATGTTCTCACCCCCACTCACTCCACTCATATACCCACAAAATCTCTTCAATTTCCCCTTCCCAGGGAGGTCTGAGTGTCCCCTTTGAGCCCTCCTAGTGATCTAGCTTTTCTGAATTTGTGGATTGTAGCATTGTTATCCCTTACTTTACAGCTGGTATCTACTTATAAGTGAGAACATGGATGCGTGGATGGTGAAAATTAAATAAATAAATGTAAGGAGCTATATCATCCATCCATTATCTTGAAATAACAATTGGGATTTTATTGTATGTAATGGGAGTCGAAGAAAGGAGAGAAAAGAATCACAAAACCTCCAGATGTTTAGTGTGTTTGGCAATATCATTTATACCTATATGATCTGATTATATAATTTCTTCATTGAATTTTGTTAGTATCTCCTGATCTCAGCTTCATAGTTCATCACATTCAGAGGTCCTTTTCCTTTTTTGTGCTTATTTCTGACACAATATCTCTTTTCCAGTCTTCCAGTTTCCCACAATCAAGTCCAATCATCTCACCATAACTCTAAAAAACCACTGAAATCCACAATTACATGTCTTTTTTGTTTGTTTTTGTAATAAGTATCTCATGCAGCCAGACTGGCCTCAAGTTCACTATACAGCTGGCTTAGTTGAAGTTTCTATTGCTGTGAAGAGACATCAAAACCATGGCAACTCTTATAAAGGAAAATATTTAATTGCAGCTTGCTTACAGTTTCAGAGGTTTAGTTCATTGTTATCATGGTAGGGGAGCATGGCTGCACACAGGCAGACATGGTGCTGGAGAAGGAGCTGAGAATTCTACACCTGGATCTGGAGTCAGCAGGAAGAGAGATACTGGGGCTTGCTTGGGCTTTTAAAACTTCAAAACCTACCCCCAGCAAGGCCACACCTCATAGTCATTTCAAATAGTGCCGCTCCCTTATATGGGATCGATTCTTATTTAAACTACCATAACAGCCAAAGATGGCCTTGAACTCCTGATTCTCCTGCTTGGCTCTCCCAAGTGCTGAGTTTATAAGTATACCAATCCTATGTCTTTATCTATGATGTTTCCTATCTGTTGGAATAAATTACTCCTAGCAACCTCATTTTTCTATCCAATTTTCTACCCAAGCTTAATACCTTTCTCAATAAGATGTGTTCTTATCCTTACCCTGACTACTCCTTCAAATACAGAAAAAGAGACATCCATTTATTCAATATCTGCTCTCATAGTACTTGGCAAATATTAGTATTTCTTCTATAAGAAAAGAATCATTGGAATGAATATGAAGACATATACAGACATATAAATGTATATGTATATATACATACATATATATGTTTATATACATGTATGTATACATAGACTGATCAACACACTGGTGTCTTAAAAGTATTTGACTTTTTTCTATTATGGATAAGTTTGTTAGATTGTGTCAGGCAGGTTTTCTGTATCTTATACTATGTTTCAAAATTCATCAGAAAAATCAGCCAAAAGAGAAGAAGCTGCAAAAAATAAAAGACAAATTTGAATCTGCAAAGCAAAGCTAGAACCAATGAGAATTAACTAGAACTTAGCTTGATCTCTCACCACTTCAAATTTCCAGTTTGATGAAGAGAGTGCCCTGCAGGTGAAGCTAACTTGTATCACTAGAAGAAGTTATAATAGAGCTCAACACTCATCCTGAGGAAGAGAAAAGTTAAAGTACAAGATGAAAGGGCTCTTAGAGCTAGTTCCCTGTGAGGAACCTGCAAATTCTCAGAGATGCCTTTGTGAAGTGCCAGGGGTGCCTCATATTTTACACAGACTTTTGAAGCCTAAAATGAACATACCAAATGCTTTGTTTCTACATTACTTGTGGATTTGTTTGAAGATAAGATTCTTACAGGCTGGCCTCAAACTCACTGTGGCAGTTTGAATGAGAATGGCCTCCATAGGCACATGTTTGAATGCTTAATCATCAGGGAGTGGAACTATTTGAGAAGGATTAAGAGGTGTGGCTTTGTTGGAGTAGGTGTGGCCTTGTTGGAGGAAATATGTCACCAGGGGTGGGCTTTGACATTTCAAAAAACCCATGCCAGGCGCTCGCACTCTCTCTCTCTCTCTCTCTCTCTCTCTCTCTCTCTCTCTCTCTCTCTGTGCAGGTCAGGGTGTAGAACTCTCAACTACATCTTCAGTAACATGCCTCACATGTCTGACACCATATGTCCTTCCTTGATAATAATGGACTAAGCCTCTGAAAGTGTAAGCCAGCCTCGAATTACATGTTTTCTTAGTTACCCTTCCCTGGGCTCCAAATCCAGCCCACAACCCATGACAAAAGACTCGTGCCCTCTCAGCAGTTCCCAACAGCACCTCCTCCCCTGGGCTCTATATCCCAATTCACAACCTGGTAGATAACTCCTGCTCTACTGGAGGCCACATAGGTACAAAGAACCCCAGAAGACACCCACCCTACTGGAGGTCATGCTGGTATTAGGAACCCCAGGTAACTGGAACCCCAGAAACCACACTGGTATCCAGAACCCCAGAAGCCATGCCAGTTCTCAGAACCCCAGAACCTCAGAAGCAAAAAGAACACCCAAAACCCCAGAGGCAAAGCAGGTCACCAAAATTCCAGCAGAGACACACTATTTGACCTGAAGAATTGCTCATCAAGAAAACCATAGGCCACTCAGGCCAGAAGACTACAGAGGAAAGAGAAAGCAAGGGGAAAACATCTAAAATGCATCCATCCAACAAAGATAGAAACATAGAAATCTGTATCTAAACTATTAATAATCCCAAACCCAGATGATTAGAGGGCAGCGTAAAAACACAACCAACAACATCCAGGGCAATATGGCACTACCAGAGTCCAGGTATCCAACTACAGCAAGCTCTGGATATCTCAACACAGCAAAAGCACAAGAAAAAATGACCTTAAATCTAATCTTATAAAGATGACAGAGTCCCTTAAAGAGGAAATGAATAAATCCCTTAAAGAAATCCAGGAAAGCATAAACACTTTAACTTTTCTTCCCTGCTTAATAAATGATCTCTCTGTGAAAACAGGCATTTGGATGCAGTTTGTGCCTAACCTGGGGTCCAGGAGGGAGGCCCTGCTGTGCGAAGATCCTGAGTTGCCATGGTCATGGTGTCTCTTTATGGCAATGAAATGGTGACTAAGACACTCATGATCCTATTGCTCCAATTTCTTGAGTCCTAGGATTACAAGTACATAAATAAGACTCAGTTTAAATGTTAAATTCTAAAGCTCACAATGGCCTCTACTCTATAGACCTATACAGGTATGGAAATTCTGGGAAATAGTCTGGCTAAAGTTGTACAACAAATTTATTAGAGCATCTATGCTCACTTGTCCCCCACAAGTTACTTAGGTGCCTATTTCTGTCTCAAGACTATATGCTTCTGGAGGGCAGGAATGCCTCCCACAGGACCTGATTTATAATAAGGCATCATATAAGATTGGCAATGAGGGATAATTGAATAAAAACAGGACAACCTAATTTAAGTCATCAAGCAATTTACTGTCAATATTACATATTTGGTCATAAACAAGGCAGCAGACCGACAGAATCTCCTATTTTCCTCCAAAGTAAAAAATAGCATACATTCTAATCCCTTTAGAATTAAGAGAAAAAATTAAAACCTCCCAAAGTTTTGTCATATATGCATAGATCTTTCAAACTTTAAAATTATGTTTGTAGAGGTTATATAATTTGACAGTTTATTGTTTATTTAAATATAAACTGAGTCATCACTTTTTTGGACATATATGACAAAAATATTCTTTCAGCAAAATTTCAATTAAATTTTAAAAACAAAAAATTTATTTTCTAATGTCCAATTAACTAATTGCCCATCAAATAAGGGTTATTAACTGGTTAATTATCAGTTATTTGTTAAGCTTTCTTCCATTTTTAGATCACTATTTTCAATACCTTAATATAGCTTTAAGTGATGAAAAATATTGTTAACCTGTGTCTATTTGTTGTATTTGTCACAATGTCAATTGAGATTAATAAAAAGCTCTTGGATTCAACATTATTTGCCCTGTTTTAAGCCCCAAAGCATCACTATCATGATTATAGCATAGTTTATTTTAAATCATTAATGGCTGCATTGTCAACAATATATACCTACTTATAATCACATACTTAATAATTTGCAGCAGAAAAGAGTCTCCAATCTTATGTACAACTAAATATCTTTTTAGAAAATCATTAGGAATAGGTATCCAAATTAGACTTACTATGATCATCTTCATGGGAACAGAAATCAACCATTGCAGGTACAATGAACACACACACATACACTTTTCCACTAATAGTTACTAAATATATGTAGTTTTCATCTTCTGTGTGGTGGGTATTGTGTTCCCTGAAATATTGTGTGTTCCCCAAAATAAACATATCTGGGGTCAGAGAACAGACAGCCACTAGAACAGAGCCAGAAATGGTGGCTAGAAAATGGGAAGAGTAAGCCATAACAGAAGTTGGGCGGTGGTGGTACACACCTTTAATCCCAGCACTTGGGAGACAGAGCTAGCCAGGTCTCTGAGTTCAAGGCCACTTTAGAAACAGCTAAGCATGGTGACCCATGCCTTTAATCCCAGGGAGTGGGGGCAGAAAGAAAAAGGTATATAAGGCGTGAGGACCAGGAACTAAAGAGGGAAAAAACATGTAGTTAGTTAAGCTTTGGAGCAACACAGTTCAGCTGAGATTCATGTGGAGGAGGACTCAGAAGCTTCCAGCCTGAGGAAACAGGATCACCTGAGGAACTAGCAAGGTGAGATAGCTGTGGCTTGTTCTGCTTCTCTGATCTTCCAGCATTCACCCCAATAACTGGCCTCGGGTTTGAGTTTTATTAATAAGACTCTTTAAGATTCATCTTGCGCCCAACATGGGGCATGAATCATGAAAAAGCCTGTTGCCTTTGGCCTTGCAGGCCCAGCTCAGGCCCGAGGTACACTCGGCTGGTTGTGGTGAAGAAGGCAGAGGCCCGAGGATCCCGAGTTGAGGCCAGCCTAGGAGAAGCTTTGGCCGGGGCAGAGACACAAACAGTGTCGGTGAGACCATGGAGGCAGTGGCTGCTGCTTTGAGTTACCGGCTGCTTCTCATCGTGTTGGTGACTTTGGTGATGCTGCTACCTGGAACAAAGAATTTACTGCTGCTTGTTCAGAGAAGAATTGCCAGGACCAGCATGTTACAAGAAAGCATCGGCAAAGGTCAGTTTGGAAAAGTTTGGCAAGACAAATGGTGGGGAGAAATTGTTGTGAAGATTTCTCTTCTAGGGAACAATACTCATGGTTCCAAAAGACAGACAGACATGAGATTGTGATTGCTCCAAACCACAGAGGAGGCACAAAAAAAAAAAAAAAAGAAGGGAACCATGATCATGCCTAACAGTGACTTTGAAACCTTCAAAAGGATGATGGGACTCCACAATCATGATGCCACATGGACTATGGTAAAGCCATTAACACCATGGAAAGATCGAATCTGGACTACAAACTGCTCAGGACAATTTCGAGATGACTGGCTGAGATGATACAGCCTGACAAACTACTTGAACAAGGACTTGAAACAAGCCCTGCACTTTCTCACTATGCAGCAGCGGGACAAATGATACAGGACTTGACAATTAACCCCAAAATTTTCTTTTCAGGATCCCCTAAAGATGGAAGTAATTTTAAGAAGATGACGCCCACATCCCCAAAAGGTGGGATGGGAGGTTTTCGGTCGTTTAATGAGTTTTGGATATTGTCATTGTTTATGATGATTGGTTACAAGTTGTTAATTGTTAATGGTCAGGAAAAAAGCTGAACATGAAGATTAGATTCAGAGGTTTTGTTAAAAAAAAAGAAAAGGAAAAAGAGAAAATAGATATGAGGTAGATCACTGAATCTACCCTGAGAAAAAAGACAAAGAAATAATAGGATAAATGGGTAGATCACTGAATCTACTCTAAAAAGAAGAAGGAGAAGTTATAAAAATGACAAAAGGTAGACTACTGAATCTATTATGAAAAGAAAAGATAGGATAAGTAATGAAAAATTTTTGTCTGAGTTTTATCAAATGTTACTGGACTGGACATTATTATAGATAATGGAGTTTTTCACCTGAATCTGTCAAATGTTAATGGACTAGACATCATTAATGTAATCTTGACTGTGTATATTGTATATACTTATTGGATATGATTTTTCTTGTATTAGTTATAAACTTTTTTTAATTTTAGACAAAAACAGGGGAAATGTGGTGGGTATTGTGTTCCCTGAAATATTGTGTGTTCCCCAAAATAAACATATCTGGGGTCAGAGAACAGACAGCCACTAGAACAGAGCCAGAAATGGTGGCTAGAAAATGGGAAGAGTAAGCCATAACAGAAATTGGGCGGTGGTGGTACACACCTTTAATCCCAGCACTTGGGAGACAGAGCTAGCCAGATCTCTGAGTTCAAGGCCACTTTAGAAACAGCTAAGCATGGTGACCCATGCCTTTAATCCCAGGGAGTGGGGGCAGAAAGAAAAAGGTATATAAGGCGTGAGGACCAGGAACTAAAGAGGGAAAAAGCATGTAGTTAGTTAAGCTTTGGAGCAACACAGTTCAACTGAGATTCATGTGGAGGAGGACTCAGAAGCTTCCAGCCTGAGGAAACAGGACCACCTGAGGAACTAGCAAGGTGAGATAGCTGTGGCTTGTTCTGCTTCTCTGATCTTCCAGCATTCACCCCAATAACCTGCCTCGGGTTTGATTTTATTAATAAGACTCTTTAGGATTCCTACTACACTTCTGTATACTTGTATACTTACTGGGTCTCTTTTAAAACAACAATGAGCCAGAGAGGGTGGTACATTCCTGTATTCCCATAACTGCAGAGGCTGAAAACAAAACAAGCATTTTGGAGCCCATTCCTTGTGGTGGGATACCTTGCTCAGCCTTGATACAATGGGGAGGGGCTAGGCTCTCCTTCAACTTGGTATGCCAGACTTTGTTGACTACCATGGGAGGCCTTACCCACTCTGAGGAGTGGATGGGGGTAGAGTGTGAGGGAGGTGAGGAGGTGGGAGAAGGGGAAGGAGGGGGAACTGGGGTTGGTATGTAAAATGAAAAAAATTTTAATAAATAAATATGTTTAATAAAAACAAGTTTTGGGTCAACCTGTGCTACGTGGTGAGTTCTAAGCCAACCCTGGGTTACTAGGGATTACTTGTTGAACCTGACCTTGTTTTTGAATACAAAGCAAAACCAAACATAATTAATACTTCTTCCTTTGTTGCTTTACTTTTCTTGATTACTGAAAACAATTTTTATAGATATTACATTCACATATCTAAAATGTAAATTTACTCTGAACAGACTATGACTTTGGAAAATATAGTATAATTTTTGTGTGGAATTATTTGTTTTCCTTTCTTTTCTTTTTCCTTTCCTTTTCTTTTTTTTCTTCTTTTGATTTTGTAACTGGCTTTCATTATGTGCTCTGGCTGACCTGGAACTCACCAGATTAGCCCTGAACATCCAGTTTTGCCTCCTGAGTGCTGGGATTAAGATGCCCATGCCATTATGCCTGGCTTATTTTTTCTGTTTTTATTAAACAATTATGTATTTTTCATTAAACAAGTCAGTCCTTCAAAAGCCTGGGAAAGCCTTTTGAAATTCTTAACAAGTAAACTTACTTTCTAAAAGTCTTGACCATATAACTTCAAGTAATAAGAGGAGGCTAAAATCTCATAGCTGATAACTGTGTGTGTGCTAGTTTTAAGGCAGTCATTTTATTCTCATATCTAGACAAAAACACTTAGGTTGAGACATGCTAAATGTCTCTGTAAGACTAAACAGCTAACAAATTGCAAACCCAGGACTTTAACTCTGGATTAGAACCAGTTTAAAATGCCTTCATTATGCTATAATGCTTCACAATCTCTGATTACTATTCAAGAGTTTAAATATTTAGAACGAATGTCACAGAAGCATATCAATTCCTTTCCAGGTGTTTTGCATTAACCTTACACACAGTCATCTTTTATTCATTATTTGATTCAACAAATATTTATCAAGTGCCTAATATATACCAGTCACTTCTAAGGAGCTATATAATGACAAACCAAAGTCTCTATTCTTACTGACTTCTAGTAGAAATAACACAGAAACATAAAGTATAATGCTGCATATGGTAACTAAAAAAAAAGAAGTCACAGTTTAGGTGTGTTGAGTACTTACTATGTGTGGTCAAATTAGGAACTATAAATAAGTAGAGATGATGGAGATGCCTATAAATATCACCTTCTTGGATAAATACCTAAAATAATATAATACTTTAACTGTACTAAGCTGCTTTAAAAAACAAATATTAATTGGTGTTACTAAGAAGTAACATTAAAAGAAATTGGGAAAAAAGCAAGAATTTTGAATAATGAGGAAAATACCTCTACAACTTGTATTGTCCTTTCAGTAGACTGCCTCCAATACTGTCTTAAAAACTCTGACCTTCTGAGTTTAGAGATCTTTGAACCCACGGCCTCTCACATGCTGGATAGCCACTCTGTGACTAAGATACATTCCCTATCCCTAAAGATATTTACTCTGCAAATTTAAAATTGTCTTTCTCATCCTGTCTTAAAATGTGATTCACTTTAGTAAAAAGTAGATTTTTCCTACTTCTGTTCTAAAAGACAGACTTCTTGAGAGTTAGATACAGCTTTCTTTTCCTTTTTGTCTTTCTTAATATTCTTATTAAGACATTAGTCTCATTATGAGTGGGCTTAAAGAGATCAGTAATGAAAAGAAACAAATATATAACCTGCACTGTAGAGGAAATTAGAATAAAGATAATTCAAATGTTAATGTTTATTGAGAAAATATGGCAAAGTGATCAAAATTTGTGTATTCTAAAGTCAATTCCCATATATTAAAAGTCAAGCTATCTTCAAGGCTTGGTATGTGAATGGAACTGATTATTAGGTCTTTGGTGTCCCTAATATATGAAGGCATTACAATTATACATGACTTAGAATTCATTCTAAAAACTGAATAATATTGTTCCCAGGAAAATGAAAAGAATAAATCAGAAAAGCAATACAAACAAAGGCAAACAGCATGTTATTTTTAATAGAAAGCCCCTCACTTGCTCCAATCCCATAAAGAAACTGGGAATATTAATTATTCCTCATAGTTCTCTATTCTGTAAAATGAGTAAACAGAGCTGCCATACTACCTCATCAGCCAGTCATTGGTTAAGGGTGTGTATAAGATACAATGTTTCAGGAATTCTAGATTTCTTCTAGCAATGCTTTGGAAATACGCCACACAAAATTAACAACAGCAAAAACTGAAGAAAGGCCTATATGCAGCAGTTTTCTCAGAGATGGAAACCCAGTCTCCCTGGGAAGCTCCTTAAGACAGAAGATAATCAACTCAATATAGCTTCAGGAAGTCACTGAAAATGACCAGATTCACTAGGCCCCTTCTTCCCAAGAGTGAACAATACTATCGCTAATAGTCATTCTCAGACAAGCCAAGTTACAAAGCATATTCTGAGACTAGACTAGATGTCTAAAAGAAGCAGAAAAACAAAAACAAGCAACCTGGAAGCGTTTTAGTCACTTGGGAAAGAAAAACCCTCTAACCTATTGAGCTGCTGGCAGGCTTTTCAGTGTGCTCCCAGCTTTTGTGTGTCATCATCATCCAACCTGAAGTGGGCTTTAGTGATGCAGCTATCTTTGAGTCATTTCTGCTCCTGTAAGTAGCCACTCACCCATACTCCTCTAATTAACCTCAATAAAACTCATTGGTTCATCAAATTGAACTTTGATAATATTCATACTTTGGTCTGTTGGAGGCTTCCTATCTGAGGTGGACAGATATGTGTTGGATTTCCTCAGGAAAAGTCTTGTCACATAACAGGGCCATAGGAACACATACTAAGTGAAGGGGGGAATTGGGATACAGCATCAGTAGTGTCTTTCACATAATTTCTTTCTTCAAAAGGGTTTATTTTATTGGTGTGTGTGTGTGTGTGTGTGTGTGTGTGTGTGTGTGTGTGTGTGTGTGTGTGTGTGTGTGTGTGCGTGTGTGTGTGTGTGTGTGTGTGTGTGTGTGTGTGTGTGTGTGTGTGTGTGTGTGCCTGTACTGAGAGGGCTAAATTTCCCGTAGTTTACAACTGGACCTAGGTTTCAGATTTTTTAAGAACAAACAAGTTTTGGTTTTGTTTTTGTTTGTTTGTTTTGTTTTGTTTCAAACAAAGGGCCCTTAGTCAACCCTGCTCCTGACAGGAGAGTCGAGGAGAGAAGCACACACAAGGCCTGAGCCAGGCCCTACAGTATCACAAGACAGTAACCAAAAAAGGACAGTTCCTGTAACGCCCTGAAACAGGTCCGGATTTGCCCCACTATGCCCAAAGATGAACAAACTAAAACTTCAGCCAATCAAAAATATACTAATGTTACTGCTGCTTGCTTCACCAATTATGTTTGAGATCACCTAACTGTTCCTGAATTCCCCTAGCACGTTCCTCTCAAGGTCATTGCCATTTTGCGCAGGTGAACGCCCCTGCATATGCTGGTAAATAAACGCTCTTTGCTCTTGCATACTATTTGAGTCTGGGGTCTTCCTTCAGCATTTTCTTGGACCTGTACAGTACCTGCATGTGTTTGCAGTGTATGTGGAGGCCAGAAAAAGGCAGTGGATCTGCTATAGCTGGAGTTATAGACAGTTGTGAGCTGTCTTGTAGGGGCTGGGAATTGAACCTGGGTAATCTGCAAGAACAGCAATAAGCTATCTCTCTAGCCTCTAAGATTTTCTCTTATTTTAAATTATGTATGTATGCGTGTCTGTATAAGGGTTGTATGCATGTAACTGTAGGTGCCTACAGAGGCCAGAAGAGGGCAGCAGATCTAGAGCTGAAGCCACAGGCATTGAGAGCCACTAACAATGGTTCTGAGAAACTGAACTCAGGTGCACTGAAACAGTAACAAGCACCTTCTGCAACAGCACACACATTTCTCTTAAGGAAGTCCCACTATTTTGATAGTTTAATTCCAGCTTCCCTACACAGTTCTTATAGCTTTTTGTTTCTGGCCCACTTCCAAGTGATTGGCTGTGGGAATGGTATAAGACATAGGCTTGAATAGCCCTTACAATCAATAGAATTCTAACTTCTAGGAGTATCCACTGTACTTTCTTAACACTGCTTAACACTGCCTTAAACAACATTAGCATTTCCTACAGAAACCTCTGAGGGCTTATGTCCCTTCTGCCACTGCTTGCACAGGAGGCATGGCCTGAAGTCATTGCTAGATACTTGGGAAGGTATTTTGCCACCACTTTTTCCTACTTATGTACCTTTCCAACATCTATGGCTGATTAAACAATAGCTTGAGCCTCTCCTGATCAACAATAGCTTATAAAAAGACTTTAAGTCTGGTCTAATGCTACTCCTGCTGACCACATACTTATATGGCCCATTCTCTAATCTATAGTTTAAGTATCTGCCCAATACTTCTGCCTAAAGTATAATACCATTCCATTCTAATGGTTCCACAAGGGAAAAAAGTCTTTTCCCTTTCTAATCAAAATTTTAAAAGCTCTTTCTCCTTCTCTGATGCTCCAGCCTTTCTACATGGAGTTGCTTCATCAATATCTTAGGATACCAAACTCTGTCACCCATGCCTTCTGCTTCACAGCTAGAATCTTTCTTATAAGTAGACTTTCTCATTTCTCAAAAAAGATTCCAGAAATATGGAACGTCTAGTCACAATTTTTCATTATCCAGTTTTAAAAATTCATATAGTATGCAGAATTTGGTGACTTTTTCAACTATAGTCTGTTATCTGGCATAAAGTCGGAGACTTTCTACAGCAGCATTTGAGAAAAAAAGGAGCCATTCTATAATGATATAGTTATTGTGTAGCTAAAAGTACTATGAAAAAGAAATGTCTTGTATAAAACTTCCAGTGGAACCAAGACTCTATTATCAGAAATAGTCATCCATGGATAGATTGATAAATTTAGATATATTAATAGATTATTTATAGCATATAGTACAGTTATTTCTAATTTGTTGGTTAGTTTTTAGCTAATTTTCTTTCATTTTAAACAGTACACAAAACAAAAAAATGTACATGTTAACAGAGAAGTGTGATATTTCAATAAATAATTAACTACTTGATCATGAGTCAGCTCAGCTCAGGCCACCAAGGCTGTTTTTCCTTGTGTCTGCCCTAGAATCCATCATAATCGTATATCCTCTAGTTCTAATTCTCTGAATTCCCTGAATAAAGTATTTTGTCTGATCATCTTGGAACCAAAACATCAACTGTATTGTTGGTACATAATTGATCTTAAATAAATATCTGTTTAATGAACTAATAAATAGCAAATGAACTGAATCAAGGGCAGAAGGGTAGATGAATTTCTTTGGCAGTATCATGTAGATATCTTCATTTATGATACTGTAAATTACATAAGCTACTAAAATTCTGAAGTTTCAAGTGAGGTAGTGAGGATAGTCAGATGCCAAGGACTGTCCTAAACTTTCTTTTCTTATCTTGAGCTCTGGACTTTGTAGAGTGGGCAAATTCTGATCTCCATCACCAATGTTAACATCCTGCATGAATAGAGAGCAGCTAAACTTTTCAGTTCAACTCACAGATGCACTACAGGAACAGAGTATTTCCTATATCAAGATAACAGGCCTTTAATCGCATATTGGATCCAATTCTGGTAAAGTTAGCTTTAAAAATACCATGAGAAGGTTATTTTTTGCTGTCCCCTCAGTGTCATTAGATAACTGCGGTCTCAGCCCTTTGCAGGCAATTATGGTAAGCTTTACAATCAGGCAGCATTGCACAGGTATCATTCTTTCGGTTCTTTGATATAGCTTGACTTTTGCTTCAGTGCTCTTGAATCCATCTTTATGTGACTCTTGGACTTTCTAACTATTACTGGGGAATAAGAGTATTATGCTGTTGATTTTCAGGTTTTCAAATGTTTTTCCCTTTTTGAAATATAGTGTAAAAATTCCAGATGCATATTTGAATTAAATCTATTAGGTATTCCCATCATAGGAGTTAGCTAGACAGATAATCATCCTAGCCCTCCAAGTTCAATAAACTGTTTGCCCCAGATGCCTCTTTACATGTTTCTAGAAAAGTATTGGCGTGGAAGACAGATGCTTTCCTAAAATTTTTCCTTCATGACTCTGAAGGGAAAAATTAGTTTGAGAACAACAAAATAGCTCTTCCTACTTTTTCCTTTCAAATAATCAAGATATGAGTTCCAAAAGTCTGAGGGCTCAATACTCTCAACTAGAAACAAACAGGTCTCATACTCATTCTTAAGAAATAACTCCTTGACAAGGTATTTTGATCCAGCATCCTGATCCTGACAGATCAATATGGTACAATATCAAATGAAGAAGAAATTCAGCTAGCTTATTCTCTCCTCAATATGCTTTCGGAACTCAGTCCTTCATCCTCTTGTCTGGTCTCTGTTACTTTGAGCACCATTATTTGACCCTGCTGTCCTTTCTTGCTATTAAGCTTGCTTCCTGTGACAAACCCCTCTTTGACTTCTTTCAATTCTTGTTTGCAGATGAACATCAAAATGTCCAAAAGAAACAATGGTCCAACTTTCCTAAAAAGTTAAATTTGTCCATTCCCCCTGATGAAAGTAACCTGCCATGAATGTGTTCCAAACTGCTAAGTAATCGGCTATATAATGGAGTTCAAAGTTATTTAAAAGACTAAGGAAATATCTAAAACTTGTGCTTCCTAAGAGTTATTTAGGAGAAGCTGGTGTTCACACAGGGCTTTAAAGTGCAATTAGCATGTGTCTTTTAAGTACCTCATAAGCATGAACTGAATTGTGTAACCCAGAATCTGTAAAATGGCTTTGTATTGTTTTGTGAAGAAAAATATAATCATACAAATAGAAAATAATAAATTCAGTATAAATATTTTTTCATTGGATTAAGTACAAACATAGCTTTTAACATTTTTTAAAACTAAAGCAGAAGAAATAGATCATTTAGATCTATGGTCTAATTTGTAAAGAAGATAATTGTAATCTAAAAAACTCAAGGGGTTGGGGATTTAGCTCAGTGGTAGAGCGCTTGCCTAGCAAGCGCAAGGCCCAGGGTTCGATCCTCAGCTCCACAAAAAACAAACAAACAAACAGAACTGAGGACCGAACCCAGGGCCTTGCACTTGCTAGGCAAGTGCTCTACCACTGAGCTAAATCCCAACCCCTCAGCTCTGAAAAAAAAATCATAGTATCTTTTCTTGATAACAAAACCTCTCCAGTTTTCAGCCAGAAATAGATAGGACTCGGGACATCTGAATTTCTTTAAAAAACGTTTTACATATGGTCTTCTAACTCCATGACTTACCTGGATTTCCTCCCATCCTTTCTAGACCTATGTGTAGAAGGATGTAACTTTACAATCCTCCTGTTGATCAAGTGAAATTTATCTGAGTCTTAACCTTTGGCGACCAACATCAACTAGAATAACACAGGCGTGTACTCTTCTACCCTCAAAGCTGGTTTAATTAACTGGATCTACCTTTCCCCAGTTCTTCGATTTGAAAATCTAACATCATTTACTGCTCAGAGCTCTGTGCTTCAATCACTGGATGAGGTCTGCCTTTACAGTAACATAAGGATGACTGTCTAGACCTTAATGAAGCATCTAAGACATTTCTGATTATCCTACGCTTCCCACATGAAAGACTGTGGTATGCTACAAGCTGTGTGAAACATAACCTCTGGGTCTAAATTAATGAAAGGAGTAGAGCTGTCAAGTAAACAAATACTGACCCATGTTTTGTCATACAATGAAAAGAAGACTGTCAAAACCTGAGCACCCATACCAATCGATTTCTTGCTCTTTAGCATCTATATTCTGTTTTTGGTATTTTCATTTTACTCTTGGATCTCCTGAAATTCTTATATTGGCGTCAGGAATTTTTTTTAGATAGCATCCTATTCTATGTGTGAAGTGTTATGTAACAGAGATGAAGGGGAAGGACAACGAATTGCTTACACAGTTTTTGAGCATTAGCCAATTCTAGTTCTCAGGCAAAGGGCTGCCAAAGCAAGCACCAATTTTTCAAAACATACCTAATTTGTTTCTACTTCCTCTGGTCATTAACTAATCCAAAAAAGCAGAATTTCCATATTTTCTTTTGCAAAGGCATAAAAGTCATTTTATTTTAATGCTCCTAAGGGCTTATAAATTATTGTTGAAACATGATTTGTACAATATGTTCGGTGTTTTAAAATCTGTTTTTAATTTTAAAAAGGAGTAAATAGAGCCACAGTTTTGGTCATTTTTTTTTCTAATCTAAAAGTTTATCTCTTTTACAAATGAAAAAAAATACAATTCATTTATCACCTTTAACATCATTCTTTCTGAGCAGAAATGTGTGTATGTTTCTAAATATTACTACTTGATTTTTAATTTTCTGTATTATGAGAGATCTTGTCTTTCAATTCTCTTTTTTAAAAAATAGAAATTCAATCTCTTTTCATACATCTGGACTGGGAAGGAATGCAGTAGCTGAATTTCTGAGAAGAATTGTAAGGGTACAGTGACATCTACAGGCATTATACATATATTGCTAAATAGGATCTAGTTACTACATGTTGAAAAATGAACTAAGAGGCCTCTGTGTCTTACATTCAAATGCACTCTTGGTATCCAATGGTTAGAGCAATTGAACTGGAGCAACTAATGTAGGAGATCGTGCTAAAATTGAAATCCATGCAATAAATGGGCCTTTGTTTCACCTACTTCATTACACTTCATTTTTCTTCATTTTTTGTAACAGGAATAGCTGCTTGATTGGCAGTTCATTTTGAAAAGCTACACAAGACATTCATACAAAACGATGAAAATGATTATTCAAAAATCATGGAAATAAAGATAGGGAATATGAAAATTAAAATTCAAAATATCTTTTCTTTTTATTTTCAGGAAGTTGAAGGGATCCAAACCTGGGTCCCCTAAATACTAAATTGCACTTTACCACTGAACTGTTCTCATAGCCCTCAATGGTAAAACAGTTAATTTCATGGATGGTCTCTAGTCCAATGTCCAACAGAGTCCTTGTTACCATCAGAAACCTTATGAGTCTAGTCTTTTCTGTTTGCATTTGGGCCAGCAATTTGGTCTTCTAAGCTTTTTCAAGAACTAATGAAATTCTGCTCCCAGAATTCTAGATCATCCAAATTTGTCCAAAAAACCTGTTCTCAAATGACTCCTGCAGTTTTCATGGTACTCTAGTTTTCTGAGGACATTTCATTCTACATAATTTTGATATCAAATCCTCCTAAGTTTGTGTGTGTGCATGTATGTATGTATGTGTGTTTCTGTCTGTCTACCTACCTACCTATGTACTATTTATGTTATTGGCCTCTCTGGATAACTCTATTAAAGTATTGTTTATTTTACTAACTAGTTTAAAAAATAACAAATCAAAGAAAGGAAAACATAAAATTTAAACTTCTTAAGTTATAAAATTATGTTATAAGCCTTACTATTTTCCTAATGACTAGAGATACTTAGTGAATATTTGATTAAGAAAAAATTAAGAGGCTATAAATCTACTTTGTTTATTAATTAAATAGAAAACAATAAAAATTGAATCAAAATTTGGATTTAGCAGTTAAGCTGCTAAAACACCTTCATCAGTATCTACTATATTCAAAGTTCTATACAAACTTACTTAAAGGTGAAAACACACAGTTTTTTCATTAGTTCATATCATTCCATCATCTTCTGTTTCCTCTTTTATCTTTCTCCTTTCCAATACATGATTAACATGGCATAATGTATGAGTTTCCAGTGGACATAAATCATCTGATCAGAGCAATTTTTCAATACCCTGTTACAGGGAGATGTTGTGAATGTGCATCATCTGCAAGAAGTAATATAATATTATATTATTTGTAGGACCTTTATATGATGAAATGGCATAATAGACATGCTTCTCAGAGACCCACTAAAAACTTACATCTGGAGTCACTAAACAGATCAATATTTAAGTACTACCATGCCCAAAAAACCTTCAGGCCCTCAGTATTAGTCACAGAAGCAAGAGAAACTGCATAAACATGTAAGTATGAAACAGAGAGGAGAAACAGGTGTTTCAAAGTAAGATCCAACCCCATGCCCACCAGCTCCAACCAGAAGTCAGGACTGCTACTCCAACCCAATCTAAAAATAAGAAAGACATGAGATTCAAACCAAAGCTTTAATATGAAATAAAATTTAGTGGCCAAAAGAGACAAAAGGACATATAAATCTTCACAAGATCATGTTGCTGAACCTTAAAAGGAGCTATAACCAGGTATGAAAGAATATAGTAATTGTAGGTGGGGACAGTGGTTCTGTTGGTAGAGTGGTTGGCCACCATGTATGAAATCCTGGGTTAAATCCCCATCACAGAAATGAGTATCATAGCACACAGCCATAATCTTAGCACTTGGGAGGAAGATATAGAAGGACCAGATATTCAAGATCAACCTCTGCTGAAACATCAAGACCCACACAAAATTTGGGTGGACAAATTCCAATCCATGACGAAACAAACAAACAAAAAACCCCAAAACTTTGTCAGATATTAAAAATTATTTAGTCATTGCAAGTAAAGAAGACTGGACTGAATAAAATGAATTTCTACCACATGTCAATTTCAAAGCAATGCAATTTCAAATGGAACTAGCAGAGTTCAGTTAGATCCTGATCATCTGGTCATGACTAAGGATTATGGTGCTCAAATACTAATTGGAAATTCAGAGGCCCCGCCTTTTATCACCACTGGCAAAAGTAGTTCTCAGTGCCAACTCTTGATTTTTCTAGGGATTATTTAAACTAATTTAATATGGCTCAAAAGTAGAAAAATAGTCTTTGAATACTGAGACATGTTACTAACTGGTGTCCTAAACTCAACAGTAGTATATTTGAAGTTAATCAACAGTACACTAGACAATATCCATAGCAACATAGTAACTACAATGGAAAGATACATACAAATATAAAGAAATAATTGTCATATTAGCTCTGGGCACAGTGAGACATGCCTTTAATCCCAGCACTTGGGAAGCAGAGGCAGGAAGAACTCTGTGAGTTTGAGGCCAGCTTGGTCTACAAAGTGAGTTCTGGGACAGCCAGGGCTATGTAGAAAGACCCTGTTTTAAGGCAGAGGAGAGACGAGAGAGGAAGGGGTAGGTAGGGAAGGAGAGAGAAAGGAATGAGAGAGAGAGAGAGAGAGAGAGAGATTGCCATAAAAATCACTTGTTATGCCAAAACAGAAAGCCCACTCTTTACAAAAGAAATAGTTGCCGGGCGGTGGTGGTGCACACCTGTAATCCCAGCACTCAGGAGGCAGAGCCAGGCGGATGTCTGTGAGTTTGAGGCCAGCCTGGTCTACAGAGTGAGTTCCAGGAAAGGCGCAAAGCTACACAAAGAAACCCTGTCTCAAAAATCCAAATAATAATAATAATAATAATAATAATAATAATAATAATTTTAATTTCTAGTTTCTGATCTCACAAGAAGAAAACCTGAACAAACTAAACATCAACAATTCTTAGATCCATTAAAAAAAAACAGAAGTCACAGGGAAAACAGCTATTCCCCAAACTATTGACACAGACATATGCAAAGCTTCACAGCATATTGACTGCAGAGGCTCATGGCAGGAGCCAGAATTGGTAGAGACCTTTAAGTGCAATTGATTGATTGTTGAAATGTCAGTGTAAACTAACAAGAATTTAAAAATCTAAGGGGCATCTATCCCTAATGAGTTACCCACAGTTTCCTGAGTTTTACCTTAAATAGCACCATGAAGTTCAAATGGGCAAAATAGAGAAACATTTCATACTTCAGAAAGAGCAAGGAGGAAATAGTCACAGGGCCTTCTGTTCTCCTCCAAACAGCCTATCATCTGGGAAATTCTTTAATATTATTAGAGTCTAACTACATGTAGTTTTACAAAATCCACCTGCAGTATGGAAAAGGCAATCCAGAATTCTCGTTCTCTCTAGCCTTATGGAGAAGAAAAGTGAACTAAAAGATTGAGAGTTAATTTTGTTATTTTACAATGCTTCCCTCATCTCACTTAAGTTCATTAATAGCATTCACGTACAATAACAGCATATTACAGCTAACAGATCTGTGTGTTTCAGACTATATTTACTAACTTGCTGTGAAAAATTCAAAGATAATGGAGAAACAAAAAAGGACACTACAGGAAATCTTTGCCTCTGACATTGCATAAACAGCAAACATCGCTGCCTGTCCAGATAATCTTAAAAGTTTTACCTACCTCATGTCCTACTACTGATTTGTTACTTTGGTTTCAAGCAAAAGAAAATTGCAAGATTTAGGAAAAGACAAAATAGCAGTCTGGACCAAAAAAAAGGTATCTGAGCTAGGTTCATCGATCACAGAAATTTACACTGACCAAACTAGGAATTTAAGATAACTTTCATTAGTATTGCTAAGACCTTTAATGAACAAAGTGGAAAGCATGTAGAAAGAGATGGACATCATATGGAGACAGATGAAACACCTGGGAAACAATGAAGGACATAGGAGAAATAAAAATGTGATGGGAATGTCTTTCTGTATGCTGTGAATGTGCTGCTCTGATTGGTTGATAAATAAAAAGCTGATTGGCCAGTAGCCAGGCAAGAAGTATAGGTGGGATAAGCAGACAAGGAGAATTCTGGGAAGGCTGGAAGGCTGAGTCAGGAGGTGCCAGCCCACCATCCAGGGAGCAGCATGTAATGACACAAAGGTAAAGCCATAGAACACGTGGCAACATATAGATTAACGGAAATGGGATGAGATTAAATGTAAGACCTAGTCAGTGGTAGTCTCTGTGTGTTTACTTGGGGGACGCAGGTGGGAAAGATTTGTCCTGACCGCTGTCAGGCTGGAACACAGAAAAACTTTTAGCTACAAAAATGTTACATCTGAAATGAAAAATATTTTGTAGGGACTTATTAATAAACTGTATATGACCAAAGAAATAATAGTAAAGAGGCAGCTCAATAGTTTAGGCAGTGTTTTTTCCATGTGACTCAGTTGCTCTACACATCTTTCAGGCATTTCTGCTCGTTTCTGCTTCTTCTAGGCAGCTAGTCTGTTCTCAGAGTCTTCTTTGCAGCTTGGCTTGTCTGAGAGTGACTCTCAGCAGTGTTTGATGTTCATATAACCTTGAGGAGGGAGGGACCTAGTGAATCTTGACAGTTTCAGGGACTTCCTGAAGCTATTTTGAGTTATTTACTTTCCGAAAAATGGAATGTTTCAATCTATAGGAAACTAGTATAGAACACTCCACTGTTTCCTCTAGATATCATATTTTTTATATATTTTGTTTTTTAAGACAGAGTTTCTCTGTGTAACAGCTCTATAGCTGTTCTGGAACTCACTCTGTAGACCAGGCTGTCCTAGAACTCACAGAGATCTGCCTGCCTCTGCCTCCTGAGTGTTGAGATTAGAGTGTGCACCACTACACTGGCTGGGTATTTTAGTCAGAAGATTTTTTTGTGTCCTGTATGGCCTTTGGTCAGGACAAATCTCTCATCCACAGTCCTGCGGCCTTTTATAAAATAATCACAAAGAGGCTTAATATTAATTATAACTGCTCTGCCATTTACTCAGTCTTACTACTGATGAGCTCTTACACTTAAACTCAGCCCATTTCTGATAATTTATATGTAGCCACATGTTCCATGGCTTTACCTGTGGCTCATTACATGCTGCTCCCTGGATGGTGGGCTGACTTCTCCTGACTCAACCTTCCTCTTCCCAAAATTCTCCTTGTCTGCTTATCCCACCTATACTTCCTGCCTGGCTACTGGCCAATCAGTGTTTTATTAAACCAGTGTACAAAAGCATTATCCCACAGTAATTATCACATTCTTTCCATGCCCTCTTCCAAAATTATCCTTGAGCACTGGAGGATGTGATTATAGATCTTCACCTATGACTAAGAATTAGGCCACAGTGCCATAGAAACAGTCATATGTTGTAAGAAACTTTACCAGTGGTTATAAGTTGAAGCTGTCAACAATGGTGAATTATGAGTATAAACACCCATGTTTAAGAGGCAGATTGACAGGCAAATAACATCCAGCTAGTAAAACCATAGTTGTTTATCCAATGGGACACATGACCTTTCCAGTCATAGATTTTTGTCCTGGTTTACAGTACCAGATGTGAACTCCCTCTTGTGGAACAGGCCTTTAATTCAATCAGAAGGCTGATGGTCTTACCCATGATAGCAAAGTCAGTATTACACAAGTAGGCACATCTTACCTGGCACGTCAATATTTTAGCATGCAGGATCCTTAGTAAAGCAAGAATGTTGGTAACAGTTCTCAACCAGCAGTCTGCATTCCCCCTATGGCACTATGAAAGATAACCAGTAGGGTAGGAGTTTCCAGTTCAGTCCTAGCTTAATTTCTCCATATCCTACAAAACTTGCTTCAGCAATAGGGTCTTACTGTCTAGTACTGGCATACAACCAACAGCAGTAGCAATAGCCTTCATGGTTTGTGGAGCCTCACAGGTTTCCTTGGGCAAGTTATAGGGAAGTAACACACCCCTGGCACTAGGGTTTTCATTCAATAATTTGGGGGAGGAGGTTGAGCCCGTGTTGCTCTGTATAACCTTGGATGTTCTGGAACTCACTCCACAGATGGGGCTAACCTCAAACTCATAGAGATCCTCCTGCCTCTGCCTGCCAAGCACTGGGATTAAAGATGTGTGCCACCACCGCTGGCTCCATTAAATAATTTTTATGGCCTCTGGGAGGGTCCTTTTCCACCCATGTAGAGTACCTTTTGAATTTTTTTCTTTTCAATTAACCTAGACACAGTAGAGTTGTAAGGAAGGTGGAAATAACATTGTCTTGTGGGCCACAAGCATATATTATAGAGATTCAGCTGTGTATTAAAGCTATACTTTGACCAGCCAAGGGTCTGTCAAAAGGCAAGCCATTTATTATGAATATTTGATGCTATCTAGACTTTAATATTTTACTTGTCTTCCTTCTACTATGAAATTCTTGCATGCCCAAATATTTCCAGACCCACTGAACTTCTAGGTTACTAACTCCCCCACTGAGCTTAGGAGACAAGCTGCCTGGAGACACATAGCTTTGCTTCTTGTGCAAATGAAGCTCAGACCATTTTCTTGAGGCCTAGTGGCTCTCCAGAGCAACTGCCTGAGAACAAAAGAGGTTTTTACATATCAAGGTGAAAGATAGGGTGGAGGAACATTCCTGAGGGGCAGAGAAGCAGTAGCCAGGAGAGGACACAGGCATTTATCTGTACAGCAGACAGAATGGCTTGGCCAGAGAGAAGAGAGGAAGACAGAGGTTTTGTAGACAGTAAGGCAGAGGTCTTGTGGAGTCCATTAGTGCCAGGAGTACAGAGTAGTAGGGATGGACAAAAAGGAAACAAAGGATGAAGATGAGGCTGGAAATGTAAGAGCTTAGTCATTAGCAGGACTATGAGAGGGAACTGAAGCTATGTAGACTGGATTTCATCCCAGAGAAATAAAGTAGATGGATAAAGAGCTTAGTGTGTTTAGAGTTGTTCCTGCTCTGAATGCCTGACAGAGCTATAGCTGTATTGAAGAATTTTATCTTAGAGGAATAAAGTTAACAGACATAAAAGCATAGTGTACTTAGATTTTTTTTCCCTCAGATATCCCACGCCAGATGTAGCAAAATCTCCAGGACCCTGGGAACTCAATATCATTGCATCTGGTTGGCTCCAAAGGCTGCTTTATAAATCTGAAAAACACTCAGAGGTTAGCAATTTTCCATTAACATAACAAAACTTTTTCCAAAGGATGGGCAGGACAAGACACTATCCTGAGCCACCATCCCATAACAATTAGTGGGGTTACAAAGATAAACTTGGTAAAGCACTCTCAAGTCTGTTGTCATATGTTCTGAGCAAGTATCCAGTGATGCCAGAAGCTCACAACTAAGACGATGCTAAAGTAGTGTAAGCAAGCTTAAAAGAGAATGAAAAGGTCCATCTGTTTCTATCGAGATTGGGTATGAAACATGGATTGGATGTAGTAGTGTTAGTTATTTAGGCGGTGCTCTTACCCCACAAGGAACACGTCCTGAACACGACAAATCCACAGAAGTGCTGTTTATTAATAATATAGGATAGAGGTGACAGGCCTGTGTGAAGCACACACATGAGTGAGGAGAGGAGAGAAGAGGAGAGAGAGCTGTGCAAAATGGCGCCAGCTTTTTAAAGAGTGGGCCGCGCATGTGTACAGGACCGCATGTGGCTACTCCATGCATGCGTGTAGATTACATGGCTGCGCGTGCTTTACGCAACCATGTAAAGCCACAGAGTCCTAGCCACACGAGATGTTCTGACCTGGAAATGGCTATTTTGAACCAGAAATAATTAGGCCATCCGCCAGGCAAGCCCAACCATGTGGACATGTTGTAATTTTCTATCATTCCTGACTTATTTGTTCTTAAAAAAAAAAAAAGAAAAAAATGTGGATGGATAGGTATGGGGTGCCGTTTCTCTCAAAGACTGCTTCAGGCTGAATGGTGGACGTCAATTGGTTCTTGGGGGAAACGGGGAAGCTGGCTCCTGAAGTCCTGGGATGAAGTCCTGCAGCTGTGTCCATCCTTCATGGTGTGGCTGGTCCTGGGATGAAGTTCTGTCATGCCTTCTTCTGCAGCTGTCCATCCTTCATGGTGTGGCTGGGAACCTTCTGTCTGACAGGACACTGGTAACATAAAACACTTAGAGAAAAGACTCATTATTATTTTGTTTTTGGAGTTGACATTTATCTGAGGTAGATCTGGCCTGTCTGGATGGAGACATGTTAAAAAGGTGGCTGTGATGTTTTAGTACTCTGCTTAATTTTTACCTGAGACAAGCCTTACTTAAGGCAGTTTATTTAAGGCCCCTGTTTGTTTTGTTAATTTAGCATTTACACAGGTGAGCAGTTGCTGAGTATTGAATAGTGATAGACTGTTATATCCTTACCGCCTGGATATTTTGATGGTCCCTTTTGCCTCCGGCCCTGTGTGGCCCTAGTTGGGAAAGGGGTGATACCTTATTCCTCTGGAATTGGTGACAAGGCAGTGGATCCTGGTGTCCTCTGGAGCTTGAGAGTGGAAGAGAACTTATTTTTTTTTTTTAATTAGGGACAAGGCAAAGATCATGGCCCTGTCTGTATGCACATGAGAAACACAGGCGGTAACTTTAAAGTGAGACAATGAGCTCTTATCTTAGTTGGAAATCTTTCTCATTAAGTAACTCTGAAAGTACAATTAAATCTGGTGAGGTAAATAAGGCTTTCCTCTGTTCCTGACAATAGAAAGGAGGAGGGACATCCTAAACTCCCAGGACTGAGTCAATGAATCTGGTGTACAGAAGGAATGAAAATGATCGCTTCCCTGCTGAGTTCTGGGTTCCCTGCTGTGTCTGTAGCCAAGCCTAAGTTTGCTGGAGGTCTTAGCTTGATGTACCCATTCATCTTGGCTCCTGGGGGCAGTCAGCTGACTGGTTGTCTTTCTAGGCAGCACAAGGACAAGGCTGTTGATGGGCAGGGCATTCGCTAGCCCATGATCTTTTTCACTTAAAACAGGGACTCAACAGCTTTTGGGAGTCAGCGAGTGCCAGCATTTGGCAATTTTGTTTTCCGGCTTCTATCTCTTCCCTGGCACACCTTAAATGCCACAAATGACTCTTTTGCCCGTGGGGTTGTTAGGGTCGGCGTCCAAAACAGAGAGCTTCACTCCGATATCGAGTCACAAAAGAAGCTTTATTAGCATGAGCTCGTGGGCCACCAGTGCGAGAAATAACTGGTGACCCCGAGTCTAAGGCTCGCAGGCCTTTTATGAGGTGGTTCTATCAGGGCAGGGGAGCGGAGTCATCCAGAGTGCAGACATCTGGGGGCCAGATGTCTTTTCGGTCTTTCTCAGAATCTGGGTGGGTAAACGAATTCCAAGCTTATCTAGCAAGGGGTTATTTTGCAAGCATTCTTCTCAAGCAATTTATCTTGCAAGCACAACCACAGGCGGTTATCCTGCAAGCATCCTGTTAGCACGGCATGATGGGCTAACTTTCTGGTATGGGGCGTGGGGACAGAGTGCAGTATTTTCCACTGAATCTACAATTAGCAGAGCTAGTGGGGGGGCCTTGTTTCCCTTACAATGGCCTTTCAGGGTCAGGAGCCTTGTTCTCCAGATACTTAACTTTAGCCAGGAACAAGAGACGGATTTTACTCTGTGTCCTGAATTTTTTCTGACGATTGGTGGCTTAAGGACAGCTTTTGGAACATCTGCCAGTAGGCATACTGTAAACCAGTCCTTTGGAAGACTTGCCTGAGGCTATAAGCTGATTTTTTTTTTTTTTTTTTTTGGCTTAGGAGCCATCCTGATTATTGTAAACTTAATTGTTTAGATCTCAACTGCTTTTAGACCCATCTGTGGTTCTCAAGGCAGTTTGAGAATGAATGGGTGGAGTTAAGGTAAGTTAGGGCAAGTCTTAGAAACCAACCAAGCCCGTGCATTTGAGCCCACCCACCGCCGGCGCAGAAGTCAGACAGAAAAGGTTACACATGGCAGACGCCTTAGTGGGAAAGGAAAGAAAGGGTTTAGAGCTTTAGCAGAAAGCTTGGAGATGAAGCAAGTCTTATTTTCCCGTTCGCTGGCTGAAGTACCTGCCACACTGTTATGCAGTCAGGTTTACTGGTACCACAAAGCTGTTAAGCAGCCAGATTTACTGGTACCCACCCCATCCGCCAATGTAAGTGGGTGGTATCCACCCTCTGTCCCATGGCTGTAGCTGAGTGGAAAATAAAAAATTAACAAAAAACAAACCTGGACCAGACTTCAACCCAGGCGTCCTGAGAATGAAGTAAGATCTAAGATCAGCTCAAGTCCCCCCCCCCTTTCATCAAGGGATGGGAGGAGCTGTGACTGCGCTGCCCTTGGTCCACCCAGTAGACCCCAGACGCCATTTTTGCTCCTTCTCATCAGGAGCAAAAATGTGCCTGCTTTGCCAGCACAACCTGAGGACAACCCCCGGGATTGTCCATCGCAAACATATAGCTCAGATTTCAGCCTTTAGAACAGCAGACTCACTGTGAAAAATCGTGGTGGTATCAATAGTGGAAAGCCGCGCTTCTCATGGCTGGCCACCACCCGCGGCAGCCAGCTGGAGGTGCATGCTGGTTGGCGGAAGAATCACAAGCCATGGTTACCTTTCTAGAGCTTTATTGAGAGAGAGAAAGCTAAGATAAAGAGCAACTCTTTCCATTTGCCTGTTCTCTGGCCAGAATTAGATAACTCCCGTAAAAGATGGGGATTTTTTGTTATTTTTTAAAGCATACTTGGGCCATCTCTCAGTACAGAGACAGATAAGCTTAGGAATCTTTAAGCAAGAAGACAGCCTAAGGGCAGCCTAACTGAGAGAAAGGACTGATCAGGTTGGAAGCCTTATTTCCCATGTCTGCAGCGGAGGAGCAGAAAAATTAAAAATTAAAAAAATAAACGTGATCCGGAACTAAGACCTCCCCGAGGCCTGACGGATCTCGGGCACAAGCCGCCTTATCAGCTTGTCAGCTGATAAGCGGGGGCCTACCGCTGTGTGAGGCAAGGACTCCCCGGGAGCTCTTAACACTCAGCCGCCCCATCGGGCGCGAAGAATGTGCAGGCTTCACACAGCCCCAGGACGCACCTGATGGTGGTGGTCCCATCACAAAAAATATCTCAAGCTGCAGACGTGGGAGGTGGCTGGAAATTTGGGCCTTCCCCTGGTTTCAAGAATAACTAGTGAGGCGCCGGATGCTCACGGATTCAGGAAACCATTTACGCAAGCCGAAAAGGGGAAAACTCACCAATCAGTAGCTGTGTTGCATGCGGATTTGTGCGACCAGGCTAATGGAGAGTGATCTGTCGTGAACGGAGCAGAGTTCCCGGTTTGTGTAGTGCAGAGTTTCCATGCCCGGTTCCCGGGTTTCCAGGCGCAGAGCACCCGGAAGCACCGGTTCCCTCACAGCACCAATGTTAGTTATTTAGCGGCGCTCTTACCTGCAAGGAACACGTCCTGAACACGACAAATCCACAGAAGTGCTGTTTATTAATAATATAGGATAGAGGTGACAGGCCTGTGTGAAGCACACACGTGAGTGAGGAGAGGAGAGAAGAGGAGAGGACAGAGACCTGTGCAAAATGGCGCCAGCTTTTTAAAGAGTGGGCCGCGCATGCGTACAGGACCGCATGTGGCTACTCCATGCATGAGGGTAGATTACATGGCCGTGCTTGCTTTACGCAAACATGTAAAGCCATGGAGTCCTAGTCACACGAGATATTCTGACCTGGAAATGGCTATTTTGAACCGGAAATAATTAGGCAGTCTGCCAGGCAAGCCCAACCGTGTGAACATGTTGTAATTTTCTATCAAGTAGAACTGTTTGAGAAAGCGATTAGGAGGTGTGGTCTTGTTGGAGGAAGTGTGTCACTTGGAGTGGGCTTTGAACTTTCAAAAGACCAAGCCACCAGGGCCTCTCTCTCTCCTCTCTCTCTTCTCTCTCTCTCTCTCTCTCTCTCTCTCTCTCTCTCTCTCTCTCTCTCTCTCTGTGTGTGTGTGTGTGTGTGTGTGTGTGTGTGTGTGTGTGTGTGTGTGTGTCTTGGCCTATGGATCAACATGTAGCATTTACTTCTCTAGCACTATGGATATGGCTATACTCCCCACCATGATGATAGTGGACTGAAACTGTAAGTTAGTCCCCCAAGTAAATGCTTTCTAAGAGCTGCCATGGTCATGGTGTCTGGTTATAGCAATAGAACAGTAAATAAAACAAGAGGCACTGACTTAATTTGCTCTCCATAATCTTTAGCCATTCTCTCTGAACCATTACATGTCTGTATCCTGGAACTCTTCCATGGAGCCTACCTATGTTTTGTTTCTCCAGGTCTGATGAACTCAGTGGGCCTGAATTAATCTGCCCAGACCTATTCAGGGCCTAAGTAAACATGGCCCTGCTCTCCCTTACTACACCTCCTGGCCTTCCTGGGTCTAAGACACTCTGGGTTGGCACTGTGGTTGTAGTTGTAGCTATTAGTTGTTGCCACTCCACCTGGCTGTTGGGGTTGGCCCCAACTAGGCAAACCCCTAGCATACCATGTAGATCAAGGGAAATGTACCCTCCTTCATCTGGGGGGAAATTTTCACCCCTGGAACAGGCTTGATCTTGTTCACTTGTATTATTCTATCACAGATGTCTTCAGTGAACTGTTCTTGGGCTTTAAAGCCTTCTAGAAGTTCCTGAGCACATAATTTTGCTTTCTATCATTTTTTCCCTTAGAAACTCTCACTCCACAGAAATCTTGCTATATTTGCCTTTGAAGAACCAACCAGACAGACCTCTTCCTCTGCTTTCCTTTTTTCTTCTCTCCTCTAGGATGCTCTCTCACTTTCTCAACTCACTTTACATACTGTTCTAAGTCACTAAGATCTGCCAAAGCCTTCCCTACTTTTGATAGATTTTGCCCCACTAAGGGCAGCGAAGTTGTTAAAGCTCCATACCAGCCTTGAGGTCCTTGCTGGATCAACCTATTATTAACGCCTCTGTGAACACATTTCTATATTGTGTGAGCTCTCTTATTCATAGTTCTCTCAGGAGTGTCTGTCCCTCCTCTATTGTTTTCCATTCTCAGGTATTCATGGAGACTTCAGATAAAGATAACCAAGTGTGCATAATGGCTCTGATAATCCATTCTTACCAGGGAGGAAGTGATTTCCCTCATACTGTCTCAGATTATGTAGCTTTTGCCTTAAAGAGGGACAGGTAGTTTATTACTCAGTTTTTCTGTCTCCACAGCAGTCAGACTGATCCCATCCACTCCCACATCCCATAGCCTCACAAATCAGGCTGTGAAAAGCTTTCACTACTTGCTTAAAAGTCTTCCCCTATTCTAACATATCAAGTGCTAAGTAGTTCCTGATTACCATAGTCTCTTGTATAGGACCATTGTTAAAGTCCTCAACTGTTTGCTGGGTCACAGATTTTCCTTCCATTTCTACTGAAGTTCAAACTCACAGGATATCATCTATGGCTTTTGCCACATTTCTCTTATGCTTTTATTTAATTTACTTGCTAGATCAAAGGCTAACATGGAGCATGCCAACTGCATCTCCCTTTCTTGTTACAATTGCTCCTTTAAACATACAAGTTACTGCTTGGCCTCCATCTCAGCCTCAGATGCACTTCTAACTACACACGACATTGACCAGATAACACCCACCACCATTGCTTGCTGACAATCTTAACTCTTGTGTACTAATCTCAAAGGCTGCAAATTTTCCTCTAAACTTTAACTGTTTTCAGGACATCTCCATAATCACATGTTAGACCCCACCCAGCAAGCCGGCATGATACCCCATACCACATAGACAAATACTGCCATCCTGGGATTCCTCCCACAGACACTCCTAATCCTGATGGCTCAGTCTTAGTTGCATGTCTCACTACCAATAAAAAGAACCATGCATCTACTGTTATACCACAAAGGCATACACCATACAAGAAAGCACAATTTATCAGAATATCTCCCGCAGATGCTCCCCTCTCAGCCTGCTCATCCTCAGGTGCATGCCTTGTTAGCCATAGCCAGGACTATGAACTCATTTTCCCATACCACATTTTTGGTTCTGTCATGTTTCTATTTGGGTGTCAATTATAATGTATGACAAGAGTTTCCCTGAGGAGACAAAACACGTCTACTCACCCCAGATAGGGAGCCTACAACAGACAAAAGTATGGATACTACCAAAGTTAAACTTGGGGAACCAATGAGTTTTATTGGGGTTACTTACAGGAATATGAATGAAGAGTTATTTACAGGAGCAGAAATGATTAAAAAACAACTGCATCATCACCAAAGCCCACCCCAGCATGGGTGACAGCTTACAAAATCTGGGAACCTGGATCACACTTTACAGCCTAAAGCTCCACAGGCTTGAGATTATCCATCCCAAGTGCTTCAGTTCGCCTAAACCTCTTCCAGGCAGCCCAGCTGGTTTCTGCTTCTTCCAGGCAGCTGGTCATCTCTTAGAGTCTTCTTTGCAGCTTGTCTTGTCTAAGAGTCTTCTTTGCCATTTGACTCATCTGAAAGTGAATTCCAGATCTTTTTGTTGCTTACTCTGGGAGAGAGGGGGTGCCTAGTGAATCCAGTCAGTTTCAGAGACTTCCTGAAGCTATTTTCGGCTTTTTAGCTCCTGGTGTAAGGAGCATGCCTGGGCAATGGAATGTTTCACTCTTGGAGGAAACTGCTTTGTAACAAGAATAAAAGTAAGAATTAGAAATACCCTAAAGTATTATCCATGAAGCAACAGTATAGTGTTATTAGAAAGTTCCATTGGATTAATTTTAAATGCATATCGTGAACTCTGAAATCCACTGAAGATTTTAAATGTAAAATTGACATGCTAAGATAGGATAGAAAATATTATCACATAAACTGCTCAATAAAAAAGAGTAAAAGTGGCAGAATATGGTAATACATGCCTATAGTTTTAGCACTTGGAAAGTGGGAGCATCAAGTTCAAAAATTCAAAATCATCTTCCACTACATAACAAATTCAAGTGTAATTGGACAGCATTAGACCTCATTTCAAAAGAACAACAGCAATATAAACTCATACCAAACTCATAAACTAAAAGACAAAAGATAGAAACCAGTTACAGATAACATATCTGTTTGGAAGGAGTTTGGTGGAAGATCCACCTCAACTCCCCTCCCCATCTCTTTCCCTAAACCTGCCCCATCAAAGCCCACCAAACACAGCTCCTCCCCCAGAGAGGCTCAGGACGACTCCCACAGGGGATATCTAAGTGCATCCCCGAAAACAGACCCGTGGTTCTTCCAGTCTCATGTCCCTGTCTCCTCTCTGTCTCCTCTCTGTGGCCCGGGCCAGCGAGACCGCTTTACCCATTAAGCCTGGGCTTTCCAATTTGTTCTGATTCGTTTTGTTGCGAGGCAAAGAGGCCTTCAGGAGGCCTAAAACGTATCAATATACATTAATATAACTATATCAGAATAATTTCATGTGCTACAGTTTAAATATATTAATTGAAAGGTAGATAATATGTAAGTGTATAATAAAACAACACCCAGCTAGTTGTTTTTGAAACAAGACTTATTTTAAATAAAAAGACAATGCTTTTCTGTAAAGGACAGAGGTTTGGACAGATGGGCCAGAGGTTATGAGGCCTTGTTGCTCTAGTAGAGTACCTAGATTCAATTTCCAGCACCTATAAGTTGGTCCACAAGCACGCTTAACCCCAGTTCCAGGGGCTCCAATACCTTCTTCTGACCCTCTTTGGAAGGAAGCACACATGTGGTGCACATACATGCCTATAAGCAAAACACTCACAAATAAAAGAAAATGAATATATTTATTAAAAAGGTTGTTTTAAAGATTGGAGAGACACATGAAATAAGAGCATTAATTTTAGGTTAACATCCTTCATAAGAAGGAAATTTATCAAAGAAGTGCATTCGAGGGTTTAGCAGGTAAAGGTGGCTTCTGCTATGCCTGACAATCTGAGTTCAACCCATGGAACTAGGGCTACATAGAAGAAACTGACTCCCCTAAATTTTCCTCTTCTAGCTACCACATGGCACACCTCCTCTACTAAATGAACAAGTGTAAAAACAATAAGAAATATATTACATAATGACAAAGTAATAATTTTCAAATGAGATCTGACAGCAGACAGTCAAATACACTGGTTGAAAACTGGTCAAATGCCAGACAAAAATAAACACATGCCGGGCGGTTGTGGCACATGCCTTTAATCCCAGCACTCAGGAGGCAGAGGCAGGCAGATCTCTGTGAGTTCGAGGCCAGCCTGGTCTACAGAGTGAGTTCCAGAAAAGGCGCAAAGCTACACAGGGAAACCCTGTCTCGAAAAACCAAAAAAAAAAAAAAATACACTACTGTAATTGAGAAATTCAATACCCTTATATCAGGAGTTGAGAGTTCCTTAAGGTAACAAATGAGTGTGGATATATTTGAATTTTATTAGTCAACCAACAGGATCTAATTGATAATTATAGAATAATTAATCCAAGAGGAAAATAATGAACATTCTTTTCAAACTCAAATCAAATGCTCACTCTTACCTGTGTTGTCTTAGCATTTCAATTGCTGAGAAGAGATACTATGACCATGGCAACTCTTATAAGGGAAAACCTGGCTTCTAGATTCAGAAGTTCAGTCCATTATCATGATGATGGAAGGCATGGTGGTGCACAGGCAGACATGGGACTAGAGAATGAGCCAAGAGTTCAACATCTGGATCAAAATGAAAAAAATCAATAAAACTGATAAACACCTAACCAAACTAATAATGAAAAAAGAAGAAAAAGGACAAATGAATAATTACAAAAAATAAAAGAAATTTCATTAGAATTGTCCTTGTTAACATTAAAAGTATAATAAATTAATATTTTTACAACTCTATAACCACGAGCTTTATAATGTAAATAAAAGGGACTGGTTTCTTGCAAGACTTAATGTGCTAAAACTCACATCAGGGGAAATGTATAATCTGAACAGGCGCTTTAATAAGACTAAATCAATGATTAGTACCTTCCTAACACCAAGCATTTGTTCACTAATGTTTTCACTAGTTATTGTACAAAACATAAAATGAACAATGCCATTATTTGTCTCTGATCTGTTCCCCCCAAATCTAGCATTGTTGAGGCCTACTTACTCATTCCTTGAGGTCAGCATCATCCTCAAACAAAACCAGGCCAGTATCAGAAAAGGAGAAAATTGATGAGCTGTATCTCACACGAACACATATGTAAAATTCCTAATAAAATATTAGCCAAAAAATTAAGCAATGTAATCTAACAGATTTTGTTCCAAGTATGGGAAGTTATTTCAGCATTCAAAAATCAAGCAGTATATCCCATTATATCAGTTGACAAAGGGTAAAAAAAATGTACACCAATTTATCAAATAGATGCAGGGAAGAAATCTGACAAAATTTAATGCCCATTCATGGTTTAGAATAACTGTCAATGAACAGGTAATAATTGAGATTGTTGAGAGGGGATAATAACAATACAGGAGTCTTAGAGCAGTAAAACTTATCTAAGTTATAATCATAGACACATGTCATAATGCACTTAGAAACTCTCAAAAAAAAAAACCCTATGCAACACAAAGTATTTCCTCAGGTAGGCCTGGTGCTAGAAGCCTGTAATCTGAGCTACTTTACACAGGTGAAATAAGACCTCAAGTTCAAGAACAAACAGAAAGCTCTGTGAAATTTTGTCTCAAAATTAAAAATCATGGCCAGGCTGTAGTGGCGCTTGCCTTTAATCCCAGCACTCAGGAGGCAGAGGCAGGCAGATCTCTGCAAGTTCAAAGCCAGCCTAGTCTACAGAGCGAGATCCAGGACAGGCATCAAAACTACACAGAGAAACCATGTCTCAAAAAAAACCCAAAAATTAAAAACCAAAAAAGGGCTGTGGTTACAACTCAGTGATAGGGTACTTGCCTAGCATATCTGAGTCCCTGGATTCAGTTTTCAGCCCTGTTTACCATGTTTTCTTATATGAACTTTGATTTTTTTCTTCATAACAATGTACTGATATTGGACAATGTCATGATAATATCATCATAAAACAATACAAGGTGTTAGAGAGGAGACTTTTTGGATGGAAGAGCATACGTGAAAAATGTATTTTCTGTTAAATTACTGCAAAAATAATGTATCTCAGAAACAGTCTATCCATTAAAAATAAATAAATAAAAGTTGCCACAATGGGAATCTCCACCCTTTTAAGGCCCTAGAGAGATGACTCAGAGATTAAGGGCACTTTTTACAGAGGGCCCAGGTTTGGTTTACAGCACCCATATCATGGCTGACAACTATCCAATGACCTCTGCTGGCCTCTGTGGGTACTGCAAGCACATGGTGTACAGATACACATGCAGACAAAACACACACATGCAAAACAATGAAATAAAAATCTCAAAGATAGGCTTTCTTTAACTATAAATCAGTATCAAGGATTTGGTAGACAATTTTTATCTTTCTCTGTAACTAGCAAAGCATCTTTACCTTTGATCTTGATTATGTTTCAGAATATGTAAAGATATTTCCCTTTTCATGTAGGAAAGTCCTTTATCTTCTTCAAGATCATGTGCTATATCCTCCCCAAAACTTTTCCTAATCCCCCAAATCTGAGATAACATCATGCTCCATTTATGTTTATATTTATTTGAAACACATATTTGTTATGTGATTATCTATCTCTTCATTTTCCTAGTAATTCATAAATTTCTTAATGGTAGGATTTGAATATTTTTATATTGGACTTGTATAATTTACTAAATATTTGGACAAAAGCCTGAATGAAGAGGAAACAAAAAGTTTACAATGTGTCTTCCATATTTTAGTCAAATAAGGTTCTTTTTGCATGTGGTAGTCCAAATAGATATCAAGGATGAACCAGAACTGACTTTTACTTAATATTGCATCTTTCAAATGAATATTATATCATTGTTTATTGAAAAGATTTGAAAATATGTTTTCACCAATCAGCTAAGGATTCTTTTGCTCATTTCAAACAGAAATAAAACAATATAGCTCTTTTTGATGTTTCCAGCTTTCAGCTCTGTTTAAGTGTTATCACCTTTTAGTTTTACCAGCTCAGACAGGAGTGCTATCTCTTAAATCTGAGTTAAAAGGCAAAGCAATGTTACCAAAAGCATCATTGATGCTTGTAGCTGAGCACAAGGGAAGGAGAGAGAGAGAGAGAGAGAGAGAGAGAGAGAGAGAGAGAGAGAGAGAATTCCCAGATCAGGTTTCCGAGAATATAAGAAACGAAACATATATAGGCAAAGAGGTCAGTCTCCTGCAGGCAGAGGGCAGCTACACAGGATCACAGAATTTCTACAGTCCTCTCAATTTCTTTGCTCTCAACATCAAGGTTTGCACTTGCCTCAGCAAACAGCTCATGTATGTTGGGACTGTGTGATCATGAGCTGCAAGAAATGATGGAAGTATACATTACCAGTACCTTAGGAGGCCAAAAGAAAACTTCAAGGAGATTTTTGTCAAACCTCAAGGGATCTTTGTCTACTAGATTAGTGACAGTGGCAGTTGTTAGAACAGAAGTAGGGTTGCCACAATAGTAGCAGAAGATGCAGCATCATGAAGGATAGTGAATGCAATGGCAGTAGCAGTTGCTGCAAAAGTAGGAGCCCATAGCCTATGGTCATGAAATTCTGGCATATATGACTACCTTTCAAAGCATTTCAGCAGTGGCTGTATCCGACACTCAGTATCTCAATAGCATGCTCTTAGTCTCCACTCTATCTTTGCCCATTCTGAATGCCAGAGGTAGTAGAGGCTTTATATATAAATATATAAAACAAAACAATCCTTTCTGGGAGATGAGACCTCTCCTATTTCGTATCAAATTAGTGTGTGTGTAATTTACCCACACATTCACAGCATTTCATGGATATAAGCTTTTTAACTAAAACATGTCATGAATCATTGAAACTAAATAGGTCATTAGGCATATCAGCAGCTTTCAATTTTTTATGTATTCTTTGAATTCATATACATTTATCCAACATATCCTTAATCCATAGCTGCCCCACATCCTTCCTCCAACACATTTCCTTCACGACAGCATGTCCTTTTTAAATATATGATAACCCAAAGTCCAATTATTATTCCTCACATGGACAAGGATGTGGGACCATCCACTGGAGCTTGGCTAATTATTCCTCTCCTAACAGCCATTAATTGCCAATAGCACACCATATAGGTGTAGGGACTCATAACTCAAACTCCCATGCTATCACCAGTTTTTGAAGGCAGTAATAGGTAATACAAGTGATCTGATCCATTAAAATCTAACATTCACTTAGTAAAAATGGTGAGTAATTAAGATCAATATAATCCAATAGAATTTTCTGTATTCGTAGACATTTTCTGTATCTGTGCTGTAAAATATGGGAGATACATATGATCATAAAACATTTAAAATGAGCAGAGTAAAACAACAGGCAAAATTGTATTTAAATGTTTTTATTCATTGAGAATTTCATATACTGTATTTTGATCATATTCACACCCTCCTCCTTCCAAATCCACCTCCACCCCCCCATGCCACATATTTTTCTTTCCTTAACCAATCAAGTCCAATTTCTACTGCCCATGTATTCATGGGTATGAGGATATCCACTGGAGCATGGTAAACCTCTCATGAAATTTATGTTTAAGGGTGATAGGTAAAAGAAACACACACACACACACACACACACACACACACACACACACACACACTCCCCTACACTGTCAAACAAAACCCTAAGCTAAACCAAAGTCTGTAGTACCATACTTCAGCAATAGAAAATAGGTCAAGATGCTTATTAACAAAGAAAAATTGTAGAGGATAAATCCACGATATTTCACAGTTTTCAAAAATGCATTGCAAGGAGAATATTTACCTCACACCATCTTAAAAATAAATTACTGGACTTAAAACATATGATAAAAAAATCAGACACTTGTTACTTGAATTCAGGCTCTACTGTTATCAGTTATGGATCTTAAATAAATTATTTAGCTTCCCAATATCTTTTTAAGGACTTCAGAACAGTTTTCATGAATACTTCAAATTATGTATGCATTAACTTTTTCTTATCAGAAACATTTGTGGACTAGAGAGATGGCTCCACAGCTAAGAGTGTTTTCTGTACTTGCAGAGGGCCTAAGTTTGGTTCCCAGTACCCACATGGCCGCTCATTATACTTCAGTGCCTTCTTCTGGCCTCTGTGTGTGCCAGGCACACATGCATGCAAACACTCATACAAATAAAATGAAACAAAAATATTTAAAAATTTCTATTTTATTTTTGTTTGCACAGAAATTAATTTAACTTTAGTACAGAAAGAATATTGATCCTGACAGAATTTTTTTAATTAAGAAACCAAGTTCTTGCCGGGCATTGGTGGCGCATGCCTTTAATCCCAGCACTCGAGAGGCAGAGCCAGGTGGATCTCTGTGAGTTCGAGGCCAGCCTGGGCTACCAAGTGAGTTCCAGGAAAGGGCAAAGCTACATAGAGAAACCCTGTCTCGAAAAACCAAAAAAAGAAAAAAAAAGAAAGAAAAGAAAAAAAAAGAAACCAAGTTCTGGAAATAATAACCTATGACAATGCATAGTGCCAACACTATATGAATTTTTATTCATAATTTGGAAAATCTATAAGAAGAATCAATGTTAAAATAGTTCAGTCCTGGCTATGGTAAGTGGTAGCATTAAACCCCCACTCCCTGTTTTGGGTACGATAAATGAATCTTTCTGGGGCAGTGAGATGGCTCAGTAGGTAGAGACACTTGTTACTAAACCTAGTGAGTTGAAGTTGACCCAATGGACCCACAAGGTACAAAGAGAGAACTCCCTCAAGCTATTCTCTGATTTCTACACATGCATCATCACATTCTTGGTAATAAAGTACTACGAAACTCATCTTGGACCTCTCCCTATATTCTAATGTCTCCCACTTCAACATTTCTAAAAGAATTTCAACATTTCCACAGAACTACATCCAGTTCCCTAAGAACCATCTTATATATCAAGGCTGTTTAATATTTTCCACATGTGACTCTCGACTTTTTTTACACGCAAAATTTTTTTGTTGTCTTTTGAGACAGGGTTTCTCTGTGTAGCACTGGTTGTTCTGGAACTTACTTGTAGACCAGGCTGTCCTAGAACTCAGAGATACACCTGCATCTGCCTCCCAAGTGCTGGGATTAAAGGTATATGTTACCACACCCGACTTACATGCAAAATTTTTAAATGACCCAGGAATATAAATATATAATGTAGGTATACAAATAAAACATTTACTGATAATTAAGTGATAAGGAAATAAGGGATAGAGATATGATAGGATAAAAGGGTGGATTGTTGAACCTACTTTTAAAGAGCAATTTGTTTAAAATGTTTTACATTAGATAGATTTTAGCTTATTGATACAAATTTAAAGTTAATTGTGTTATACTGTATGTATATTTCTACTCTTGTTTAAGGCATTATGTTGGTACAGCTCATTTAAATTATCATGGATAATTAAGAAATACAGATTAATAATTAGTTTTCTATGATAATCAAACTCATAGTCATGTTAAGTTTTCTAGGTATACATAGATATATTTCAGTTAGGTAAATAATCTTCAAACACTTCAAAGACCTACAGAATATGGCATTTAAAATGTTTTAAGAACTTTGACTTTCTGGACATTGAGACATGTCTGCTCCTGGCAGCACCAATCTACTTCAGAGAAGATAATGGATATTGAATAAACTCATCACGGAGTTTGCTTTCTTCATGACAAAAATTAGCCACTGAGCAAAGAAGTGTCCTTGTGTCTACTGAATAACAGTATGTCTTATAAACTGGACATGCAGTACCCATAGGAAGGTGACCATTGAACTTTGCAAGGCAAGATGGTCCTTCAGATTCCTGTTTCGCAGAAGAAACTGCCAGACATTCTACAGGACACAGAGAGAAAAGTAACTGAGAGACTCTAGGCCTGTAGGCTGAAGAATGGATGCCCCAACATTACGGAAGAACTTTGGGCAACTGTCCAGATAGCTAGCTGTCTCTGTCATTCTAGATTTTTGGAAGTTGCTTATAATTATCCTCCTTTTTATTTAAATAATAATGTATCCTTCTGAGGTCTTTGATGTACTTGAAGACTAGATAGTTATAATATTTCTTGGTTATGATCAGAGATAAGGCAGATATGAAAACTTAGACTCACAAATATAGGATAGATAGTATATATTATTTAATTTTGCCAAATATAAATTGACTAGATATTATAATTCTTGCTTGATAACTATTTTGTTATATGTAATTTTACTATGTTGATGTTAAAACCTTTTTAAATAGAAAGAAAAGGGGAAATGATATGTGATGTCACTCTGTATGCTGTGAATGTGTTGCTATGATTGGTTGATAAATAAAATGCTGATTGGCCAGTAGCCAGGCAGGAAGCATAGGTGGAATAAGCAAACAGACAAGGAGAATTCTGGGAAGAGGAAGGCTGAGTTAGGAGTCGCCAACCAGACATAGAGGAAGCATGATGTGAAGGCAGAACTGAGAAAAGGTACCAAGCCATGTGGCTAAACATAAATAAGAATTATGGGTTAATTTAAGTGTAAGAGCTATTCAGTAATAAGCCTGAGCTAATGACCATACAGTTCTTAAATAATATAAGCCGCTATGCATTTACTTGGGTCAGAGCCACTGTAGGACCGGTGGGTGAGAGAGCTTTGTCCTGATTGTAGGCCAGGAAAACTTCAGCTACAATTAAGCATAAGGAAATTTATTAAAGAAAATTTTCATAACAATGAGGTGTACATACTTGTTTACTTCTACATAAAGAACTATATCATGGGGTCTACAAGATGGCTCAGTGGGCATCTTGATGGGCATCTGCCACCAAAATCAATGCCCCAACTTTGATCCCCAGAAACCACATGGTGAAAGGAGCAAGAACCACATGATGAGAAGAGAGAATCCAATCCCCCAAGTTGTTCTCTCACTTCCACACGTATGCCTTGGTGTGAACTCATACAAAATAAATATATAAAGTGTAAAAATAAGAAATAAAGAAATCTATAGAGATGCTGCCATCAGGATAAATAGTCTTCCCCAAGGATGAGCACACTAATTGGTTAGAAAATATCAAATGGTCAGCCCTGAAAACTTATATACATACAAGTTATTTTATACAGACTGAGCAGGTTGCATTTATATTACATGATATTGGAAGGAACTATGCATGCTGCTAAACTGGGAAATGCAGAGGGTGAGTCATCTACAGTCATCTATGAACCTTGTGTACTGTAATAATGAGCTGCATGTTTAGGCAGTCATGCTGGTGAAACTTTATGGGTGGGGCTTCAGACAATCTCACAGCAAATTCCATTATCCTCTGGCTCTTACAATCCTTCCACCCCCTCTTCTGCAATGATACCTGAGCCTTAGGTAGGGGAGTTGTACTGTAGATATATCCTTTGAGACTGGGTTCCACATACATGGAGCTACATCTAAATGTAGATGGAACAGTCTTATTAAATAAGAAACACAGAGCCAAATGCAGAGTTAAAAGCCTAAGAGGTTAGAGCAGTAGCTAAAACCTTTCTTACCCTTCACTGCTGCTGTCATCCTTCTCCTCAGAAAGAGACCTAATTCCTGTGTATCTGTCTTTTTATTGACTTTCTGTTTTGCCTTCTTATTGGTTGTAAACCCAACCACATGACCTCCTCGTCACTGCCTGTCTATACAGACCTCTAGGTCTTTATGGTTGGTATTGAGATTAAAGGCGTGTGTCTCCATGCTGGCTGTATCCTTGAACACACAGAGATCTACCTGTCATGTGATCAGGATTAAAGGTGTGTGCCACTACCACCTGGCTTCTGCTACGACTTGCTATTAGCTCTGACCACCAGGCAACTTTATTTATTAACATACAAATAAAATCACATTTCAGTACAAATAAAATATCACCATATTCCCCCTTTCTATTTAATAAAAAGAAAAAAGAAAAAAGTTATAACTAGTAAAAGAAAAACTATATACTAAAGTACAATAACTATATATCACATATACAAGCAATAAATACCTAAACAATGTCTAGTCCATTTGCATTTGACAAATTCAGAGAAAATAATTCCATTATCTATCCTATTTTGGTAATTCCAAAATGTACCTGATTCACTTTCTATCCTAACTTATATTACTAACAGAACTATCTTATAATGTCTTTCAAATTTATACACTTACTCTTTAGTGAGTTTCTTTTCTAAAATTCTTAACAAGGAAGGCGCAAAGCTACACAGAGAAACCCTGTCTTGAAAAACCAAAAGCCAAAAAGCAAAAAAAAAAAAAAAAAGGAAAATTATAACTTTCTAAACTTTAACTATCTAATCTTCAACTCTAACTAATCTTCAACTCCCTCAGAGACCCAAGAAAGAAATAATATTACCTAATAAAAATAAAAACAGGAAGTCAGGCAAGCAGCTTCCAAAAAAAAAAAAAATTGAGTTGACAGAAACAGCCAGTTGCCTGGACAGTCACCCTAGGTTGCTCTGCAGTGTTGGGGCATTATTTTCAGCCTATAGGCTTAGCATATCTGACAGACTCATTTATGAAGTAGGATGTACACAAGGTTAACAGTTCCACCTCACATTTGGTGAGAGCATGGAGAAATTATATATGAGAAAAAGAAGCCCTGACATGACATTATGAAGGTAAATCCAAAGATGCCACAAAATTCATTTTCTGTTGGCCATCTACTGCTTGGTGTACAGCATACTTTTAGGAATTGTTTGCTTCCCCAGTGACACTCCCTGGGAGAAAACTAAAATTCCATGTGCAAATTGCTATCAATTGGAGATGGCTTCTGAGTTAAGAATGGGGGCATGTGTCCACTTATCCTTCCAGCTCCAGGACTCATACTGCACTGATCATGTTGATTTAGAAGGACTTGTTTCCTTGGTTTCCTCAATAACCTCTAGCTGCTGTATTCTTCATCTCCTACTCAGGGTTCCCTGATCCCAGAGAGGAGGATTTGATGGAGACACAATGTTTAGGGGTGACTGTTCCTCGGCCTCTCACTCTCTTTCTACTGTCTAGCTGTGCAGGAGGAAACTTCTTTGATGATGGTTGATCTAAGAGTATAGCAGAATGTCATTAGGAGTCATTTTATTGCCACATTCTTTTAGTAGAACACTAATATTTGGTTTTGCCCTAGGTCTCTAGGCTGTGTTGGGTATGGGTTCCATCTCATGGCGTGGTCCTAAAGTCAAATCATATATTGATTTGTTACTCCTACAAGTGTGTGCCTCCACCACTCCACTAACATTTCTTGCAGGCAGGACACCACTGTGGACCAAAGAGTTTATGACTGGGTTTGTGTTTACAATTCTCCTGCAGAGTACCTTCCTGTACCAAAGATGCTAGTACATAGGAGTGAAGGTTCTATGCAGACACCAAATCAACTTCTTCACAACAGCCTGGGTTGTTTGGATGTTCTCATGGTACTCCTCTTGCCAACAACTCAATTAGATATGACACATTCCTGATATTGGAAGCTTCTTTTGGTGACAAGAGATGTCCAGTTGGGGCTCTGTCTCAACCACATTTTTAGAGTTTTCATTTAGATCATATTCATATATGAGCATTTTTAGTAAGCTTATACTATATTAGGTTTCCATACTATCCCTTAAATGGCCCTTAATTTTAGCTGTCTCTTCCCATATTCCCTCCCTCATCCCCCTCTCCCCAACCCCTCCTCACTTAGTCTTCCCATTCCAGTCCCCCCTAAATAAATCTACAACTTTATAACCTAGTTTTCTTTAATAGGGGTGTGTATTTGTCTCACCTTGTCCCTTATTCTATGCCTTACTTCAGTTCTATGGACTTGGTTATCATTGACTTAATAACTAATACCCACGTATAAGTGAATACATAACCTATTTGTCTTTCTGGATCTGGGTTACCTCACTCAGGATGATATTTTTTTTAATTCCATCCATTCACCTGTGAATTTCATGATTTCATTCTTTATGATGGTTGGGTAATATTCCATTCTGTGAATATACCACTTTTCTTAATTCATTATATGTTGAGGGACATCTCGGTTGTTTCAAATATCTGGCTATTATGAATAGAGCAGCAATGAACATTGTTTAGTAAGTATCTCTGTGGTAGGAAGAAGCAACTTTTAGGTATATGCCCAAGAGTGGTAGAGGTGGATCTTGAGGTATATTAATCCCCAGCTTCCTGAGGAACTGTCATACTAGTTTTCATAATGGCTATAAAATTTGCATTCCCACCAGAAATTCTCTTACTCCACATCATTGCCAGCATGAGCTATCATTTATTTTATTGATCTTAGCCTCTCTGGCTAGTATAAGTTAAAAATCTCAAAATTGATTTACATTTCCCTGGAGGTGAAGAATACTGAACATTTAAGCATTTATCAGGCATTTGAGTTTCCTCTTTTGAAAATTCTGTTACTGTATGTACCCATTTTTAATTATGTTATTTTTTAAACCTAGATTTTTTAATTCTTTTACATATTTTGTATATTAGCTCTTCAATCAGATATGTAGTTGGTAAAATTATTTTCCCATTCTGTTCTTCATAGGCATCTTCTTTTTTGGTTAGGGAATTTTGTTTTATGATTTTATTTAAAATATTTTCTGTGCCTTAGACATGGCTTTCTTCTGCTTCCTCCATTCTTATTATTCTTAGATTTTGTCTTTTCATAGTGTGCCAGATTTCCTGCATATTTTATGACAGGATTTTTAAGATTTAAGATTTTCTTTGACTGAGGTATCCATTTTTTCTATATTGTTTTCAATGCCTGAGATTTTTCTCTTCCATCCATTGTATTCAATTGGTGAGGCTTGCCTCTGAGGTTCCTGTTTGAGTTCCTAAATTTTTAATTTCCACATTTCCCTCATTTTGGATTTTCTTTGCTAATTCTATTTCCACTTTCAGGTATTGAACTGTTTTATTTATTTTCCTTCATTCTTTGCTTGTGTGTTCATAGATTTCTTCAAGGGATTTATTAATTTCCTCTCCTATTTAAGGACTTCTATCATATTAATAAATGCTATTTTAAGGTGTTTTTTCTTAAGTGCTTTAGCTATGTTGCAGAATTCAAGACCTGCTATGGTAGGGTTGTTGGGCTTTACTAGAGAAATATTGCCCCAGCTGATATTGATGGTGTTTTAATACCAGTATCTAGGCATCTAGGTTTAAGATGATTGTCCTTCTAGATGCTGATATCTGATCTTGAGTTTAGGGGAAGGTGTTTTTTTCCTTGTTTTTTGTTGCCTTCTCTGTTTCTGAGGAAGTTGTGATGGCTATGTGTTACTGTGTTACTTGGTAGGGAGTTCTGAGATTCTGCTATTTGTGTCTGGGGGGGGGGGGGGGGGTCTGGGTAAAATGTGTTTCTGGGTATTGGGAAGTAACATTTAGGAATAGGTATAGGTTATGAAGCAGGGGAGGGGGTGGGGGGGGTGCGGGGGCTGAGGGAAACCGCAGGAGGAAGGAAAGCAGGTTGTTTCACCTGGATATGCTTAGTCTCTGGGGAACAGAGGCAGAGCGTGAGTGAGCAGAGGCATCAACAGTCAATCTACCACAGAGCTGGGAAGAGACTAGCAGATCGAACTTGGAGAAGTGGAGGGAGAATGAAGATCTGAAGCTCACCTACCTGCTTCTCTGGCCTACCTACTTCACTGGCCTGCCAGCTTCACTGGCCCACCTGCTTCTCAGGCAGGCTTGGCTGATAGGTTCCCAGTGAATGCCTGCTGAAGTAGGGGGCTGGGATAACAGGATGAATGGGGAGGAAGGTTGTAAGGAAAGATCTGCATAACACCAGAGATGGATGCAAAGAGGCTGGAGCAGGTGTATAGCAGGAATCTTAACAGGTCTTATTAATAAAATCAAACCTGAGGCCAGTTATTGGGGTGAATGCTGGAAGATCAGAGAAGCAGAACAAGCCACAGTTTCCTCACCTTGCCAATTCCTCAGCTGATCCTGTTTCCTCAGACTGGAAGCCTCTGAGCTGAACTGTGCTGCTAGAAGCCTGAAAGCTTAACCAGCCAAATGCTTCTAGTTTCTGGTCTTCACGCCTTGTATACTTTTCTGCTTTCTACCATCACTCCCTGGGATTAAAGGCTCTCTTTCTGAGATTAAAGGCGTGAGTCACCATGCTTGGCTGTATCCTTGAACAGATAGATCTCTGCCTCTGGAAAACTAGGATTAAAGGCATGTGATACCACTACCTATCCTCTATGTTTAATATTGTGGCTGCTCTGTTCTGTGACCCCAGATTAGTTTATTAGCGTGCACAATATTTTGGGGAACACAATACCACTACACAGGTGGTCTGCTAAAGAGCTGGGAATGAGACTTCTTTCCCAGCTTGAGTGGCCTGTGGGTTTCCAGGATATGCCTGATCCAACTAAACTTTCATTTTAGCAGCATCTGTATTTCTCATACTTATTGATATTTTTGTACCTCTTGTATATTTTGCTTATCATTTAATATGTTCTGGATTTCTGATTCTCATTGGGTTTTGTTATCAAAGAACAACTGGTTTTGCTTACTTCTTTCATGAATTCTGTTTTGTTTTCCACATTTTGATGTAAACTATCTTCAGTCAAGAACATAAAGGCACAGAGACCTCAATTCTATGAATTTTTGGCTTGGGTGATACATTTGACATAATCCAAAGTTTAAAGCCCCTCTAGTTCACAAACATTTTATTTAGATATCTAACTTTCAGTCAAAATTTCACATCAAATCTACTTCATTAAATAAGTTGTTACTAATGTGTTCAGGTTACCTGGCTATCGTATGTTTATTTGATGTTAAAACTTGGAGGAAAAAATCCATGCATTTTATACTTTATTTTCTCTGTCAGTCACTGTCAAAATCTGAAGTTCAAATTGTGATGTTAGTTTTTTTGTTGTGTTTTGGTCCCTTTATTCATGTTCTTTGAGTATTGTACACAATTTTTGGGATATTTTCTCCATAGGGGTTTTTCTTAAAAATGGAGTATTATTGTCAATAGCTTAAGCAAACATTGCAGCAGTTAAATCAATGAATAGTCAGTAGAAGAAGAAAAGAAGCAAGGAGCTGGATTTCTTAACCCATCTGCAAACTGAAAAGAGGTAACTAGATGGCAGACTTCTGTCATTATTCATAGGTAGTTTGTGTATGCCAAGTTCTTCGTTCTAGACATCTTCTAAATTTTTCTAGTGGCAAACATGAAACAGCTTGAAAATAGCAGCTACCACTGAGTGGGACAGATTATGCTATTTTGGTTACTTTGCTTTATAGGTTGTTTTAAAATTTCCTGCCTCATTTCAATGATAATTTTGAACAACGAAAATTAATACTTTTGAAGAGGAAGTGAAAAACTTTGGTAGAAGAAATATAAATATATTCAGCACAATAATATGGCACTTTGCAAAAGTTGAAATGAATTTATACATTGATGTTTAAATTTTGTCCTTTAGCTTTTTACTCTGTGATGACAAAACAGCATGTGGTTGCACAAAATTATAAAACCTGAAGTTGCTTCCTGCTTGTAGTGGTTACTCTGTGGATATGTTTCAATTGCAATTTTTTAAAGCAAAATTGCAATTCTCTTCTGCAATTCCCTGATACTTTCACAACATGTTTAAACTTTATCTAGCCAAATATTATGGAGGAAAACAATAAAGTACTAAAATCCAATGGAAGAGACACTACTAAAATGTATGCTGGAAGAACAAATTTTAGAAACAGTTCAATTTAATATCTTTATTAATTAGCTAGAATATTTATAAAACAATATGCTAATGACTTTCATGGGGTTTATTCCACTGGGCAACATAGGCACTAACAATCACTAATATTGCCCAGCAGATGTGAAAGTAACGTCTTAAAATTGTTACTCATCTGCTGTTTTTTTTTAAAGCCAGCTATCCTTAGTCATTTCATTTCCTTATATTTAATAATGTTTTGAAATATAGTACTTAAGAAAATAACTCCATAAGCTCAACACCTGGCTAATTGCCTAACATTTTAAGTCCACATTACAAAATTAGCATTTTTCATTGTTTTGCAGCTTTATCTGAGAAATTGCTTTGGTTGTCAATTGATTTGAAGTCTAAGGAGAGAAAAGGATATGCTTCTCCCAAATTGATTCAGATTTCCATAGACCCTATTTGTAACATTGCTCTGTGTCTCCATCTCCATTCTCTAACTTTCTCTTTTTCAGACAGATATATGGTGCATTATTTCTACACAGTCTATCTATCTACATTTTCTGAACTAATTACTATTCAAATAAGAGAAAGAAAATTTATCACCCCCATTTCCATGTACAGAAGGGCCTGAAAGAAAGCAATCTTTCGATAGAAGTATATAGTGCATCATTTAAATAAAATACAAGCACTTTTGTGGCTTCTATGTTATTATAATCTCTGTCTAAATAAAGCCATTTCACAATATACTAATTTTTCTCTTCCAAATATTCTCTTTCTCTACTGAGGATGAATATTTGCCCTCAGCATATTCTTTTTACTTAGATTCCCTGAAGTTTAGTCGACACACCCTTGTGGAATGGAGAACTTAGGCATATGCTTTGATTATAGCAGCCTTAGCATGGAATCATTTTGGAAGGGGGAATCTAGAGAGTCATACATTTAACATCACTGTTTTGACTATATCTCTTAACAATCAGGCATCTGAAGGTAATTTTAGATGTAGTGGAGCTCTAATGAGTTTCTAAATTGAATTTTTCGAAAAAAATAAATAACTGATATTTCATGTCATTTATTAAAATATCTTTGCACCTTAGATATTATCTTTGTGGTCACTAAAGATTTTTGGTTCTGAAAATATGTTGGAATGGTATTCTTCTTCCCTTCAAGGACCATTGCATTTGCACTGAAAATATTCAGAAAAATACAAGCTGACTATCGGTCAGGAAAATCCACAGTTTAATCTCTGAATAAACCTTAAAATGCAATATGGAAAAATGGCAGAGAGGCGTGTTTTTCATGGTCAACTGGGCTTAGAAAACTCATTCTCAAACTATGTTACCACTTTGAGAGTTTCCCAGTGCATATCAACAAACGGAGGGGGGAGTGCTTCTGGGAGACGGCAGTGAAAACAAAATTGGAAGCTAAAGTATGCTCAACATTGATTAAACTAGCTTACTCTAAAATTATTTGACTTTGGGTGGTGTGTGTGTGTGTGTGTGTGTGTGTGTGTGTGTGTGTGTGTAGCCAAATATACTACCTATCTTATTTTGGGAAGTGCTTGGTGTTAATATCATTTCATCACTTTTTGAGAGATTTGTTTGAGACCCAATAATATTTTTGCAAAATATCCATTGTCTTCAACCTCTCCCCAACTCACTTGGAAGTCCTCAAAATTGCTTTAATTTGAGTATCATGATTTCTTGATATATCTGAATTTCCCATATGAAAAAAGAATAATATAGCTCCAGTGTCCTACTCCATCTTTATTATGAGACTTTAGAGTCCCAAGCATAGTTATAAGCAGAAGTCTCTCCTATCCTTCTAAAATTGGTTGCCAAGCATGAGGAATGAGGAAAAGAGCTGGTATGTTTCTTTGTCCAATGTTATTTTCTTTTTATTGGAATCATTCATTTGTTTGAAGGATTCCAAATTATTGGAGGGAGAAATTTCAGATTATTTTTAAAAATCAAGAAAAAGACCCTGATTTGATGGGCCCAACAACACCAGAAAAAAAAATGATGCCATATAAAATTGCACCCCAGCTGTCAACTGACGTAGCACAGAAAGAAGAAGTCATATGAAATGTCACTTCACTAGAAGTCTTAGAGAAAAAATTACCTTGATCTGAAGGAAGATGATTTCAGGTCACAGAATGAATATCAAAAGAACTACCTGGTGAATACTGGAAGTCATCAAAAGTAAAACTGACAAAACTCCATATAATTCAAATGTTTGCCTTGGTGTTGATCTCTGGAAAAATTTGCAGACAACTGGATGAGGACACCACAACAAGCCTTCTTTCTTCCTCCTTCAATACTTATGGGGAAAAAACTGGAGATGAATTAGTCAGAGTAAACAAAGCTGAATGCACTATCTAAAGCTGTTCACCTATTACCTTTCATTAAGATATCATCTCCGTTTTCCATGCTTTCAAACCATACTTCTGACTGTGATCACCAAAAAGATATCATGACTGTGTGCAAGAAACATTAGTAACTATATGTACAAACAACTGGTTCACAGGATGATCTGAATCCCGGAATGCCTATGGTCTTATATAGTGCTTAATAGAATAGTACTAAGAGCTCAGGAAGAATTATAAAGTCAAACAAAGAATTTTCTCAGCTCTCTTCTAGATTGGAAAATGGCTTTATCAGTTAATGAATGATTTCTTCTCAATAATCCAGTGAAATAGATATGTTGAAAAATGTCACAAAATATAAAGAACACTTTTGGAATTCCCCATGAGAATCTTCAAGCTTATTAAACTGGCCTTCCAAGATGTAGTAAAAGGATGAGGCAACTTTTATGCCCCTGTCAAAACTTCATCTATAATAAAAGACTTTTCTCTTGTTACAATGACAGAACTAGCTTCTAGATGACTGTCTTAAGTCTGATATTCATACAGCACAATAGAGAAGATAATCTAGGAAGAATTAAATATAGTGACAATATATTTTGGTAGTGCTTTATCTTTAGGGATCCCAGGAAGCTAAATATTTGGTTCAGAAAAGGTCAGTGGAATATCAGCAAGTGTATAATAGTGACCTTGCACATTTCCAATAACTGTGGAGTCCAAGAGCCCATGTTCAAGCCAGAAAAATGAGAAGATTAAAAGTTTCTGACCCAAGACTAGTATCACAACTGGACCTTGACACACTGGTGTAAGAACTTTTGAGTGATGGGCGAAAGCTTGAGACAAATTTTGGGACAAGCTTGGCACTACTGTCAAAACTGAAACATGTTCCAGAACCATGTCCAACAGGTTGTTCCATGTCTAATAAAGGCTATGGAATTTTTTTTTCTGTGTTTGAAGTTTGTGGTCATTGTTCTTATGTTGTGTGACAAAACTTTTCCTGGGGAGACACTACACAAATGTCTATACACTGACGACAGGGAATCCACCTGAGACCAAAGTACAGATACCACCGAAGTATAAGTTGATGAACCAATGAGGTTTATAGGTGAGAGGTTACTCACAGGAGCAGAAATGACTCAAAGACACCCAGCCCCAGAATGTGTGACAGCTGGAAATTTAGAGTACAACCTGCAGACACCCCAAGTTGGAGAGTGTCCTTTCTAGAGAATTCAGCTGGTCTAAATCTCTTCCAGGCAGCATGGCTTGTTTAAGAGTGTCTCTTAGCAGTCTTTTTTTTTATTCTGGGCCTAGAGAATTGGGTTAGTTTCAAGAACATCCTCTAGTTATTTTGAATTGTTTACCTTCTAGTTTAAGGAGTTTCCCTTCATGATGAACTATTTCAATTTCAGAGGAAACTGCTACATAGTCACATAGTCATTCTAAACAATATACATGGTTGTAGGTAAACAAAGTGCCCAAAACATATGTCCTTTGTGCTATTGGTGTATATTGATACCTTGTTTGTTTATTTATGCACTGATATTTTTAATTATTTTTCTTTTTAACGTAAGATTTTTATTTGAGACAGGATTTCACCCTATAGCCCAAGTTAGCTAAGAAGTCATCAGGGATCACTGGCTGGTCTTGAACTCTCAGCAATCCTCCTGCCTCAACCACCATTATAAGCATGAGCCATCATACCTGGCTTTAATGGATGATTTACTTAGCTCAGAATCTTATGTTTTGGGGTGGTATGGATTACAAATTTATTGCTGTTTAACAAATTTAGGAATATGAGTTTTAGAGGCTGGAGCTATAGTTCAGTGATAGATTACTTACTTGATATGCTTGAAAACTAAGGTTCAGTTCTCAGTATTGCCAAAAAAAAAGAGTTATGATATTAAGCAAAACATTGAAAATACTTGATCCACAGCCCCCCACCAAAGTACAGCATTGAGGTAATCATTTATTGGAAATTATGAATAATACTACATTAGAAACAGTTGTAATCATGAAATGATGGGTGATGGCATCTTGAGCGCAATATGGTGGATTCCTGCCACAGTCGGTAAACAGCAGCATCTCCAAGCCACATCGTGCACTGCATGGCAGATTTAGCTTTTGCTAATATGGAAAAAAGGGTTTTGAACTACACACTGCTGGATGGAGTCATAGACCCACTGCCTCCTGGAGTCTGGTGGTAAACAGTTCTTCCATGTTGACAAGCTGAGGTGGGCAGAGCCAGCAGCCAAAGCTGCTACTTTAGTCCTATTAATGCTACAGTTTAAAGCAATAGATTCACAATAAAACAGAGTCAGATAAAATAAACCTCTAAATGGTTTACAATACGTGTAAAAATGTACGTAGGCTTGGAAGAGAGAAGAAAAGGAATATAGACAATTATATAAAAAAAGGAAAGTTTTTTTAAAAAAAATCTTTAAAGAGCAACTAAAAGTAATATAAAAATAAGCCATATAAAGATGGATATTGCCAGGTGGTGGTGGCACACGCCTTTAATCCCAGTACTCAGGAGACAGAGCCTGGCGGATCTCTGTGAGTTTGAGGCCAGTCTGGTCTACAGAGTGAGTTCCAGGAAAGGCACAAAGCTACACAGAGAAACCCTGTCACAAAAACAAAACAAAAAACAAAAAAAGATGATATCACACAAAAAAATCTGGATTGTGTTGTCTTAACTACAGAAAGACATTTGGTTGTAAAGGCTGCTCAGTTAAACCAATATGTACATTTTAAAGACATCTTGATTCCAAAATTTATGTCTAAGGATATGTTGCTTTGGAAAAGAGGTTCTACTTTTATTTCCATAGAAGATGTGAACTTATGGATTGCTTCCAGGTTAATATGGTTTGATCAAGGAAGACCCCATGAGAGGCCCAGATGATCCAACATCCAAACAGCTTGAAGGCAACTGGCTCAAAAAATACAACACAGACTATTCCAGTCAGAACTTGATCCTAATTCTTAATTTTCTCACGATACTCATAAGAATATAGCACCCTTTATCAACAGGAAGTAGCCTAGAAAACTAAGTTCTCATTCTTAAAAAGTGGATTATGGATGTTTGTCTTTGTTTAGGTTGTTGATTACAAATTGTTATTGGTCATAGTCAATATCTTTCTAAAAAAAGAAAGGGGGTATAATATGGAAATATAAAATATAGATATGATAGGATAAAAGGGCAGATTGTTGGACCTACTTTTAAAGAGCAACTTGTTTAAAATGTTTTACATTGGTATAGGTTTTAGTTTATTGATATAAATTTAAAATTAATTTTGTTACACTATATGTATATCTCTACTCTTGTTTAAGGTATTATGTTTGTGCAGCTCATTTAAATTGTAATGAATAATTAAGAAATACAGATTAATAATAGTCTTCTATGATAGTCAAACTCATAGTCATGTTAAGTTTTCTAGGTATACATAGATATAATTTATTTAGGTGGATAATCTTCAAACATTTCAAAGACCTACAGAATATGGCATTTAAAATATTTTCAAAACTTAGACTTTCCTGGACAATGAGACATGTCTGCTCCTAACAGCACTGATTTACTTCAGAGAGAAAGATGACCATCGAAGACACTCCATATGGAGATATTCTTCTTGGAAAAAATAGTACTTGCTTCACAGAAGAAACTGTCAGACATTTTACAGTGACGAGAGACTCTAGATCTATGGGCTAAAGATGGATGTCACAACATTGCAGAGGAACTTTGGGTGACTGTCCAGACAGACAGCTATCTCTGTCATTCTAGATTTTTAGAAGTTGCTTTCAATGCTCTTCCTGTTTACTATCCTTCTGGAGTCTTTGATGTAGTTGAAGACTAGATAGTTATAATTATGGTTTTCCTTGGTTATGATCAGAGACAAGGTAGATATGAAACCTTAGACTCACAAATATAGGATAGATAGGATATCTTCTTTTGCCAAATATAAATAGACAATATATTATAACTATAATTCTTGCTTGATAACTGTTTTGTTATATGTAATTTTACTATGTTGAAGTTAAAACCTTCCTTTTAAATAGAAAGAAAAGGGGAAAATGATGGGTGATGTTGTTCTGTATGCTGTGAATGTGTTGCTCTGATTGGTTGATAAATAAAGATGTTTTGCCAATGGTGAGGCAGAATAAGGTTAAGCAGGAAATTCCAACTAGAGAGGGATGAAGGAGAAAGAGCAGAGCAGAGGAGATGCTGCTAGCTGTTGTCAGGAGAAGCAAGATGTAGAAGTACTGGTAAGCAACAAGCCATGTGGAAAAGTATAGATTTATAGAAATGGATTAATTTAAGGTGTGAGAGCTAGCTAGTAAAAATCCTGCCATGGCCATAGTTGAAAATTAATACAAGCCTGTATGTGTTTATTTGGGTCTGAGTGGCTGCATGACCATGAAGCCATGAGAGCTGGGCAGGACCAGAGAAAACTTTCAGCTTCAATGAATAGAGAAACAAAAATGTGTGAATTGACCAAGTCTTTTTGTAGGTGCAAGATGGTACTAGTCTTATTCATGCTATGCAAACAACCTGCCTCTGGCTCCCTATTAACTAATTTTTAAAAATAATTTGAAGTCATAGATACCACTATGTTGCTCAGAATAGCCTTAAACTTTTAATCCTTCTGTTCAACCTCAGAGTATCTGAGACTACAGATATGCCCACTTGAGGTTGTCAGTTATTGATTTACCTTATTCCATTTAGAGTTTATGTTTGTAAAATTAAAATACATGTATGCACCTGAATTTATTTGGCTTATTCCAAATTGTAGAATAAACTAATCTGTAGTGATCTAGATCTCTTGATTACTGGTTTATATCATCCACAGATTAATCAAAAATCTGTTCTTTAGAAGAACTTTGAGTTGTGTCCAACTGGCAAAGACACTTCCACACAAATATGTAACAACAGCAACAACAGCACTAGCAACATCAACTAAAATTACCATAATGGAGAAATCCTGGCTGTTACTTTCTCTTTCTTTCTTTCTTTCTTTTCTTTTCTTTTCTTTTCTTTTCTTTTCTTTTCTTTTCTTTTCTTTCTTTCTTTTCTTTTCTTTTGGTTTTTCGAGACAGAGTTTCTCTGTGTAGCTTTGGTGCCTGTCCTGGATCTCACTCTGTAGATCAGGCTGGCTTCGAATACACAGAGATCCTCCTGCCTCTGCCTTTTGAGTGCTGGGATTAAAGGCGTGTGCCACCAATGCCTGGCCAGCTATTCCTTTCTTAAGTAGCATCTTTTCTTTTTACAATTCTTTTGCTTTGGGCCTAGAGCATGTATGTGGTCAGGTTCACAAGTTATCAGCATCAGTGAGACTAGGTTCCCAGTGTGAATTTTTCTTTTTCCTACACTGTTCATTGCATACCCTTTGTACCTAAGGCAAACCTTACATCCCTTAATTCACATTTCTTCACAATATCCTCAAATATAGCTACACTCTTATGAAATATCCAATATCTTGTGGAAAATTGGCAGTATTAACAAAAGCAAGCATGTCTTCACTTAATCTTAGGTCTAAACTCCTTAAAGGATTCTGAATAATTCTGTTTATAAAACATCAAATTAGAGTACAGAGTCAAAGGAATTAATAAATTATTACATAAATGAACCTTTCAATAAAAGAGAGAAAAAGATGATACATTGTGACAGTAGCATTATTTGCATGCACAATGTCAAGTAATTGCAAATTTAGGAACCATACAAACATTCTGCATAGAGATATTTTCCGTGACTGAGGTAAATCAATTAAAACAGGGGTAATATCAAACTCATACTAATTGTCATAGAGGATATACATTGCCAGCATTTTTCTCTGACAACTCAGTATCTGTGGCTCAGAGCCTGGCATGTTACATGGAGTTACCCTCACTTCACAATAGACTCAAAGTGCCAGTGGTCAACTTTACTGTAGGGACAATGTTTGAGAGGTTTCATGGACACTTCATTTTTCAAAAAAATCTCTAAGGGAAGGAGAAAAAGAACTCTATGAAGAGTACTAAAAATATACCAACTGATTTAAAAATTATAGTCTTATTTATCAATCCTTCTAAACCTTCATTCAAGGCTGGAGAGATTGCTCAGCAGTCAAGAGCACTGGCTGCTCTTCCAGAGGTCCTGAGTTCAATCCCCAGCAACCACACGGTGGCTCACAACCATCTATGATGAGATCTGGTGCCATCTTCTGGCATGCAGGCATACATGCAGGTAGAATACTGTTTACATAATAAATAAACCTGCACTCAGTCCTCACATGCCTTAGGCAGGCTATTCAAACTAGACATCTCCCTTGAGGTGAGACAGAACATTGGTGGTAACTACAGTTCTTAGATACCCAGTAAGAAACCTAAATTAACACTATTTGAGGAAGATGAAAATTGTAGTCCCTTGCAATATTGACTTTACTCTCAGCTCTCATAAGACGTGAGCATTCCTAGCCTAATGTGGCTTACCCAACAGGAAAATAGAGGCAAAGCAATCTTATTGGGAAAGAACTCACACCAGAGACGGTAAAGAACACATGGCCAGGTCCTGTTCTTAACTATGAACTTAGGGGGAGCTATGAAGCTGAGCTATGTGCTTATTTTTTTTTTTATTTTGTTTTCTGGATGGTGTCTGGGAATAATGGGCAAGATGTAATATATTGAGTTTAACTCTTCACAATCAGAAAGATGTCACTGTATGGAGATAAGGTGAGGAGACCCACTCACAGGATGCCCCTGAAAAGAGTGGTAGACCAAAAACATCTGTGTTAAGTCACTGACACAATAAAACCAAATGTCCTGAATCTGGAAAATGGACAAGTAGGGAGGGAAGGATCTTTACAGTGATAGAAGGGATGTAAGACAGAGATGGGGGAGAGTACCCAGGATGCATTATATATTTGTATGAAATTGTGAAAGAAATAATTTAAAAGAAAGAAAGGAAGGAAGGAGGGAGGGAAGGAAGGAAGGAAGGAAGGAAGGAAGGAAGGAAGGAAGGAAGAGAGAGAAAGCCTTATCCCTACTTCTTTATCTGTGAGGGTTGAGAAAACAGTCTTAACTGAGGCATGTGTACACTTCCACTCACATGAGTGAAAAGGGTGAGGAGCATGTTTATGGCAGGTGGGCTCAGAAAAGTAGAAGTCTCAGGATCCTCAGAATCCACTATGTTGAGCCAGCATATGGAATATGGGATGCCCCCTATTTCTGCCTTGAACAGGTCTCAATTCTTCAAGGGAGAATTCTTTTTCAAATTCCAAAGACCCTAAGTGGGAAAGAGAAGGACTGACCCCAATCAGGGAAACTTGGAGTCCTGCTATCTGGCCTGAGAAACGACAGCTGTGGATTCATGTAAGGCTTGGCTCAAGTATTTGCTGTGACCTGGGAAGATATGGGCTTCCTGTGGAGGCTGAAGGGCTTCAATAAGTACAGTGAAAAATTTCTTGGGTCTGCTACCACTCCAGAATAAAAGGAGGACATCAAAAGTCTTAATTCTATTTTCAGCCCTGTGAGCCAGAGAGAAACCTGTTAATCTTTATGTCCTATCTAGACTTCCACTCCAAGGATTAAGAAATGGGAGGGCAATGTTTGCTGCTGGTAAATTTGAATCGATAGAGGAAAGGATCCTAGGACAAGGTAGAAACTGTTCCTGATTGTGGTACACCAGACAACATTGCAATCTTGTTACTCTCCTATCTCTGGGAAAGCAGGGAAGTTTATCTGAAAGCAGAGAAGAAAGTTCCAATTTGGGAGGGACAAAGAATATGGGGCAAGGCATACAAAATGAGGGGGTTTAGGAGGATTTGAGAAATGGATGGAGACAAAGTGGGCAAAATGGGGCATTTGATGCAGTGGGCTTCAGAGGCTCAAACAAGGAGCTTTGTGTGCTACACACTGAAGAGTATGAAGGTCTGATGAGGCTTGAATACAGTGAGGAATTACAGGTTGCCTTCCGTATTGAACTGACAGTGGGGTTACTTAGCAACCTGGCCCTGCTGTCTATCTTGAGAGCCAGCCCCTGACCGGATGTGATCTACTCTCACTTCCTGTTGGAAGAGGAGGAACTGGGTTGTTGGTGCCCTTGGCAGAGATGCTGGATGCCTTCTCGTAGACCAGCTGCTGTTCCAAAAGGAGCCTTCACACTCAAGGTAAGGAACCTGAATATGTACTAAGATGATACCCCTCAGATAAGCAAAGAGGCTGCACTCAATTCCACCTTTATGTCATCGGGCTTGTTCTGAGAACGCTGTGGGTTGCAATGTATCTGGGAAGGTCTCAGAACAGAGAGGGGACATTGATCTTGGAAAGGAACCCTGACACTGTGGTGGTATCCTTTACCACAATTAAAGCCAAACTTTGGACCCTAAGTGATAAAGAATGCTCATTATAAACAATTGTGCTTCCACACTCTGCCCCTTTGCATTGTGCTCTAGAAGACCCCATGAAGATTAGGCAAGTCAACATGGAACAACCTGACTAAATCCTCAGGGGTTAGGGATTCTGTAGCATTCCCTCACTCCAAAAAAGAAAAACAACAGTAAAAAGAACATGGTTTAAAAAAAAAAAAAAGAAAACTAAAACGCCCCAAATATCATGTATTTAGATAGCAAGGGAGCATGTAGGAGGGATGCAGAGGCAGGAAGAGATATCTTCAAAAAGCAAGGCCAACCTGAATTGTGTAGTGATACAATGTTTTGAGTGCAAGGATCAGAACAAAGAAAACATAGAAGGATTTAACCCTGTATTTAAGAACCACATACAATTTTAGATATAAGTGGTTTATGAGAAAAAAAAAGTCTCTGAAGAAAAAGGAGGCAGGGAAAACAGGACAATGGCCAATGAATATAATCAAACTACTGTGTGTGTGTGTGTGTGTGTGTGTGTGTGTGTGTGTGTGTGTAAAATTCCATGATGATTCACATTGTTTAGTATAATCAAAATACACAAATAAAGAAAGAAAAGTATTAGTTAAGAATGTTTAAGTAGTATGTTGCAAGGGCTGGAAACAAAGTGAAATATTGAAAGCAGTATAGGACTTACTAAGGCTTGTGAGGAATCTGACAAAATAAAATGTTGTCTCATTCTTTTTTCCAGAGGTAGTGGAATAGGTTCACTTAGGCTTTGGTTTTGCAGTGCCTAACAGAAGTAAAGTGTGTGGCAATGAACCATGATGAGGTGACCACTTTCAGGAAAAAAAAAGAGGCCCATTTAGAGCCCCAGATTTGTGGTAAGCTATGAAATGCTGGCATTATTAGCCGCAATCAGTGCTCTCACGGCATTTTACCTTCAGAAAGCAAAGAGGCCAGCTGCCGGTTTCAACACTTCTTTCATCTTTTTATTTTAGCCAAAAGGGTGAATATCCTCAATCTAAAAAGTTTAGCATGGAGTGGGTGGTGCCAAGATTTTCTGGGAACTTAGGCAAGCAACCTAAAGGAAGGCTGAAGACCCCAGAGGGCCTTTGCTAAGTCTCAGCACTCTGTGTACCCAGTTAGTGCAGTTGTACTGAAGCTCCCTGAAGTTTTCTCCCTCAGGATTACAAGGAACCTTTGAGCTGTCAAATGAAAGTAACAGAGGGGAGTAGCCCGTAAGCTACAAAGAGCTGATATAATCCTAGAACTGAAGGTGCTCAAACACTAGTAGACAGGGAGCCTTGTTGAACCTCAGCAGTGCCTGCAGGTTACTCAGGAGACCAGGAGCCCTGTGGGTTTGGGGAAAGTTAAAGGAATATTGATAAAAGGCAGTATATTCAAAACATAATTAAGGTGCTTATATTATCTCATTTTCCCTGTCCAGATATCCAAGGCAACTGCTCTGTAAGCTACTCTTTCCTGCTGTCACTGACCATACCCATCATGCCCAGGGGACAAAAGAGTAAGGCCCGGGCTCGTGAGAAACGCCGCCAGACCAAAACAAGGTCCAAAGAGCTCCAGGATACTCAGACCATGACACCAGAGAAAAGAGAGTCATCCTCTTCCTCTACTCATGCCTCTGGAGATGCTGCCCCTCGTGCCTCTTCTGATATCTTTTCCAAGTTGTTTCAAGAATTTTCTAATGCCACCACATTCAGTATCTTCATTGCCCACAAAAGCTCTGATAAAAGTGCCAAGAGCCAATGGAAGAAAACCATGAACTTCTCTGGGGCCCAGCACTCCACTAAGAGCCCACAGAAGGATCTTCTAACAAGGAAGACAGAGATGCTGATGGAGTACATGCTCACCAAGTACAAACAGAAAGAGCCCCTGTTGAGAGAAGAAATGCTGAATGTAGTCAACAAACGTTTCAAGGAGCAGTTCCCTGAGGTCTTCAAGAAAGCTTCCAACCGCTTGGATCTGGTTTTTGGCCTAGAGTTGAAAGAAGTCCAGCCCAAAGGTCAATCCTATGAGCTTGTCAGCAAGCTAGATTTCCAGGATGATGGAAGTCAGAGCAGTGAGATGGGTCTTCCCAACAGAGGCATTCTGATCCCTCTTCTAAGTGTGATCTACTTAAATGGCTACTGTGCCCCAGAGGAGGAAGTCTGGCACTTCCTAAATACATTAGGAATCTATGATGGGGTCCCACACCTCATCTTTGGGGATATCAGAAAGCTCATCACTGAAGAGCTAGTGCAGGAAAAGTACCTGGAATACCATCAGGTTCCTGACAGTGATCCTCCTTGCTATCAGTTCCTGTGGGGTCCAAAAGCCTATGCTGAAACCAGCCAGGTAAAGGTGATGGAGTTTTTGGTCAATATCAGTGAAACTGGCTCCTCTACCTACCCATCCAATTATGAAGCAGCTTTGAGGGAAGAAGACAGAGCTCATGCCGAAGGTGCAACCCAGAAAAGCACTACATCCAAGCCTAAGAAACGTTCTAAAACCAAGTCTAGCCTTCCTAGCTGCTAGTGAGATCTAAGGTAGTCTCCACTCCATGATTGAAAGAACTTACTAATCTTTGCTTTTGTGATGTTCAAATTAGTTATTGACAAAGCTGTTTGGTGTTTTTTATCATAATGTTCATTTGAACTCAGAAGTTCTAAAGAACAATACCATAAAGTGTGTCTTCATTGCTGTTTACCAAGTTGAGGGTTGAAAGTTTGATTTGATGTGAAATGTGATTTGAAATTTCATAGTCAGCTTTGGTGATGTATCATAAGGTAATATGGAATTAGAACCTAAATGTGCCTGAGAGTAGGAGAGAAAAGAAGATATACAAAAAAATAATAGACTTTCAGTTCATGTTTTGTTTTGCTCCACGCTTTCTTTTTTTTAAACATGTAAGAGATGCATACCTACTTTGCTTATGATATTAAAGGATGTGTAAGAAACTAAATCACAGTAAATTGGATTTATTGCTCAAGGTTTGTATTTTACCAAAACACTTAATTGAACATCCATTCTTAGAAAGTCTTACTGGAGATGTTAAGAAAATAAGACCCAGTACCTGCCCATACAATGATAGGTTCTAGAAGAAGCTCTTATTATGGATGAAAGTCAAACGTGGTCTACTTCCTAAAGAAGAAACTGGAATATATGCTTGAATAGAAATTTTTTTTTCATTTTTCATTGCTTTGTGACAAAAAGTTTTTGCTGTTTTCTCTCTGTGTTTGGGGCCCCCAGAACTGTATATTTTATGGCATGTCTCAGGGTAAACATGAATAGAAACAATCTCAGGTGGATAATGCCAATGAAACAGCTCAAAATGCTCACATTAATGAGTGCCACCCTTTAGTAAGTACATACAGGACAAGTCAGATACCAAAGTCACACATTCAACATGAATCTTACTGGTCCTAAAAAAAAAAAAGGACTCTAATAAATTCACTTCTTCTTAGTGGAGAGCTAGCATTACAGAATATCCTAATGTCCCCAAGTTCACAGGGATGGTAAATAAAAGAGTTCATCCTGGACCCCTTATCTAGAGCCTGTGCTACTTCACTCATATGCTGAAAACCAGAACTGAAGGTCTTTTTTCAGTACTCCAAAACACGTCTTGATTAATGTAGAGATGGAACTTGTGCCCAAATTATGGGATTAGAATCCATAGCTAGAGCAAGAAAAGAGAGTCCCAAAAGAGAATGGAGGGTCTGCAGGATGGTTTAGTACCTTCCATCATGATGACAACCTAGGCTTTATCTCTAGGATCCATGTGGTGGAAGAAGAACAGACTATCACAAATTGTCTTTTGACCTCCATAAACATGCCATCATATGTGCCTTTTGCTCCCCCAAATAAATGTATTTTAATGAATAATGAAATCAGATTAATGAAAGAAAAAATGGTCATTTAACAACAGTGTGATTATTTACATTTGCAATGCTATCTAATATTGAATGATTAGGTACTTCAGGCCAGGATGGGGAATACTTTGTTGTACAGCAACTGTCTAGCTGACATGTAGCCTTGTTTCATTCAACTTCCACTGTGGACATCTTATTTACTCTATAAAGTTAAGTCTCTTGTGGCAGATGTTAATGTAGTTCTATCTATAAAGAGGATGGTCATTTTAGCATGTTTTTGTTAAGTATCCTGAATCTGTTGTCCATCTCACATCATTCCTGGCACAGGAATCTATTCTCAAGAAGGTATACCAAGGTGAACTCACTCTAGACTTAAAAGCACTGGACATTTCCTAGAACTATTCAATCTCAGAGACAAAGTCAAAAGATAATGAAATATGAACACACCTATAGAAGAATTGGAAGTATCAAAATATCAGAATATAATGTACGTAATGGAGAGTACGACCCCATCTATTTTCTGACAGAGTCCCAAACACAGTTGCCAGTCTGATAAACCTTGGTTCGCATACTCTCTTAAGGTTTAAAAGACCTAAGGGCCTTAGGGACACCTTGCTGATGTGAAATGAGAGAGGAAGGCCAGGCTTTGATAAAAATTAACTAATGAACTACGGTGAGGGTCGCACAAGACCCAAGAAAACAGGGATGTTCAACTAAGAACTTAACGGAAAGCATATACTAAAAGGAACTTTAGAAAATCTCACTTCCATACCCCTAGAAGGAAAAGAATAGGATTGCCATGTTGAATTTATCCCCTCTTTGTGGGTGAGGTGGTCTCAAGGGTAGGATCTCCTTGGATTGATGACATTAGGCTCCATATAGAAGAGATGGGATATTTATTGCCTAACAGGAGTCAACAGTGTATACAAAGCATGAATGTAGGGACTGAGTCATACTTATGGTGACAGTTCTTTTCAAGGCATCATAGAGGCAAAGTGTGTGCTATCTCATGTCAACAGAGGCCAGATTTCCTGATTGTACCAGGATCCTGCCAATTCCTTACACATAACAGGACCAGGAGAGGGCCTTGATCTTAGAAAGGAGGCGTGTCTCTAAAGATGATGGGATCCTAGACTACAAAGTCAAGCTGCAGGCTCTTGATGTTAAGGAGAAAAATTCCAACTGACTGCATGTCCATGCTGAATTAGCCCTCACTCTGTGCCCTAGAAAGTTCCAAGCAGAATACACAAATAAAGGGGGTAAATCTGACTTCATCCTTAGTGAAATTTGAAGTTAAGACCAAAAAAGTAAAAAATGAAAAATAAGTGTGTTGCATGAATCCTAAATGGTCTTATAGTTAAAAAAAAAACAAAAACAAAAACCAACCTGGAGCCAGATATTGGGGTAAATGCTAAAAGATCAGAGAGACAAAGGACAAAGCCACTAGAGAAACTTTTCACCACTACCAAATCCTCAGGCTGAATGGAAAGCAAGATCCTATCTCCACGAATCCTCTGATTTAATCCTCCTGAGTCCTCAGCCAAAAGCTCTAGTTCCTGTCTTCTCACACCTTATATGCCTTTCTCTTCCCAGCCATTTCACTTCCTTCCTAGTGATGGGATTAATGGTGTGTGTACATCCCAAATCCAGGTAGCAAAGGCATGAGATCTCAAGTGCTGGCATTAAGGGGGTGTGATTCCCAAGTACTGGGGTTAAAGGTGTGTGCCACCACTGCCTGGCTCTATTTCTCTCCTAGATTGGATCAATCTCATGTAGCTCATTGTGGCTTTGGAATTCTGCCTCCTGAGTGCTAGGATTAAAGGTGTGTGTCACCACTGCCTGACCTCTGTGTTTAACTCTGTGGCTGGCACTGACCTCTGATCTTCAGACAAGCTTTATTTCTTAGATTACAAATATTATCACATTTCTCATTTTTTGTCTAAAATTATAAAAGAAGGTTATAACTAATAAAAGAAAACTATATACAATAAGTACAATTACTATGTATAATATGTACAGACAAGAATTACATAAACAATGTCTAGTCCATTAACATTTGACAGATTCAGAGAAAGTACTCCATATTTATCAAATTTGGTGAATCTAGATTGTTGTACTTAATTTACTTTGTATCCTAACTTGTATTACCAACCAAAAACTATCTTTTGATGTCTTTCAAACTTATACACTTTACATCTCTTTAGTGAGTTTCTTTTCTGAATTTGGTAATAATGAAAACTATGACTATCTAGGCTTCAACTCCCTCAGAGACCCGAGAAGGAAATTATATTAACTGAGTAAGCAGAAAGTGCAAGAAAGTGACTTCCAAAAAATATGAGAAATGACAGAAAGAGATGGCTGCCTGCACAGTCACCCAAGGTTCCTCTGCAATATTGGAGCATCCATCGTTGTCTTAAAAGCCTAGCATATCAGACAAACTTATCTGTGAAGCAGGATTTTCTGAAGGTCTGTCTTACTTTCTCTTGGCAAGGTTTGGCAGTCCTTTCTTTTGTTTCCTGATTGTCCATTTGGACAGTATACTGTCAGCAGTTGCAGCAAGGACACTCTCTTGCCTAGTAGCTAACATTTGCCACAAAGAAAGTAAACTTCATTTGGAGTTTCTTCAAGGCCCACCATCTTCTATGAAGTAGACTGGTACTACCAGGAGTAGACATGTCTCATAGTCATAAAAAATTCTATGTTATTAAAACATCTTAAATACCATATTCTGTAGATCTCTGAAGTGGTTGAAAATTTATCTCTGTTTGACTTTGAAAACATACCTAACTTGACAAGTTCCATTGGAATAGGTGACAAACAACTAACCTGCATTTCTTTGTTATCCTAAATAGTTTATAATAATAACTTTTAAGGACTAGCAATTTATGTTACATTGTTAAATGAACTGTATAGATAATACCTTGAAGAAGAGTAGAAATGTATGTACAGTATGTTCCAACAAAAGTAATTTCAACTTTGTATCAATATACACAATTTATAAACAATATACAAAAATCCAATGTGAAATGTTTTAAAAAAGTAGTTGCTTATTAAAAGTAGATTCAATAATCTACCTTTTATTGTATCATATAAATATTTTCCCTTTATTTCTTTTCAGAGTAAATTCAATAATCTACCCTTTTATCTTATCATTTCTATATCTTTTTTCAGAGTAGATTCAATAATCTGCATTTTATCTTATATCTATATTCTCTTTCTTTTTTTTTTCAAACAAGAACCCTGAATCTAATCTCCTTTGTTTAGCTTTTTCCTGACCATTATCAATTAACAACTTGTAACCAACCATCCTAAACAATGACAATTATCCATAACTCATTGAAAGGCCAAAAACCACCCACCCCACCTCTTGGGAATGTGGGAGTTCTATTCTTAAATTTACTTCCTGCTGTCTGGGGAAGAAAGCATCTTTAGTGGATCCTGAAAAGAAAAATTTGGGGTTCATTGTCCAGTCCTGGGACAGGTATCATTTGTTGTCCAGTCTGCATAATGGGAAAGTGCAGGGCTTGTCTCAGGTCCTGGCTAGAGTAGGCTGTGAGGCAGGATCATCTCAGCTAGCCATCTCAAAATTGTCCTGAGCAGTTTGTAGTCCAAAGCTGATCTTTGGTGGTGTTTGCCACCTTAATGGTGTTATCATCGTCCTGATAGAATCCTTGTTGTGGGGTCCCATCATCTTTTCAGGGACTTCAAAGGTTGCTGTTAGGTGTGGTCATGGTTAACAGCAGAAATTTTTTTCATGGGACGTTTTTTCTGGATGATTTGTCATTTTCTTCAGATGTTTCATTTGTCCCGTGTTCTTCAGATTCCTTAGCCTTCATTCTCCTGAAAGACAAAAACAAAACCTTTCTCCAACCCTAACTTTGGGCAGGTTCACAATCTAATATTTATCGATTTTGATTTATAGTTTCTCCTGACTTTTTGTTCTCTCGTGTGTAGCTGTTCTATTATCCAGAGCATTATGGTTTTTTACAATAGTCATTAGGTTCTTTAATTGTTCTGGGAAGTAGTTTCTTCCATGGTGACAGGAAAGGACTGAACTGAATTTGAGGGGGCTTGCAAGAGGTCCTTCAGGGCATTTCCCCATGATAAAGGCAAAACATTACCTTGTCTGTTCCTGTTGATCTACAGTTGTTTGTCCAATGTCTGCCTTTGCCACACATTACACATAATGCAGAAGGGGGGGGGGGCATTCTGTTGAAATTATTGTTTAAAAAACATTATTCCTAGGGATGCCCTGTTTACAGTCCCTTCTTAGGTGACCCTGTTTACCACAATTAAAACATTTGACATGACTATTTTTCTTCAAACTTCTGGAAATCATCTCTCCTATCCAAGCATCATCATAATTATGAGATTCAATATTTATTGCATCTCACATCCATTTCCCCAAAGGTGCTGATCTTGCATTTAATGGCCTAATTACCCATTTGCATTGTGCATTGGCATTTTCAAAAGCCAGAGATTCAATTATTATCTGTCTAGCTTCTTACTTTGGTATCATTCTATTTACTGCTAAAGTCAGTCTTCATAAGAAATCAGTGCAAGTTTTTTTGGACCCTATATAACATTTGTAAATGACCCAATTTTCTTTCCTACTTCTTCAATTCTGTACCAAACACTGAGGGCTGCCTTTCAACATAAAGCCAGGGTGTGGTCATCATATAAAAATTGTCTTTGTATGTCAGCATAATTGCCTTCTCCAAGAAGATGATCTTGGTAAATTTCCATGTCTCTAGCTCTGCTTTGTTGTTCTATGGTCTTAGCCTCATCCTTCCACAAGGTCCTCCATTGTAATCATGGACCATGCTCTAAGAGGGCTGTAACCAAATCTCTCCAGTCTTGAGGGATAATTCTATTACAAGTTGACCACAAATTTAAAATCTGCTTCACAAAAGATGAGTGGATGCCATATGAGACTATTGTTTCTTCGAATCTCCGATAATCTAATATTTGCATAGGAGTCCAATCAGCTCATACACAGCATTGAGGATATCTATCATTTGCTAGTTCCTGTAAGGTTAGTGGATAGATTAAGGTTAGATTTTTGAAAGCCTTAGGCTGTTTCTCTGTAACCCTATAATGCAACCTTGAGCTTGGTTCTCCTTTAAATTATTCTGTCTGGGTCTGAATATCACTATGATCTGCTTTAACAAGCTTTTTTCTAAAACTTTTATCTTGGCACTCATATTAATCAACTTTTTTAATAATAAAACAAAAATCATCAAATAATATTTATAATTGACATTACATCTATCCCATCACCATTAATTATACTCTCATCTAATTGTTCCATTTTCAGATCGTTTAATGTATAGTCAAACAGAGACCAAATGCTTCCCAAAGTAAAAATATTTTCCATTTTTTAATGTTGGAAACAATTTTCTTTTAACTAATTCCTCCGTTTAAGAAACCCCAGTTAACTCACCAAATCTGCAGCAGCCTGAGGAGGTGGCCCAGAGAAAGCCAGAGCCCACCAAGAGAGGAAAGAAGTGAAAGAGCCAGCCATCTGCATGGGGGAGTGTGCAAAAGTGGCTAGCCCCTGCGGTTTTTGGAGCCCCAAAACCTATGGAGTTTGCTGCAGAGAGGCTGCAACAAAAACTTAGCCAGTGGGTTAGGGTGTCTGGCCCAGGCCGGGTGGAGATTCTGGCCATGTATAGCTCTAGCTTGAGTCAAGACTGCAAGGCCACAGGCAAGCGGCTTTTTTTGTGTGAATTCCTGCCTCACAAGATGAGTGGACCTTAACCTGAGGCATTTCTTGGCTCTGGGAAAGAGTGGGAAGCAGCACTCTGGAGCCCAGGATAAAGCTGTCAACCTCTGCAGTAAATCTAGACTTCCACTTCAAGGACTGATAGGGGGAAACCCACAGAGACTGCTGACCTGGGCTAGGGAGAGCTCATGGACTCTGGATGGACAGCTGGGGAACCCGCAGGACACTGAACCAGGCCCTCTGAATGTGGGTGACAGTTGTGTGGCTTGGTCTGCTTGTGGGGCCCCTGACAGTGGGACTTGGATTTATCCCTGGTGCATGGACTGGCCTTTGGAGAGCACTCCCTATGGTGGGATACCTTGTTCAGTCTTGATGCAGGGGGGAGGGGCTTGGGCCTGCCTCTTGATGTGCCAGACCTTGTTGCCTCCCTTACCCTCTCTGAGGAATGGATTGTGGGGGTGAGGGGAGGTAGGAGGGGAGCAGGAGGAGGGGAGAAAGGGGGAACTGTGGTTGGTATGCAAAATGGAAAAAATAAAAATATAAGTATGTATATGTATATATATATATATATATATATATATATATATATATATATATATACTTTTATTGTAAATATATAAATGTGTGTTATGAGGCAGGGAAGGCTGTGTGTGTGCAGCTGGCAGACTTGGGTGCATATAGGTCAGGAGCTCAAGATTCACTGTTCCTAGTTGGAACACACTAGACAGATGTTGTGACCTGGTAACCTTTATTCCCCCATACCCCCCACACTGCCCCCTCCCTGGGGTGGGGGGAGCAGAATCATAGGAAAACAGAGAAGTGTAGCTGAAAGCTGAGAATTAAGCTGTAAACAGAAGACGATTTGCACACTGCCTGGGGCAGGGCATGCAAAGGGGAAGAAGGCGGGGTCAGGCAGTGTATGGAGAGGATGGAAGTATGGTGTGGTGGATGGAGCATGAGTTAAGTGGGGGCTTCAGAGGCTGAGGATTAAGCTCTGTGTGCACCAGAGGGAGGAAAGTGTGGGGGTGTGGAGGGCTAGGTGTCTTAGGGAAGTACAGTGAGGAAATCAGACTCTCCTGTAAACTGCCTCCACAGCAGTGGGGTTCCATAGCGACCCAGCCCTGCTGTCAATCTTCAGAGCCTGCCCCTCACCGGATGTGGTTTATCCTTGCTTCCTGTAAGGAGGGGAGGAACTGGGTCTTAGTGCCTGTGGCACACAAGCCGCGTTTGCTGCTCTGGACCAGTTGCTGGCAAGTTCGGCCGGAGGTCTGCGGTCAAGGTAAGGACCCTGAATGTCTACCAAAGAGCACATAATAATTACAAATAACGCCATGGGCCACACTTAGGTTGACAGGCTTGCTCTGGGAAAGTATGGGCTACAATTTAGTTTCTGCTACCTCAGAGAGGAGAGGGGGGACATTTTTCTTTAAAAAGGAGGCCTGGTCCTTATGATACCAGCATCACAGACCACAATTAAATTAAAACTTTGGGTCCTCAGTGATAATGATTAGAATTACAACTAAAGGTGTATCCATACAAAGCAGTCCACACACCACATAGAAAGTCCCAGGCAATGTCTGCAAGCAGACCTGGGGATGGGACATAACTTTATCCCTGGGAAATTAGGGAATTAAGTCCAAAAACATGAAAAAATGAAGTAATAAGCAATAGGTTGGAGAGATGTTCCCTGGCTAAAGCACTTTCCATTAAAGCCTGAGAACCTGAATTAACATTCCCAGAACCCATGTATATCTGGATACAAGTATGTCTGTAATCCCAGCACTCCTACCAGTGGATAAGAGGTGGAAACAGGGAAATCGATAGAAACCAGTGAGTGAAGTTTCCTACTGTGCAAATCCATGAAAACACGCACATGTTCATGCGCACGCACACACACTCACACTATCTTAGTTAGAATCATTATTGCTGTGATGAAACACAGTAACCACTACAACTCTTATAAAGGAAAGTATTTAACTGGAGCTTTCTTACAGGTTCAGAGGTTTAGTCCAATGTTGTCATGGCAGGGATCATGGCAGCATTCAGGTAGACTTTGTGCTGGAAAAGTACCTGAGAGTTCTATATCTGAATCAACAGGCAGCAAGAAGAGACAGACACTGAACCTGGCTTGAACATTTGAAACCCCAAACAAGGCCAGTGACACATTTCCCCCAACAAGGCCACACCTCCTAATATTGCCACTCCCTAATGACCAAGCATTCAAATACGAGCCTATAGGGGCCATTCCTATTCAAACCACTACACACACACACACACACACACACACACTCACTCACTCACTCACTCACTCACTCACTCACGCACCCTGCTGCCCATCAATATCTGAGGCAGGTGGAAGACCTAGCTCTGAGGTCAGAAGGGCAGGAGAGCTGCCCCTGCCCACCACAACTTGCAACACTCAGGAGAGCAAGCCATGCACCTCGCCTGGCAGCACAATAGAGCCAACCCCACTGGCAGAGGTGTGGGTGAGCCAGCCCTGATGTTGTATGGGAGAACTGTCCCTATTATCCATCTGTCACGTGGCAGCATTGGTAGGGGAGAGATGCCCTCCCACCCCTGCCCATCAACACCTGAAGCTGGTGGGAGAACTGGCCCTGAGGTTATAAGAATGAGAGACAAGAGAGCTGGTCCTGCCCCTTATCAGCTGCAGCACTCAGGAAGAGTGGCCCCTACACCATGCCAGGGCAACACAGTAGAGCTGACCCTGAAGGTGTAGGGGTAGGAGATCTGACCCTGGAGAACATGAAAGCATGAGAACTGGTCCCAGCCCTTGTTCATTGCTACAAGGTGTAAACTCTCCAGAGCAATGCAGCTGAGCCCACCCCTCTTGGTGAGCACAAGGCCAGAGCTGGTGGGCTGTCCAACCCTGCAACTACCCAGGCCCAGGGCCAGGGATATGTGTTGGCCCACTCCACCATCCATTCCATCTATGATCTGCTGGAGCATATGAAGGGACTGGTCCTGCACATCCAAAGCTGCAGGATCTTCACAACACAGGGCAACAACAGGACAAGCACAAAGAGTCCTAGTGAGGGACCAGCATCAATAGTGAAGCAGAAACTAGAGACCTCACACCAGACCAATGTCTCTTTGCAAGTAACACTTGCAAGTAAAGATTTATAGATAAAAGGGGGAAAAAAGATCTGGGTGGAAGGCATTTTCTTAATTAGTGATTGATGGGGGAAAGCCCAGCCCGTTGTGAGTGGTGCTGTTCCTGGGCTGATGGTTCTGGCTTCTATAAGAATGGAGGCTGAGCAAGCGGTGGAGAGCAAGCTGGTAAACAGCACCTCTCCATGGCTTCTGCATGAGCTCTTGCCTCCAGGTTCCTGCCCTGTTTGAGTTCTTGTCCTGACTTCCTTTGATAATGAACTATGAAATGGAACTGTGCTTATAATAATCCCTTTCCTACCCAAGTTGCTTTTGGTCACAGTGTTTCATCACAACAATAATAACCCAAACTAAGGCAGTTCTCCTTCAAGATCTGTGACTTTAAAACTTACAGAAGAGAGTTCCTGAGCCACAGTGGCCACCATGACTGCCATGGCTGCATGGAACTGATATTGCTCCTACCTCAGCTGAGAACTGAGGGAGACACTTTACTGTGATTGTCGGGTGTTAACTTTCTAAGTAATGAGGAGCTAATTTGAATAAGAGAATAACATGCTGAATTTTTCATTCTTAGTTTACTGAGATAACTAGAAGTTTTCCCTTTAAAATATAGTCAACTTATATAGAATTATTTACTGGATTAGAAATAAAAATAGAATAAATTCAGAATTAATTACTGAAGTTCCTGTAATTTTTAGAAATGTGCATCATGTTGTGACTATTTTCCATTTACAACGTAATGTGATTATTTACATACACAAACTGAGAATCTTTGAATATCTTTTTGTAGCCAAAAAGGAAAAACATTTTCTGTGAATAAGTATATTACATCATCATGTGAGTGGGTTGGGATCACTCAGCAGGTGGGGGCACCTACTTCCAAGCATGATGATCAGAGTTGGATCCCTAGAATTCATATGGGGGTGTGTCACAGCTGTTATTGATTGTACCCTGACCTCCAGAAGCCCACTACTGGGCATGCACTAAACAAATATTTAGTAAAAATTCTCGTTTGTATTTAATAAATAGATTTTATTTATATTTAAAAATATTTACTAAAAATTTAGTAAAAACATTTTTAAAAATAGTACTTTTGAGACACACACTCTTGCCTTCTAAGCCTAGTGAGCTGAGTTGAAGCAGCAGAGACACTGAAGAGATGGAAGGGGAGAATTGAACTACAAAGTTGTCTTCTGGCTCCTGTGTGTGTGCATGGCACATAGATGCACACACACATCATGCACTCACACATACCACAGACATACACAATCAAAAAATACAACAAGGGGGTTGGGGATTTAGCTCAGTGGTAGAGCGCTTGCCTAGCAAGCACAAGTCCCTGGGTTCGGTCCTCAGCTCCAGCAAAAATAAAAAATAAATAAAAAATAAAAAGAGAATATGACTTGTAAATTGTGAATTTAATGTATATGTAATATTGTTGATACATGTATAGATAATAAATGATTTATATGGGTCAACCAATTAAGGTATGCATTTTCTTACTCTTTATGTGATTTTTTTTGTGGGAAGAGCACACAAAAATCTATTCTGTTAAGGGATATCCAGTACAAACTGCAAAATCAATCATAATAAAGTGATCTTGACGCTTTCGAATCAGGAGAGAACATAAAAGAGCAGTCAGTACTCACTAAATAATGAGTCCTGAATAGAACAGCACCAAAGAAAATCAAAAGCATGTTTCTTGTGAGGACCCCAAACTGATGCTAACAAAACAGGAAGGTGAGGGTAAGTTTGTAACAGATGGAGACTTCGGGCTCAGATCAGTGGAAGCAGGAATCTCAGGACCCGCAAAGCCACTCAGTTATGTCAGCAAAGAGGGTGGATTGTGCTCGGTTCTGTCTGAAAGGTAACAGTAACAAGCATAAGAGACTGTAATGGGTGGAAACCCAGTTATGTTAGGGAAAGTTCTAATTCAGAAGCAGAGACCTATGTGAGAAGGAGAGGAATGGCCCCCCAAAAGGAGGCTTATTGTGTCCTGATCCTCCTGTCAAGCCCGAGAAATGAAACTGTGAGCACCAAGTGAGGTTTGCCCAGATCCACTACCCCAGGACTCAGGAAGGTGGAGCTTCCTATGATGCCTGTGGGACATTGAGCATACAAGGAAGAATCATGTGGCTTTATGAGGCCATTCTTGAAAAGATAGGGACACCAGAAGATCCAGTGCCATTTCCAGCCCTGTGAGGTCCAAGGGAAAACTGTCAACATTTCCTGTAAATCTAGAGTTCCTCTCCAAGGCCTAAGGAAGAAGAGGGTGATGTTTGTGGCTATTAGACTTGGGTTCATAGAGGGAGGGATCCTAGGATACATAGAAATATTTCCCAGCTGTGAGCAAGCTGAGGGAGGATTAAAACAGCAATACCCTCATTTTGTCCAGAAGGGTCTATGAGACTAGTATTCTGTGTCTGAAAGCTGAGAGCTAAGCTTCAAGGTGTCTTGTGAGTGTGTGCGGGTTGGGGAGGGGGGGCATGCATGCAACACAGGGATGTGGTATACAAAATGACGAGGTCGTGGGGTGTAAGAGAGTGAGTGATAGGCACTAGCAGGGTGGACAGGGTGTGTGGTAACTGTCATTCTTGAGAGGCTCCCACTGTGTGCAGTGGACTGAAGGTGTTGAAATTAGGGAGGCTACAAAGACTTACATGAGTACAGTGAGGAGATCGAGAGTTTTCATGGTACTGGGCCCATAGCACTGGGATTCCATTAGCACCCTGGCCCTGCTGTCAATTAAGGCCCTGTCCCCACCCCGGATGTAGTTTATTCTTTCTTCCTGTGGAAGGAGGAGTCAGTCTTACTGTGCCCGGCACAGATGGTCAGCAGCCTGAATCCTTCTAAAAGAGTAAAAGAGGTTCACAGTCAGGGTAAGGATCCTGAGTAGACACCAAGAACTACTTCAAGGCCCTCAGCACAGAGTCCTAAACCAGAAGGCAAAGTTTCGGCTCTGAATTAAGACGAGAACCCCTAACTAAATATGTGTCCTCTCCGGACCTTCCCGTCCAGTAACCCTGAACTCCAGTATGCCTTCAGGCCCAGAGAATAAGGAGAGTTGAGGACCCAACTTCATTCCTAGGAAAGCAGAGCTAAGCTTTAAAAGAGAAATAGAAAGTTAATTAAAAAAAGAAAGTTTTTTTTAAAGGCCGCACTTGGCTGGCAGTTAGCCACGCCCCACACATAGTGCGAGAATGAGAACCAGAGGTGAGCAATATCGCGGGAATGGGAACCAAAGGCAAGCAATATCGCGAGGTTTGAGTGCCATCTTTAAAAAAAAGGCTGAGCGGTGGTGGTGCATGTCTTTAATCCCAGCACTCGGGAAGCACAGCCAGGCTGATCTACAGAGTGAGTTCCAGGACAGGCCAAAACTACACAGAGATACGCTGTGTTAAAAGAAAACAAAAACAAAAAAAGGAACCGGCCCAGTGTCTATCAAAATAATAATAATATAAATGAAATAAATGGAGTAGAGGCTGGAAAATTAGCTCAATGTTTGTTTAGCTTTCGTGAGCCCTAGGTAAAGTTGCAAAAACGACAGAAGCAGATGTTATTTATTTTTATTTATTTATTTATTTTGGTTTTTCAAGACGGGGTTTCTCTGTGTAGCTTTGTGCCTTTCCTGGAACTCAACGAACTCACAGAGATCCACCTGCCTCTGCCTCCCGAGTGCTGGGATTAAAGGCATGCACCACCACTGCCTGGCCAGATGTTATTAAATATTAATAAATACGTGAAAGAGTTAAAGCCTCCTTCCAAAACTCACATACCATTAGAAATAAGAGGATAAGCTAGGCTGTGGTAGTGCTCACCTTTAGTCCCAGCACTCGGGAGGCAGAGGCAGGCAGATCTCTGAGTAGGAGGCCAGCCTGGGCTACAGAGCGAGTTCCAAGACAACCAGGGCTGTTACACAGAGAAACTCTGTCTCAAAACAGCAAAAGAAAAAAAAAACAAAGAAGGAAGGAAGAAAGAAAGAGGATAATGGGAAATTGAGTGGGATGAGGAGAAAAAGAATGAGGAAATACAGCAATGGGTGAGGGAAGTGGGCAAAGTATGAAGTGTACAAGGTATACATATGAAGAATTTTACAGCAGTTCCCATGACTTAGTAAAATGAGTACAGACAGAAAAAGCATCAGTTTAAACTGTGTGAGCAGGATACTAGCTGAAACCTAGCGCACAGCATAGAGATATTTAAAATGCTGCTGAATTGGGAGCTGGTAAAGTGAGAGCCCTCTGCTCCTCTCAAAAGCCTTCTCTGAGAAGGAACAGCCTTGGTCTTGCATAGGCCCACTTTAGCCTTGGTATCCAGTACCCAACATCAGTGAAGATATACGAAGATGAGGGAGTCACTTCCAAAAATAATGGGGCCTCTGAAAGTCCAGGCGCTATAGTGTGACCTGGACATGTAATCCTGACTAGGCACAGTCAGTGTTCCCAGGGCATTTTAGTGCTGTGAGTTTCAACATCTTCCTCACATATGTGTGTTTTCTGTTAGTGTGCATCCTGCCTGTTTGCCTTTTTATATCTTTTAAGACAAGTTTTCTGTATACAGCTCTGTCTTCCCTAGAACTCACAATGTAGACCAGGATGGCTTTTAACTTACAGAAATCCTCCTGCTTACACTTCCTGAGTGCTGTGATTAGTTTTAATTTTGACTCTTATTTCATTGATATGGACTGTATTTTTTTTTTTTATTTTGGGGGGAGGATTTCTTTTTTTTTAAGATTTATTTATTTATTAACATACAGTGTTCTGTCTACATGCCAGAAGAGGGCACCAGATCTCATTACAGATGATTGTGAGCCACCATGTGGTTGCTTGGGATTGAACTCATGACCCCTGGAAGAACAGCCAGTGCTCTTAACCTCTGAGCCACCTCTCCAGCCCAATATAAGCACTGTATTATATCATTTCCCCTTCCTTCTCCTCTGTCTGACCCCTCCCATATCTCCCCTGTACCCTCTCAAATTCGTGGCCTATTTTCTCAATTATTGTTACATATGTAACAATATATAAATGCATACATATATTTTTATATATTCTTATGTGTAACTATAATAATATAAAGTAATAGATAATATAAATGCATATATGTATTATATGAATGTGTAAATATAACCTGTTGAGTCCGTCTAGTGTTGCTTACATGTGTATGTTTTTAGGACTGACCACTTGGTAGCAGAAAACCAATTAGAGTGACTATGCCTGTGGAAACTGATTGTCCCTCTCTTAACAGCCATTGTCTATAGTGCTTCATCTAGGGGTAGAGCCTCATGAGATTTTTGCCATCCATGTTATCATGTGAATTGGTGTCGCCATTCAAGTTCAAGTCTTCTTTAGGCTTTCTTCCTCCTGGATTCTGTGAAACAGTACAGTAGCATAGTACTAGATGTGAGTAGAATTGTGAGTGTTCAAACACCAGAGAGAGGGAGCCATATTTTACCTCAGCAGTGTATGTAAGGCGACCAGCAGGTGAGGAATACAGTGAGTTCTTAGAACACTGATGTCATTATAATCTGCGACAAGGAAGGGGGAGGAAGTGGTGAAAGCCAGAGTGTTCTCAGCATGCTCAAAATGCTCATAGTACATTGTTTTCCTGATTCAGGTATATCAGTTACCTCTTCTACTACCACGACTCCTGCTGTGCCTGACACTAGCCGCCATGCCCAGGGGACAGAAGAGTAAGGCTCGTGCCCGTGAGAAACGTCGCCAGGGGCTCAAGGATACTCAAGCAAAGGCAGCAGAGGGAGGAGAGTCACGTGCCTGCGCTGATCAAGCTTCAGGAGATGCTAAGGCAAGCACTCCTCCTGCCGACTTCCCACAGCACTCTCAGAGCTCAGCCCCCAGCAAAGGAATGGGCCCCAGAGGGTCTGCTAAAGGTGACCAGGGCCAAGGAGATGGAAAGCAGAGTTCCTCTGGGGCTTTACTCTCCACTGGAAGCGTACAGATGGATCTTCTGACAAGGAAGACAGGCGTGTTGATGGAGTACATGCTCTGCAAATACAGAGTGCAGCAGCCCATGAGGAGGGGAGAGATGCTCAAAGTCATCAACAAAAGGTGCAAGGAGCACCTCCCTGAGATCCTTAAGAAAGCCACATATCGATTGGATGTGGTGTTTGGCCTTGAGTTGAAAGAAATCCAGCCCAATGGTCAATCCTACATGCTTATCAGCAAGCTTGATTTCCAGGATGATGGAAGTCGGAGCAGTGAGCTGTCTATTCCTACTAGGGGCATTCTGATCCCTCTTCTTAGTGTGATCTACTTAAATAACTACTGTGCTTCAGAGGAGGATGTCTGGCACTTCCTGCATGTATTAGGAGTCTATGATGAGATCTTACACCTCATCTTTGGGGATATCAAGAAGCTCATCACTGAAGAGCTAGTTCGCAAAGAGTACCTAGAATACCGTCAGGTTCCTAACAGTGAGCCTCCATCCTATGAGTTCCTGTGGGGCCCGAGAGCCTATGCTGAAACAAGCGAAACAAAGGTGATGGACTTTTTAGCTAAGGTCAGTGAAAGCATGCCTGGGGTTTACTTATCTCGTTATGAGCAGGCTTTGGTCGAAGAGGAAGAGAAAGCCGAAGCCAAAGCCAAAGCCGAAGCTGCAGCCAAGCCTGGCACTAAGGGCAAGGCCAAGGGACATACTAAGATCAAGTTAAGCCATCCTACTCACAAGTGAGATATAGGTAGCCTCTGCTATATGGTTGAAAAGGTCTGTGTATCTTTTTGCAAATATGTTGTTGATAAAGTTTTGGGGGTGGCTTAGCAAATCGTTATCTTGGAGTTAGAATGTGTACAGATCAATTCTGTAGATGGTTCCTTCACTGTTGTTTACAAAGTTGAGTGCTCAAAATATTTGGAATGATTTGAAATGCAGTTCACAATTTGAAATGTTCTAAGTATTTGGTGATATTTAGTAAGATACTATGGAATCAGATTAAGAAAATACTATGAAATATGAAAGAAAAATATTCAAAGAGTGTTAGGCTTTCAATAAATGTTTTCTTTTAGTCCTTGTCTTTTTTTCAGTGATGTCAGAGATGTATATTGGCTTTTGCTTCTGGTATTAAAATACATATGAGAAATGAAATCACAGAGAAACAGATCTCTTTTAAAAGGTTCATGCTTTTACCCAAACATATACTGAGTATCTATCTACTCTTGCAAAATCGTTACCCTCTGTACTGGAAATGTTTAGTAAAAGAAGCAGCGGGTCTATAATATGCAATGATACATTCTCTGAGAAGCTCACATTATTGGAGAGACTAGAACAAGATCTCTACTTCCTAAAGAAGTAAGAAATGGGAGGTTGGGGACTTAGCTCAGTGCGCAAGACCCTGGGTTCGAACCTCAGCTCTAAAAAAAAAAAAAAAAAGAAAAAGGAAATGGGGTGATGTTTTGATCAACAAAAAGTATTTTTCTGTATTCATTGCTAGTTATCTTCAGGGGAAAATATCTTGTTTTTGCTTCTTTTTTTTTTTTTCATGACCTGGCATACAGCACTTTTTGTAGAATCTTTTAGGCAAGACATTAAGAAAAAATATGGACAAAATTGAATTAGATTAAAATGCTCATATTATTTTGTTTTCTTGTTTGTTTGGTTGGTTGGTTTGATTTGGTTTGGTTTGGTTTTTTGAGACAGGGTTTCACTGTTTAGCTTTACACCTTTCCTGGAACTCGCTTGGTAGCCCAGGCTGGCCTGGAACTCACAGAGTTCCACCTGCCTCTGCCTCCCGAGTGCTGGGATTAAAGATGTGCACCACTGCTGCCCTGCCTGTCTTGTAAAATGCTCATATTATTAATTGACACTTTTTGATAATTCAGTACAAGAGAGATTCAAGCACAGATCTGTTGTATTATACACATGTATCACTATTATACAAGAAGGAACTTGTCAAAATCACTTCTCCTTGGAGAGCAAGAATATTAGGAATCTAAATGTTCCCATGTTTACATGGCTAGTAAGTGAAAAAGTTTAGGTTAGACATGTGATTTAGAGACCACACTACTCCAATCGCTCATGTTGTGTCTTAATTGCTCACACTGCCTCCAGCTCTAGGAGACCTGTGCCCTCTTCTGGCCTCTGCAAGCACCTACACACATATACCCACACAAATCCCAAAGGCTATCAGAGCCCAGGAGCAGCTTTCTTGTGTCAGGTGAGAAAGGAGTGCTGGACTCTGATAGGAAAAAGCTGATAAACCTGAATGGGGATCATGTAAGACCCAAGTAGAACAAAAATGCTCAGGAAAGTAGCATTCTGAAGCTAAAGGGAAACATAAAAGGAAGGTCATCTAAGAAAGCCTCATCTCTATCTCTGGGAGGCCATGAGAACTGTTAGGTTGAGCTTACTCTTTTATGTAGTAGGAAGTTATGTAGTAGGAAGTTTTTAATCAGTCATAGGATCTTCTTAGATGGATAGGTGTGGCCTTAATTAAACAGAAAGTGTGTGTGTGTGTGTGTGTGTGTGTGTGTGTGTGTGTGTGAGAGAGAGAGAGAGAGAGAGAGAGAGAGAGAGAGAGAGAGAGAGAGAGAGAAGGGGGGGACTACCTACCAAGTGTCAACATGATTCCAAGTTTGAATGACTGGAATAACACAGAAAGAATGCTGAGAGACATGGGTATGGTAACCATGAATCATGTTCACTTCCATCTGGGACATCGAAAGGCCTTAAAGAACAACAGAAAATGTTGTCTGTCTCATGTCAACAGATGCTAGGTTTCTAGCTTGTACCAAGAACCTGATAGCTCCCTACACACATACTTCTTTGACTGTTACTAACCTTGGGAGCTCTTGGGTAGTCGAGGACAGCAAGGCAAATTTCACTTCTACCTAGAGAGTGTCTGAAATTTGAGGCTGTTGAAATGAGACCAAAGGTTTCAAATCAAGTCTGGGTATAGCAGAATATCATTAGAAATCATTTCATTGTTTACTTTTCCAGTTGGTTTGGTTCGAACGAGGTCCCTGGGCTGTCCAGATTCCTATTTCCTGGCCATCTAGGCAGACTAGGGCATGGGCTCCCTATCATAGTGTGGACCTCAATTTAAAGCAAACATTAGCCAGCCACCATTGTCCCAACACGTCTTACAGGCACGACAGAGGGTGGAGGGTTTTGTGGCTGGGTTGATATCCAGGTTTCTCTTGCTGTAGCCTGCAGAGTACCTTCTCATGTAACTGACATGTCCAGTCATCATCAGAGAGGCTTCTGGCAGCAGATGGGAGCGGGTACAGAGACCCAGAGCCAGACATTATGCAGAGAGAGAGAGAGTCTAATCTGGAGGTCTCCATTGCCCACTACCTCCCACCCCCAAGATGAGGGAACCCTGGGAATTAGAGAAAAGATTATGTATCCAAAGAGGATGGAGGACACCAGGAGAATATGGCCCAGTGAGTCAACTAAGCAGGACTCACATGGGTTCATAGAGACCAAAGTAGCAAATATGGACCTTTATAGGTGTTTGCTAGGTCCTCTGCTAGATGTTAGACTGTTAGCTTGATGTTTTTGTGGGACCTCTAACAGTGGGATCAGGAGTATGGGCAGCTCTTGCCTGTTCTTGGGATTGCCTTGTCCAGCCTCAATATGAGGGCTTTCATCTTGTCTTAACTGTATCTTGTTTTGTCCTGTCTGGCTGTCATCTCTTGGAAGCCTGATCTTTTCTGAAGAGGAAAAGGGGAATGGAGCTGGGGGAGAAAGGAGGAGGGAGCTGGGAGGAGTGGAGGGAAGAGAAACTGTGGTCGGGATATATTGTGTGACAAAAAAAAACTCTTCTATGAAGTGGGGGTCTAATACAGTTGGACTAGAATTTTCTTTCAAAGAAAAAATTTAGAAGACAATAACTTACCAAATAAAATTAGTATACAAATCCCTTATAAGCACAAACAAGAATAGAGTTATTTAAAGTCACTTCATATGAAAAGAAAAAAGGGAAGATTGCCAGGTTGTGTCAGGGGTTGGGTTGATAAAAAGAATGTGTGGACATTTATCTCATATTGGTGAGTGACACACATAATCCTCTCTGTTGTCACCACCTGGGACCCAAGGTAATGACAGGCAGGTTCCCACTTGAGGTGAACTGGACAGTTCAGGGCTGGGTTCTAGGGCTGTGTCTCATAGCACCTGAATTGGAACTGTTAGGACTGCCCATACTTTGAATGGAGGACATCCTTTTACTGCTCTGTGATGAACAACCCATTGTAAAGCCTTCATCTACTTTTCACCAATTTCTTTCAGGTATGTAGCCAGGAAATATCTTTCTTCACCTCCTTCTGCTGGTTCTCAGGGAGACAGACACAAGGCTCATGTAGAGGACACACATACCTTAACATGAAGGAGGGGAGCATGGCTAACGAGATGACTTAGTTGGTAAATTTTGTGTGGCCCAAGCATGAGTACCTGAATTCAATCCATAAGCACTCATCTTAAAAACGTGGTGCTTGTGGTGGGCTCCTGTAGCTCAGTACTTCGTAGACAGAGAGAGAGAGGACATTCTCCTTGGCTTAGCTGGCCAGCCTGACCAACCAAACCAGTGATAATCTAAGTTAGTGAGAAACCTTGTCTCAACAAATAAGCTTGGAATTAATGAGTAAGACATTAAGTTGACTTCTAGCCTCTACACATGTGTATGACAGTCACGCATAGTTAGCACTCAAAGAAGGAAGGTCTACAGTGTTACCAGGAGGAAGTCAGGCTTACCTAGGTGAGACCTGAAGGGACCTTAGAGTCACAGGGACAGAAGAGTGTCTCTGTTTTTCATTCCCACACTGAGAAACTTACAGAGCAGAGGTCAAATGACTCTTCATCTATCTTCTTTATGTCTAGAAGAAGGACATAAAAATATTGTTTGAAAATGGCAGCCATGAGACAGCAGAAGGGGAATATCTTATATATAGTAGTCATAGTTTCAAGTGCTTGCAATCCATTACACACGTTCCATCACTTGCAGAGAACAGGGCTTGCCAAACTAACTGTAAATGTAGAACCAGCAGTCCAAAAAGTTTGAGAACTTGTACATTTTGAGAGCATTGTTGTTAGCTGAAAGAGCTGACAATTCTTCATGGTGTGAGGTCATCTCAAGCCATAGTAGTCCACTCCAGCCACAGACTTACCCCAGGTCTCTTTGTTCAGTGTTTTTTAAAACTAATTCTTCCTATGATGAAGCCAAGCCTTCAGCTTAGAAATTTTATGAGCCCCTGATGATCAAAGCGCTAAAGAGAAGAGAGACTTGTCCCCTCCCACCCAAAAGTTTAGAGGTTGTAGATGTAATTCTAAACAGTCTTATTGAATAAGAAACAGAGCCAAATAGTTAAAAGGCCAAGAGGTCAGAGCACTATCGAATAGCCTTTAGCTTACCAGTAGCTGCCATCCTTCCCCTGAGAGAGAGACCTTCTCCTGTGTGACCCGTTTTTTTTTCTTTTTTGTTTGTTTGTTTTACCTTCTCATTGGTTCTAAACACAACCACATGACTTCCTCATCACTGCCTGTGTATACAGACCTCCAGGTTTCTATGGCTGGTTTTGAGATTAAAGGCATGTGTCTCCATGCTGACTGTGTCCTTGAACACACAGAGACTTTGCCTGTGGTGTGATTGGATAAGGGCATGTGCTACCACTGCCAGACTTCTGCTAAATGGCTTGCTATTAGCTCTGACCTCCAGGCAACTTTATTTATTAACATACAAATAAAATCACATTTCAGCACAAATGAAATGTCACCATAAGAGGTGTCAGGAGAAACATCACACTCTGTGCAATGGCTGCATAGAGAAACCAAACAAACATACCCTGTTCCTGAGTGAGAAGGAACTTTATTGGTTTGTCCAGAAAAACATATATGAGGGATTGGTCCCTTTGTGTCTAGAAGCCCCTCATGTTTGGGTAAGCAGGCAGGATAATCCCAAGACCCAGTGGGAGAAGGAAGTCGCAACATAAAATCTGAGAAAGTTAATTCCACAAGCAGCACATAAAACTGACCCCAAACACATTCCTTAGCTAGCATGGGCAGATAATTTTTCAGGAGAGAAGAAAAATATACGTACATACGTATGTATATGAACAAATTTTCCAAAAAGGGGGAAATGTTTGGGTGTTTGGAGATAAATTACCATCCGGTTCTCTAGCTGGCTTTATGTGTGATAATTATTAACTTGCAAGTATTTGGGAGGAAAAAAGGAAGATCTAAAGATAACTACCCCCAAAGTGGTTTATCATGCAGACTTAAGAAAGTCCTAGGCAAGCTAGGTGGCAGTAGTACACACCTTTAATCCCAGCACTCGGGAGGTAGAGCCAGGCAGATCTCTGTGAGTTCAAGGCCAGCCTGGTCTACAGAGTGAGTTCCAGGCCAGCCTGGTCTACAGATCAAGATCCAGGAGAGGCACCAAAACTACACAGAGAAACTCTGTCTCAAAAAACCAAAAGAAAGAAAAGAAAAACCTAGAGAAAGGTTTAAAAAAATCAGACAGCCTGTTATAATTAAAATGTAAAATATTTACAAAAAGAATTGATAAAATTGGCAGTTCGTTGTAAAAAAAAAAAAAGCCCTTAAAATATGTGAGTTAAATGAGATGCTAAAATAAAAAAATTAAAAACCTTTCTAGAGTTGATATCCTAAGGATAAATTCTAACATAGCTTCCTACTCAGCTCTTTCTCTGTCCTTTCTTCTTCATCTCTTACGTATCTTACAGCTTTCCTTCAGCAGCTTTTTTCTCCTTTCAACTCCCATGCTTACATTAAAGTGTCTTCACTATACAAACCAGTCCCAACATTCCTTCCAGCCTTAAGCTCAAAGTCTCTGTTTGGACCGAGTGGAGATCCCTAAAGCTTAGGGGAACCGCTCAGACTGTTAAGGATTACCAAGTGAAGCTAGGTCTGTGTACTCACCACAGCATTCCTGAGGATTTATGCTGAGATCCATCTTATCTGTCATTTGACTGACCAGTCCTTTTAAACTTTGGTTCTGTTTTCCTTTGCTTCTGCTTTTTCTAACCTCAAACCCATTAAATGTCTGAGTGTCACTAATATCAAAAATAGACATTGCCTAGATCCATCCAGTCTGCTACTGGATCTGTGTAGTAGCACACTGCTTTTTTTTTTTTCTTCATAAAACCTGTTTCCCCTGCCTCTTGTAATAAGTCTGGCAGATACAAAGATTCTAAAGAGAATATCAAAGAATGGGCAGGAAGGATAAGGGGGTTTTCCCAGGAATTTCATTCTGGGGGGAAAAGAAGATACCTTTATCCTCCTTCTTTTCCCAATATGACCACAGTAAATCTTTGCTTTCTGCTTTTAATTTGGTTCTTTTAATCTTCTTGTTATGGAAGTGTCTCGAGATGTGACTTGGCATGAGTTGTGACCCCAGGTTACCTGCTAGAAAACAGTCTGGGACACAATAAAAAACAATTTTCCTTCCTTGACCATTTAGAGAAAGAGAAAAAAGCACGAGAATTTGTCTTGTGTCTAGGACAAACTTCACTTTTTGATCTTTTGTATTACTAAGCCTTTTTTTTGCACATCTTAAAGAAATAGGATAAACTTTCTAACATTTTTTTCGTAACTAGGTGAACCTAATTTCATGTAATTGTGTCATGTCTATGATAATTATTTTTGTATATTTTTGGTTTTTTTCATATGCTGTTTGTGTTTTTAATACACACTGATGATTTCAGTTTTCTTTCTAAATTCATTTTTGTTATGTGCTAAAATTATTCCTTTGGTATGTCCAATTAAATTGCATGTGCACATTCGAATTGAAATATTTTGATCATATAAGTAAGGTCTGATAAATACATACTATCTTATAAATTTGATTACTCTAACATCTTATCACCTATCAAAATGATACCTTTGAGAGTATGAAACATTTCATAAAACTTTAATATTATATACATAGATTTTGATAAGGATTTCCTTCCAAAACAAGATCCAACTTATATAATACATAACATAAAATTCATGTGATTTGTTCAACATAAAAATATTGAAGTGTGAAATGTAAAATTTTTTTCTATTTTCTTTTTTTGGTTTTCTCATTTTTCTTTTTCTTTCTTTTTCTTTTTCTTGGTTTAAGATTAGATTATATAAATTAATAGATTTATAAGTTTACTAGAGATCTCTATATTAAGTTTCCCTTTTACAATGATGACTATAGAAAATATAATCCAAACAAACATAAACATGTTTAATCTTGGTTTCTTAAAATATCTTGCCAGTCAGTGGTGGTACACGTCTTTAATCCCAGCACTCGGGAGGAGGAGCCAGGCAGATCTCTGTGAGTTCGAGGCCAGCCTGGACTACCAAGTGAGTTCCAGGAAAGGCGCAAAGCTACACAGGGAAACCCTGTCTCAGAAAACCAAAAGAAAAAAAATATGTGTGTGTGTGTGTGTGTGTGTGTGTGTGTGTGTGTGTGTATGATTATGTATAATATAAACTACTTGTGGTTATGGTTTACTTTTACATAATATACTTATTGCCACATTGGTTTATAAGTAAATGCTTATGTGAACTAAAATTGTTAACTTGGTTTGTGACAGGGCAAGAGAGTGCTGAGATTCCTCCATCTTGTATTCTTGCTGAAGCCATTTCAGGTTTAACTAGAATTTGATCTCCTTGTTGGAGAATCTCATGGAAAATGTCTCAAATCTCTTCTAGGACCCAAGGCCAAGACACCCTCTTTAACTTACCAACTTACTCTAGCTTCTATTAAACTGCCTGCTTGTTCAAACCTTCTTCTCTAGCTAACATCCTATCTTAGTTTATGTTAAACTGCTTGTTTGTGCAAACTGCCCCCCCCACAGCTGCACTGTGAGATACCAAGATGTGGTTTTTGCCTTTAAAAGCCTCTTGCTCAAAATGCTCAGGGTCTATACCTGGGTGTTGAATACCTGAGTATAATTGAAGACAGCAGGAATAAAGACTTTGAATTGGTTATAAACTGTGTCTGAGTGCTTATCTTTGGTGTGTCCCCATGCAACATTTTGGAGACCCCCCAGTGAGGCCCCCAGAGACTGGACCTAGACACTTAGGGACCTCAGGATCCCCAGGAGTTGGGAAGAATGGGCTGGCTGAAGAGGACTCTTAGTGGGTGTGTCTTGAGATGTTATAAGGTCCCAAGAAAATCCTCTTTGACCAATTGCTGCCAGGCACTATGATGCCTCCACTCAAAAAAAAAAAAAAAAAAAAAGAAAAAAAAAAAAAAAGAAAGGGTAATTGAGGGTCATCTGTTCTGAACACCCCTGGACGTAAATGTGGTCTGTAAGGTACCATCCAGTTAGGAAACAAGAGGGGAAGTCAGACCCAACCACAGATCCCATGTTTGGGATCCATGTGAGACATCACTGGATTCCCCTGCTCTGAACAGGTGTATGAATTTGTTATGGCCGTCCCAGTTTGTCTTTCCTATGTGGCTCTGTATGACTGTGCCTTCTGGTGTGGCTTTGTTCCTTCTAAACTTCTAGCTATCCTAGAGTAATCAGTTCATTAAGCCACTACCCCCCAGGCGGTGCATCATTGCCCTTGTTTTCTTGCAGTCTCATGGGCCTTGCTGGATGTCCACTCGTGCCTGTAGCACCCCTCCCCCCACTCCATGCCAGCCGGTTGCTGCTGGTTTTTTGGTGATACTGGCATCTGTAGTAGCCACTAGTTTCCCTGTAGTATAAATAATGGCTTTCTCTGATGGGAGGTACACCTTCCACCTTACCCCAAGGCTTATGACTTGTGCCCTCTTGTTGGGGACCTGAATCCTTTTGGCTTGGGGAAGGTAGCCCAAGGAAACCCCCAAACCTCCATCTGTTCTCCCAGGCCCTCCAGAGGAACTTGACCTCTCCCCATCTCCCTCTGGAGCACTCACTTCCAGCTTGTTTAGTCTCTTATCTCAGGCTCCACTAGTGGTCCTGAGGTTCTGGTCCTGTTCTCTGTGTGGGGATGGGGAAAGCCCTAGTGCATGCAGGGAGGAGAAGTAAGTCCCAGAACCTTGAGCTCTCTGCTCCCTCCCCCACCTGCTCTAAGCAGCTGGGTTTTCCCAAGGAATGGGAAAGTACTTCCCCAAATTGTGCTGGCTGTGTATTGGGGGTGGAAGCTGTAAACGTTTCCCAATTATGGTTTATTCTCTATCAGTGACTTGCATAATTAAATAAGCCAAACCACTCCATTTTTGATAGATAAGTTGCAGGCCCTTATCAGCTTTGTTGATAAGGAAATGATTTTGGAAAAGAAAATTGTTGGAAACTTTTTTTTAAGGGAGGACAGTGTTGGATGCTTTTTTTCACCAAACATTATTGGGGGAATTGAAAGCCATGGTCAGAAAACCTACCAGCTAACTTACTATAGAAGTCTGGTCATTCAAAGACCTGATGAACTGCCTGCTAGATTTCTAGAAAGACTCTGTAAGACATATTGGGTAGCTACTGGAAAAAAAAACAAAAACAAAAAACAGGGCTGGAGAGATGGCTCAGCGGTTAAGAGTACTGGTTGCACTTCCTGAAGTCCTGAGTTCAATTCCCCACAACCACATGATGGCTCACAACCATCTTCTATTGAGATCTGATGCCCTCTTCTGGCATAAACGTGTACATGCAAATAAAGCATGCATATACATAAAATCTTTAAAAAGAAAAAATTACTCGCCGCTAATATGGCCTTTGTCATGCAGTTGGCCCCAGACATAAAGGGAAAGATCCAGACATTAGAGAGATATGAAAGTATGAATAGGTGTTAACTTTTAAAAATTGCTCAAAAGTTTGCAACAGCTGAAATTCAGCAAAAGAGAAACAGGGAACGAAACTCTTCCATGTAGTGATCACGGTCCTTGAGGAAACAGACAAGAGAGGAAACGGGGGAGATAGACCAGGAGAAGGGTTCAGAGACTTGCCAGCCTCATGTGATGGGACCCCAAGTGGCAATTTCTTGGAATTTAGGAAAAGATATCGACAAAGCACCTTGCTCCAGTGTGTAGATGGCCTCCCCATAGCTCTGACCATTGAGGGGGAATGTGGATAGGAAAAAAAGCCCTTACAGAGGCCTTCCAAGCCTTGATGTACTGAGTATCATCCAGCTGTATGTCCCTTGGGTCACATACCAAGGCTACAACCTGAAGGAAGGAAAGCCAGTGCTTTCCCAGGACCATATTTCAGCCATCCTGCCAATCCCCACCCCCACATAGCAAGAACAAGTATAAGAATTCCTGAGGGCAATTGGATACTGCTGGCTATGGATAATGGGATTTGCTGAGATAGCCAAGCCCCTGTATTCCACCCCCTGGGGTGTATATACAGCCTTTGGGGTGGACCGAGACTAAGCAGAGGGACCTCAAAGCCTCGAGAAAGGCCCTGGTGTCTGCCCTGTACCTGGCCTCCTAGACATTACTGAGCCATTCCATTTGTACATGGATGCTGCCAGAGATATTTCCTAAGGAGTTCTCATACAAACCCTGGGACCCTGGAAAAGACCTGAGGCGTATCTGTCCAAGAGACTTGAGGACGTAGCAGCTGGAGGGCCAGCATGTTCACAGGTCACAGCTGCCACCACCTCGCTGATAAAGGAAGCTGACAAATTAACTTTAGGGCACTAACTGTTCGTGACAGCCCCACACTCTGTTGAGGCCCACTTGAGGACAGCACCTGAGAGATGGATGTCCAACACCCAGGGGAACCAATACCAAGTCCTGCTTCTTCACCAACCCCACATCCATTTCAACAAGATGCCAGCCCTCAACTCCACTAGTCCCCTTCCAGATGACAAATGTCATGGGTCCCTTGCATAGTGATCATGAGGAGATTGACTTGATCTAGTCCATCAGACCTGATTTGACTGAGGTCCTGTTGGTAAAACCAGAAGAGGTTTTGTTCACCTACTGGAGCAGTTTTGCCTTAAACAGGATCAGGTATGCAGAGGCACTGGTGGTGACCCCAAGACTATCTGGGCACAATCTTTAAGCAGGGGAACCTCAGCTCAAGAGCTGAACTTACAGCTTTGACTCAAGAAGTCTGCTGGGGGAAAGACATGGCCATCACCATATACAATGATCGCCAATATACTTTTACCACAGCTCATGTTCATGGGACTCTATATAGGGGAAGAAGATTGTTAGCCTTACCAAAAAGAAATAAAAAATAGAGAAGAAATTTTAGCCCTATTATAAGCTCTCTGCTTACCCAAGTGTTCTGGAACCTCCACCTCAGCCCCTGGCACTCATATACCCAAAGATCCTGGAATGTTCTGGTGGTAGCTCCACTTCAACACTCCTCCCTCATCTCTCTCTTCCCCAACCCTGCCTTGTCTCAAGCCTGTCAGACACTGCTCCTCCCCAGAGATGCTCATGACCACTCCTACAGGGTATTTTAACTGCATCTCAGAAAACAGACACATGGTTTTTCGGGATATCTTTCCCATTTCCTTTGTGTGGGGGTGGGGTGTGGTGGTGGGGGTGGGGAAGTCATCCAGAAGGGCTTTACCCATTAAACAGGATTTTTCTAATTTGGTTTGAATTTGTCTGATTGCATTGCAAAAGACATCCAAAAAGGGATTTCCTAGTCAGAGCAGCTGACTTGATCACCTGAAAAATGGCCCTAGAATCAGTGGGATCCCTCCCAAGTCTTTATAGCTCTTCAGGAGCCCAATTTATGGGCCACCCCTGAATGCAGGAACACACCCTGGGGCAAGATTCAAAGGACAAAACAAAAAGTGGCTAAAGAGGATACACAGGAGTGGTGGAGGAGAGGCAACTGGTTGTGGATCTCTACCTAGTCAACCTCCCCTTTGCCATGCTCAGGGCCTGATATACTCTTTACCAGGAGGAACTTCCTCCTTTGAAGTTATGTTTGGGAGAACACCTCATATCCTTCCCACACTCCAAGGTATTTCCCAACTGCTGTCAAAGTAGCTGGTGTCATCCCTTGAAAAGAAGCCACTGAGGATGACACCAGATGCATTGTCACATGGACCCCTTAAAGGTAGGACTGACCAGAGTACTAACCCAGGATAAACAGTCCCCATCAGCCCCCAAACCTGGACATGGGAATTCAGAAAAACCAGGCATGGAAAGCTCTATCTTCCAGGTGAATCTCTGCTCCCTTACCAGGGATGGAATAATATTGGCCTAGGGGAGAGATGGGTGTCAGTAAGTCTTCTGTGAAGAAGACTGGCCAGAAAAAAGCCTTCAGGGATCACAATTTTATGCATGCTCTGCTAGGGAAAAGGTACCTACATCATGTCCTCAAAGTACTAATGGTTTGACTAAATGTGCTTCCTGTAGCTCACTGGAAATTTACACCTACACTTTATATTTATTGGTCTATGTTGTCCCTCAGGTTTATGCCTCTAGTAGAGAAGAAAGGAGAGCTCATGTTGGCCTTGAATCAGTGTTATCAAAAATCAATGGTCCCCTGATTCTGGACCCAATCCTAGCTAGTATGGGCAGGAATGGCCAGTGTAACTACCACAGGGCCCTCAGCCTTCATTGTTGAGAACCAGAACTTTAGGGAACTGAGTTCCCAGACAGACTTAGACCTTGGCCACTTGGAGAATTCTATTTCCAGGCTGGAGAGTCAAATTGACTCCCTCACAGAGGTAGTCCTATAGAACTAAGGAGGCTAGGTCTCCTTTTTATGAAACAGAGAGGACTTCACATGGCCTTAGGAGAAACTTGCTCTTTCTATGCCAACCAATCAATGGTAATTACAGAAAACCCCGTCATGGTCAGAAAAAACAACCTTAAAGAAAGGAAAGAAAGAAGGCATAGATCAGATCATTGGTATCAGTCTCTGTTTACCTGGTCCCCATGGCTGACCACCTTACTGTCAGCAATAGCCAGACCATTGATTTTTATTCTGACCTGGTTAATGATGAGACTCCTGTGTCCCCACTGCATGGTCAACTAAGCTACTGATCCTAGGGATCAATTATGCTCTAGAACAGGACAAATCAAGAATTTGACTCAAGCTCATAGCACCAGTGGGGAATGTGACAGGGTAAGACAATGCTGAGGTTCCTCCATCTTGTATTTTTTTTCATCTTGTATTCTTTTTGTTTGTTTGGTTTGGGTTTTGGTTTTTGGGGGTTTTTTTGTTTGATTTTTTGGGTTTTCTTTGGTTTTTTTGTTTGTTTTTGTTTTTGCTTTTTTGTTTGTTTTTTGAGACAGGGTTTCTCTGTAGCTTTGGAGCCTGTCCTGGAACTCGATTTGTAGACCAGAGATCCACCTGCCTCTGCCTCCTGAGTCCTGAGATTACAGGCGTGCACCACCACTGCCAGCCACCATTTTGTATTCTTGATGAGACCATTTCATGTTTAACCAGAATCTGATCTCCTTGATGGAGAATCACATGGAAAAATGCCCCAAATCTATTCTAGGACCTGAGGCCAAGATGCACCAGCTAATACCTCAGCTTCTGTTAAACTTGCTTGTTTTTGCAGAACCCTACCCCTTCCAGCTGACAGCTTATCTTAGCTTCTATTAAACTGCTTGCTAGTGCAAATCTATTCCTAATGCTACAGAGCAAAATACCAGGATGTAGGCTTTGTTTTTAAAAGTCTCTTGTTCTAAATCAATGGTTTTCAACCTTCCTGATGCTGCAACCCTTTAATGCAGTTCCTCATGTTGTGACTCCAACCATAAAATTATTTTCATTGCTATTTCATAACTATAATTTTGCTACTGTTATAAATCATATTGTAAATATCTGTGTTTTCTGATGGTCTTAGGTGACCCCTAAAAGACCCTAAAGGGGTTGTGACCCACAGGTTGGGAACTACTGCTCTAAATGCTTGGGGCAAGTAGGTATTTGGGCCTAAGTGTAGCCCGAGCCAGCTGGAATAAATACTTTGACTAGAAATTGTGTGTGAGTGGTCATCTCAGTGGGCTCCCCATACAGGTTCAGTTTTTTTTTTTTTTTAACTCACAGTAAACTAAAATTTTAAGAATCAAAATAATGATAAAAATCAAAAAGTACATTGAACCAACATGATCATATAGGTAAACAAATAGAGATTGGTAATGGTCCTAAATCTTTCTTTGGGACAATTAACATGGGTGTTTTTTTTTTTAAATCAAAAAATTTTAAATCTGATTGTAAGGACAAGACATACATAATTATTCAACCCTTGTGAATGTTATCTCCTAGATCTTTACCCTAATTCTGGCTCTACACCATGGATTCTATTGCCTGAGGGTATACAGTAACTTTAAGCTATGATTACTCTACTCCTGAGTAAGTTTTTCCTATCAGACAATTTCACTCCCTTGAGATACTAAACTCTTTATTCCAAAGATTAAAAGAACAACTTATGTTAGTGTATATATGACACAACTATTTTAAGCATTTTAAGGATAAAAAAATCACTACCACCTCTTGATAAACAAACAGGTTTTTCAGGAGTTTTATTTTAGCCAGGCATATGTAAGAAAAAATCCTAAATAAATTTAAATTATCATTTTGCAAACCTACTTTGAGGCTTACATACACATCTTAAAGTTTACAGATCATCTTAATGTGTTACTCCATACTGATATATTTTTAAATTATCTTTTTTCTTAGTTAAAAATTATGATAGTCATAAATGCAAAACTTTGTTCAGTTCTACATGCGTTATCTGACTTTTGATGCCTCATAACCACTAAGGAAAAGTAAATGCTTTTCATAGAAAAATCCAAAGTACTTGTTACAGTAACTTAAATATTTAACAAGTAATTAAAATTTAGTTAAGAAAACAAAATCTATCAATGCACTTTAAGTAAGTTTACAACTACTATCTAAGATACCATATGTCTACTGAGTTTTAGATATAACCAAATGAGTTTTCACTTAAAATTACCTCATTAAATTTTTTTTCTAAATTTTAAATTAGCAATCATAATGTTAAGATTAAAGTATGTTGTAAAAGGCTCTTTAAAAATAAATATGGTTGTACCTAAGTTAAAATAATATGTAGGTTAAAAAAATTAAAGGTTACTTCAATACCCTGAGATGTAATACTTGATTTTCTACAATTTTTTTTTTGGTTTGTTTGTTTGTTTATTTTTGAGACGGAGTCTATCTGTGTAGCCCAATTGTCTGGGAACTCGCTCTTAAGACCAGGTTGGTCTCAGACTCACAGAGTGCTCAGATTAAAGGCCTATGCCACTACCTCCCAGCTAACAATATTTTCTCCAGAATTGATCTGTTCTTAGTATTCTTTCACTAAATGGACATTTAAAACTTATGATTAAATTTTAGTTTTTAAAAATGTTTTCCCATTGGACAAAGCTTTTGCTGTTTGGATGTCAGTCATTGCTTTAATCATTAAAAAATGTTCTGTTTAGAGAGTGATATCTACTTAAAATATACCTAATAAATTACATAGCGATTGTAAAACTTGTTCCACTGGATAAATATTTAAAACTGTGCATAAAATTTGGTCTATTAGATAAACAACACATAGTATTGTAAAAGATTTTAACTGTGACAACTTATGTTCAAAATTCGTTACAGAGTCTTCTTCAAAGAAAAACAAAACATGATCTCATCAACTTAAAGGGGAGAAAGGGATATCACCTCAAAGACTCCATTCTGATTTAAAGATGAGGACTGTCTCCAGTACTTTTTATTCACTCTTAGGAGATGGTAAACTTTCTCACATTGTCTAAGAGCACCTTCATCTTCAACACCACTGACAGTGCAGAACCCTGAGTAACTAAACATTTTTCTCACCTTTTATGTTTCCTAAATATTCTTGTAATTAGATTTTAAAAAATATTTATGACATCCAATATTCTACTTAGTGTATTTATAAATGATAAAATAATATTAGTCTTGATTTTAATGAAGTTACAAATGAAAGTATCATATTGTTTCATCTGATTATACCTTTTTGTTATAACAGTTTGCTTACCCTAAGGTCCTACCTTATACAAAACTAAAGTTTGAAATATTCAAGTTTTTCATTGTCTTTATAAATATATGCATATAATATATAGTCTCATGATTTAGTATAATTTAGGTAAAAATATATAGTTTTCAAATTAAACTTTAAGTTTATTTACTCTACCTAGAGTTACTCAAAGATTTGGGTTAATTCTTATTTCTACATTAGAAATAAGATAATATGAAGTATACAAAAGACATCAATGTCTAACAACATTTATGATGTTTAAGATCTTCAATATTGATGTTTCTTGATGTAATTAGCATCTAAAATGTTGTATAGTACAATTAACCATGATTTCAACATTAAACAATTTTGTATTTTAATATAAAAAATAATACTACAATGATTCCTTTGAAAGTCACATTTCTAACTACTTAAATGTAAGTAAGAGAGTCCATTGAATACAAATAACTAAATACAAAGAGAACTATAGAGCCAATCTTTTAAAAATATGTGTAAATTTGGTCTTTTTAGATGTTGGTTTCATCTGTCACTTTCACTCCATTAGGCCAAATGGTATTCTTGATTACTTAATTTATATATAGTAATTTTATTTCACATGTAAATGTTATGTCAGAATCAGAGGATGTAAAAATAATTCAGATCTGTAACATAATGGCTAATGGTTTTGATATGATCCAAGACTTTCTTTCTTAATGGCCTCTACCAGCTATCCCTCTCTCCTGGAGACTGCTATCCTGCCCACTACTCAGCCCCATCTATATCACATCCTACGAATGAGCCTTCCTAGCTACATGGGACCTTATAATATTTAATAAATTTTATGTGGTCCCTGAATGTACAAATTGTGATGCCTGAGTTACAGGCAGAATCATATATGAAAACAAGCTGTGTTTAATTCTCAAAAAGAAATTGTCTATGGAGAGTGATTAACTGATTAAAATTTCACTACTGTGGAATGTTTCAGGTCCGGTGGCTAAGTACCTTATTGTGGGCAAGTTTATTTCTCCTGAACAGCCATTCCTGTCTGTGTCTGAGCTAACATCTTGTGACTGATAGAAACCTTTTCAAATCTATTAACTAACAGCCCACTAGCCTCCACTAAACCAATGCTAAGAATGTCATCAGATACTATCTTGGGACCATAGAAAAGTTTCTCCCATCTTGTACCTGCCTCTCTGATGTTCCCATCAATGTATTTTAAATTTGCCTTGATTTGTCACTTTCTTTGTTCTGTAAAACTAGAAAAACTTATGACACTTCTTCCATTATGGAACATGAATTTGAGGTAACCCAAATCAGTGTTATCAGGCCATGGACACTCAAAATGGATCCAGAATAAACTATCTTGTTTCCTTAAACTATTTTCTAATTTTTATTTTTGTGTGTATGAGTATTTTGCCTGCATGTATTTAAGTGCACTATATGCATGCAGTGCCCATGGAGGTCAGAAGAGGGCCTCAGATCCCCCTAAAACTGCTGGGAATTAAACCCAGACCCTCTGCAAGAGCAACCAAGCACTTCTTAATTGCTGTGCTCTCTCTCCAGCCCTTCAGTTTTCTTTTTATTTCTGTAACAACATCATAACAAATAAATCCTCTGATCTCGAAATACTGGTAGTAACATATAGTGAGATAAACGAGATCACCAAAACAATGGTGAAGACCTCTTAGGTGGTAGTGTATCTTAGAGAAACAGTTTTGTACTGCAATGCCGACTGTCCCAGGGAATCCCATGCAGCAGATGATGTGGAAATCATCATGTCTCTCCTTCATGACTGCAGTGATTGAAGGTATGATCCAAAATATCTGACTAAATATAAGGTATGGAAATAGAAAAATTAGAATGGGTTGTGGTGATTGAATTGTATACTTATGTGAAATCAGGCAGCTTCCAAAGATAAGGGGCTTATAAAAATCTATCTGAGCCATCCACATTTTTAAAAATAAAAGTTTAAGAAGCAACCTTAATAAATCAGGCTGACAAAAATGAAGGTATAGATAAGAGTTTTTAGCCCTTTCTGAATTCCATAATTTTCTTTGTATTTAACTTATTTTTAATTATTTCTTTAGGAGTTTGATCCAGACCAGGTATGAAATGAGGCTGACATTGAAATTATTACATAGTTTAGACTTGACCTGAACTTTCCATTTTCCTGATTTAACAGGAATGAACTGCTATGTCTATCAGGCATTTTTATTATATAAAAACGGTGGTTTGCAGGCCACCTTCTAATTTTGAACCCCTGATGCACGTTGTTCATTTCCTGATGTTTTTTTATGACATAGGAGAAAAATGTTATCCTTGCATGAATTATTACTGAAAATATACACTCAACAAGACATCATTCAAACATATATCCAAATGTAATATCATGCCCAGGATTCCTCAGACAATAGAGGCATGCCATTAGATAGCTTCTCTTGAACCTACTGAGAGCATTGGCCAAAAGAGAATGACAGAAATACAGAGAAAAAAATATTCCCAGATTTGATAGTCAGATGGTAGTCAGAATTAGGATTTGAAGAGGAAGTGTAGTTTTGTTCCCTAAAATTCTTACTCTGCTGCTGGTTTTTCTGAAATCCAAACATGCCAAACCTAATGTAGCCCACAAAAACTTCTACCTGGGAGATTTCTCCAAAGAAAAGAAGCCACACTGGGGACTGAAAAGGGTAATCTAGGTTTATTGAGGGAGAAAGTGATCCTGAATCACAAGCATGGGATTGAAATAATATGTACATATATATTTAAATATATATATATATATGATTAATATAAATATAAGATATGGATATTTATACTAAAAGCAAAAGACTTCATGAACTGACAGCTGTTATTAGGCCAGGCAGAGCTATGAGGATGAGCTAACCCTGATTTTTTTCCTGAAGGAGGTTGGGAGTGAAATACCATGTCCTTTAACAGTCAGGAGGCTTGCCTTTAATGGGTACAAAGGTGAGAACAGCCAGGAACAATCAGAGGAGGACCAGATAAAAAAGAGTGATAGAAAATCTCTTAATTAAAAAAAAAAAAAGGTGCTTCTTCAAAACTCTCAGCCATGCTTCTGGCTGGACAGGTGAAGAATAGGAAATGGGTCCTAACTGGGGTGTGACTAGACATCCACTTCTGGTACTGAGGTGAGTGAATTCTACGGTAGAAGCAAATGGCCCAAGATCAGAAGAAGGGAAGATGTCAGGAACCCCAGAAGCCATTTGTTGAGCTAGCAGAAAGAGTTTGTATTACAGCAAGCAACCTAATAGGTTTTAAGGGTCAGGACCCCAGTCCTGCAAGGCAGAGTTCCTGTTCAAAGCCAAAGTCAAACTGAGAGACCCAGTGGGGAATGAAAGGTATTGTCTCCTAAGAGAAAGTGTGAGCTCAGAATCCTGGCCCAGCATTGGAACCAAGAAACTCCAGCCTTGAGCACCTTTTGAAGTTTGTCCAGATTATCTCCTCTGGGACTCAAGAAGGTGTGGCTTCTTCTGGAGACTGGACCTTAACCTGAGGCATTTCTTGGCTCTGGGAAAGAGTGGGAAGCAGCACTCTGGAGTTCAGGATAAAGCTGTCAACCTCTGCAGTAAATCTAGACTTCCACTTCAAGGACTGATGGGGGAAACCCACAGAGACTGCTGACCTGGGCTAGGGAGAGCTCATGGACTCTGGATGGACAGCTGAGGAACCCGCAGGACACTGAACCAGGCCCTCTGAATGTGGGTGACAGTTGCATGGCTTGGTCTGCTTGTGGGGCCCCTGACAGTGGGACTTGGATTTATCCCTGGTGCATGGACTGGCCTTTGGAGAGCACTCCCTGTGGTGGGATACCTTGTTCAGTCTTGATGCAGTGGGGAGGGGCTTGGGCCCGGCTTAACTTGATGTGCCAGACCTTGTTGACTCCCCATGGGAGGCCTTACCCTCTCTGAGGAATGGATTGTGGGGGTGAGGGGAGGTAGGAGGGGAGCAGGAGGAGGGGAGAAAGGGGGAACTGTGGTTGGTATGCAAACTGGAAAAAATAAAAATATAAGTATGTATATGTATATGTGTATATATATATATATATATATATACTTTTATTGTAAATATATAAATGTGTGTTATGAGGCAGGGAAGGCTGTGTGTGTGCAGCTGGCAGTCTTGGGTGTATATAGGTCAGGAGCTCAAGATTCACTGTTCCTAGTTGGAACACACTAGACAGATGTTGTGACCTGGTAACCTTTATTCCCCCATACCCCCCACACTGCCCCCTCCCTGGGGTGGGGGGAGCAGAATCATAGGAAAACAGAGAAGTGTAGCTGAAAGCTGAGAATTAAGCTGTAAACAGAAGACGATTTGCACACTGCCTGGGGCAGGGCATGCAAAGGGGAAGAAGGCGGGGTCAGGCAGTGTATGGAGAGGATGGAAGTATGGTGTGGTGGATGGAGCATGAGTTAAGTGGGGGCTTCAGAGGCTGAGGATTAAGCTCTGTGTGCACCAGAGGGAGGAAAGTGTGGGGGTGTGGAGGGCTAGGTGTCTTAGGGAAGTACAGTGAGGAAATCAGACTCTCCTGTAAACTGCTTCCACAGCAGTGGGGTTCCAGAGCGACCCAGCCCTGCTGTCAATCTTCAGAGCCTGCCCCTCACCGGATGTGGTTTATCCTTGCTTCCTGTGAGGAGGGGAGGAACTGGGTCTTAGTGCCCGTGGCACACAAGCCGCGTTTGCTGCTCTGGACCAGCTGCTGGCAAGTTCGGCCGGAGGTCTGCGGTCAAGGTAAGGACCCTGAATGTCTACCAAAGAGCAGATAATAACCGCAGAAGCTATGCTAGCTCTCGCTCATAGGTCAGCAGGCTTGCCCTGGGAAAATGTGAGTTGTCTTGTAGCTCTGCATGTTTCTGGGAGGAAACAGGGACCCCGGTCTTAGAAAGTAACCCTGATTCTGAAAATGATAGCTTCCTAGGTCACAGTTAAACCCAAGCTCTGGCTTCTAAGTGGTAAGGAGAGAACTTTGAACCGAATTTATGTCCACAATGTGCTGTCCTGGCCCTGGGCTGTAAAACGCCCCAGGGAGAGTACACAATCAAAGGAAGTGGACTGGACTTAATCACCTGAAGATAGGTAGCTAATGTTTAAAAAACGAGAGAAGTAAACATAATAGCGTGGAAAAAATTTTAAAAACACTAGAAAAAAAATCCTAATGTCAGTGAAATGTGAGTTAGTTCCTTAAAACCTTCATGGTGGAATGAGAGAACCAACTTATGGAGTTTCTGTACAGATTTTTAAGTGCCTAAGGAGACGCTTGCAACCCCCACCTCAGAAAAACAACTGTAAAAAGCCCTGAAGGGCACGGGGTTAGCTGTGCTCAACACGGGGTGGTGGGTTGTCTCAGTGAACCAAAGGGAAGAGATACTTTGAGGCTTAAGATAGCCACGCCCAACACGTGGGTGTCAGGAAACCTAACTTCTGGTAGCCATGCCCAGCCTGTGGGTGACACAGCAGGACTAACGGTGGCCACGCCCAGCCGTGGGGGTCACAATGGGACTAACAGTGGCCACACCCTTTCCGTGGGTGTCAGGAAGCCTAGCCGGGTGGCCACACCCAGCCTGTGGGTGTCACAGCAAGACTAACGGTGGCCACGCCCAGCCCGTGGATGTCAGGAAGCCTAACCGGGTGGCCACACCCAGCCCGTGGGTGTCAGGAGGAGTAACCGGGTGGCCACGCCCAGCCTGTGGGTATCACAGCAGGACTAACGGTGGCCACGCCCAGCCCTTGGGTGTCAGGAAGTCTAACCGGGTGGCCACGCCCAGCCCAGCCTATGAGAGTTAGAGGAAAGCCTAACTTCTGGTAGCCTGGTCCAGCATATGGAGGTCAGAAGGAATCATACACCAGACATAACTGGAGGCTTTTATATTCTTCCGAACTACTTTAAAAATCAGAGACGGAGGGACAAACGGAAAGCACAGCTGGAGAATAATTTTTGCTTAGCATTCATGAAGCCCTAGGTAAAGTTGCAAAGACGGCAAAAGCAGATGTTATTAAATTTATTTAGCACTCAGGAGGCAGAGGCAGGCAGATTTCTGAGTTTAAGGCCAGCCTGGTCTACAGAGCAAGTTCCAGGACAGCTAGGGCTACACAGAGAAACCCTGTCTTTAAAAAAAAAAAAAAAAAAAAAAAAAAGGAGGGGGGGGAACCCAGCACAGTGTCTATCAAAATAATAATATAAATAAATAAATGGAGTAGAGGCTGGAAAATTAACTCAGTGTTTGTTTAGCTTTCGTGAGCCCTAGGTAAAGTTGCAAAAATGGCAAAAGCAGATGTTATTTTTATTTATTTATTTATTTATTTTGGTTTTTCAAGACAGGGTTTTTCTGTGTAGCTTTGTGCCTTTCCTGGAACTCAACGAACTCACAGAAATCCACCTGCCTCTGCCTCCCGAGTGCTGGGATTAAAGGCGTGCACCACCACTGCCTGGCCAGATGTTATTAAATATTAAATAATAAGTTAAATATTAATAAATAAGTGAAAGAGTTAAAGCCTCCTTCCAAAACTCACATACCATTAGAAATAAGAGGATAAGCTAGGCTGTGGTAGTGCTCACCTTTAGTCCCAGCACTCGGGAGGCAGAGGCAGGCAGATCTCTGAGTAGGAGGCCAGCCAGGTCTACAGAGCGAGTTCCAAGACAACCAGGGTTGTTACACAGAGAAACTCTGTCTGAAAAAAGCAAAAGAAAAAAAAGAAAGAAGGAAGGAAGAAAGGAAGAGGATAATGGGAAATTGAGTGGGATGAGGAGAAAAAGAATGAGGAAATACAGCAATGGGTGAGGGAAGTGGGCAAAGTATGAAGTGTACAAGGTATACATATGAAGAATTTTACAGCAGTTCCCATGACTTAGTAAAATGAGTACAGACAGAAAAAGCATCAGTTTAAACTGTGTGAGCAGGATACTAGCTGAAACCTAGCGCACAGCATAGAGATATTTAAAATGCTGCTGAATTGGGAGCTGGTAAAGTGAGAGCCCTCTGCTCCTCTCAAAAGCCTTCTCTGAGAAGGAACAGCCTTGGTCTTGCATAGGCCCACTTTAGCCTTGGTATCCAGTACCCAACATCAGTGAAGATATACGAAGATGAGGGAGTCACTTCCAAAAATAATGGGGCCTCTGAAAGTCCAGGCGCTATAGTGTGACCTGGACATGTAGTCCTGACTAGGCACAGTCAGTGTTCCCAGGGCATTTTCAGCCCAAGAGGGCAATGATTAGTGCTGTGAGTTTCAACATCTTCCTCACATTTGTGTGTGTGTGTGTGTGAAATCTGTGTTTTCTTAGTGCATGTGTATATGTGTGTGTCAATGTGTGGAATGTGTGTTTGTGGAAACCAGAGGCCAAACTAAGGAGGTATTCCTCAGGAGCTATCCATCTTGTGTTTAAGATGGCTTTTCTTCATGGCCTGGATCTGGCGGATAGGCTAGTTTTGCTGGTTGCAGAGGCCCAGGGATCCTTCTGTCTCCATCCCAGAACTGAGATTATAAGTGCAATCCACCACACTTCGCTTTGCTTTTGACACATGGATCCTAGGTTTAAAGCTCAGGGCAAGCTCATTATGGATTGAGATACCACCCCAGCCCATCAGCATGTCTTACTTCAATCCAGAGGTAAAATGCTTAGTCTGATATTGTAGGGCCCAGTGAAAAGAAGGGTCGTGGTGCTATGCTTAACATGGAGCCTAGGAAAGGAACTGCAAGTAGGGTTGAAGACACCAAAGAACATTGGATGGACCATTTTAGAATTGTCAGCAGTCTGTACTCAGTCATTGCAGTAGTGGGAGCTCTCTGAAGCTCTTCTCCAGGCTCCTAGGCATCTTTCATATGGCAAGGAAAGGAGAAGAGTTCTGGATGTGATTAGAACTAAGAGTACTCAGGCAACTCTGTAAGTCAGAATTAATGGAAGCTGGTCAGAACAAAAGCCCAGTGTATCCTTACCGCAATGTTCTCCTCAAAATCTGCAAAAAAACTGCTTATAGTTTATTATTTTCCTGATCTAGGTGACAAGATCACTTGCTCTGCTACCCAGACTACATCTTTCTCTTCTGACTACAGCCGTCATGCCTAGAGGAAAGAAGAGTAAGGCCCGTGCTCGAGAGAAACGTCGCCAGGTCCATGATGAGGCCCAGGGGCTAAATGATGCTCAGGCAAAGGCATCAGAGAAAGAAGAGTCACATGCCTGCTCTGATCAAGCTTCAGGAGATGCTAAGTGTCCTACTTCTGGCTTTCCACTGGGTAAGGCACCCACCATTACTGCTAGTAAAGGCTTGGCCCACAAAAAGTCTGGTAAAGGTGCAAAGGGCCAAGAAGAGAAAAACGAGAGTTCTTGTAGGGCCCCACTCTCCACTGGAAGCATGCAGATGGATCTTTTATCAAGGAAGACAGGAATGCTGGTGGAGTACATGCTCTGCAAGTACAAAGTTAAACAGCCTGCGAAGAGGGGAGAAATGCTCAAAGTTATCAACAAAAGGTTCAAGGATCAGTTCCCTGAGATCCTCAAGAAAGCCACATATCGTTTGGATATGGTTTTTGGCATTGAGTTGAAAGAAATCCAGCCCAATGGTCAATCCTACATGCTTATCAGCAAGCTTGATTTCCAGGATGATGGAAGTCGGAGCAATGAGCTGGGTCTTCCCAACAGGGGCATTCTGATCCCTCTTCTAAGTGTGATCTACTTAAATAACTACTGTGCTTCAGAGGAGGAGATCTGGCACTTCCTGAATATGTTAGGAATCTATGATGGGGTCCCACATCTCATCTTTGGGGATGTCAGGAAGCTCATCACTGAAGAGCTAGTGCAGGAAAAGTACCTGGAATACCGTCAAGTTCCTGGTGGGGATCCTCCATCCTATCAGTTCCTGTGGGGTCCAAGAGCCTATGCTGAAACCAGCAAGATGAAAGTGATGGACTTTTTAGCTAAGGTCAGTGAAACCATGCCGAGTGCTTACTCATCTCTTTATGAGCAGGCTTTGGTTGAAGAGGAAGAGAAAGCCAAAGACGAAGCTGCAGCCAGGCCTGGCACTAAGGGCAAGGCCAAGGGACATACTAAGATCAAGTTAAGCCATCCTACTCACAAGTGAGATATAGGTGGCCTCTGCTATATGGTTGAAAAGGTCTGTTCATCTTTTTACAAATAAGTTGATATGGTTTTGGGGGTGTTTTAGCAAATCGTTAACTTGGAGTTAGAATATATATACAGAAAAATTTTGTAGACTTTCTTTACTGCTGTTTGTCAAGTTGAATGTTCACATTTTGAAATACAAATTAGTATTTTGCATGTAAGTTTGGCAGTGCTACAGCAAAGTAACATGGCATTTATAGAGGAAGAATCTTGGAGATAGAAAAATCTGTAGCAAAATATTTGAAAATGGACAAAAGTGAAAGTTGGTCATTTATTGTTTACTCAGTTACTTTTTTCAAACTTAAGAAATGTACACCTGCATTTGTTTTTGATATTAAAGAATGCATGAGAAATTCAATCACAGTGAGTCAGATCTCTTTGTTAAGACTCGTGCTCTACCTAAACAGTAATTAAACATCCAGTCTTGGGATGTCTTCAGACTTTATACTGAAGATGTTTATTGAAAGTAGATGTAGTGCCTACTCATGCAGTATTAGATTCTAGGAGAAGATCTCATTATGCATGAAAATGAAAACTAGTTTTCTTCCCAATAAAGAAAGAAACTGGTTTTTGTGGCATTGGACAGAAAACATTTTTAAGTTGCTTTTTTAAAAAAAAAATTCTGATAGTTTTATTGCAATTTAAAATGCTGTATACTCTGTGCCATCTCAATTTAACATGAAGAAAAATAATCCCAGGTGGATGGGTAGCAATGAATCAAATCAAAATGCTTATATTAATGATTCCCACTTAAAAAAAGAAAACTCTTTCACAACTGAGGTTTTGTATACCAAAATGTGAAGTCATATATTGTGTTCATGTAACCAAAATAGCCATGTGTTGTTTCTCTTTGAACTTATTCCACCGATGTTCCAGCCTACAACTTAACAAATTTTCCCCAAGACCAAACATAACAGTCAAACCTCATAATCTTTAATTCCCTGATTCACAGTCTTATGCCACATACAGTCCTGCTGTAGGCTGATCCTTTTGTACACTGTGAAGATTTGTTCACTGTGATTAGTTTACTAATCAAGTTGTTCAGCCAATAACCAGGCAGGATAAGGTTAGGGAGAAAAACCCAAACTAAGGGGAAGAAGGGTGGAGTCAGAGAGTTACCAGCCAGACTACAGAGGAAGCAAGATGATAATACCATGCTGAGAAAATGTACCAAGCCATATGGCTAAACAGGTATGAATTATGGGTTAATTTAAGTGTAAGAGCCTGAGCTGCTGGCCAATATTTATCATTAATATGGCCTCTGTGTGGTAATTTAGAAAGCAGCTGCTGGGTATTTGGGAGTTGCTGGCAGCACAGACACTTCCAACTACACAGTACATACTCAATTTCCATATTTCACAGCACATTATCACATTTTTTAGGAAAATGGACTGCTATGACCAGAGACATTACATTTCTGACAGGGCAAGTACCGAGTAGTAGTTTTTTTGGAAACGTTTCTACTAGAAATGCAAGACCAGATATAACTGAAAATATTCCAGAAACAAACGCACAACTGAGACTCCAAATTGCAGTTGAATATGCTTTGTTGTAGGATAGAAAACTAGCCCCCCTCTACGAAATGTTCTGGTGATCCCCCCTCCCCCACCCCCGACAGTCAGTATCCTGCTATTTTCTGGTTATACCAAGAAATAAACAATCAGCAAATGATTTAAACGTTTTGTTTTGTTTTGTTGTTGTTGTTTGAGACAGGGTTTCTCTGTGTAGCTTTGGAGCCTGTCCTGGATCTCACTCTGTAGACCAGGCTGGCCTCAAAACTCACAGAGATCCACCTGCCTCTGCCTCCCCAATACAGAGCGCTTGGGCTCCACCTTTGCTGCTTCATCTGCAATAACCTTTCTCTTGGGCATCCTGGCAGCCCTGTGTAGCCACCACTGCACAAACTGCTGGGATAAAAGGTATATACCACCACCACCTGGCTGATTTAACCTCTTAAAAAATCATTTACACTTAAAAAAATGGAATGAAGTGTGATTTCCCACCACCTTTTACAAATGTTGTTAGAGCTATTTAAAAGAACTCACATTTACAAAATAGTTGATAAAAATATTCCCCTGGATTATATAAGGGAGGCAGGGACCACTTAGTTGGACCTGGCTAATCTCTTCTACTTCCAAGGCTAGACTCTGGTTTTCAGCCTCTCCATTTTCTGCAAGAAGATCTGTAGTTTGCTGGTCAGCCACTTCATCCTGTTTGCCCTTTATTCCTCGATTCCCTTTCGTTTGGACTTTATTTTTTCTTTTTTTTTTTTTTGGTTTTTTCAAGACAGTTTCTCTGTAGCTTTGCACCTTTCCTGGAACTCCCTCTGTAGACCAGGCTGGCCTCGAACTCACAGAGATCCACCTGCCTCTGCCTCCCGAGTGCTGGGATTACAGGCCTGGGCCATCACCTACCGGCATATCCCCCCCCCCCCCCCCCCCCCCCTACCCCCGCCGTGCGGGCTTGCTTTGTGTCAGCCTTGGGAGGGGCGGCCTTGGCCAACAGCCTCGCAGATAAGCGCTTGGGCTCCACCTTCGCTGCTGCATCTTCGATAACCTTCCTCTTGGGCATCCTGGCAGCCCTGTGTAGCTGCCACTGCAGGAACTGCTGCAGCCTGCCATGGAGGCCGATTCACACGAGGCAGGTAAATGCAAATGCTGTCCATTCTGTACTGTTTTCTCAGTCCTACAAGAAAAAACCTCTCAAACTCATTTCTCAGTGTTATGTCAAAATTTTTTTTTCCCTGTGGAGATGCAATACATGTCTCCTCACCCCGGATAGCCCACAACAGACCAAAATACAGATAACACAAACGTCCAACTTGGTAAGCCATGAGTTTTATTGGGGTTACATACAGGAGAAGAAATGACTCAAAGACCGCTGTATCACCAAAGTTCCCTCTTCCCCCTCAATGAGTGACCAACTGGTCAAAATGGTGGGAACTTAGAACACACTGTACAGCCTGCAGCAAGATCACCAGGTTGGAGACTGCCCTTTCCAGGTGCTACAGTAGATCTAAACCTCTTCCAAGCAGCTTGGCTGGTTTCTGCTTCTTCCCGGCAGCTGTTGCGGTCTCAGAGTCTTAGCAGCTTTTCACCTTTGAAAGTCGCTGCAGCAGAGCTTTTCTGAGTCTTGGCAGTTTGGCTCTTCTCAGAGTCTTCTTTGCAGCTCTGCTTTCTTTTGTCTTAAGTGAGACTCTGAGCTGCTATTGTTTTCTCTGGCGGGGAATGGCCGAGTGAATCTGGTCAGTTTCAGAAACTTCCTGAAGGTAATGAGTTGTTTACCTTTCTATTTAAAGAGCTTCCTGGAGCTATTTTCAGGCGGTTTACCTTCCTGCTTAAGGAGCTTCCTGGAGGATGGAATATTTCGTCCCCCCAGTCCTCAAAGGAAATAGTTATACAGCAAACACTCCAGAGAATGAGAAGCTTAGAGTGTGTTTTAATAGTTTAAAGTTATGATTTGAGACTAGGTCTCTTTTTCAGAGTTCACACTGCTCCATTCCTCCTAAGTTGATTTGTGTGCTGTGGCTCTTCTTACAGTTTTATTTTCAGTATTTCAAAATGTAAAGCAGGGACCTTTTCATCAAAATACTGAATTAAAATACATAGAACAAGACTCTCAAAATGTATAAATAGGCACAGGAAAAACACACTATTCAGTGACATATTTATATTTATATTCTCAGTGTTACATATTCTCAACAGATAAGGGACATGAGGTCAGGATGGAAGGAGATATTCTGGAGCAATTGCCAGCTCATGTGTTCCCTCAACTACATGAAAAACACTTGCCACTGTGGATATCTACTTTAATGTGGGGAGAAATACAGAGGTTACATCCAAATCTAATTCTAATAAAGATAGTAATTTATCAGTCTTACCTTATATATCTATCATTGGATGTTTCCAGTGCTATAGTTTCCATATCTCATACAATTTATAGAACAGCTACTATTATGGGATACCTGAAGACAGACAGCCTGAGAGGCTTGAATAAGTCCATGATAATGGAGCCCTTATTCTCCACCCACTGGGCTGTCCCATACAGAGCAGCACAGAACATCCTGACCTCCAATTTGCTTGAGGTTTTCAAGGCAAAAACTGAAATTGTGTGACATAGACAGAAAGCCAGCTGTGGATATCTGCAGCAATCAAATAGACATTGTTGAGAGAAGCAGAAAAATAGCAGGTCAGGGACATATTGTATAGAGATATGTGACCAATGGCCAGTTTTCCCAAGATAATTTTAACATTTGAAATTTTCCCTAATAGTTTCATGAGATGGTGTAACTATAGTTCAGGAGCCCACTATGTTTCTCAGTGGTTCTAGGAGATTGAGTTGCATTATCAACTCCTAGTTTGGAAGTTTTATTTTAGGGCTCCTTGTATCTTTAATGTCCTTTTCTTTTGATTGGCTGGGAGGTGGAGATGAAAGGATAAACAGTGACATATAAAAATGAGCATTAAGATCCATAGAACAATAAGACAGAGAAAAAGAAACACCTGCTTTACCCAGGTAAATTTTGGCGACAATGAAGTGGGCCATCCATTCAGATCCCAGCCCCCATCTTGAGTAACCATTTCTGCAAGTTTTTGTAACTGGTTTTTTTTTCCCAATAATTCAATTGTTGCTGTCAGATCAAAACAGCACATTGTCCTAATTTCTTGGTATCCTTGATGGCGCAGTAACATTAAGTAATCAATAGTGGCCCTCGTATCTCTTATAGCCTGTCAATGTACTTCTTGTTCTTTATTTAACAAGGCAGTCGCTCTGGACATATCGTTTAAACCTTTAGCTATTTTAAAGGCCATCCAGCTATGCTGCTCATCAGTGTAGGCAGCCAGAATGGGGAGGCCTATTACAGAGAACATGATGGCCAAAGCCTTAGTTTTTGAGAGGAGGAAGAGATCATCATCACAGTCTCCAGTTAGGGGCTCTCTGTCTCTGACTTTGGTGTCTTGTTGGACTTTTTTTTCTTCCTGGACTGTTGAGAAAATAATTGACAGTTTGCTTAAATATCAAAGGGTATTGTGAGACAAGTTGGTGGGAAGATAAAAGTGTACTGTTCAAAAGTGAAAAACCGTCCTTCAGGCAAAGGAATATAGCCTGTCCCATTTTGACCTGATTTTACCTCAGCAAAGCCCATCTCCCAGTGTTTTCCCTGTATCTTTCCTCAAGTCCTGACTCTCATGGGTACCTTGGATGGTGGCCCAGTGGTTGTTTGGGTACAATTTGTATGCCACCTGACAGTGTCCCAACCCATTTTTTCTAGATGTGACATGTAAGACTTGTGTCTTAATAGTTCCGTTGGTTTTGTACTGCCCAAGTTGGTCCCTTGATGGAGTTGGTGACTCAGGTTAATTCCCACTGTTTGGGGGAGGAAATGGCATCCATCTGGGAGGTACTTCCCTTAAGTTTCATTTTCAGTGGCCTGGAGCTGGATAGCTAGCTATTGTTCCTCTTCCTTGTATGAAGGCTGAGTTGGTATGAACACAAAAATTTGCAGAGGCCCACTCCTTCTAGAGTAGCCTCTTTGGCCACCTGATTGGCAAGCCTGTTTCCTATGGCCTCAGGAGAGTCATTTTATGTCCTTTACAGTGTATTATGGCTGCCTTTCTTGGTAGCCAGATAGCCTCTAGGAATTGTCTCTCTTTACAAACATGGGCTGTTGGGAAAGGCATAATTTCTGTCTGTAAGATGTTTACAGTCTTCCCTTGCCCATGGCAGAGGGCCTATGTGAAAGCTATTATTAATTTAACTCTATGGGCAGATGTCCCATGATCCAATGCCTGAGCACAAAGGACCTTATGTTTGTTTACCAGGGCTGCCCCACCATGCCATATTCCATCCTTTATAAAGCTACTCTCATCAGTGCACAGTACCTCATCACACTGAGCACAAGGGGTATCTGTGAGGTCAGGTCAAAACCTTTTGATGGTGTGGGCCACTTCTAGACAGTCTTGAAGGGGACTCATCAGGATCACCATCTGGGAGAAGCATAGCTAGGTTAAGAGCAGTGGTCTTTCTACATTAGCTGAACAAGTAATAAGGCCTAATACTGGATGATGAAGGCACTGGAGAGTCATCAGTCAGGGGTGGTCTGTAGGAGGGCCTCCACTGTGTGTGGACCAGCCAGGCTAATGTCCTGATGATGTCAGTTTGTCAGCATCTTTGACAAGAAGGGCAGTGGCCACTACTGCTCTGAGGCAGGTTGGCTAGCCAGCAGCTACTGAGTCAAGTCTTTTGGGTAAATAGGACACAGGGTGTCTTTGGGGTCCTAAAGTTTGGGTTAGGACTCCCTTTGCTAGTCCCAGGGCCTCACTTAGAAACAAATTATTTCTGTTTAGTCATTTCTGGAGGGGCCAGCGCCAAGGCAGGGACCAGGGCCATTTTTAAGATCTCAGAGGCCTTTTGGTCCTTTCACCCCACAAGAGGGAACTTAGTAGCCCCTCTCATAATTGAGTGTAGTGGTTTTGCAATTTCAGTAGAACTTGTTGTCCATAGTCAATAATATCCCACTGTCCTGAGGAATTCCTGGACTTGCTTCTTAGTTTTAGGCTGAGAGATTTGCAGGATTTCCTCAATACATCTCTGGGACAGGATGTATTTTCTACTTTGTAATGTATGAAACCTAGTTAGGCAGCTTTTGTATTACATACTTGGGCCTTCTTGGAGGAGACATGGTAGCCACTGTAGGGCAACAGACCAGTGGAAAAATCATCTTGCCCCTGGTCTGTCCCCAAACCTGGAACTTTGAAATTCCCACCCCTGTGACTCAGACTTGATGGCCAAATAATACTTGGACTAGCTTACTATGCGTGTTCCCAAATCCCTATAAAGCCTGCCCTTTCTGCCCAGCCCACTGCTGTCTCTTTTCCCGCTCAGAGGTGGCTGCCATTCTGTTTCTCTCCAATAAATCTCTATGTGAGGTGTGTTTTGTATTGTGACATTATGATATTCCTTGGTTCTGGATTGCTAAGATACCCTTGTGCTGAAAAACCCTTCAGCCACGGTCTTGACACTGCCTTAACAGGCCTTTTGTGTGGCCTGTCTACAATTGGCCTCAGTGTCAGCAGCCAATAGTAAATCATCTACATACTGTAAGAGGGTAACCTCTGGGTTACTCTTCCTAAAGGCAAGAAGATCTGCCCTGGGAGCCTCATCAATCAGGGTGGGTGAATTTTTAAATCCTTTTTGGCAATCTAGTCCAAGTAAGTTGTCTATTAAATAACTTTTCTGGATCCATCCATTTAAAAGTAAATATAGGCTAGCTTACTTTGACTAGCAGCAGGCTAAAGAAAGCATCCTTCAGGTCCAGAACAGTGTAGACTTGTTTAATGGGGGAGCAAGAGACTGAGAATGATATATGGGTTTGGAAATGTGGGGTAAATAATTTCTACCCATTTATTTACTTCCCCTAAATATTGGACAGTCCTGTAATTGTTAGTGCTGGGTTTTTGGATCAGAAGGAGAGGGGTGTTCCAAGGTGACTGGCAAGGAACTAAAGTGTTAGCCTCCCTGAGTCTCTGAATATGAATGGCAATTCCCTTTTTTCCCTTCCCTTCCCATGGGGTATTGTTTTACTTGGATTGGGGTTGTGGTAGTAGTCAACTGAAATACTATTGGGGATTGATCTATTGCCAGTCCAGGTGGATTTATTTCTGTCCATACCCCAGGAATCTTCACTTGTAATTCGGCCAGATGTGGGGTGGATTCCAGCTGGACTGGGGATGGCTCAGATAGTAACTGGTATTCTTCCACAACTGGACAAGTAACTTGGATCTTAGTGGGGAGTTTGTAGTCTAATTCTGTCATGTCTTCCTTAAAGGTGATGGTGGCTTGTAGTTTCTGTAACAGGCCTTGGCCCAGTAGAGGATAGGGCATTCCAGTATAACCAGGAATATGTGCGTGACTGTACCTCTTCCTACATCCTGGCCAGATTCCCCTGTTGCACCTTGGACTTTTACTTTATCTCTTTTTGCCAGAGGTCTGTCAGATTTCTTTAGGACTGAAAAAGTCACCCCAGAGTCTACCAGGAAACTGTCTTGCCCCCAACTTGTAAAGTAACCCTGGCTTGTGAGAATGTAATGTAGTTGAGCCCTGCTCCCATCAGGCAGTTTCAGTTTCTAATTGAAGGGCTTTTACCTTGGGTGTTCTAGCCCATTTGTTCCGACATTCATTTTTTCCAATGTCCTCTTTTATAATATGCACATTGATTTCAGGCTAGAGGAGATTTGAGTGGTCTCGCTGCATTTCCTAGTCACTTCTGGAGGCTTTATTCATTATCTTCTGGCAGACTATACATCCCTGTTGCTCTCAACAATTGCCTTTCCTAACTTTTTTGCCTATCTCCTGGCAAATCTCTATTATTAAAGGCTCTCTAAGCTACTTCCACTAATTCTAACAGTATCTTTCCCTCAAATCATTCTAGCCTCTGGAACGTCTTTCTAATATCCAGGGCTAACCAGGCACCAAAGGCTATGTTTATAGCCCTTCTATTTTCTAGGCCTTCTGGACCATTGGGTGTATATGTCCAGTAGGCTTCCACCAGTCTCTCTAGATATGTAACAGGAGTTTCAGCTGCTGTCTACAAAACTTCACTAACCTAAGACAATTGCAGACACCATTCATCAGAGTACAGCAGTAAGTATCAAGATTCCCAAGATTCAGCCAGGCAGTGGTGGTGCACGCCTTTAATCCCAGCACTTGGGAGGCAGAGGCAGGTGGATCTCTGTGAGTTCGAGGCCAGCCTGGGCTACCAAGTGAGTTCCAGGAAAGGCGCAAAGCTACACAGGAAACCCTGTCTCCAAAAACCAAAAACCAAACAAACAAACGAAAAAAACCATTCCCAAGATTCCCCTTACCTTGTTCAATATTAAGGCCCCACTGAGGTCTGGTAGAAGGAAAGACAGTTTCCTAAATCAGGGGTCCTCAGGCTATTGATTTCCTTTTTCCCTCCAGATCCTCTCTTTGTCTTCTGAGGTAAAGAGTGTTTGAAAGAGCTTTGGCAGTCACCCCTGATAGACTGATGAGTGAAAAACACTGTCTCAAAAAGAGAAATTAAACCTTGGGATTTGTCAGAGAAGATGGGGGTTGATTTTTCCAGCAATAAAGATTGCTGGTGGAAAAGGGAATATAGACCATAAATACAGCCATGGGAGGGGTACCATCATTACCTGTGTCTTCCCTTGGAGGGGGACCAAAGCCCCTGAAGGGCAACTGGGCTGGAGGTTGGGCTATACCTGGGTCTTGTGAGTACAACTCTGTAGTGAAGCCTTGCATAAAATTGAGAGGAGGGAGGTAGGGCATAGGAGGACCCACTGCAGGTTTGGGAAGGACTAAGAATAGAGTCAGGAGGGGTAGGTTCTGGAAGAGTCATAGGCAGGGAGAAAGTGGCAGTGGAAGCTCAGGATCAGGGTCCTCTGGCAGTATGGAAGGCTTTTTCTCCTGCATTTCTCAGATCCGGATCCCAAGTTTATGGCACTCTGGCAACCAGGAAGGTTGCGTTTCCAGGATATCCAGCCATATTTGAATGTAGAGAAACTGATCCAGGTGCTTTGTCTTCCTAGAATAGTAGACTGAACTGTAGCACTAATCTTAAAAGGTCTTATTAATAAAAACAAACCCAGGGCCAGGTATTGGGGTGAATGCTGGACGATCAGAGAAGCAGAACAAGCCACAGCTACCTCACCTTGCCAATCCTCAGCTGATCCTGTTTCCTTAGACTGGAAGTCTCTGTATCCTCATCCAAATGAATCTCAGCTGATGCTGCTCAAAAGCCTAAAAGCTTAACCAGTTCTAGTTCCTGGTTTTCATGCCTTATATACCTTTCTGCATTCTGCCATCGTTTCCTGGGATTAAAGGCATGAGTCACCATGCCTGGCTGTTTACAGTGTGGCTTTGAACTCACAGAGATCTGAATGGATCTCTGCCTCCCAAGTGATAGAATTAAAGGTGTGTGCCACCATTTTCTGGCCTCTATGTCTATTTAGTGGCTGTTCTGTCCTCTGACCCCAGATAAGTTTATTAGGATGCACAATATATTGGCGGACACAATATATCACTACACTGACCCCTGGCAGCAACTTTGATATAGAATGACTTAGTATCTGGCCAACCCACACAGGAAGCTAGCTAATCCAGTTCAAAAAGTGAACATGGAGTTCCCTTTGCGAAGTGAACTTCAAATTCTGATTCCTGTGCTTTGAAACCTAATTTAAAGTTTTGCAAAATGTGTTCCTCTAGGGCTGGGTGAGAGCATCAACATGGGTTCGTTTCCCATGTCTTCCTGTAACTGGAAAGGGTTAATGAGGTCACAGAAACACAATAGACAGAGACAACAAAAACAAACAAGCAGACATAGGACATAGATTGGTGGCCACCAAGACAAACCAGATCCTAATGGTGTGTGACTGTCCCAGCCACAACACAGACTTAGAATCTTTAGGCTACATACAGCTTTTTCCACGACTCCCCCAATTGGCACCCTAGACTGACCAGAAACAAGAAACCTAGGTTTATCTTATCTTTGAAGGTTCTGAATTCAGGGACGCAAGTAGACTCCTTTAAAAAGTTTTAGGGGAAAGTTGGTGAGGCATAGTCAAAATTCCTAAGGCCATGGAACGTCCTCTCAGTCACCTACCGTAGGACCAACAGCTCTTACCCTTGCCTAGAAGGAGCCCTACCTCAAGGGCTGAGGGTTTTCTCTTCAGGTATATTGGTGGGACCTCCAAAATGTTACAGGGTGCCTGAAGAGAGACCCCCCTGAGAGTCCCAAATAAGTAAAATAATATGGAGCCTTTCTTCTCTGCTGGCGAGGCTGTCACATACAAAATAGCAGGGAGCAGTCCTGACTTCCAGTTTGCTTGAGCTATAAACCAAAACCCACAATTAGGTGACATATACAGAAAGGCAGCTATGGACGCCTGCAGGAAGCAAGCAGATGTTGTTTACAGAAGTGGAAAGGCAACAGCTAAAGAGTCAGGCTGTTCTCATAACCTTGAGGTCAGGGGACACATTGTATAGAAATTTATGTCTGGTCAACGTGACTAGTGACTAGTTTACCCATGATAATTTATCACTTAAAGTTTTTCTAAAGAATACTTTCAGGAGATGGCAGAACTATAGTTCAGTATATATATATATATTTCACTGCACTACTTATTTTAAACAGTGTTAACAAATTAACAAACAATATACCTTTGAATCAAACTGAGAAATTTTGCTGAAAACAATGTTAACTCTCTTTTTGGCAGGATTGGGCATTTCCCAGAACTATTTATACCTCCAGACAATTTTGTAAAAGCTTGCGATACGAACACACATATGGGAGAAATTTGGACAGCAGCACCTCAGAATATGAAGTGTGTTGCAGAGAGACCCACTCCACATTCACTCCTTGACAAGCAATTTCTTGCAAACTTGCCAGTCCCAGAGATATCGCTTCTCAGACTCTGTTAAGATTCTGAGTAATCTAGGGATTGGGGATTTAGCTCAGTGGTAGAGTGGAGTGCTCGCCTAGCAAGCACAAGGCCCTGGGTTCGATCCCCAGCTCAAAAAAACAAAAGAAAAAAAAGATTAAAAAAAAAAAAGATTCTGAGTAATCTAAAGGGGCCAGGGAGCATTGTCATGTCAAGCAAGAGAGGATTTTCAACTTTGATCAGAGTAAGGCAATAAACCAAAATGTGAATGATAGAAGACCCAAGCAGAACAAAAGGGTGTGGGGAAAAGCAACAGTAGGTACTAAAGACAAACAAGGCAGAAAAGTAACTTTAGAAAGTCTCACTACTTTATTCAGCGGAGGGGACTTCCAAGACATGGATTGAACTTAGCCCCTTGTGGACTGGGAAATAGCTTCAGAGACAAGATTCCTTTGAATAGAATGGATGGGGCTCTACTTAGCAGAGGGAGAAAGCCCAAAAACTATCAAGATGGTAATAGCAAGTGTGAATGTCAGAGTTACCCAGGAAAAACAGTCAACATTGCATTTAAGTCCTTTGGTCAGACTTGAAAGGCTTTCATTGTGCTGAGATCACTGACAAGCATTTACCCAGCAGAGTTCTTGCCTCCTTCTGGGACTCATGGAGGAAGGGAGACTCCTTTTCTTCCCAGAAGGCAAATCAGGGAACTTGGGTAGTGACAGAGCTTTTCTTTTCTTTCTTTCTTTTTTTTTTTTTTTTTTTTTTTTTGGTTTTTTGAGACAGGGTTTCTCTGTGTAGCTTTGCACCTTTCCTGGATCTCACTTGGTAGCCCAGGCTGGCCTTGAACTCACAAAGATCTGCCTCCCCAGTGCTGGGATTAAAGGTGTGCACCACCACTGCTGGCTGACAATATGCTTTTCAATAGAGAGGACAGGAAAGTGTCTCATCCTGTCCTTCATTAACACACTGAGAGGGTTTTAAAGCAGGCCTATCAGATGGGGATCCCTCTATGTTTTGTATATTAAGTCTTTTTTGTTGTTTGTTTGTTTTGTTTTGTTTTTCCTGGCCGTGGCTGTCCTGGAACTCACTCTTATACCAAGCTGGTCTGGAACTCAGAAATCCACCTGCCTCTGACTCTGGAGTGCTGGGATTAAAGTCATATGCCACCACCTCCCAGCTTATGTTAAGTTTTAAGTATGTGTGTGTGTGTGTGGGGGGGGTATCTTTTGGTTGGCATCTGCAGCCATGAGACAGAATAAGGGAGAAATTCAAAATATGCTAGTCACTATATTAAATACTTTACATTCCTTGCACTTACTCTATGGCTAGTAAAAGATAGGGCTTACCAAAACCATTGTACAGACATGAAGCATGCAGCTCAGAGAATTTGTTAACTTGCACGGCTGGTAAGTGAGAGTATCTTCCACAATATAAGGTAATCAAAACTGTAGTATTTCACCCCTCCCAACCTGAGATTGCCTTTATGCTTCCAAATTCCTTCTTGTTCCTGTTATTGTGAATGTTATAGCTTATCATGGAAGCACAAAGCTTGAGTCTAGGGCCGCATCCTACACAAAACAGATACACTCTCTGTATTCAAACTACTGGATATGATAGCCAATGAAAGCAGTAAAATCAGCAAGATAAATGTGAGAGGGTTGTTTGGATGTGCTCATTTCACTTTGGAGCAAACATCTCACACTACCACAGCAGGCTGGCCTCAGGATCTATTGAATGCTCCTACCTCCACTTCCTGAGTGCAAGGGTTAAAAACAGGAAGCAGAACTCCCTGTTCACTGTGAAGTATGAAGAAAAATAAACAATATATGACGTAGTTATAGGATTATATAGATTTGTGATGTCTAAGGCTTCAAAAGTTCATGTCATTTGCAGGAAGGTAGATGGCACTGGGGATCATGGTTTTAAGTGCTGTAATGTTTTCCAAAATCAAATAACCACATTTTCTTTCACACTAAAAATATATATTTTAAAAAAAAACTTGCCGGGCGGTGGTGGCACACGCCTTTGATCCCAGCAATCTGGAGGCAGAGCCAGGTGTAAGTTCGAGGCCAGCCTGGTCTACAGAACGAGATCCAGGACAGCCACCAAAACTACACAGAGAAACCCTGTCTCAAAAAAAAAAAAAAAAACAGAAAAAAAAAAATCTTAAAGATAGGAGGAGGACTGATTGGGGAAAAGGTGATAGGAAATGGGGGTTCATAAGTATTAACATACAACATGTGTAGTTTTACAGTTAATTTTTGCTAAAATACAAATAAATGAATAAAGCAAAAATAAGGCTTGATGGGTGTGGTGAAACACACTTGTAATCCTAGCACTGGAGAGGAATAGGCAGGAGGATTAAGAATTTGGGGGGGGGTTGGGGATTTAGCTCAAATGGTAGAGCACTTGACTAGCAAGCGCAAGGCCCTGGGTTCAATCCTCAGCTCAAAAAAAAACAACAAACAAACAAAAAAAAACCTTCGGGTCAGTGAGTTTGAGGCTACTCTGGGCCTTGAATCTGTCTTTTTAAAAAAGGCAAACCAAGTGGATCTCTGTGAGTTTGAGGCTTGCCTGGGCTACAGAGTGAGTTCCAGGAAAGACGCAAAGCTACAGAGAAAAACCCTGTCTCGAAAAACCAAAAACAAACAAACAAACAAATAAATAAATAAATAAATAAATAAAAGCAAAACAGAGACTGAACCACCACCTGCCTGAGAGGCCTTCCTTGTATCTACTAATTCCCTTTTATTTCAAATACACCCAACGGTCTCAGGGAATTTCCATTGTACCTTACAGTATTATTAACAGTCTGAATAAAAGCCACCACATACTCATTAGTCTTAAGCCTAAATCCCTAAGGGATACCAAAAGTCATTGTCTAATGGAATTGAAATAGAATGCATAGATGAGGCAATTAGGACCACTTCCATCAAGGGCTAGATGGATAACTCCTCAGTTAAGAGCATTTGTTTGTTTCCCAGGGACCCATATGGAGATTCATGACTGTGTAACTCCAGTTCTAAGAGCTCCTACATCCTCGTCTGACCTTGTTGGGGACCATACATGCACATGGATGTACATACCTGCAGGCAAAACATTCATGCACATGAAATAAACTAAATAATTTTTTAAATTAAAAAATACTAACATAAGCCAGGCAGCGGCAGCACACGCCTTTAATCCCAGCACTCAAGAGGCAGAGCCAGGCAGATCTCTGTGAGTTCGAGGCCAGCCTGGTCTACAGAATGAAATCCAGGACAGGCACCAAAACAACACAGAGAAACTCTGTCTCGAAAATAACAATAAATAAATAAATAAATAAATAAATAAATAAATAAATAAAAATAAAACCTTTTTTTTGCTTCAGATGGAGAGTCTTTAGAGGGAGGGAACACAGGATTCAGAATCTATTCTGTTGAGTCAGCATGGTAAGTTTCTGGTGTGCTCCCCAGCTCTGTCTTGATGGTCACAAGTAGCCTAACAGGATGTTATGAGCCCCAGATTTGCAAGAGAGAGGTCTTGGTCAAAAACAGTAAAGTTGGGGCACCCCGAGTACTGATGAGAGAGGTTTTTCCCCAAACTAAGGAGGCGCCATTCAGCCTTTGCTGTTAGACTAAAGAACGTCCAGAAGGGAGTGCCAAGTGAGACTTTCCCAATGGACTGAGGGAGGTGTGCGCTTGCCAGATCCTATCAACTGACCGAGGGGGAGCATGCCTTTGCCTAGGCCCAGTCAACAGACATAGTGAGATGTGCGCTTGCCCAGATCCTATCAGCTGACTGAAGCGGGTGAAAACTTCACTTAGGAGGTCTGTGATTCAGGTCAGTACTACGAAGAATTTCTAGCTCTACTAGACCACTCACTAAAAGTGGAGAAGTGGGCTAGGGGGCTATCAAAAGACTCAACTCTGGGCTTGGGGATTTAGCTCAGTGGTAGAGCACATGCTTAGCAAGCTCAAGGCCCTGGGTTCGATCCTCAGCTCCAAAAAAAATAAATAAATAAATAAAAAGACTCAACTCTGTTTCCTATTGGTCTGGGTATTAGCCATTTAGTTTATGCACATCTAGACTTCTATAAGAACTAAGCAAGGTGAATGCTATATTTGAAGGTGGAGGCCGCAAGTCCTTATAGGGAGGATTCTTGCTCCTCTGAATTCACTCTGTGAAGCCCATGAACAGGAATTTGGCATGCTCCTCATTTCTGCCCAGAAGGACACAGCAAATAGCCTAATAGAATACAGTGGGTGGGAACCCTAGTTCTGATACAGGGAGTTCTTGTTGAAAACCAAAGTAAAGCCAAGAGGCCCTTGTGAGGATGAGAGTAGAGGAGTTGTTCCCTAAACAAAGATTCTCACAAATCTGCTAGGCTGAAAGGCTTCAGCCATGAGCACCATGGGAGTCTTGCCTATGCTTCCTCATGGGAAGCATATGGCTTCCTTTGGAGGCTGGGGGACTTCAATCAGTATAGTGAGGTATCCTTTGGGTTTACCAGTGCACAACTTAAAAGAGGAGATGTCAAAAGACCCAACTCCATTTTCAGTCCTGTGGGGGACCCAGAGAAAGCTGTTCTCTTTTGTAGTGTATCTGAATTTTCACTCAAAAGACCGTAGAAGGAGAGGAAGATGTTTGTGGCTGTCGAACTTGTGTTGGTAGAAGGAGGGATCCTAGGATGCAGAAAAATCATTCAGTAGACAGAATTCCATGACAGTAGACAGAATTCATTTGTTCCTGGAGAGTCACAGAAAACATAATGGAATGTAATGGGTAGGCTACTGGTTCTGCAAGGGAGGGGTCTTGTTCAAAATCAATTGAGAAACTGACTGGTGTGAAGGACACATGCACAAATTAGGGAGTCTCAGAGAGTCATATATCTCCTATCACATCTGAGAATCTTTACAGAGGTTAGCCTGTTGAGGCTTGAAGTGATTACTCCTAATGGTGACCAAAGAAAGTCAAGACTTCATTTCAAGTTTACATTACTCAGGTTAGAACACAGAATTCCTAGCACTTCTTGATATGCTGAGGACCTAAAAAGCATGGATTCTACAATATTAGGGTTCCTTAGCAACACATCCCTGTTGTCAGTATGGAGAAAACCTGGGCAAGAGTAGCACGATGTAGGTCATCCTCATTTATTTTGTGAGTCCAGGCCTTGCATTTAGGAGGTCAGTTCCATCCTCATAATCTGTAGGGTCCCAATGAATCTGTCCCCTAGGGCCACCCCATCTCTGTGTGGCCCCAGTAAACCTGTCACACTAAGTTTTTCACAGAAAGTCTCAGAAAGGAAAGTGTTATCTAACAGAGCAGCCAGTGGACTCAGTGTGCCGAATACTTCTGGGCATTAAGTAGAGACAAGTTGAAGGTCTTCCATCCTAATTGGAGGATCTATCTCCAGTCCAAACAGAAACACAGAGCGGTATCCCTACACTCATTTCTCTGAGGCTCCAGACAATGGGTATTTTTTTCTGATTCCCCTGTCCAAGACCTTGTGAACTGGTGGGTTATCAAGGTTGGAGACATGAATGATGACTGAAGAAAGAAAGTGTACAAAAACAAGCTTTCAATTATTCTACTTAGTCAAGGGCATCTCCAGAAAAAGGTCCGTAGGTGTCAGTTTCTTTACTCCAAGAGTGATTAAGTTACATTTATTTTACACCCCAGTTCTCCACAGGAGACCCCAAACATTACCAGACTCTAGGTCAAGATCCTAAAAGAAGACTTGTACTAATTAATTCTACCAGAAAGAGGCCATGACAGAATCCCTTCTCCCATACCTGGTTTACAACTCTGAGGAGCCTAGTTGTGGAGATCAATTGTGTGTATGCATCCTTTTTTTTTTTTTTTTTTTTTTGTGATCGTAGCCTACCAAGTCTCTAAGGTGAGGTGAGGAGCATCAGGTCCTTCCTAAAGACACAGTGAGGACCTTGAATGAAGACTGAGGACCTCAGCGAGCCTGTGTCAGCTCTTAGAACTGAGTGATCCATAGAAAGTGTTGAGGGCTCAGGCGTTCTTTCATTTCATCTTTGGGGCCCAAGGAAGTGTTGGGGGGCATTAAATGGAGTTATAAAAATAAGGGCAGCACAAGAAAAGGGCCAGGCACTGCTAGCAGTTTGAGGTGAGAATAGCACTGGCTTTGAAGCTGAGAGATCTTCTCCCTCCCCCCCAGAGGAAAGGGGTTCCACCAGATAAGCCTGCCACCACCACTTGAATTCTCAGTGCACAGCAAGCAGGGAGAGCAGGCTGCAGTCAAAAGCACACTTCAGTTTCCTAATGTTATCAGAGGACAGGCTGACCAGAACCGGTGCCCGCTGACTTCTTAGGACAGTACTTTCTCCGAACCCTGAAAAGGTGGGCTCCTTAAAGCCAAGAGTTATGTCTGTGTCTATGTTGGAGGTACTTATGCAATCCCATTCTCTTTCCAGATGACTGCATCACTGGCTTGCTAACCTACACTCCTGCTTTATTGTCCCTGAAAAAGATCATCATGCCTCGGGGTCAGAAGAGTAAGTTCCAAACTCGAGAAAAATGCCACGAGACTGAAGGTGAGACCCAAGATTGCCAGAGTGTTCAGGCCCCTACAATAGAGGAGAAAAGCTCTCTACCTCCATCTTCTCCTTATTTGGGGGATACTACCTGTAAAAAATCAGCTTGTAGGCTACAAAGCACTTCCAAGGTGCCTCAGAGAGCCTTTTCTACCACTGAGTCTAAGAGTGTTTATCCTACAAGATCATATAAAGGAGGTAACTACAGAATTAAGAGAAAACAAGATTCTTTCAAGGCCTCATCCTCCACTATGAAGCCCACTAGAAGCTCTCTCAATGGCACAATTCGAGTGGTAGTGAAGTACATGATGCAGATGTATAAAATGAAAAAACCCATTCTGAAAGCAGATGTGTTGAAGGTGATCACCAAAGAGCATAGAAAACGCTTCTTTGAAATCCTCAAAAAAGCTTCTTTCAACATAGAGGTGGTGTTCGGTGTGGACTTAAAGGAAGTGGATTCTACAAAGCACTCCTACATCCTTGTCAGCAAAATGAATCTCCCTAACAATGGCACTGTGACTAGAGGCAGGGGACTTCCCAAGACTGGCCTGTTAATGAATCTTCTAGGTGTGATATTCCTGAAAGGAAACTGTGCCACTGAGGAAAAGATCTGGGAATTCCTGAATAAGATGAAAATATATGATGGAAAGAAACATTTCATTTTTGGGGAACCCAGGAAGCTTATCACTCAAGATTTAGTGAAGCTTAAATACCTGGAGTACCGTCAGGTGCCTGACAGTATTCCTGCAAGCTATGAGTTTCGGTGGGGCCCAAGATCTCATGCTGAGACAAGCAAGATGAAGATCCTGGAGTTTTGGGCTAAGATCAACCGCACAGTTCCCAGTGCCTTCCAGTCCTGGTATGATGAGGCTTTGAAAGATGAGGAAGAAAGAGCTGGAGCTGCAGTTATACTCGGTGACACATTAATCCACGGCAATTAAATGTTCCACAGCCATGTCAAACAGGTCCTCCCACATCTGGGGAAGTTAGAGCGTTTTGATTTTACTTTGTAGTTCAAGAGGGCAACTACTGAAAGAGGTAGTGAAGGACTGTTTGTAGCTAGAGGGAAGGTGGTGAATAGCTTTGTGTTCCTGTTCTGTATGGGCAGTTTGGAAAATTATCTTCATTTTGTTTAATTTTAATTTTCTCAAATGTTCTTTTTAATCTATCAATATGATTCATTCAATAAAACTATATTGTTCACACGTTCATCAGTGTTAAAAGAAAGTTTCATTATAAAAGAAATTAGCGAAGCTTTTATTAGCTAATTATCTACTTCAAGATAAGATAGACTTGTGAAAACATTTCTCTAAAATTAATTTAAAATAATTCTACAGTAAAATATATGAAATGGAGAAATAGAAAAACAGTAATGTGGTTAATATTTACATTAAAACTTTTTCTCTGGGCCTGGAGAGATGGCTCAGAGGTTAAGAGCACCGACTGCTCTTCCAGAGGTCTTGAGTTCAATTCCCAGCAACCACATGGTGGCTCACAACCATCTGTAATGAGATCTGGTGCCCTCTTCTGTATACATAAAATAAACAAAATATTTTTTAAAAAGCAGTTAAACCTAAAAAAAAAAAAAACACCACTTTTTCTCTGTATTTAATAAATGAGTTAAATAAATTGTCTTTGGTTTATTTACCTGGGAGAAGGTTGAATAGGGGAAACAATATAATCAAAATTTATTGTATGAAAAAATTTTAATTAAAAAATGTGGACTTAAGTAGTATTCAGTTAGGCCCAGATGCTCATATACTTATCTGTTCCATAAACTTCATTTGACCATATTCTCTTAGAAAACTCCATGGAAGAGAATATGGTCAAATGATGTCCTGGTGCAAGTCTGGAGTTTGGTCTGTAGATGTAGTTTGGGAGATGTAGAAGATTAGAGAGGGTGTATGGGATGAAGCAGACTCACCTGGTGAAGGATGTGCAGGCTAATGACTGAGTTAACGGGTTGGATGTGGCTCAAAAGGGGCCTTTAGATTGGGAGTAGGTAGGGCATTTCCTGGACGCTGGAAAAATCTGTTCAAGATCTGATTTGGCCAAGAGGTTGTACATGGTATCAGCAGATCTTGGCAAAAGTATAGACTTTGGGGACAACTCAGGCAGGGGTGAGCAGACTAAGACAAGAAGATCCTAGGCTAGATCTTGGGCATTGGGGAGGGTGCATGCAGGAGAGAATGAGCTGGTCATACTCAGCTACACCCTGGGGTTAGGATCCTGATAATTTTTTCCAAAGAGAGATTTAGTGGCTAATCCACTAGATTGAAATACATAAGTAAAGCAAAAAAAATTTGAGATAACAGAGGAGAGAATAAAAGAGAGAAAATATTGGTAAAACCATGATTACATCTGCAAGTCAGATAATGCCATCATCCTGCACAATTTTCTTTTTAAAAATTATAACATTTTCAATGTAAATTTATGAGTCTAAGTCTGACTTGTAATGAAAAAAGAAAGCGGGGCAGTGGTGGGGCATGCCTTTAATCCCAGCACTCGGGAGGCAGCAGTAACAGATCTGTGCTTGAATCTCTCTCGTACTGAATTATCAGAAAGTGTCATTTAATAATATGAGCATTTTACTAGACAGGCGGGGCAGCAGTGGCACACGCCTTTAATCCCAGTGCTCCGGAGGCAGAGGCAGGCGGGTCTCTGTGAGTTCGAGGCCAGCCTGGTCTACAAAGCGAGTTCCAGCAAAGGTGCCAAAGCTACACAGAGAAACCCTGTTTTGAAAAACCAAAAGAAAAAAAAAAGAAAGAAAAGAACAAGCCTGTGTTTTTCTAAAGAAGCATGTGTTCAAGGTCCCTTCCTGTGTTATGATTTTCCTATAGTACAGAGGAACTGGTCAGTCTTAGGAATTTGGTGTTTCCCAGTGAATCTGTGATATAGCAACATGAATAAAAGTTATCAGATCCCTATAAGAATACAAGATAAATAACATGCTAGGCAGGGCTGTTGGCTAGAGGATCACCTACCCCAACAGTAAAGATTTTCAGGGTCTGTCGTACCCAAAGTAAAATTGCCTTACATCAGTAGAGGGAGAGTCTTAAATCAATGAGAAATTGTATACAATAATTAGGAAGTGGAGAAACACTCACCCAGACCAATGTGGTTCCTCATATCCTGACCCTGTGGTCAGCTCACAGTTTCCACACAGCCTTAACAGAGTGGGGCTGATTTCTTATTCAGAGGTGTCTGGAAGATGAAGACCTTGGCCTCAGGCTTGGGTGACTCAGACCTTGAGATGGAGGGTTTTCAAGGTATAGCAGGTAGAAAGTGAATGCTCTGAGTAGTGCTAAAACTATCAAGCTTCTATCAGTGAGACCCCCATAGAATTTTCTCTCAGACTTTAGAGATTTTGGGCATCAATATAAGTAAAAAACACCTCACACTCTGCTTAGCAAAAGTATGGTCCTACTGTGAATTAGATTTAGGCTCCTGAGTTAAGAGTCCCAATGAGAATTCCAACATAAAACATAAATCTGGAGCGAACCTCAGGATCATACAGGGATCCTGGGCTCCAGCTCCACCCCTGCCCCAGCTCCAGCCCCGACCAAAAGAAGAGCCAGAACGGCGAACGTGTACACTCTATATGCTTTTATTACAAGACTACCGAGCATAGGAGGGAAATCCATCATCTGGTAATTACATCTAAAGCACAGATATTTGAGAAAAAGAGAAAAAACTGTTTCATTAAATTATATGATTAAACCATGACCAAATAGAAAATTTATATAATAAAGCCAGGAAAAGAGTTGTTTAAAAAAAAAACATAAATCTGTCTGCTACTTCTGTATATTGGTGTGTGATAGATGTGTGAGGAGGTCAGAGGTCAACTATGGTTGTTGTTTGTTGTCAGGCACTAGCCACTTTTTTTGAGTCCTCAGGGCTTCTTACTGGCCTAGAACTTGCCAAGGAGGCTAGGCTGGCCAGCCAGCAAGGCCCTGGGATCTGCGTGTTTCTGCCAGCCCAGCGCTAGGATTACAAGGACACACCACTGCATTTAGCTTTTGGGAACTGAAATCAGGGCCACATGCTTTCACAGCAAATGCTTTGCTGACTGAGATGTCTCTTTAGCCCTTGTCTGCCACATCTTAAAAATCAAGGATGTTTGTGGACTGATAAGGCAGTCACCTTCATTTTCATGAATGAGGACTACATAAAAGGTGCAGGGATATATATATATATATATATATATATATATATATATATATGTGTGTGTGTGTGTGTGTGTGTGTGTGTGTGTGTGTGTGTGTGTGTATGTATGTTACTTTAGGTCAAGCAATAGGAAGAAGTCCCAGACCCTTCTAAACATCAAATAAAGTACAGTGAAGGAGAATTGAGATGACAACTCACAAATGAGTATATGAGAAAACAAATGGCCTGGTCCCTTGGCCTGTTGCATTCACTCCTTAAATTCAAGAGAAAAGAATGAAACTGGCTTTCATATGAGTTTTTAGAAACTGACTTTATTTTAGAGCAGTTTTAAGTTTACAAAAAAAACCTGAGTGAAATGTACAGAGTTCCTATGCAACTTCTGTTCTTAGACATGCACAACCTCCCTGATATCAACATCCCACACCATAGTGGTACATTTGTTAAATATGTCTTTACGTATCATTACATCACATCCTAAAGTCTATAGTTTAGGTTATACTTCATTCTTGGTGTTGTATATTCTGTGGTTTTTGACAAATTCCCAGTATATAATCAGAATTAATCACTATAGCACTATTTCACTGAAAAATCCTTGTGGTTCCTTATGTTCATGTCATACTTCCCTCTGAGTGCTAGTTACTGCCAATATTTTACTGTCTCCACAGTTTTGTCTTTCTCTAGAATGTCATATAAAACATTCACCATGTGTATTCTCCATATTGATTTCTTTCACTAAGTAATATATATAAGTTTCTTCTGTATATTTTCATGCTTTAATAGCTCATTCATTTTTTAAAAGAAAACTCAGCTTGTGGACCCTTTATCACACAAAATTTGTTCAAGTTATGCCCAGTTAAAGTAGTAAGGCCACAACTAAAGGGCAGGGCTTTAGTTTTAGTGACATAGTCAGAATGCACCACACTTTATCTGTCTGATCACAAACTGACAAGCATCTTGATTGCTACTAATTTGGGCAACTATGGATAAAACTGCTATAAACCATTATGTGCAGATTGTTGCATAGATGTTAAGTTTTTTACTTGTTTGGGTAAATATCGAGTAGCATAATGGTTGTATTCTATAGCAAAAGTCTGAATGGTTTTGTAGGAAACTTACAAATTGTCTTCCAAAATGATTGTGCTGTTTTGCATCCTCACCAGTGATGAATGTGGGTTCACGTTGCACAGTCTTGATGCCTGCATCATCTGCACTTCAGCCCACATTCTTGTCATCTCTCTCTGACCAGTCATCTTGTCTCATGATGAATAGGGTCACGTCCATGCTTGTGAGAAACACCACAAGGCCCAAGCTGAATTCCAGTGTCTCCAAGTGGCCCCCAACTCCCCCTCTTTCTACTTTCCTGTTTTAGGGGATATTCCCAAAGCAGAGATGTTATTGACATGTTCTAGTAGCCTCAGAAACTTTTGCCTACCACCAAGGTTTTCCATTGTCAGAGTTTTGGATTTGGGCCCTTCTAATAGACGAGTAGTGGAAATGCATTTTTGTTTTAGTTTGAGGTGTCTAGTGGCATGTGATGTCAGGACATACATACTTATGTATATTCTGTATCTTTTGCTTAGGCATCTTTTCAGATCTTTCCCCTATTTTTACATTGAATTTTTGTCATTTAGTTTCTGATATTCTTGAATATTTTGAAACAGCCTTCTATCAGCTATGTCTTTAGAAAATTATTTCTCCAAGTTTGTGAGTTGTTTTCTCATTCTTTTTATGATACTTTTTTTTTTTGCTAGGGAAGGAATATACTTTAATTCTGTGAAGGTAATGTATCACTTGCTTCATGGATGCACATCGTGTTTTGCCTTAGGTCTAGAGGAAAGGAGATCGTTAGTCTTAATGTGCAGTCATCGGTGAATAAGTGAGACCATGGCCCTGCAGGGTGTTCAGATGAGGACATTGAATAAGGCTTACTCGGGGCCTGAGGAGCCCAGGGCAGGCATGCTCTATCTACGGAGCTATCATCATTGCATGTTCCTTGGTAAGGATGGTTGAATGATTCACCTTTATTCTTCCTCGTATGAGTATAGAGAGAGACCTTCTTTGTGAGGGAGACAATGAGGATGGCACTCCTTTTATTTCCTTGTCATTATTAGTAAATATTTTTGTACATAATAACGGTACCCTTATAACATTTATATATGCATAAAATGTAGGTCAATCATGTATAAAATGTATATTACTTATATCCGTTCTCCATTCATTTGTTCTTGTCTCATTCACCATCCTCATGATCTCCTTTATCCCCAGTATTCCCCTTCCTACTTTCATGTCGTCTTTGTAGTCTAGATTTTGTATGAAAGGAAACATTTGGTGTTTGTCTTTCTGAGTCTGACATACCTTTTTTTTTTTTTTTTTTTCTCGAGACAGGGTTACTTTGTGTAGTTTTGTGCCTTTCCTGAAACTCACTTGGTAGCCCAGGCTGGCCTTGAACTCACAGAGATCTGCCTGCCTCTGCCTCCTGAGTGCTGGGATTAAAGGCGTGCGCCACCACCGCCCGGCCCATATCTTTTAAGATTTTGATGTTGGAGCACTTTATAGGGTTTTGTTGTTATTTGCAACAGTGAGGAATCACTCTAGTGTCCCATGCACTAAGAAAACAATCTACCACTGAGCTGTAGTTTCAGCATTCCCGGGAACTTTAAAGTATGAACTTCACAGCCAGGCATAGTAACATACACCTGTAATCCCAACACTTGGGAAGCTTAAGTGGGAGGTCTGTGAATTTTAGGTCAAATTGGGCTACATAATGAAATTCATCTCAATAAACAACCCACAGAAAGAAAACGTCAGTCTTGAGCTGCAATGGAAGGAGAGCCAGGTCCTGACAAGCGTTAACATGAAAATACTGAAGTCAAACTTAAAGAAACATCTGTACTATTGAACAGGGGCTATGTCCTGCTGTCTCGGCAGTGAAAAATAGGTACAGTAGTGGGTTGTAGCCTAAAAAAGACAACTTGACCTACTGCATTATCAGTGTACAAACTGAATAAGACAAACAGGTCAGTTGGATACCTAGAACAATGCTTACCCTGAAACATACAGAAGCTTCCTAAAAGATGAAATGATATCTTCTTGATGCAAGTGCTCATATTACCTCACTGTTTTCTATCAGGACGACTGCATCACCTGCTCTCTTCTTTTTTTTCACTTTAAATAATTTCATATTTTTATTTATTCTTTGATAATTTCATATTGGTATACAATTTCTTTTGATCAAATCCACTTTCCCTCTCCACTTTACCCCAGACATTTCCCAACTCGTTACCCTCTGAACTTCAAGTCTTTGTTTTTTTAAATAATCCACTGAGTATTATTATTATTATTGTTGTTATTATTTTGGTTTTTCGAGACAGGGTTTCTCTGGGTAGCTTTGCACATTTCCTGGAACTCACTTGGTAGCCCAGGCTGGCCTGGAACTATTATTGTTGTTGTTGTTGTTGTTATTATTATTATTATTATTATTATTATTATTATTTTGGTTTTTTGAGACAGAGTTTCTTTTCTCTGTATAACAGCCTTGGCTGTCCTGGAACTCACTCTGTAGACCAGGCTGGCATTGAACTCACAGAGATCTGCCTGCCTCTGTCCCCAGAGTGCTGGGATTAAAAGTGTGTGCCACCACCACCCTCCCATATCTCCACCTCCCCATTCTCTTTTTTTTTCCTTTTCTTTTTTTTTTTTTGAGACAGAATTTCTTTGTATATCCCTGGCTGTCCTAGAGCTACCTCTGTAGACCAGGCTGTCCTCAAACTCACCAAGAGCCACGTGCTCTGCCTCTTGGAGTCTAATTATTGTTACACACATAGATTATCCACTGAATAATTCTCTAGTTTGTGGTTTTCTTTCTTTAGAGACAGGGTCTCACTGTGTGCAGTTTTCTTGCCTTGATCTTCCTAGTGCTTGGCTTTCAAGACATGTGCCGTTATGCTCAGTCCAACTTCATTTCTTGATCTGTAAAATGGTGCTTTCCTGAAAGGGCTTTTCGTAATGTGCTTCGAACAGTGCCTAGGGCACAGATGATGTGTTAGTTATCTAGCTAGCTTTGGTGGCATGTTTGTCAGAAGGTAGAGAGGGGAGCATTGATAGTACATCTTTAGCTACACGGTGAGTTTGAAGCCAGCATGGGCTACATGAGACTTTGTCAAAGAAGGAAGAGGAGAAGGAGGAGGAGGAGTCGGAGGAGGAGTCGGAGGAGGAGGAGGAGGAGGAGGAGGAGGAGGAGGAGGAGGAGGAGGAGATTTCAGCTGTTGTAAAACTGAATGTGCTTTTACAAATGCCTATGGCTTCTGGTTGCAGTCAGGCGAGAGGGAAACGGTACAAGCGCAGCATGCAGATGCTATGCTCTTGCTAGTCTAGAGCCTCAGGTCCTTTTCCATGCACACATCCTTCTGAGCTTAGTCAACACCTTGGGCAGATCCTGATGGCCCTGCTCTATCAGGCAGCTTTGAATATTAAAAACCATCTGTCTCTAGACATCCTTGGGGATGGAGAATAGCTGAATGTTTTAAATGACTGAGGGCACTGAGAGATCCAGGTCTCCTTCCTTTGCTACTAGCCAAATAGGTATCCCTTGGGCACTGTCTTCTCCCTCTAATGGTTTATGGATACAGTCTAGCTTGAGTGCATTCTCCCCAAAGCCTAGCCATAGGAATCTACCTGCTTCGTCTTTCAGTAACCAGTTGTCATGAAAGATATGGAGCAGCCAGGTTCTTTTGTGTCTCTCTATGCTCTGCTAGTGTTCAAGGTAAAGTCCAAAGTTTAACCAGAAAAAGACCATGTGGCAAATTGGTCTTTTATTTGTGCTCAGTGATGTCAGTGGATTCTGAGGACAAGGAGCTATCCACAGACACCCCATGATGCCAGTTGAAGGCCTCATAGATTAGTGGTACCCCTTTGGGTCTACAGCCTCAAAAAAGGATGGCATCAATAGAAACACCCTGTGGGGATTCCCAGGCTGGGTCCACAATGGGAACCAGCACCCAGGTTCACAGGTTTCCTTGTTAGCAGGTTTCTAGAGCTTTCCTAGTCAGGAAGATTTGGTGACATCAGGTGGAAAAGACTGGTCAATGCTTCCCCAGTACACACCACCATCACTGATCTCAGCCACATGTGGTATATACATATAATCTAAGAAATAAAGCTTGCCTGAAGATCATAGCACAGAGCTAGCCACAGAGTTAAACACAGTGGTCAGACAGTGGGGGCACACACACCTTTAATCCTAGCACTCGGGAGACAAGGCCACACTGGACTACATGAGACTGATGTAGTCTAGGAGAGAAACCGAGCCAGGTAGTGGTGGCACACACCTTTAACCCCAGTATTTGGGAAGCACACACGCCATTAATCCAGCACTAGGAAGGTTGAGATAGGAAGTGAAATGGCTGGACCGAGAAAGTCATATAAAGAGTGAGGAGACAGGAACTAGAGCCTTTTCAGCTGAGGACTCAGAGGCATTCAGTCTGAGGATTTGTGGAGTTGGTGAGATGAGATGTGGCTGTAACTTTTTCTGTCTCTCTGAACTTTTAGCATTTACCCCAATATCTGGCTCCAGGTTTTTATTAATAGAGCATTTAGGATTCATGCAACAGTCACATTGGTGAAAAGAGTGTTACTCTGGATCGTGGCCAGGCTATTGGCATTGCTGGTGGCAGAGGTACCAGGGCCCTTGTGAAGAAGCCATTCTCAGGGTTGATGGTCCAGAGCTGAGCTTCACTGTTAAACCTCATTCAGGTGATGACATTACCCCAAACTCTCTGCTTTCCTGCCTGTCAGTGCAGACTGCACCCTAGACAGATTATTCCCGATGTAGTTAGTCACTGAGGAGCACAGCTGCCATATAACACTTCTTTTATTCTCTCCCTTCATGTGATGTTTCCTGATGATAACTAGTGATGGCATTTCAAGGATCTTCTTAAAACTCCATTCACGACCACTGTTGCTGCAGGTGCTTAACATACAGGATAATGAATGTGCCAAGAGCCAACATGGTGAAAGTGTGAGTTCCTCTAAGGTCCCAACCTTCACTGAGAGCTCAAACAAAGGTCTTTCTATGTAAGAAAGCAAGGACATTCATGACGTTCTGCCATACAAATGCAAAATGAAAAGGCTGATTATAAGAGAATTAATAATGGATATTTTCAACAAAAAGTACAAAGAGCACCATGTTAGTCTCTTTTCTATTATAGTAAAATACCTGAACTAAAATATCGTATTAAAAAAGATGAATGGTAAAACCAGCATTTTGCCAGCATGTTGGAAGGGTACCATGAAATTACAATATGAGGAATAAATAAAAAGGGAACCGTCAAAGTACAAAAAAAGAAGGCTAAGAGTGTGGTTGGGTAGAATCACCTCCTTATATAATCTACTTTCACAAAAGCTAAATCAAACCAGGGCCAGCATGTATCCCTTTTGAAGGCAATTTACTCATGACTGAATTATTTTGTGCTAGATCCAATCTCTTAAAGGTTCAACCACCTTAGTGATGCCATACTGGGGACAAGCTTTCAGTATATGAACCTTTTGTGGATAATTTTTCAACCACACCCAAATCATAGCGACCACTACTCTGATATTCATAGGAGAACATTCGAGAACATGGAACTAATCTTTGGCCTTGAATTGAAGTGCGTCAGCCCGTTCCTACATACTTGTCACTAAGCTAGACTTTTTCAGTTATGAGAGTCTAATCAGTGGCTTGGGTTTTCTTAAGAATGGGGTTCTTGGGTGTGGGGGTGAGTAGAGGGGTAGCAGAGTCAGTTAAGTGCTTGCCATACAAGCATGAGGACCTGTGTTTAATTTCAAGAACCCATGTTAAAAAGCAAGTATGGTGGCATGTACTTCTAATGGTCAGCCCTGAGGATGCAGAGACAAGAAGATCCTTCTCCAGGGTCTACGGTTCAGCTAGACCTGCTTGCTTGGCATCCTCTACCCCCTTTTAATAGGATACTTTATTTATATCAGACCGACAATCCCTGTATTACACAATGCATTAATTGTACTCTTGTATATTTTTAAAAATTTGGGGCAATAGCAGTATATCCAAGAGGAGTTTTTGTTTTGTTTTGTTTGTTTGTTTTTGGTTTTTTTTGTTTGTTTTTTTTTTTTTTTTGAGACAGGATTTTTCTGTGTAGTTTTGGTGTCTGTCCTGGAACTCGCTCTGTAGACCAGGCTGGCCTTGAACTCACAGAGATCCTCCTGGTTCTGCCTCCCGAGTGCTGGGACTAAAGGCATGCAACACCACCCCCTAGCCCGAGAGGAGTTTTGATGAGGGTCCAGTGATGATGGTGTGCCAGAGGCCAGAGGCCAGAGGGCTTGAACCATTCCAACAAGATACTACACAATAAACATATGTGGGTGGTACTGATTGGACAAAAGGGTATAATGTGTGACACGCTACAGCTCCCAATGCCATTAAGACAAATGAAGAGGTGTTGGAAAGACAGGAAAAACAGCAGTTCGAGGTGGGATTTTGTTGTTGTTGTTTTGTTTTAAATTAATTTGGGGGGGTTCTTTTGGTGAGACATTGCAGCGGTGATGGATGGATAATGAGGGACTGAGAGGTAAGTGGGATTGGGGTGTATGATGTGAAATTCCCAAAGAATTAATAAAGTGACATGTTATACAAAAATCAGATTTTAATAAATAATAGTAATAATAATAAATCTTTTCCCACAAAAACAAGGTGAACAGTTCCTAAGGAATGATACATGAGGTTGGTAACCAGCCTCTGCATTCACAGATGAATTCTGGCTGGTCAGATTAATCTAATGGATGAACTCCATGCCAGTGAAAGATCCTGTCTCAAAAAATCCAGGTTACCAGTGCATGAGGATTGACATTTAAAGCTGACCACTGGTATCTACATATGTGTATACATGCACCTTCATACAACTTATATCTAAAAGCACACACACACACACACACACACACACACACACACACACGAGTCAGAGACAGACAGATACAGAGACAGACACAGAGATACAGAGGGAGAATCTATGATATAAAAAAGGTGGCCAGATACTTCCTAAGAGAAACCACAGAAGAGGATAAAATGTGAAGCATTCCAAATGAGGATTCACATTGGACATCTTCATACTCCTCAGTGGCAGGTAAATATAAGTTTACTGTATGGTGACTAGATGAGGCTGTAGATGCTCATAGCTGAGATTCTAGGCCTAGAACAGAAAATTACTCTTAACAGATATCATGGGACTGTGAATAAACTGGAGGGAATCTTCACCTGGGGCATCATAGAAAATTGTCCTGTGCTCTTTGAGGTTAGAAACTCAGAGGTCACCAGGATGGTGCTTTTTCTATGAACTACGTAGCCCATTCCACTAAAAAGGATATTTAAATTTTCAGGCGTGTGTGTGTGTGTGTGTGTGTGTGTGTGTGTGTGTGTGTGTATGTGTGTCTGGACAAGCTAAGCAGATAGGGATTTTGGGTGATGGCATCCCAGGATATCTATGAATGTGTCCCCAAATGTTTACAGATTTCAACATCATATTGCAAAGTCAAAATGTTAGACACCATTGGATCCAAAGGTCAGATTTGATCTTTAAGTAGAATCCTAGAAGATTTAGCTGGGAAAGACACCTTTACTGAAAGTATGGTTTAATGAGAGAATTTGTTTGTAAATTTTTTTAGAAGTAGGATTTTGAGCTGATTTGTTGTTCCATGTCCTTAGTGTTAAACTTTTTGTCATCTTCTGGATTTAAAAGAAAAAAATCAGGATGTGGAAGGTAGCCAGGCCACCCTGTCTCCCATCTGAGTCTGTGGTCCTACAGCAGCCAGGGTCTGCACTGATGTCTGTGGCTATGTTACCACCTAAGGGCTATGCAGATGTCCGTGGTTTGTGCTGGGGCTTGAAGCCATGTTGACGTCCGTGGGCTGTGCTGTTCCTGGGAGCCATATTTATGTGAGTGATTTATGCTGCCACCTGAGGCTATGATAATGTCTGGGCCTGTGCTGCTCCACAAGGCCATGTCTGGGTCGGTGGTCCTACTGCAGCTGGGATGTCTGTGACCCATGTTACCATTGAAAAGAGCAAGGAAGCTGCTTTTATAGTGATACTGATGACATCAGATGAACAGTTGAGAAAGAAGGACATGAAGGCTTCTGTGGCAACTCCTACCCCCCACTTATCCCAAAAGTAGCAACCTAAAACAGGAAGCCATCAAAGAGAATTCTTAAAAAGTATGATAAGGATAATTAGGTATAGCTCTCCACAATTGATGGCTTCTAGAGACAGTGTGGGAGGAGAAGGACTCAGTTCTATTTAAGGGACAGTATACTGAGAGTTTGACCATGCTCCAGTGAGTATATAGATAACACAAACTGGACTCTTTTTAATTTTTCTATTTATTTTATTTTTAATTTTTGAGGTTGGGAGGTCACAAGAATGGAGGTCAGACATGGGAGGATTGGGAAGTGAGTGTGATCAGTATGCATGATCTGAAATTTCCAAAGAATCAATAAAAAATATTATGTTGAAAAAGTTCATCAGGATGGAATGCTATCCTCTGTGTTTAAAACAACTATAGTAATGGCAGTGATGGCAGGCATCTCTTACAGTCTCAGTGCACTACAGGCATGGTGCCAGGTGCTCTGCATATACTAACTACACACTACCAATCTTGTAAGACCGATCATATGAATTGATCTCACAGATGCACTGCTTAAGGGGCATGGAGTTTGGTAATGTATTCAATGATAAGTTTTAGGCCTCCTGAAGGCCTCTCTGCTGTTGCAACAAACTGAGTCAGACTGAATCAGAAAGCCCAGTTTTAATGGGTAAAGCGTTCCGGGCAATTCCCTGGCCCCCAGAGAGGAGACAGAGACATGAGACTGAAAGAACCATGAGTCTGTTTTCTGAGATGTCGCTTAGATATTCCCTGTGGGAGTCACCCTGAGCCTCTCTGTGTTTGATGGGCTCTGAAGAGGTGGGTTTAGGGATAGAGATGGGGAGGAGAGTTGAGGTGCATCTTCCACCAGACTACTTCCAAACATTCCAGATTCTTGGGGTATAGGGATGCCAGGGTGCCAGGGGTTGAGGTGGGGCTCCCACCCAAACACTCAAGCTCACCCAGCTGGTAAATGACTTAACTGAGCCTGAATTCTTGGTCTGAAGTACTCTAAGAGCCCACTTTATCTCACTTATTCAAGATTGAGCTGACCAGGAACTGCTTCATTTGTTTTCTTCTACTATTTCTAAATATACTTCAGATAACTAAAAAGATGAACTCTAACTAAAATGCTGAATTGGAATACAAAATCAATAAGAATATAAAAAGAACTTAGAAGGGTGGATAAAATAGAGAAAGAGATAATACAATATAATCAATGACATATGCAAAATTGGATAGACTCAAAAGATCCAAGGCTCAGAAAACCATCTGGCTCTATCCTTCTGTGAAGAAAGCAAGTATTTAAGAAGAACCTTTATGTTGTTGGCAAAGAAAACTAACAGATCAATATGTTCTCTGATAAGACAAGATTTATCCTGAGATCCCTGCCATTTTTAACTAGAACATAAATTTAAATTTCATTTAGAGCACAAGTACACAGACAAATATGAAGCAAAACTGAGCAATGAATACCCAGATAATATAAAACCAATAGAGTTCTTTTTGTTTGTTTTGTTTTGTTTTTGTTTTTCGAGACAGGGTTTCTCTGTGTAGCTTTGCACCTTTCCTGGAACTCACTTGGTAGCCCAGGCTGAACTCACAGAGATCCGCCTGGCTCTGCCTCCCAAGTGCTGGGATTAAAGGCATGAGCCACCACCGCCCGGCAAGTATATTCTTATGAACAAATATTTTATTATATTGTTACAAAGGTTAATTGGGAGTTGGCCAAGAGCATTAAATTAATACATTTTAACATTAGTTTCCTTCCATTTCAATTCACCTTTATCATAGTTTTTAAGATCATCATATCAGTTTTAAAAGGTGTTTTTAAAAGATTTTTACTTATTTTTATTTTATGTGTATGGGTGTTTTGCCTACGTGCATATATGCCCACTATGTGTACGACTGGTGGCTCTGGAGGACAGAAGAGGGCATCAGATTCCATGGAACTGGAGTTTCAGGTTGTCCTGAGCCACAGTGTGAGATACTCTAGCAGAACAGCAAGTGATCTTAACCACCAAGCCATCTCCCTAGCCCATAAAGGTGTTTTTAATGTCATTTAGTGATATCACTTAGAAATTACTTGAGAACAAAAGGGTGAATTTATCAGTTAAGTCTCTGTATGTCCTGTCTTGTGTTGAAACTTCTCAACATCACATTCCTCAGAAAAGGACTTCTTTTCATGGTTTACAATCAGTAAACTGGTCAAATTTTTTTTCAGTGATATCTAATTTCCCTCAAAGCCTTTAAATAAGAGTCAAGATAAATGAGGACTGGAGAGACAGTCCCACCACAATATAGGAATCATTTAGAACTTTAATGAAGGTGGCCAGTACTAAGCTATGATGGACAGAAATGTGATGAGCCTAAATGAGCATAAATCAAAAGACATATGCACAACTGTGGGGTCCTACATTGCTGTGTTCTTGCTTTACATTACTACAATGACCGAAAAAAAAAAACAAAACTGTGAGTCACCCTCACCTTCAACTTAAAACTCTTAGGGAGAAATGATGTCCATGTGAAAGGCAGAGAAGTCTCGAAGTAAGCCATTTGTCTCAGTCAGCATCTGAACTACATGTAGTGTGCACTCCAGAAAGGATCCCACGGATAGATACCACAAAATGCTCAGTTCTGTATTCCCTAGGAAGTCCCAGGCAGAATGATATACCAAGCTTATTTCTATCTAGAAAATTTCAAGAAAGTGAGGGTTTCAGTTTAATGGGAGCAACCTCAAATTTTACTGGAAGGAAAATCCTAGGACCTTCCCAGAATGTGAAGACTTTGCTTCGAGATTATGCTAAAAAAATAAGGTGTGTGTGTGTGTGTGTGTGTGTGTGTGTGGGTGGGTGGGTGGGTGGGTGGTGGTGGTGGTGGTGGTGGTGGTGGTGGTGGTGGGGGGGGGGGATCACTTAACAAATACCCATCTGAGTTTCCATATAGAACCACCAGACTCAGGTAATCCTGTCTGAAATGTCTCCAAAAGCAAAGTAGTAATTTCTAGTAGGTGGGGCCCTAGTTCAACAAAGCAAGAAATTTGTAGAAAATATCAATATGGGAGAGGATCTATATAGGCCATTCATTCTCAGTGTCTGTTTCCAAAAAAAAAAAAAAAAAAAAAAAAGTTCAGAGTCCTTCTCCTGCTGCTATGCCCAGGGGTTCCTGCAGAGGACGCTATTTGAGGTTTGACTCCATTGCCTTTGGGGGGACTGTGAAAGATCGGGGCTTGGTTTGGTGGTTGAGAGACTTCGGCCAGTACAGTGAGGATTTTCAAGCTCTTCTATCTATCAAGTGACACTCAGGGAACACTGATTCTGAAATAGTGGGATGCACCCTTAGCGATGTACCCCTGCCGTAAGCTCTAGGAGACCCCAGGCAAACATAACCGGATACAGTTCTTTCTCACTTCCGCTGTGAGGGCGGAGTTCTCGGTCTTCACACCGGAGACGCCGCTGCTGCAGCTGCCGCTTACTGCGTGGTCCGCTGAGGGTGAATTTCTCTGGAATCAAGGTAAGGTCCCCGAATATGTTTGGAAGGGACTAACCCCTCACCCATGATAGAGCAGAGACCATGAAATGTTGTTCCCTACTCCTGTTGGTTTGTTTGCCCTCCTTTATCCCTCGGCGTCGTCGGCGTCGGCGTTGGCGTTGGCGTCGGCGTCGGCGATGTCTGCCCTGTTTTTGTCGGCGTCGGCACACCAGTCATCCTGGGCCAGGAATTTTATGACTAAACTGGAGCATTATTTCCACCCAGAGGCTCTCCGAGAATAGTTTTTTTTTTCCCCTAGAAGAAAGAAACACCGGAAATGGCAAAATGGCTCAGCGGCTAAACACGCTTTTCCGTGCAGGCCCGGGGATCCGAGTTCGATCTCCTGGACACGCATGGCGGAAGGAGAAAGCCGACCTGTTGTTTTCTGACCTCATATGCGTGGGCCAGGGCACACAGGGATAATTTATAAGAATTTTTTTAAAGAAGAAAAGCCCTGTTAGCAGAGAAGGAGGGGCCTCAGAATAGACGAGGTCTTTGTTGAGTTTACTTGTTTTGTTTTGTTCCTGAGGCTGACTCTCACTTTATAGCTTCTGCTGACCCAGAATTCACAATGTAGATCGGGCTGAGTTTGAGCTCACAGAGTTCCCTCTGCCTTTGACTCCAGAGTGCTGGGATTAAAGGCACGAGCTGCCAAGGCCTAGCAGAAGCAATCTGGAGTGCCACTGGGTAGATCAATAATCAAAACGTGGATGCTCAGAAAGTTGGGCCTCTGTTGTTGTGATGCTTGGCAATTTTCTGCAACTTAGTCCACAGTGGTGCACACTTCCCTTCTAAATGACTCAGCAAGAAGTTGGCTTGGGCCGGACGGCGGTGGCGCATGCCTTTAGTCCCAGCACTCAGGATGCAGAACCAGGGAGGATCTCTGTGAGTTCAAGGCCAATCATGTTCTACAGAGCCAGATCCAGGAAAGGCACCAAAACTACACAGAGAAACCCCGTCTCGAAAAACCAAAAGATTTTATATATATATATGTATATATATATATAGAGAGAGAGAGAGAGAGAGAGAGAGAGCGCGCGCGCGCACGCGCGCGCGCTTGCATTTGAAACTTGGGGACTCAAGTAGTTCTGCATAAAACTTAAGAGAGCTGGGTTCCAACACAATGATCTAAGAGTCTAGTCCCTGCTGCTAGCAGATGTTGGCCAGCAGAGAGCAGAATCCCCACAAAAGGAATAGGCAATAGCCTGAGTGTAGAAATGGAGTCTGTTCAATATTTAATTTCAAAATATTTTTGCATTTATGTGTGCATGTGTTTGTGTGTGTGTGCATGTGTGCCACACTGCACATACAGGTTCCAGGAACGAAACGTAGGTTATCAGGCCGAGTCCTCTCACTGACCCATACTTAATATTAATCAGTTTATTTATTTTACATTGTGTGTGTGTGTGTGTGTGTGTGTGTGTGTGTGTTAAAATTGAAAGAAAGCTCCCCCACAGGGGATCTTTCCTCAAGAGAGACCCCAAACCCAAGGAACATGCCGAGACCACAGATCAGATGCAAACAGCAAGAGGGTTTATTTGAATACACAGGTACCTGGGGTGACAAGTCTCTCGGAGGACTTGCGCGCCTTCCTAGGGGAAGGGGGACTTCTTATAGAGTCCTGGGGGCAGAAGCACGGTTACAGAAGCGAGAAGCATAGTTACAGGGTCCCCATTGGTTAATTCAAATAAGGCCAGGGTGAACTTGGGGGCTATCTTTAATTTTCAGGAATGTGCAGCTGTCTGTTCTCCAAGGCCAGGTAGCCAATTATAGATATCTTGTTCTGACTCAAGGTTTGTTCCTCCCAAGACCGGGTGTTTGATATCTCCTGCCTTGACTCAAGGTTATTTTCCCAATTATCTTTCTCAAGGCCGTTTCTTAGGCTAAGTTACTGAGACGGGGGGCCTTTCATTCCCCCATTTTCTTTTGTTTTAAATGGAATCTTTCATTTTAGGATGGAGAATAAGGGATCGGCTCCATCTTTGATTCTCGGAGCCTCTGATATTGTTGGGTTAGGACCAAAGCCTGGACAACAGAAATCCTATCCTTGACAAATTGTATCAATCTATTGAAGATACATGGCCCCAAAAATAAAATGAGCAGGACTCTGATGATGCCCCTCCTAATGTTAGGAGGGCTATTAGGGGAATTAGGGGAACCTATAGGTATAAGTCTTATCTTTAGTGGGTTTGGGGAGCGTTGAACTTTTCATGTAGATGTCTTGGTGTTCTCAGCTTTATCGGGTTCTTTAACGGCCTTCATATATGACACGTGGACCCAGACAGAGTTTTCAATCTTGAATGGGTGAGACATCACCGGGCGATTCAGTTGCTCCCAGTAGGCATCTGCCAGGGGTTTCCACACCGTCTTTTGTACCAGTTGGAGGGCTTGAAGGTGTGCCTCCAGGGTAGGGCTAGTGGCAAAAGAGGAGATATCAGGGTGAAGGAAGTTTATTATCGGTGGGGGAGTCCCATATAAAATCTCAAACGGGGTTAGGCCGTGAGGCCCAGGAGTATTCCAGGCTCGGTAAAGGGCTAGTGGGAGTAGGAGCACCCAATCTCTAGTGCCAGTTGCGAGCGTTAATTTGGTCAAAGTCTCCTTAATGTTTTTATTTATGCGTTCTATCTATCCTGAGCTCTGGGGGTGGTATGCACAATGGAGTTTCCAATCGATCCCCAATAGCCTGGCCATCTTCTGACTTACCTGGGAGATGAAGGCGGGCCCATTGTCTGACCCCAATATCTGGGGCATTCCATACCTGGGAAAGATGTCATCCAGGAGTTTCTGGGTTACCATGGTAGCAGTTTCTTTCTTGGTAGGGAAGGCCTCCGTCCATCCTGAAAAAGTGTCTATAAAAACCAGAAGGTATCTGTACCCATATAGCCCAGGCTTTACCTCAGTGAAGTCAAGTTTCCAATGGACTCCGGGGCGGTGGCCTCGCAGGCAGCTTCTTCTGTTCAGATGGGTTTTTCCTGGGTTGACTTGGGCACAAGCAGGGCAGCTGGAAGTCACCTGTTGGAGGACCTGTTCCTGATTTAATAATACAGTGTTCGAGGCCTCATCAGCCAGACGGGCCTTCATCTATGATGTTAGCTTGTCGTTCGGGGCTCCATTCCATCCCCATTTTCTTTGCTAGTTCCTGGTCCTCCGGGCTGTAGAGCATGGGGTCCCTGTTTGGCTGTTGGTAGTCTTGCATGACCAGCAGCTTGTCACCCCTGGGGGTTGTAAGGCCATTGTCCAGGCCGTCAGATCGGCCAGCCGATTTTCCCGCGCTATTACAGAGTCATCCTTTTGGTGCCCGGGACAGTGTATGATGCTGAGCTGTCCAGATGTCAGCTGAACCTTTTTCTCGGTGGTCTATCGATATCTCCTGCTACCCGTGGCCCCCTGGATCAAAGCTGTACAGTCATTGAGAGAGCCTCCGGTGTGGGTCAGGACTGAATGTTGAGCTCCGGTGTCCCTTAGGAAGGTCATTGGCTGCCCCCCGATCTTGAGAGTTATCCTAGGCTCGGGGGGGGGGGGGGCTCCTGGCCTTGACCTCCCTAATCTTCCAGATTGAGGAGGTCCGTGGCTCCTGTCTTAGTTTTTCCAGGCCCTCGAGGTTTCTTTGGGCAGTCACGAGCCCAATGTCCTCTCGCTTTGCAGTAGGCGCACTGGTCTTTGTCAAGGGGTGCCCTTCTTTGATCTCCCTTTCTAACTCCCTCTCTGACCTGTCCCTGAGACATTATAGCGGCCAGGACTTTATTCATTTTTTTATGACGTTTTTTTAATTTTTTTTTTTTCTGTTTCTGTCGTATTGCTGACCTGAGCCAAATTGGTGGGGCGCCTAGCAGCCCCCCAGAGACCCGCTAAGAGCAACTGGCAAAAGAGACGTAGGTGCTCCCTACCTTCTGGGGTCCTGAAGTCCCAGTTCGGGCGGGTGAGGGGAAAGGCTGCATCAATAACATTAGGCAGTTGGGTGGGTCTTTCATCATCTCCAGGAACCTGCTTCCGGGCCTCCAAGAAGACTCGCTGCTTCTCCTCCACTGTCAGGAGGGTTTGCAGTAACTGCTGACAGTCATCCCATGTAGGCTGGTGGGTCACTAAAATGGACTCAATCAAGTTAGTCAAGGCAACAGGGTCCTTAGAGAATGGAGGATTATGCTGTTTCCAATTGTAGAGATCAGAGGCCGAAAACGGCCAGTACTGAAGCTGGTGACTGGGGCCTTCCCTGAGGGGAAAGGCCCTGGATACTTTGGCTGGTTCATCGCGCTTTCCTCGTAGGCGACTGGCAATTGGGGAGGGCTGTCCCTGTAAAGGATATTCGGGCCTGTGAACCGCCTGCACTCCCCCCTGCACTCCCGCCGCCTCCGCCGCTGGCGCGGCTGGCGTAGCGGGCCCGTGAACCGCCTGCACTCCCCCCTGCACTCCCGCCGCCTCCGCCTCCGCTGGCGCGGCTGGCGTAGCGGGCCGTGAACCGCCTGCATTCCCCCCTGCACTCCCGCCGCCTCCGCCTCCGCTGGCGCGGCTGGCGTAGCGGGCCTGTGAACCGCCTGCACTCCCCCCTGCACTCCCGCCGCCTCCGCCTCCGCTGGCGCGGCTGGCGTAGCGGGCCCGTGAACCGCCTGCACTCCCCCCTGCACTCCCGCCGCCGCCGCCGCTGGCGCGAAGAGAAACGGCTTAACCCATGGGGGGGAGTTGGTCGCTAGGAGTTTCCAGATAGCGATGTATGGAACCTGGTCCGGGTGGCCATGGGGGGCCGGAGCGAAGATTTTTCCCTCCACCTGTAAAATTAGACTGAGATTAAAAGTTCCCTCGCGAGGCCATCCTACATTCATTGTGACCCAGTCAGCCTCGCAAAGGGTGATCCATTTTTTTTTCTTAATTACAAGTCCCTCGTTGTTGGCTCGTGCTTTCACGTCTGACCAGTGGCCAAGCGTGAGGCTCAAGGGTGTGGTGACAGTCTGTCCCATAGCTGTTTCTAGGAAGAGAGCGCTCAGACAGTAAATAACAAACGGCAGACAAACGCAAACAAGACTGACATACGCTGCGCGGCTCCGGCTCCAAACCGAGAGCAGAAACTCAGACGGAGAGTGCTGTGAGGGTCCGGATCCCTCCTCTCCAACCGACACCACGTATCCCTCGGATATGTGAGTGTAAAACCGTGCCCCTAAGGGGACTTCAGACACCCATGGAACGTCTTCCAAGGGTCACGGTGGGCGAAGTCCGGGCTCGTCAGCCCCTTCTGCCCCCACCGCACAGACAGATTACCAGGCGCGCGGACTGACAGACAACAATTGGACAGGACAACATATAGTGAGGCCGGCCGGCTTACCTCCTGATGGTGGGTCGGTGGTCCTGGGGAGGGGTCTCAATCTCGGTGGGACCTCCAATGAAAGAAAGCTCCCCCACAGGGGACCTTTCCTCAAGAGAGACCCCAAACCCAAGGAACACACCGAGACCACGGATCAGATGCAAACAGCAAGAGGGTTTATTTGAATACACAGGTACCTGGGGCGACAAGTCTCTCGGAGGACTTGCGCGCCTTCCTAGGGGAAGGGGGACTTCTTATAGAGTCCTGGGGGCAGAAGCATGGTTACAGAAGCGAGAAGCATAGTTACAGGGTCCCCATTGGTTAATTCAAATAAGGCCAGGGTGAACTTGGGGGCTATCTTTAATTTTCAGGAATGTGCAGCTGTCTGTTCTCCAAGGCCAGGTAGCCAATTATAGATATCTTGTTCTGACTCAAGGTTTGTTCCTCCCAAGACAGGGTGTTTGATATCTCCTGCCTTGACTCAAGGTTATTTTCCCAATTATCTTTCTCAAGGCCGTTTCTTAGGCTAAGTTACTGAGACGGGGGGCCTTTCAAAATGTGAGTGTGAAGATGGCAGAGGACAGCTTTCAGGAGTCAGTTTTTTCCTTCCACCATGTGGGTTTCAGGGACTCAACTTCACTTATTAGGTTTGCCTGTATGCACTGAGCCATGCATGTCACAGGGCGGCCTCTCCTCTGGTCTTGAGCTTTACAATCCAGCCGTGAGAATCCAGAGTTAGAGCTCTCAGGATTAGATGCCACCTAAGTTTATTCAGATAGGGTCTCAGGGACATTAATACTTTGATTTATTTGGAGAGCACCCATTAAGCATTAGTAGGAGACCTGGTTCCTAATGGGAATTAATTTGGTATAAGTGTAAAGAGGCCTATCTGGCAATATAGTGACCCACACAAATCCTTGTACCTATCTGTGAGTCATGGAGGGTCTGGATACGGCAATCTAAGTCTCATTATCTTCTCTCTAAAGCATCTACAATAAGGTAGATGGACAATCTCAGTTTAACAGGTAGAGAATTCTCAGTTAGTTCCAGGAGCCAGGGAAAGCATTCTAACAACTTTTGGATCCACTCACCATATAACAAGACAGTGCATATTTTCCCCTCATTAATCAGTCAGCCTTGGCAGACTGCAGCAAGCTGATGAGGCCACAGGCTCGCTAAGAATTATTTTAGCCTCTCTTAGGAGTGTGAAGGCCTTAGTGTGAGTAGATAAGCACTAAGTAAAGACTAGGAGGAAACTGGGGGAGGACTAAGAGGAAGGAGTCCTTAATGAGAAAGTACAACCCACAACTCCCTTCCTCTCTAGGAAACTCCAAGCAGAACTCACTGGATATACTGCCCTTTTACATATAGCGCTGGAGACTCAGGGAAATGAAGGCCTCGCTATAAGGCTGCAGGAATCACATGGGCTCCTGTGAGCTTATAGCTCCGCAGACTGAGAACTAAAGAGACCCATGGCCTCCTAAGAGTAGGGTCCCATAGAGGGTACAGATGGCTGGTTGTAGCTCATGTTTTCTTTCATCACAGGGTTCTGAGGGAGGTAAAAATATTAATCTGCTTTGAAGGGTATCAAGTCAATAGGGGAGACTTCCAGGTGATCATGAGGAATTCAGGAAACTCACACCTCCTATTGGGGAGGTCCCACAGAGTCCCTCGTGATGTTATCCCCATGAGGCCTCAGTTACAGAAGTTCCCTTAGTTTCTTTGCAAGACAAATAGAAAAATGTGGGTCTTAGTCTGATGAATCAGCAAGGGGAAGAATTTGGGCCTTCTTGAGACTCGAAGACTGAGTGAGGACCATAAGGTAAATGACACATGAAAGGGCCTTAACTTACCTGCCACAGCCTTAGGCCTCTGGAAAATATGGTCAGTATGGCCACATAGAGGCACTCACACCTTCTGCTAAGTGTCAGTGAGGTTTAAATGTAGAGAGGAGAGCTAGCGCTAGGTACTTCAGGATTCAGTGTATGAACGAACAATAGGTGAAAACTGCAGGTACTTCTCCCTCACTCCCGGTTTATGGAAACCATACTCTGTGGCTGTCTTGGAACTCAGCCCTTGGAGCCTCAGAACACAGTTGAGACTCAATTCTTTATATCTTGTTTAAATGAGATGAGATCCTCTGGCTGAAGGTACAAGAGAAAGGAAGGTTCTTGTATGGTTCTGTATGGAGACAAAATGATAATTCTTAGTGACAGTTAAGGGACCCAGAAAGGCAAACGAAATCCTCACAGAGCTGTTGGTAATTATTCCTTATAGGAGCAGTGGGAGGGAAATGCTCCTGCATTTTCTTTTCATGACTACTCGGGGGGATTTGAGCTTTCAGCTGCTGAGCAGCACGGGAACGAGGTTCTAGGACCTGCTGAAAGTGCTGTGTGTGAACTGAGAAGACTTCAGCAGCCCTAGCTTGTAGAGGAGCCCGGCTTGTTGCAGCCTGCACAAACCATGACTTCCTTCAGTGTTTTCTCAGGCTAACTAAGAAGAATTCCTAGATTAGTATTTGTATATTTGTACATAAACCTGCATAGGCAGGTTGCTAAAAGCCAAAGTACTATGATCCTCCTGAAAGTACTCACAGGATCTCATTATCCTTCCTCTAGGCCCCCAAAATACTTGATTTCCAGCCCAGACTCCTGCCTGCGGCTTCTAACCACAGCCATCATGCCCAGGGGACATAAGAGTAAGGCCCGTGCTCGAGAGAAACGCCGCCAGCTCCAAGATGAGGCCCAGGGGCTCAAGGATGCTCAAGCAAAGGCAGACGAGAAAGAAGAGTCACCCTCCTCCTCTGCTCATGATTCTGGAGATGCTGTTGCAAGCACCTCTACTGCTAGCTTCCCTCAGAAGTCTGAATTTCCTGGTGAGGCACCTTCCATCACTGCTGGTAAACGTGTGGCCCGCAGAAGATCTGGTAAAGGTGCCAAAGGCCGAAGGGAGCAAAGTGCTAGTTGCAGCTCTAAGGCCCCACAGTCCGCTGAGAGCCTCCAGAATGAGCTTGTAACAAGGAAGGCAGGAATGCTGATGCAGTATCTGCTCTGCAAGTACAAAATGAAACAGCCAATGAATAAGGGAGAGATGCTGAAAGTCATCAACAAAAGATTCCGGGAGCAATTCCCTGAGATCCTCAATAAAGCCTCTGAGCGCATACAGCTCATATTTGGTCTTGAAGTGAAGCAGCTCAAGCCCAATGGTAGCTACTACACCCTTGTCAGCAAGTTAGATCCCAGCATTGGTGGGACTCTGGCCACTGGCTTGCCTTTTCCCCAAAATGGGCTTCTGATGCCTCTGCTGGGTGTGATCTTCTTAAATGGCAACCATGCCTCTGAGGTAGAGATCTGGGAATTCCTGAATATATTGGGAATCTATGATGGGAAGGTGCATACAATCTTTGGGGAGCCCCGAAACCTCATCACCAAAGTTTTGGTTAAGGAAAAGTACCTGGAGTACCGGCGGGTGGCAAACAGTGAGCCTCCAGGCTATGAGTTCCTCTGGGGTCCCCGAGCCTATGCTGAAACCACCAAAATGAAAATCCTGGAGTTTTTAGCCAAGGTCAATGGGACTGTTCCTCAGTCCTTCCCATCTCATTATGAAGAGGCTTTGAGAGATGAGGAAGAGAGAGCCAAGGCTAAAGCTGTAGGCAAGTGTGGCCCTACTGCCACAGACAAGGCAGAGTCTAAAGTCACACCTGGTGACTCCTCTTGCTCCTCAAGAAATTAGAGGCAGATATTTCCTTAGGTTTGGAGCAGAGTTTCCCACATTAAAAGGAATGAGAGGCTGAGAGTTCATAATGTGTATCTTCTTGTACTTTGGTTATACATTAGTACTTTTCAAGTGTTTCCCTTTACTTAGAATCCTTATTTAGATTCAGAATCAATAGTTATAAATAACATAGTTCATATTACTTGTTGCTGGAGGATTTAAGTATAAGAATTTTGATATTCTATATTACATTCTAAAAACTCTTGAATCTTTAAGTTGAAGAGCAAGCAACCATGACTTTATAATGGAGATTTTTTTTTTAAATGTGTAAGAGTGTAATTTGTTTCCTAAAAAAGGAAAACAAATCAAAATGTATAAACTACCATTTTCCTTTATTCAATTTTGTTTCTATTTCACTTTTTGGTAAAGTTTGAAGACATATACTTAGTTGTTGTTAACTTAATAAAAATGCAAAAAAGAGAAAATTTATTTGTTTAATAGGCTCATTTGTTCTGGTCACCTCCTCTTTAGAAGACTGCTAGTGTTACATGGAAACCATTATGTGCCATGTGGAAGGAAAGAGACAACACTTAAGGGTTCCAAAGACTTTATTTATTCACCAAGTAAGTGGATAACTAATCAAGCAGGGTAGAACAAAGACTCGGGAGCCTTTATGTCTCCTGACAGACTTGAGCAGGGGCAGAAATGGGGTTTATAAGAACCATTCATAAACATTTGTTGCCAGGTTACAGTTACAATTTTCACAAATCCGGATTTAGAGATTAGGGGCTTCCTTGAATGTTCTAGCATTGTCAACTGACATACAATGCAAGCCTTTCAGTCCAACCTATAAGGTTCATTTGTTCCTTCTGTTGTTGGGAACAGCCATGTTTCTAAAGAACTAAAGATACTTAACGACTATTTCTATGGTTTAGGGAGGAAGTTGGTCAGCGGTTGGAAAGTTGTCAGCTCCTCTAGGGCTTGGGAACCTGAGTTTTATTTCACCCTGCAGGTAAAATGGAGTATGAAGTCAAAATGGCAGTAATCAGGCAAAGGTGCTTTTGCCTGCTCCCTTCACTAGTAGTGACAATTTTAAGAAAAGAGGCTTTTTTGCCTAAACATAGGAATTAGAGACTAAGAGGATATATTATAAAAAAAAAAACAACGATGTGGTACACTAATAAAGACCAAGTAAAAAAGTCAGGATGGTGGCAAAGAAGGTCTGGATGAGAGCTGGTAAAGTAGAAATTCCCAAGCCAAGGTACTTTGGGGTTTGGAACATTACTACTTAATTGTTAAGAGGTCATTTTGTTTTATTTCTGATTTTTTTCTTTTTCTTTATTCTCCCATATAATACATCCTGATTGCAGTATCTCCAGCCTCTCCTTCTCCCACCCCCCTACTTCATCTATATCCCAGACCCACTCCTCCATACATATCCCTTCAAAAAAAAAAAAAAAAAAGAGCAGGTCTTCCAGGGATATCAACCAAACAGCATAACAAGATGCAATACGACTAGGCACAATCCATCATATAGCAGCTGGATGAGGTAACCCACTGGGAGGAAAAGGGTCCCAAGAGCAGGCAAAAGAGTCAGAGGCAACCCCACTCCCATTGTTAGTAGTCCCATAAACACCCCAAGCTAAACAATCACAGCATGTATGCAGAAGACCTAGCTAGCACAAACTTACACAGGCTCCATGATTGCAGCTTTCATCTCTGTGAGCCCCTACGAGCCATGCTTAGTCAATTCTGTGGGCCATGTCCTGGTGTTCTCAACCCCTCTGGCTTCTACAGTCTTTCCTTCTCCTCTTCTGTGGGGTTCCCCAAGTTCGTCTTAGAAGTTTGGCTGGGTCTCTGCTTCTTCTCCCATCAGCTGCTGGAGGAAGCGTCTGTGATGATTGGGCTAGGCATGGATCTATGAGTATAGCAGAGTATTGTTAAGAATCATTTCATTGACATTATTTTTATCATTATTATTTATTATCTTGTCAGTTGTGTTTGGTTGTACCCTAGGTCTCTGAGCCATCCAGATTCCAGTTCCTGGCCATCTGGGCAGGCTAGGGCACTCCCACAAGCTCTGAGCCACCATTATCCCAGCACGTCCTGAGGGCAGGGCAGGTTTTTGGTCAAATGTTTTGTGGATAGGGTGGTGTTGCAGTCTCATCACTGGAGCCTTGCCTGCTTACAGAAGATGACCATCTCAGGCTTTGCGTCCCTCATTACTACGAGTCCCACTAAAGTCACCCGCATAGGTTTCAGAAAGTTTCCGCTGCACTAGGTTTCCATATTGCCCCCTAAATGCCCACAGCTATTCCAGCCTTCTCTCCCCATAGTCTCTCCCTCTGTCCCTCCCTCCTCCACCTGATTTCTTGTGTTCCCATCCCCACCCACCCTCCCCATCTGATATGAATTCACAACATGCCCCCGCGGTTGGGCATGGCTGCCTGTGCCAGGCGGACCTAGTCATTTCCGCCTAGCCATTTCAGGGTCAAAACATCTGGCATGATCAGGACCCTGTGGCTTTGTGTGGTTTCGTAAAGCACAACCATGTGATCTACGTGCATGTGTGGAATAGCCACATGGGCCTGTGTGTGCAGGCAAGGCCCAGCCTTTATAAGCCAGAGCCATGATTCCCGGCTCCATCTTTACTCACATGTCTTTTCCACAGGCCTGTGCACATCTGTCTCTCCCTTTATCTTAGTAAAACTCTTGTTAGTGGATTCTGTCGTATTTCGTGATGTTTCCTCACAGGTAGGAGCGGCGCATATAACCAACACAGTCCACCCACAAAATCCCCTTCCCAGGGAGATCCATGTGTCCCCCTAGACTAGAGGTCATTTAAAATCAGCCCAGTTTTACACATAAAGCTAGGATAATCATGAGCAGATGCCAGACACTCATTTTGTGAACCCCATAGTTGAAAAACTAAACCTCAGATTGCAAGCTGTCCTTCAGAAATTGTAAAGCAGAGACAGTTTAGCCAGTCTAGAAATCAGTATTTCATACAATTTTTCTTTTTTATTTATTCTCTCATATATTTACACATTGTGGTGAGCCACAGAAATATGAAATAGAAGTCCAGCTATATATTATAAGCTCTACCTTGACCAGACCAAGGGTCAGTTGAGTGGGAAGCCATTTAGCAAGGACTATCTGGTGTTATACAGCTTGATATTAAATTGTGCCTTGCTATGAATTCTTTGTGCTCATAATTCCCCTAAAATGTGTATGTATGTGAACTTCCATTTCAAAGAACTTGGGTAAAGTCACGTAGATAGAACTTTGTGCTTCTGAGCTCTGGCTCCTCTTTAGCATTTGTTTTGGGTATCTGTCTTTTGCAAATACCCTCCCTAAGCTACTTCCTAAAATAGGGTCTACCCCAAACAAAGCCTTGAAAAACAAACAAGGAACAGATACCTACCAGACCACCTGCTAGAGACCTATAGCCCCCCCCCCCCCACTAAGGTAAAATGTCCTTTCAGAGACAACCTGTCTTCCAGACCAAGTGCCTGTCCACTAGATGCATAGCTTTGTTTCTTATGCAAATCAAGTTCAGGTCTTCCCCTCTTTCTTACTGCCCAGAACAACTTCTTAGATCAAAGGGGTTTCCTCTCACCAGGTGCTTCAAGCTGTGATGCAGACTGACCAGCTATCAGTACTCCTCCCTTGCTCTGTCAGGAAATTGGCAGCACAGGAAAACAGTGACAGTTTGAACTTTTAGTGACCTACAGATTTTCCATACCCTATCATCTGTAAGTTTATAGTTGAAGACAGCTTTGATAGACTAGTAATGCTTTCACCTAACCACAGGATGTATTTCTAGCACATAAATTCCTTTTCTTATTTATTCCAAATGCTATCTGACTCCACTCTTGTCTCTTCCCTTTCGGGTTGCAAATGAAGTTTGCAGGAATAAAGTTGCCAGGAAGCTTCCAGTGGGGACCTTGCAATCTTGTGTTGTATGCTATACATGAGGTGTTGCTGCTTGGGAAAGGATATAAACCAGTCCCTAGAGAATGAGGAGAGGATTGAATTGAGGAATTGAATGGAGAGAGTTGAATCCAGGGAGTTGAACTGAGAGAGTTGAATTGGTGACTGAATGATGGTGGCAGGCAAATAAACGAATTGGACGAAAGAGCTTCATGCATCTGGATTCATTCCTGTGCCAATGGTAGTGTCCTTACTAGGCCCCTGGGATAGTATAATATTAAGGCTGGGCATTTAGTATTATACAAAAACATCTGGACCATAGTTTCCTGTCCCTCCTCTTTTTTAAGTCCCTCCCCTCTCACCTCACCTCTCCCCAAGTCGACTCCTCCTCCTTTCCATTCAGAAAAATGCAGGCTTCCCAGGGATATCAACCAAACATGGCATATCATGTTATAATAAGACTAGGCATATCCCCACATATTAAGGCTGGATGAGACAACCCAGTAGGAGGAAAAGGGTCCCAAAAGGAGGCAAAGGAGTCAGAGACACCCCCTGCTTCCACTGTTAAGAAGACTCCCACAGAGGACCAAGCTGTACAACTGTAACATATATGCAGAGGGCCTAAGTCAGTCCTATGCAGGCTCTCTGGTTGTCAGTTCAGTTTCTGTGAGCCCTTATGAACCCTGGTTAGTTATTTCTCTGAGTTTTCTTGTGGTATCTGTTGTATTTAAAATAGCGGGTGGCAGCCTTGGTGGGTGGGAGGCAAAGGGCACAGTGGAAAGTCACTCACATCATGCAGACAGTGCTCACATGGAGGATTTTATTAAGGAAAGGGAAGAAGGGACTCAGAGTACCATTCTGGAGATAAAGGTTGAAGAGAGAGGAGGAATGAGAGAGGAAGGGAGAGGACAAGAAGAGGAGACAGAAAGGGGTAAGAGAGGAGGTGCAGAGGCAGCCTGAGAGAGAGAGAGAGAGAGAGAGAGAGAGAGAGAGAGAGAGAGAGAGAGAGAGAGAAATGTGAACAGGGTCCACCTCTTAAAGGGGGCTTAGCACATGCACAAATGGGCTACTTAGGATGATGTTGTCAGGACCCTAGTCTGGCCGTGGTACTGCTGCTTACTGGCTAGGTTCCCAAGAGGCCAGCTAGGTAATATCTAAATGCTAATAGTGTCCTTGACCCCTCTGGCACCTATAATCCTTCCTCCCCCTCTTCCACGGGATTCCCTGAGTTCTGGCTAGTGTTTAACTATGGGTCTCTGCATCTACTCCCATTAGTTGCCGATAAAAACAATTATGCTAGATTCCAGCCTGTGAATATAGCAGAGTACCATTAGGAATCATTTCTTCGACTGGTCATGTGTGGTTCTATTCAAGGTCTTGACTGTGCAGCCTCTGGTCCCTGGCCCTCCAGGCCATGTCAGGGGTGGGCTTCTTCTTGTGGCATTGGTCTCAAGCTGGATTGGTTGGCCACTTACACAGCTTCTGTGTCACCACTACCCCAGCACATCTTGCAGACAGGACAAATGATTGATCAAATGTTTTGTGGCTGGGTTGGTGTCCTGATTCCTCCAATGGAAGCCTTGCCTGATTTCAAAAGATGGACAATTCAGGCTCTACATCCTCTGTTACTAGGAGACTTTGCTAGGGTCTCCCTCCTGGATTCCTGGGAGTTTCTATTCCACTAGGTTTCTAGCCAATCCCCAAAATGGCCCCCAAGTCCAATTGTCTCTCCCATCACCCCCAATAACTCCTATTCTTGTCCCCATCTGCCCCTAGTCCAATCACAAAATCCGTTTCCTCTTCCCAGAGCGATCTATGCATCCCACCCTTGAGCACTCCTTGTTACTTAGCTTCTTTGGGTCTGTGCATTTTAGCATGATTATCCTTTATAGCTAATGTCCACTGAGTACATACCATGTTTGTCCTTCTGGGTCTGGGTTACCTCACTCAGGATGATTTTTTTCTAGTTCCATCCATTTGCCTGAAAATTTCATGATGTCATTTTTTTTTTTTAACATCTGAGCAATACTCCATTGTGTAAATGTTCATTTCTCTATCCATTCTTCAGTCGAGGGGCATCTAGATTGTTTCCAGTTTCTGGCTATTATGAATAAAGCTGCATGAACATCGTTGAACAGGTGTCCTTGTTGTAGCATGGAATGTCCCTTGGGTAGATGCCTAGGAGTGGTATAGCTGGGTCTTGAGGAAGATAGATTCCCAATTTTCTGAGGAACCACCATATTGATTTCCAAAGTGGTTGTACAAGTTTGCACTCCCACCAGCAATGAAAGAGTGTTCCCATTTCCCCACATCCTCACTAGCATGAGCTGTCTTGTGGTTTTGATTTTAGCCATTCTGACAAGTGTAAGATGGAATCTCAGATTCATTTTGATTTGCATTTCTCTGTTACCCATTTCTTTTTTCCTTTTTCCCCATTTTTATTTATTTACTTTTACTTTTATTCATTCCTCTTGGATTTCACATCATAAATCCTGATCTGACCTATTTCTCTGTCCCCTCATCTGCACCTTGTCCTTGAAACCTCCCACCAAAAACAAAACCAAACTTAAAGGAAAAACCAAAAGCCAAACTGAAAAGTTTTTGCACACCAATAAGCCTCTCTGCCGTCCAGATTAGACCAAATCAGACCAAATTAGAAAAAGCCCCGGATTAATGGGTAAAGCACACCTGGGTGATTCTCTGGCCCCCAGAGAGGAGATGGAAGAGAGATACTGAAAAACTGTGTGTCTCTTTTCTGGGGTAGCAGTTTAAATACCCCTTGGGAGTGGTCTTGAGAATCTCTGGGGGAGGAGCTGTGTTTGGCAGAACTTTCTGAGGGGCAGAGTCTGGGCAGAGAGGTGGGGCTTCCACCAGAACATTCCAGACTCTTTGGGTGTATGAATTCCAGGCTGCCAGGGGCTGAGGTGGAGCTTCCACCAGAACACAAACAAACAAACAAAACAAAAACAAAAAAAAGGAAAAGAAGCATCTTGTGGAAGATGTAGTGTGGCCCTGTGAGGAACACAGTTTACCCTTTAGTATGTTCATCTTTACTTGTGAAAGTTCATTGCCATGAGTCATTGGTCTCCTTGAGGCCTCTGGTTTCTGCTACACCACAGATAATGGGCTCTCATTGGGGCTCCTCTTGGATACCCTGTTGTCCTGTGTCATGAAGATCCTGCTGTTTTGTGAGGTCACAAGAGTAAGAGAGCTAGCCTTGACCCTCACGGGTTGCAGAGCATGATAAAGCAGCCTCTGCTTCTTGTGTGGGCAGCACACTAGAGCTGACCCTGTTGTCAGCGAAGCTGGTCAGCCAGCCCTGAGGCTGTGAGAGCGGGAGAGCTGACCCTGGCCTCCCTTGTCTGCCATGCGGTGGCATGGATGAGGAAAAGAAGCCCTACCCCCTCGACCTCTTGCTACCTGTGGCAGGTGGGAGAGATGGCCCCAGGGTCACAAGAGTGAGAGAACTAGCCCTGTCCTACACAGGCTATGGAACATCAGATTGTGGGGCCTACATCCACCTGGGCAGCAGCACACTAGAGCAGACCCTGTTGTCCTGATGCAGGTAAGCCAGCCCTGAGGGCATGAGAGCAGGAGAGCTGATTCCACCTCCACTTTGTATGCCTCCTACAACAATGGGAGAGAGAAGGCCTTGCACCTTGTCTGGGCAACGGTAGAGCTGGCCCCGGTGATATGAGTGAGGGAGACGGAGATCTGAGGGCCCAAGAGCAGGAGAACATTTCTTCAACTGCTTCTCAGCCATTTCAGATTCCTCTGTTGAGACTTCTCTGTTTAGTTCTATACCCCATTTTTTAATTGGATTATTTCGTTTGTTGGTGTCTAGTTTCTTATTTTGGATATTATAAGCCTTTTGTCAGATGTGGGGTTGGTGAAAATATTTTTTTCCCATTCTGTAGGCTGTCGTTTTGTCTTATTGACAGTGTCCTTTGCCTTACAGAAGCTTTTCAGCTTCGGAAGGTCCCATTTATTAATTGTTACTCTCAGTATCTGTGCTACTGGTTTTCTATTCAGGAAGTAGTCTCCTGTGCCAATGTATTCAAGACTATTTCCTACTTTCTCTTCTATCACATTCAGTGTAACTGGATTTATGTTGAGTTATATTGAGGTCTTTGATCCACTTGGACTTGAGTTTTGTGCAGGGTGATAGATATGGATCTATTTGCATTCTTCTATGTGATGACATCCATTTAGACCAGCACCATTTGTTGAAGATGTTTTCTTTTTTCCATTGTGTCTGTCTGGCACTTTTTTTTTTTTCTGGAGCTGAGGACTGAACCCAGGGCCTTACGCTTGCTAAATCCCCAACCCTGGCATTTTTTTTTTTAATATAAAAAAGTCAGGTGTCCATAGGTGTGAGGATTTATGTCTGGGTCTTTGATTTGATTCTATTGATCCATCTATATGTTTTTATGCCAATATCATGCTGTTTTTATTACTATAGCTCTGTAGTAGAGCTTGAAGTCAGGGATAGTGATACCTCTGGAAGTTCCTTTATTGTTCAAGATTGTTTTAGTTATCCTGGGTCTTTTGTTTTTCCATATGAAGTTGAGTATTATTATTTCAAGGTCTGTAGAGAGTTGTGTTGGAATCTTGATGGGGACTGTGTTGAATCAGGATGTTTGTTCTAGCCAAAGGTAAAATAAAGCTGAGGCTAAGCAAAAAATCGTGACATGTAGATGGTTGCTGAAGACAAGCAAGTCTATGGAAGAATGTTGATTGTACCTTTGGAAACAAAAATAACTCGGGGTTACCATGAAAATGCCATGATTCCTGTTTGGGCAGGAGGCTTAATTGTCACTATGATTTAGATTTAAATGTACATGTGGTTCCAGTTTCTAGTAATAGGGCTGTGGTATCAGACTGACTATGTATAAGCATGTATATACACAAATTACATATCAATAAATTGATAAATAATAGATATGTGGTAGATATTTGTGCGTGTGAGAGAATATATGTGTGTGTGTGTATGCTTATGTGTGTGCATATGTACTTGCAGGTACATTTGCATGTGTGTTTATAGGTTAGATATTGATGTTGAATGTTTTCCTTAATTAACTTCCATCTCAATTTTTGAGATAGAAACTAAGCTAGGCCGGCTGGCCTATGAGCTCTAGGAATCCCATTGGACTCCTCCTTTCCAGGGCTAGTATTCCAATGTACCACCATGCCTGGCTTTTTTATGGGTGCTGGGGATCCAAACTTACATCCTCATGCTTGTGCAACATGCCTTTTCCTGAAAGAGTTATCTTCCAGGTTACTCAGTATATTGATATTTTGATGCATGAAATGCATTACGATAGATTCAATTATTCATTCAAATTATTTTTCCCCTTTTTCTTTTTATTTATTCTTCTCTCATGCAATACATCCCGATCACAGCCTTCTCTCGCTCTACTCCTCCTAGTTTGTCCTCCAACCTCCTGTCTCCCCCTGGTCTACACTTCCTCCATGTCCCTTCAAAAAATAGCAGCTCTCCCAGGGATATCAGCCAAACATAGCATAGCAAGATGCAATAAGACTAGAAAAAACACTCATATCAAGGCTGGACAAAGTAACCCACTGGGAGAAAAAGGATCCCATAAGCAGGCAAAGGAGTCAGAGATAGTCCTACTTCCATTGTTAGGAGTCCTCCAAAAGCCCCAAGCTAAACAATGACAACATGTATGCAGAAGACCTGGCACAGACTCATGCAGGCTCCATGATTGCTGCTTTGGTCTCTGTGAGCCCCTATGAGCCCTACTTAGTTATTTTGTGGGCAGTGTTCTCGTGGTGTACCCCTGGCTCCTGAAATCCTTTCTCCACCTCATCTGCAAGGTTGCCTGAGCTCCTCCTAAGTTTAGCTTGGTTTCTCCATCTGTTCCCATCAGCTGCTGGAGGAAACTTCCCTGATGATGACTTGGGTAGGCATCGGTTTATTTGTATAGCAGAATATTGTTAGGAATCATTTCATTGATTTTATTTTTATTATTTTTTTTTTTTTATTATTCTTACGATCTTGCCAGTTGTGTTTGGTTTTACCCTAGGTCTCTGAGCCACCCAGCTTTCAGTTCCTGGCCATCTAGGCAGGCTAGGGCATGGGCTCCTTCTCCTGGCTTGGGCCTCAAATTAGACCAGTCATGTGTTGCCACTCCCACAAGCTCTGAGCCACCATTGCCCCAGCATGTCCTGCAGGCAGGACAGGTTTGGCTTTCAAGGTTTTATGGCTGGGTTGGTGTCCTAGTCTCAACACTGAGAGTCTAGCCTGGTTACAGAAGATGACTGGTTCAGGCTCCATATCCTCCATGACTAGGAGTCCTCAGTACGATTGCCCTCATAGGTTCCAGAAGTTTCCACTGTATTAGGTTTCCACATCACCTTCTAAGCTTTCCCCAATTCCACTTGTTTCTCCCAGTAGTCTCCCTCTGTTTTTCCCACCCCTGGCCACTCCCTCTTGTTCCCATGCCCACCTACCCCAGTCCACCTGCAAAATCTATTTTATGTCCCCTTCTCAGGGAGATCCGTGTGCCTGCCTTTGAGCCCTCCTTGTTACTTAGCCTCTCTGGGTCTGTGGACTGTAGCATGATTATCCCTTACTTAATAGCTAATATCCATTTATAAGTGAATGCATATCATGTTTCTCTTTCAGAGTCTGGGTTGCCTCAGGATGATTTTTTTCTAGTTTCATCCATTTGCCTACAAATTTCATGATGCTATTTTTTTCTAACAGCTGAGTAATACTTCATTGTGCAAATATACCACATTTTCTTTATCCATTCTTTGGTTGAGAGACATGTGGGCTGTTTCCAGTTTTTAGCTATTATGAATAAAGCCACTATGAATATAGTTGAGCAAGTGTCCTTGTGGTAGGATGGGGTATCATTAGGGTATATGTATATGACCAAGAGTGGTATAGCCGTGTCTTGATAGATCAATTCCCAACTTTCTGAGAAACCACCATATTGATTTTCATAATGGCCGTAAAAGTTTGTACTCCTACCAGCAATGGAAGAGTGTTCCCCTTACTCCACATCCTCACCAGCATGAGCGGTCCTTGTGTTTTTGATCTTAGCCATTCTGACATGTATAATCTCAACAATAGAATCTCAACATAGTTTTTATTTGTATTTTCCTGATGGCTAAGAGCATTGAGCATTTAAGTGTTTCTCAGCCACTTGAGATTCCTCTATTGAGAATTCTCTGTTTAGATCTATACTTTACTTTTTTCATTGGAATATTTGGCTTGTGAATGTCTAGTTTCTTGAGTTCTTTATATAGTTTAGATATTTAGCCCTCAATCACATGTGGAGTTGGTGAAGAACTTTTCCCATTCTGCAGTTTTGTTGATGGTGTCTTTTGTCTTACAGAAGCTTCTCAGTTTCATGAGATCCCATTTATTAGTTGTTGATCTTAGTGCATGTGCTATCTGTGTTCTGTTTAGGAAATTGTCTCCTGTGCCAATGCATTCAAGGCTATTCCTAATTTCTATTCTATCAGGTTCAGTATTTCTGGTTTTATGTTGAGGCCTTTGATCCACTTGGACTTGAATTTTGAGCAGGGTGATAGATATGGATCTATTTGCGTTCTTCTACATTCCAACATCCAATTATCCCTCTGTGAATAAAAATGTTTGAATAAAAATGGCCCCCATAGGCCAATAGGGAGTGGCACTATTATGAGGTGTGGTCTTGCTGGAGTAGGTGTGGCGTTTTGAGAGGATATGTGTCACTGGGGGAAGGCTTTGAGGTCTCAAATGCTCAAACCATGCCAGTGTCTCATGGCTCTTTCTGCTGCCTACAGATCCAGATGTAGAACTCTCAACTACCTCTCCAACATTATATCTGCCTGTATACTACCATGATTCCTGCCATGACAGTAATGGACTAAACCTCTGAAACTCTTCTGAAACTGTAAGCCAGCTCCAATTGAATGTTTTCCTTTATAAGAGTTGCTATGCTCATGGTATATCTTCACAGAAATAGAACCCTATAGACAAATTTCTAAATGGTCTTATTAAATAAAAAAACATGGAGCCAAATATAGGAGTGAAAGCCTTAGAGAGATCAGGGGAATAGGGAGAGTCACCAGCCAACCTACCTCACCAAGTCTACAGCTTCCAAAATGCCATGACTTCCTGTCTACTCAGGCTTTTATTGCCTTGCTGTTCTGCCCTCTCATAGGCTATCTTAGCCCAGCTACCTCACTTCCTTTCCCTGCACAGCTCTGTCACTTTCCTCCACAGACCTCCAGGTCTCTATGGTTGGTACTGGGATTAAAGGCGTGTGTCACCACGCTTAGCTCTGTTCCCTAGTGTAGCCTTGAACACACACATACCCTGCCTGCTAAGTGATAGGATTAAGGGCATGTGTTACCACTGTCCAACTTTTGTGTTTACTTATAATGGCTTGCAATTTCCTCTGATTTCCAGGCAAACTTTATTTATTAATGTACAAATAAAATACCACCACATTTCAGTACAAATAAAATATCACTATAGAACCCTAACTAAGACACCCTCTTTACATGTCTGTTCTTGTCATGAGCACATGGTAGGAAGACTGTACTTACCTTATTATTATCTTTGGGCTCATTGCTTTGATTTGTTTTGGCCAACTGTAACATGGAAGGAGCTTGTAATTGGTTTGATTATTAAAGTATGTTTTCTTGACCTCCTGACACTATCTTTTGAAAAAAAAATCAGTCAGCTCTTTGGTACCAGTCAATCTAGAGTATGAAGCATAGTGTATTCAACCAACCCATGGATTATGAGGACAAATGATTGTGTTTTAACATGCTAAGTTTTCATTAGACTGCTGAAGCTAACAGACAAGTCCATTAAGAGATAACAACAGTTCAAGAAATTTCTATCTTTTTTATGGTCTTGTTTTTCTTCCTTCCTTCCTTCCTTCCTTCTTTCCTTCCTTCCTTCCTTCCTCCCTCCCTCCCTCCCTCCCTCCCTCCCTCCCCCTCTCTTTCTTAAAGGAGCAGATATATTCTTAAAAGTATTTTTAAAGGCTAGGAACAATAAGAATTAAAAGATATGTGGAAGCAGGGAATAGTACCACAAACTTGTAATTCTGGCACATGGGCACATGGAAGGTAGAGGCAGGAAGATGAGTTCAAGGTCAGTCTTGACTACACAGTTAAGTTTGATGTCATTCAGGGATACATGAGACCTATCTCAAACAAACTAACAAATAAAAAGAAGTGGAGGATTCCAATTACAGGTGTTAAGGGAGTTATTAAAATGGGAAAAATAAGCAGTGATTTAAAATAATAGCTAAATTATATATGACCATTTCACTAATAAAATGTAGGAAATTAAATGTCAAGAACACTCATCCAACTATGGTATTTTAAAGATGAGGCCTCTGGAACATTATTATGATTAGATAAGGTCATCAGGGTAAAGCTTCTGTGATTGACTACTGGTGACTTTATAAGAAAAGATACATTAATGTCACACACACACATACATACACACACACACACACACACATACACACACACACACACACACACACACACACACACCATGTAGCCCCTACACTGTCAATCAAAATCATAAGCTAAAATAAAGTCTGTAGTACTATGTATTAGCAATAGAAAATAGGCCAAGATGCTAGTTAATAAGGAAAAAATGTAGAGGCTAAATCCATGATATTTCATAGTTTTAAAAGATACAGTTCAGCTAGCTGGCTGAAGACATCCACAGGCTTTCCTGGGTCCTCAAGGCCCAGGCAGGGGAAGAAACACACAGTCCTGCTAGGATCCTCATGGCCTGGGCTGGCTGAAGGCATCTACAGGCAGGCACCGTTATGGTGAACAAATATATGGGGGAGAAATGGGGGAGAAAGAGAAGATGTGCAGTTCATGTGCTGTGGAAAGAGGCAGAATGGAAGAAGTGAAGGTGGTGAGGAGTAGGCTGATGTAGGAGGCCTGCTTGTCCCTGGGGCCATGTCTGGGTCTGTGGTCCTATCTCAGCCTGGGTCCATGTTGACATCCATATCCATGTTGCCACCAAAGGCCACAGGGATGCCTGTGGTCTGGGCTCCCTCCCACCTTTGGCCATGTTGATGTCACAGAGCTGTGCTGTTGCAGGCGCCATGCTGATTTGAATGGCCTGTGCTGCCACCAGGGACCATAGTATGTATCATCTGGGCCAGAGCTGCTGCTGAGGACCTTGTCTGGGTCCATGACCCTACAGCATCCAGGATCTGACTTGATGTTAGTGGCTCCCATTACCACCGAGGGCCATGAGGATGCCAAGGGTCTGGTCAGCCACCTGAGACCATGTTGATGTACAAGGGCTGTGCTACCACCAGGGCTATACTGATTTGGGAAACTTGTGCTGCTACTCAGGGCCATGGTGATGTTCAGGCCCTAGCTGCAGCTGAGGGCCATGTCTGAGTCTGTGACCCTACCACAACCAGGGTCTGTGTTGATGTCCATGGCTTCTGTTACCACCAAAGGTAGTGCAGATGCTTGGAGTCTGGGCCACCACCTGAGTCTGAGTCACTACCTTGGGCCATTTTGGTGTCCGTGGTTCATGCTGCTGCTGGGGACTGCACTGCCACCAGGGCCATGATGACATCCTGGCTGAGGCTGCTACTGAGGACCATGTCTGGGTTTGTGAACCTATACTAGCCAGGGTCTAAATTGATATCCATAGCTTCTGTTACCATTGAAGGCTGTGCAGATACCCAGGGTCTGGTCAGCTACCTGAGACCATGGCAGTGCAGGCCACTCAGATTGGCACAGCTCTGAGACACCAACATGTCCACAGATGGAAACCAAGACCTTGGGCTTTTATGTGACCTTTGGTGGCAACATGCGGCACAGGTATCAACATAGACCCTGGCTGGAGTTGGACCATGGATCTCATGCTGCCACTGGGGGCATACAGATCTGGGTGGCCAGCATTGGAACCAGGGCCATGGTGATATCTGGGCAGTGTTTGAGTCTGTGGTCCTGCTGCAGCTGGAGTCTATATTTATCTCCATAGTTCATGTTACCACAGGGAGCCATAGTCACCATGTGTGTTAAAATATGAGGATCACACTGAGGTGGCATAGTTCCTTTGTTGGCCCTGGGAGAACCAGCCCTGTCCCTCACTGGGCACTGCAGCAGGAGAGCTGGCCCCACATTCAGGAGAAATGGTCCCACACCTCACTATGGGCATGGGAGAGCTGGCCCCTACTGTAAGCAGAAATTTCTGTCCTTCCAGCCACTCTGAAGAAACCACACAGAGGCTTAAGACTTAATATGAATTATAAATGCTCAGTCAATAGCTCAAGATAGTTATTAGCTAACTCTTACATTTAAATCAACCCATATTTCTTACCTATATTTTGCCATGTGTCTTGATACCTTTCTCAGTATGGAATGCCCATCTTGCTTCTCTCTGCATCTGCACACTAGTGCAGACTCTGGCTTCCTTCTTCTCAGCATTCTCCTAGTCTGGATCTCCCACCTAATCTCTTCCTGCCCAGCTATAGGCCAGTCAATTCTTTATTAATATGTAGCTGGAAAAAAGAAAAGGGGAAGTACTGTGGATATTGCTCTGTATGCTGTGAATGTGTTACTCTGTTTTAGTTGATAAATAAAATGTTGATTGGCCAGTAGCCAGGCAGGAAGTATAGTATAGGTGGGATAAGTAGAGAAGAGAATGCTGGGAGACAAAGGCTGAGAGAGGAGTTGCCAGCCAGACACAGAGGAAGCAAGATGTAAAAGTACTGGTAAGCCACAAGCCATGTGGCAACTTATAGATTAATAGAAATGGGTTAATTTAAGATATAAGAACTAGATCGCAAGAAGCCTGCCACGGCCATACAGTTTATAAGTAATGTAAGTCTCTGTGTGTTTACTTGGGTCCCAGCAGCTGCAGGTGCTGGGAAGACACAGGAAAACTACAACTACATTAACAAATGAGAGTAATACACACTGACAGTGTACAGAGGGATTATTCTACAGCATCCTAGAGCGTGGGCACATCTACCCCATCTGTGCCCTGTGGGAGTGCATGAAGGGACTGGCCCTGTGGAAACATAGCTGCAGGATATCCATGACTTGGGACAACAGCAGGATATCTGAGAAGAATCTTGGTGAGGGTCCAGCATTAATGGTGTACCAGAAGCCAGAGGCCTTGAACCTGACATTGAACATTTACAAGTAAAGCTAAGTGGACAAAAGAGTATACTGTTCTGCACACCATAGCTCCCACAGCTACTAAGATGAATGAAGAGGTATTGGCGAAGCAGCAAAGACAGAGGAGCAAAGTGTTTTTTTGTGTGTTTGTTTGCTTGCTTGCTTTGTTAATATGGTTTTTTAAATTTTCTTTTGAGGGGGTGATGCTTATGGATATGGAGGGACTGGGAAATGAGTGGAATTGGTGATGTTTCAGGATGTGAAATTCCCAAAGAATCATTAAAATACTTAAAAATACAGTTCATGGAGAATATTTACCTCACTATCTTAAAAAGAAATTGCTGGACTTAAAGCATATGATCAAAGAACCAGACACCTGTTGCTTGAATTCAGGCTCTACTGTTATTAGTTATGGATCTTGAATAAATTATTCAGCTTCCCAATATCTTTTTAAGGACTTCAGAACAGTTTTCATGAATACTTAAAATTATGTATGCATTAATTTTTTCTTATCAGAAACATTGTGGACTAGAGAGATGGCTCCACAGCTAAGAGTGTTTTCTGTACTTGCAGAGGGCCTAAGTTTGGTTCCCAGTACCCACATGGCTGCTCACTGTACTTCAGTGCCTTCTTCTGGCCTCTATGTGTACCAGGCACATATGTAGGCAAACACTCATACAAATAAAATAAAACAAAAAATCTTTAAAAATTGCTATTTTATTTTTGTTTGTACAGAAATTAGTTTAACTTTAGTATAGAAAGAATATTGATCCTGACAGAATTTTTTAATTAATAAAATAAGTTCTGGAAATAATAACCTATGACAATGCATAGTCCCAAAACACTATATAAAGATTTCTATTCATAATTTGGAAAATCAATAAGAAGGATCAATGTTAAAATAGTTCAGTCCTGGCTATGGAAAGTGGTAGCTTTTAACCCCCACTCCCTGTTTCGGGTAGGATAACTGAATCTTTCAGGGGCAGTGAGATGGCTCAGTAGGTAGAGACACTTGTTGCTGAACCTGGTGAGTTGAAGTTGACCTCATGGACCCACAAGGTACAAAGAGAGAACTCCTTCAAGCTATTCTCTGATTTCTACACATGCATCTCAAGATCTTGGTAATAAAGTAGTATGAAACTTACTTTGGACCTCTCCCTATATTCTAATGTCTCCCACTTCAACATTTCTAAAAGAATTTCAATATTTTCACAGAACTACATCCAGTTCTCTAAGATGCATCTTATATATTAGGGCATTTTAATTATTTTCCACATGTGACTCTTGACTCTTTTTACTTGCAAATTTTTGTTGTTGTTTTTTGAGACAGGGTTTCTCTGTGTAGCACTGGCTGTTCTGGAACTCGCTTTGTAGACCAGGCTGGCCTAGAACTCAGAGATCCACCTGCATCTGCCTCCCAAGTGCTGGTATTAAATGTGTGTGCCACCACACCTGGATTACATGCAAAATTTTTACATGAACCAGGAATATAAATATATAATGTAGGTATACAAATTAAACATTTAATGATAATTAAGCGTAGGAAATTTATTTTAAAATAATTTTGTTACAAAAATCATGTTGACGTTTATCAAATATTAAATCAAATTTTCATAATAATAAGGTATATATACTTGTTTATTTCTACATAAAGAACTAAATCATTTATCCTATAAGATGGCTTAGTGGGCATCTTTGGTGGCACTTGCCACCAAACCCGATACCTTGGAATCACATAATGAAAGGAGCAAGATCCACATGGTAGAAAGAGAGAACCAAATCCCCCAAGTTGTTCTCTGACCTCCACACACGTGCCTCAGTGTGAACCGGCACAAAATAAACACATAAAGTGTAAAAGTAAGAAATGAAGAAATCTTATTTTTTAAATTAACCCCTTTCTGAGTATTTGACACTACAGTACACAGAGGATCTTAAATGTTTTTCAACGTTCATCAATACACACACACACACACACACACACACACACACACACACACACACGCATTTGGTTTTTCAAGACAAGGTTTCACTGTTTAGGCCTGGCTGTCCTGGAATTCACTCTGTAGACCAGACTGGCCTCTCACTCACAGAGATCCATCTGCTTCTGCCTTCTAAGTGCTGGGATTAAAGGCATGCGCCATCACTGCCCAGCTAATATTTTTATTTTTAATTATCAACATGGAGTTGCATAAGTACAAACTATAAAACATCAGAAACATGTTGAGGGCCATTTCAGAAATTATTAGAAATTTTGTCTTAATTGCAATCCAAAATTCATTTAATGAGTTTTGGATGTTTTGTTGTTGTTGTTTTGTTTTGTTTTGTTATTTTTAAACAGAGTCTCTCTGTGTAGCCCTGGCTGGCCTGGAACTCCTTATGTAGAGTGGTCTGGACTTGAACCTGCAACAATCACATATTCTTTGCTTCCTGAGTGCTAAGATATCAGTCCTGTATCACTGTGCCCTGTTATTTAATGATCTTGTATAAAATTAAGGCAGCAACTCAAATAGAAAATTTTCATATTGAACATATCGAACATTTTATTACATGACAATCTAAAGGTATAAAAATTAAATCTCTCTCTCTCTCTCTCTCTCTCTCTCTCTCTCTGTGTGTGTGTGTGTGTGTGTGTGTGTGTGTGAGTGTGAACTCATGTCCTCACACTTGTGTTGCTGGCACTTACCCCCAAGCCATCTCTTCAGCACTGGATGTAGTAATTTGATACTTACATACTAAAGACTGATGGTAGGAATGTATTCAAAACTTTTGTTTTTCATAATTAAGCAATTACATTTCTATAAAAGCAGAAAATTTTATATGTACAGTGAAATTATTGCAGTTTAGGACAAAGTTCAAATCTAGACTGAAGTGTTTCCTGTAGTGGTAGTTGGCATTGCATAGCATGATGTTATACACAGTTCAGAGTACACATTTTGTGTGGTCAGAACCAAGGTTACAGTAAAGTCACATAATGTGACACTGAGAAATATTGCCAGAGATACTTAAGATTTTGATTAATTAGTAGTACCATTTTTTTCTTTATTAAGAAGTTTTCTACTCACTCCACATACCACCCACAGATCCCCCCTCCTCCCTCCTCCCACCCCCCAGCCCTCTCTTCCAAGCCACCCCACATCCCCACATCCCTAAATCGAGGTCTCCCAAGGGGAGTCAGCAGAGCCCAGCACACTGAGCCTAGGCAGGTCCAAGCCCCTTCCCATTGCTCCAAGGCTGTGTAAGGTGTCACACCACAGGCAATGGATTCCCAAAAGCCTGCCTGTGCACCAGGGACAGATCCTGATCCCCCTGCCTGGGTGCCCCCCCAAACAGTTCCAGCCAAACAACTGTCTTCTGTCTCCAGAGGGCCAGTCCAGTCCCATGGGGGCTCCACAGCCACCAGTCCACAGTTCATGGGCTTCCACTAGTGTGGCCGGTCATCTCTGCATGTCTTCCCATCATGATCTTGACGTCCTCGCCTGCATAATCCCTCCTCTTTCTCAGATTGCCGGAGCTCAACCTGGTTAATAGCACCATTTTTAGTTAATTTTGCTTGTTGCATGTTGAGGAACCTTTTGCTCTTAGTAATTTTTTTTTCACAGCACCTACATTCAATTATGCCACCCCATGTGGGGTCATGGCCCACATATTAAGGAACTTGTCTATAAATGAAAATCCTTTTTCATGGAAGCTTTGGAAACTTAACTTCTTTCCTTAATTATCTCTTAGAGGATGATGAGGAACCCCAGCACATCTTACCCACAATGTCATGTCCTCTTTTAAAATTTTTTAATTTACTTTTTAAACCTACTGTATCCAATTAGTGCTACCCATATGCACATTATTGTGGGGGCACCCAATGGGGCATGAGCAACCTGCCATTGGCCACCCCTCCTAAAGAAAAATGATTCTCCCTCCACTTCCACCTGCAGCCACAAGCTGCCAATAGCTTCTCCAGTATGGGGGAGGGGGTGTGGCATCAGTAGTCCCTCACACATCCATGCTGCAGATTTTAACTGGTTTGATCTCATGCAGGTCTGCTGAAGGTGACCACCAATACTGTAAGTGGAGGTGTGTACAGGCATGCTGTGGTCAGAATGCAGTATTTCACAGTACTATTCCCACCCAGTCCTCTTGGCCCTCACATTCTTTCCGCTCCATCTTCAGTGATGTTCCCTAAGCCTTGAGGTGGGGGAAACCCGTGTGCTCAGTCACTTTTTCTCAGCACTTAGAACAGTTATGAAGCTCTGCATTAATTACCATGTGCCACAGTAAGAACGTCCTCTAACCAAGGGTGAGAGCAGCATTGATCTATAGATATAAAGGTTAATTATGTAGAAAGCAATCTGACACAACCATTTAGAAAAACATCAGTAAGTCCCTCACATGCTTTTCCCACAGTTCTTAACTGATCATGATGAAAATGTCATTAGCATCTAAAAATTTGCCTGTTACAGAGTTAAGTTAAAAATATGAGTGCTGTGGATTTCGCTCTGTGTAAATAAAATGCTGATTGGCCAGTAGCCAGGCAGGAAGTATAGGCAGGACATGCAGAGAAGAGAATTCTGGGAACAGGAAGGCTGAGGGAGAGACCTGCCAGCTGCTGCCATGACAAGCAAGATGTAAGGTACTGGTAAGCCACTAGCCATATGGCTACTTATAGGTTAATAGAAATGGATTAATTTAAGATATAAGAAGTAGATAACAAGAAGCCTGCCACGGCCATACAGTTTATAAGTTATATAAGCATCTGAGTGATTATTTTATACATGGGTTGTGGGACCACAGGGCCTTGGTGGCACCTGGAGAGAAGCTCTCCAACTACATGTGTGTTTGGTAAAAATCATAACAGCAAAATGACTTAAAATTGGCAGTATTAGTTCCTAGTTTATTATACTTCAATAGTTTAAATAATTGAAACAAGAAACTATTTAGAGAACATAGCCTCTGCACTTTGAAACTATGACAAAATATTATTTTCCATATATAACTTTTGTTGTACAGCATAGCTATTTTATGTATTTTTATGTCATTTCAAAAAATTTTGCATGGCTTAGATTCAAGCTGCTACCTTGAAAAAAACAAAACCCTCTCAGATGGCCTGTTGAATTGAAATTATCAAAGAAAAGGAAAATGAACATCTTTTGTGTAGCATAATAAAGAACACAACTACCTTTTTGAAGAAATCTGTCCAAAAGCCTTTACTGTGAGCTGAGTATGCACGAGGGCATTTTAAAGGAATGTTAACAGGCCAGTACTGTGTATACATGTGATAGATTATAATGTGGTATAGTGGAAGAACATGAGTTTTGATAGTCTGGGATTTGTATTGTACTTTACCATATTTATTTATTTAATAATTTTGAGGTCAGTTCTGCATGGCAGTCAAAATACTGGCAGATATTTGTGTTGGACAAAACACATGTAGTTTAAGTTGGTATTATAGAAATTATGTACTAAGTCACTCTTGTAGCCAGTGTTAACTGAAAGATTTAAGGAAGGGAATTCTACATAATGTGATTCAGCTTTGCCAAGTGGGCTGTGCATTAGAAAGTCACTACAGTACATTAGAAAGTCACTACAGTAGGCTTTGGTTAAATACCATAAAGGTTCTGGGATTATGTTCTTAAATATATATTGCTTTAACCACAGGATTTTTCTGTTGGGAACCATTAAAATCTCAGAGAAAAGAACCACATAAATCTGGCATAAAAATTTAGACTATGAAGAGATACTTAGGAAAATTCCCAGTAGGGAAATGTCAGGTATATTTTTTATGGGAAATGGTATTTTGGAGGTTTAAACATATCTAGACAGTAGAAAATAACAGCAATTCTGAATATGACAAATTCTAAGAGTTCAAAAATTTATCCATGCCTAGAGTATCTGTCAGACCATTTCATCTCTTCCTCAGAGTTCATGCACCATTTGACTTGTAGTCATCAGTGCCGATTTGGATTCTGCTAGCAATTCTCAGGGCACTGCAAATGAAATGAGTTGTAATATCAGATCTGCATTGATTATAGCCTTACCATGGCAATTCCATTTTGGATTTTATCTTCATGAACTCCAAGCAGTGCTCTACACAGCCCTTGAGGTCTTTTCCAATTATCTTGTTCTGATGTTGTGGCCCTAGTGTTTTGTATTCCTGGGAGTCAACAGGAATCTTTCAGAATTCGTGGCTTCTAGGTAGATAGGTAGAAATCAAGGGGTAGGTGGACCAGCAGAAGCATTTGGTTAGAAAATGAAGGCAATGGTTGTTTTCTCTGTCTCACACAGCCAGGTGGCAGTATTGCTTCTTGAAAAATAGTCATCAGAGGTTTGTAGGCCTACAGTTAGGGATAGGGCTTGACCTTTCATGTTTATTTTATGCTATTGAAGCCATCTATATGCATGGGGTTTTCTCTAGTGATGTCACTGGGATAACAAAACAACAAAGACTTTATCCCTTAATTTTAAAATTATAGTTTTGATTTCTTTTTAAAGCACACTTCTGATACTCCAGTGTGAGGGGGAAGTGCCCAAAGAAAGGCCATATGAGGAAGACTTAAGCATAGTTGCCCTTTTCCATTCCAGTAGACTCATGATCTGTGAAACAACGGCAGTGTCTTTACAAGAGAGTCCTTGGAAACCAGTTTGCAACCTATTGCAGAAGAATACAAAAAGCAATTTGAGCTAATCCTTGTGAGTGCAGAGTAATTAGTGAAATCCAGATTAATGAGAAACATGCTAAGAGCAGGGCAATTTCACTAACAGTCTGGGATGGTACAAAATAACTGGCTAATGAAGTGGAGCCAACTATAATGTACTGAGATTGTCCTGAGATCCATTATTTAGACAGATGCTGTGTCTTGTGGACAAGAGATCATTAAATGTGGAAGTGTTTTATCTTTTTGAACTAATTGTGCTTCATGCCCCCATAGATCAAAACTGAAGAACTGAATTAGAGAGAGGAACATTTTAGAAAACTCTTTCCAGTCTCAGTGTGATACCTGTCATAAAATGTGAAGGATGCATAATGTTTTGTTCTAGGGCTTTGTCACGTAGCACCCTCTCTAAGCCTCATTAAAAAAAAAATAAAAGAAATGGGCTATAGAGCTAAACAGAGAATTCTCAACAGAGGAAGCTCAAATGGCTGAAAGACATTTAAGGAATTGCTCAACATCCCTAATCATCAGGGAAATGCAAATCAAAATGACTTTGAGATACCACCTGACACCCGTCAGAATGTCTAAGATCAAAAACACTGAAGACAGCTTATGCTGGAGAGGATGTGGAGCAAGGGGAACTCTCCTCCACTGCTGGTGGGAATGCAAGCTTGTACAGCCACTTTGGAAATCAATCTGATGCTTTCTTAGAAAATTGGGAATCAATCTCCCCCAAGACCCAGCTATACCACTCTTGGGCATATAACCAAGGAATGCTCAATCATACCACAAGGACACATGCTCAACTATGTTCATAGCAGCATTATTTGTAATAGCTAGAACCTGGAAACAATCTAGATGACCTTCAACTGAAGAACGGATAAATAAAATGTGGTACACATACACAATGAAGTACTGCTCAGCAGAGAAAAACAATGTCATCATGAGGTTTGCAGGCAAATGGATCTAGAAAAAAATCATCCTGAGTGAGGTAACCCAGACTCAGAAGGACAAACATGGTATGTACTCACTCATAGGTGGATACTAGATATAAAACAAAGGATGACTAGACTCACAACTCCAGGGAGGCTACCTAGAAAAGAGGACCCTAAGAAACACAGGGATCACCCAACAACAGAGAAATGGATGAGATCTGCATGAGCTAACTGGACGTGAGGGGGTGGATAATGAAGGGCAAGTTTCCAGGGAAAGAAAGCTTAGAGGAGCGGGAGATCCCAGCTGGATCAAGAACAGAGAGGGGGAACAAGGAAAGAGAGATTGTGATAAATGAAGACCCCCGTGGGAATAGGAAAAAGCAAAGTGCTAGAGAGGTCCCCAGAAATCCACAAAGATACCTCCACAATAGACTACTGGCAATGGTCAAGAGAAAGCCCTCACTGACCTGCTCTGGTGATCAGATGGCCAAACACCCTAACTGTCATGACAGAACTCTCATCCAATGACTGATGGAAGCGGATACAGAGATCCACAGCCAGGCCCCAGGTGGAGCTCCAGGAGTCCAATCAGCGAGACAGAGGAGGGATTGTATGAGCAAGAGATGTTGAGACCATGATTGGAAAAAGCACAGGGACAAATAGCCAAACTAGTGGAAACACATGAACTGTGACCCAATAGCTGAGGATCCCCCATGGAACTGGATCAGGCCCTCTGGATAAGTGAGACAGTTGATTAGCTTGAACTGTTTGGGAGGCAGTAGGACCAGGACCTGTCCTTAGTGCATGAACTGGCTTTTTGGAGCCTGGGGCCTATGCTGGGACACTTTGCTCAGCCTGGGTGCAGGGAGGAGGGCACTGGACCTCTCTGGACTGAACCAGCAAGGCTGAGCTGAATCCCCAGGGCAGTCCTTGCCCTGGAGGAGGTGGGAACGGGGGATGGATCAGGGGAAGACAGGAGGGAGGCTGGAGGAGGGAGGGCAGGGGAATTCATGGCAGATATGTAAAATTTAATTATAAAATTTTAAAAAGAAAGGGAGGGAAGGTCTTAAAGTCTGACATCAGAATATTTGTCAAAAATATTGAAACTTATACATTGCTAAAGACTTCAAATTGAGCTTCTAATAAAGAGTTCAAGATGGTTTATCGCTTAAAAAATAAATAAAAGATTGTCATTAGTAGAAAAACAGTGCCACTAGAATATTTTCATAAGTGTGCGTCATTATACTTCAAAACAGCTTGTTTAAGAAGAAGAATGGAGGAAAGAACAGAGAGAGATTGGTTAATGGGTCCTCAATTATATTTAAATACAAAGAAGAAATTTGGTGTTTTGCTGCACAGCAAGATTTAAATTTTTTCACCATAGTGGAATGTTCAAAGACATAAGTGCTTATTATTTCCCCACTCTTGTAATTATTTATTATTATAATACAGAATATGCTATTCTAATCTGAATTATGATGTCATACTCCAAGTCACAGAACAAATATTATCATATTCTGACAAATCATAAAGCTGCACAGAATATAATATAATAACTACCCAATTAAAGACTATTTCTGTCCAGAATAACACTGGATTTTAAGTCAAGTCTTGCAAATGCTAAAGGTCTTTCCTTGGGAATATTCTTTCTGTTTTTGTAGATGATAAAGAGGACCAAATCAATGTATGTTGTCCATGAGAGAGGAAAACTGTTCTATGCAAATAGACCAATACATTATTTGCACAGAAATAGAAACATCATGAAAATTAGAGTGATTGAATTTCTTTCCTTTTTGCCTTCTACTTTGTTGATTCTTTGTGGATTTCACATTATGCATCCCGATCCCACTCTTCTCCCATCCCCCCTGCATCTGTCCTTCACCCTTGCAAACCATCCCCCACCCCAAAACTTACAAGAAAAACTAGAAACCATACAAACAAAACAAGAAACAAAATAAACCAAACCAAACAAACAAAGACAAAAGAGAATAATCTCATCCTGGAAGCTGTAGTGTTGCTCTTTGAGTTGCGCTGTTAACCCTTTAGTCCTTTCATCTTCCCATGCAAGTGTTCATTGCTATGAGTCGTTGGTCTGGCTGGAGACCTCTGGCATCTGCTACACTATCAATAATGGGCTCTCACTAGAGCTCCTCTTGGATATCTGTTTTTCTGTGTCATGTGGATCCTGCAGTTTTGGATCTATAGGCTTGTCCCCTTCCCATGCTCCAACAGTTCATAGATGATGTGGATATTGGCATGGGCCAACTCATAGCCCTGGTTCTGGGCTAGTCAGCCTGCCAGCTTTCCCCCATTGTCCGTACCCAGGAGAGCTCTCCAGGACTGCCTACCCAGCCCACCTAGCCGGGCCAGTTCTCTTGCTCTCAGGTGGTTGGGTCCAGCTCGCCCACACTCACACCACCAACGGCCAGCTCGACTATCTTGCCAAGGCAAGGTGTAGGATGCTATCTCTCTCAAATGCTGTGGGGGGCATATGAGACTGGGACAAGGTCAGCTCTCCTGTTCTCATGCCCTCAGGGCTGGCCCATCTGTGTCCCTGATAACTGGGTCAGCTCTAGTGTGCTGCCCAGGTGAGATGAATGCCTGAGGTGAGGGGTATGCCCTTGGTGGCAACATGGGTCACAGACATCAATACAGAGTCTGTGATGGAGCCATGGACTCAGACATGGTCCTAGGCTACAGCTAGGGCTCAGATGTCGCCATGGCCCTAGGTGGCAGTGTAGGCCATCTGGTTCAGCATGGCTACTGCAGCCACATGGCCCTTAGACAGCAACATGACCTTGGGTGGCCACCTAGACACCTGGCATTGGCATGGACTTTAGTGGTCTCAGGAGCTATGGGCATCCACTGAGGTCCTGGCTGCTCTAGGGTCATGAACCCAGACATGGCCCACAGAAGAAGCCCTGGCTTGGATGACACCTTGGCCCTAGTTGACAGTGCTGGCCACTCAACTTGGCATGATCCTGGTAGTGGCATAGCCCTTGGGCACCAACATGGTCACAGGTTGTGGCCTAGACCCTGGGCATCCATGTGGCCTTTGATGACAACATGGGCCAGAGGACATCAACACAGAGCCTGGCTGTGGTAGGACCATGGACCCAGACATTGTCCTTGGCAACATCCTGGACCCAGATGTTATCATGGGCCTCAGATGGCAGTGCAGGCTATTCAGATCAATAAGCCAGGACATCACCCTGGTCTCAGGTGGCAAGCAGGCCAGTCACCTTAGTCTGTTTCTCAGCATCCTCACCTCTTCAGATCTGTCTCTCTTTCTAGCCCATGAACTGCTCTGCCTCTCTCTTTCTTCCACCTCCCCACCCTGTACTCAGTCACTATTGTGGTGTCTGGCTGCCCAGCACCATAGGCACCAGGTGGCACTTGGTTGATTCATGCCTCAGCCAGATATATGGCATGGCTTGGAGCTGTTGCTGTTGCTGTATAGTAGACTGGGGCTAGAGTCCCCAGGCGGCTCCTGGTTGAGTCCTGCCCCTTCCAGGGAGCTGTTGCTGTTCTGCTTAGCCTTATTTAAACATTATACAATGAATACATATATCAAAATATCACAATCATGTACACAATGTTTCTATCTTAAGTACCATTAATAATCAAATAAATGAAAAAAAATAAATAAGAAAAATTTATAAATGAAAAACTCCATTATAGATTGATGCTTATAATAAAAACACATACAGACATTTTATTGAATAAATTGGATTCTACAGGTTGAAATTGCTAAATAACTTCATTTTCCTCTTATCAATGCCTTACAGATGTTCTGTATTGTATCCTTGCTTGGATAAATCCACTTGAGTGCATTTCTAGTTTGCTTTCAGTTAACCTTCATTGGGAACAGTTTCAAATCTAGGCCTTGAAAGTCTACCCCAACCTATCTCAAAATCTGATTCAAAGGAGGAGAAGGTAAAGAAAGGGGCATTAATGGAAGTAGGACCAGTCCTAGCAAGCAGTCTGCACAGTGCTTGGAGGCCTAGGCTTGGAACTCCTACACTTTCACTTACATGTCAGTATATTGCAGTGTATTGGTCAAGAGAGTTACAAGGCCAATTTAGTTCAACCTCGTGTTATAAATGGCTTTGGTACATGGACATTAAGGAATTGGGCACATAATACAAGAAGTCTTCTACAAGTGATTTGCTGCTGCTTTGGTGAGACTCACTCAAACCCATCACAGTAATTTCAGCATTTTCCCTCATGCTACCCCTTTACAATGCTTCATTTTCCGGGATTTACATATTCAGTATATTATTCATTAATTCAAAGGCCATGAGTAAAAATTTTTGTTTTACTCTGAACAATTGATGCATCAAAATTTATATGAATTGTATTAAACTTTAGCTCATGCTTTTTTTTAAATCTCAAACCAGATGAAGTGAATTACAAGTTGTAGTGAAATGTGAAAACAGACCGCTGTGCAGAAACCATATAATAGTTATATAATGTGTGATATATAGTTATATATTTGATATACACTATATATATTATTATTGAGATTATGAATGCATCACTTCCCCCTTCTTTTTCCTATCTCTAAACCTTCCCATATACACTTCATTTCTTTCAAATTCATTCCTCTTTATTCATTGTTGTTTCATGAATATGTGTGTGTGTGTGTGTGTGTGTGCATAATTCAGCCTAATCTTCTCAATCTATATAATATTACTTGTATGCATGTTTTCAGGTGTTGGATAGCCAATTGGCATGCCCTGAGGAAGATTATTTTCCCTGCTCTCAGCATTAATTAGTTGCCCATAGTTTTTTGTGTAAAGTTGAGGTCTTATGGTCTCTCTCCTGTCCACTTGGTATATCTAATGTTGTTGCCCTTGTTGGACTCATGTTTGTGCAGTCAAGTTGGTGAGACTTTATGGCTATGGTTTCTGACATTCCTAGGAGACATAATTTCACACCAAACTAGCTGATCTTCTGGTTCTTACATTTATCTCTTGGTATAAGGACAGATATTTAGAATGTAGTTAGAGATTATGCTGGTTTAGCAAAATGGTGGTGGTAGGTTCTCCTCAAGATCCATGATTTTAGTAGCCCTGGGTAGTTGTTGGCTAGGTTTCCAGTACCAGGAATGCTTTTCCTGTTGTTGATCAGGTTTTAAGTCTAATTAGAGAGCTGTTGATTACTGCCAAGATATGAGTGCCACTAATGCACCTTTAGAGATTCTTGTACCATGCTGGTCATTGTTGTGGTACATAGTGATCATAACTGGGCAAGATTATTGGTTGCTTCTCTCCCTTCCATGATAGCATGAGGTACTATTCCTCAGGGAGGAAGCATCAGGTCAGGTCCTGCTCAGGAGCTTCTTGGACTTGTGTCTGAAGTACATGTGTCCTCAGCAACAGGGATTTTATTTTTAAGTGATCCTTCATTGAAGTAGCCCAGTATGGCATCCTCAGATGTGGTATGTAGCCAAGACTGGTCTTGAACTACTGATCTTCCTGCCTACAACTCCCAAGTGTTAGGCTTATGCAACCATGCCCAGTTTTTCCTTTGTATGTCATGACTATCCAGGCATCACATTGCACTACTGTTGTCTTCATCTGTGACATCATTATCTTGGAAACCTATACTCTGGACAGTGTCAAGACTTTAATATTTCCAGAAAGTTCTCTGGCAAAAGATGGGTACTGTATCTGTTTGGTAAAATTAAACATTTCATCAAACTTTTTTTTTATAGTTTAAAATGTTATTTTTCCTACTTTCTTTCTGTTTCACTGAGATTCTTTGAGGGCTTTGGTGATCAAGGCAGAAGCAAAGATAGTGCCTTAGTTTGAACCTGTTTACTTTCACTGGTCAATTTTATAATAATACTTAGATTCCTTCTGTTACTGATTACCTTAACATGTTATCATAAACCTTGTTTTTCAGACAGACCCAGAGACCACATTAGACTTGACACTAAACCTACCTCTGATGTAGCTCAAATATTTTCCTTTGATGTCATTGGTGTCTAATTTAGGCAGCATGATGAAGGCAACTAGTGTTAGATAAACTTGAATACATGATAACTGAAGAAATTTGAAACATTTCCTCCTACAAGTTTTAGAAGCATAAAATACTGTTATTAAAAGTATAAGGATTAGAGATATATTCTGCATCCTCCGGAAAGTTTTCCTTTATATTAGTGATTAGAATTTCAAATTTACAAATAGTTCATGTAGAATTTCAAAGTAAAATAATATTCAAAGTGCTTATTTGAAATTTAATGTTTTGTCCTTTCCTCCTACATACTATAGAATTTTAAAGTTCTCTATAAAGATGTACTTCTTCCATTAAACCATCTTTACTAGGTCGAATACTTATAAGGTGGATATTCTACTCCATTATCTATTAGGTAGTTTTTTTTTAAGTTTCCACGATCTATAGTTGTTAAATAGTTATTCATAACTAAATTAAAATGCTAACACAAAATAACGGGCTCCTCAAATAAACTATGCATGTAATATCATATTATTAGTTGTTTAGTTTATATGATCACATGAGGAATGATTGTGGCAGGTAAGAAAAACATGTATCCTGAGAATTTAGACATGTAAAATCCTGGATACTCTGCCTCAACATGCATCATTTCAGGATGCGTTAAAAACTATTACTAAAACAGTACTATATTTTATTCTTCCTGAGTACTAGGAACCTTTTCTAGGCAGAGATTTGATCTAGGAACTCACTGAGAAAAGTGCCATTGTGAGTTATAAGATTATTTATCTTCATTGTGTAAATAAATCTGTTTCTACTCTTTCCTAGACTGCCACTTTCATTACAGAGCAAGTATCTTAAAGACCGAATGAACTAAACCTTTCTGCAGTATTACATCATTCTGTGTATGGACTGTACAGGTTTAATTCTGGTCTTCATCGTTCAGTATCAACATGGTCACACTTGTGACTTACATATTCCCCATATACTTCCCCATATTAATTGTTTCTTGTTGATTATTGGCATTTGTTAGATATTTCCTTCTCTCATTTCCTCTGAGTTTCATTTTTTTAGGTTTTTTGACCATCTCTGCTTTCATAACTTATTTTAAATTCATAGTTTATTGGATTTCACTTTTCCTTTGTCATTCAAATGTTTTCCTATGAGCATCACAGAATTATTATTAAAATTTCAATTATTACTGTAATTCCTTAAAATATTCAACTTCTGATTAAATATCCAAGAACCCATCAAACAGTTTGAGTATTTTAATACATAGAATTTCACTCAACTAATATAAATAAGTACTACTTATTTGTCCTGGCTTAATAGAAACGTTTATAAACTAGTAGTCACTAGTTTGCATGGTAACTCAGTGAAATATTTCCTATAATTTGCCCATAATAAAAATAGCTACAATGATCTCTGCCTGTTGCAAAGAGGAGTCTCTTCTCTCCTCTCGTCCCCTCTCCCCTCCCCTCTCCCCTCTCTTCTCCCCACCTCTCCTCTCCCCATCCCTCCCCTCCCTCCCCTTTCTTTCTTTTGTTTTTTGTTTTATTTTGTTTTGTTTTGTTTTGTTTTGTTTTGTTTTTGATACAGTGTTTCTCTGTGTAGCCTTGTCTGCCCTGGAACTCTCTCTGTTGACCAAGATCACCTGAAACTCATAGCCAGATCCACCTGCCTATGCCTCCAAAGTGCTGGGAATAAAGGCATGCATCACCACTGCCCTACAAAAGAGAAGTTTCTTTGAATTCCTGTAGCTATAAGCACAAATTAATTTAGAGTGTATTTGGGGGTTGTGCTGGTTTAATAAAGTGGTAATTGTAGGTTCTCCTCTGAGATCCAGTATCAGGCACGATTTCCCTCTTGTTCAATGGGTCTTAAGTCCAATTACAAAGCTGTTGGTTACTGCCAAGGTATGTGTGCCACTACTGAGCTCTTTGGGTTGTCATGCCATGTTTTTCCTTGTTGTGGTTCCATAGATGTCACAGTTGGGTAAAACTATTGGTTGCTTCCCTCTTTTGGAATCTTGAAGGATGCCTTTTGAGACCATTACAGAAAACTACAACCAATCAAAATGAAGAGTTACAGAGCTTAGTCCTAAAAAAATATATCTATAAAACAACTCTCCTACCTATGGTTCAGGGAAAACTGTAGAAGAGAGAACAGAAAGATTATAAGAGCCAGAGAATCAGGGAGTTTGCTGGAAGAATGTGTCCCTTAGGAATATCAGAAGCCACACCCATAAAGTCTCACCAATATGATTGCCTAAACATGATCTGAACAAGAATGATACCAAAAGATATGCCAAAGTGCACAGAGAAAGCCCACGAGGCTTCAACCCTACACAAAAACTAAGGAATGTTTAGAGCAGAGAAATAGTCTTCCATAAGGAAGAGCACACCAACTGGCTACCCAATACCAAATTGTCAATCCTGAAAATATACATACAGGTAACATTATATATGTTGAGTGGGTTATGTTTAGGAATATATGTGTGTATAAATATATATGTATGCACATATGTACACATATATGTGTATATTAGATGTGTAACAATAATCAGTGAAAAATAAGGTCTTGAATTTGAAAGAGAACTTGGAAACATATAGGCAAGGAGGAAGGGGAAGGGAAAATGAGGTAATTATAATCTTAAAAAATTAAAAGAAATAATTAAAAATAACTACAACCATGCTTTAATACAAGATTCCAGTGGTTTTTGAAGTTGTATTATGATACCTCATTTCAAATAATATTGCCATTTTTGCATTGTGTTCTTTACAGGATGGATAAAAATAGGATAGCTAAAGTCAGTTTCTCTTTCTTCCCTTTGTGAAATCTGAGCCTACTAAATGATATTTTTATCTGCCTAACAATACATGTAAGGAAGTGTGAGGGATGTTTGAAAGAAAGAGGAAAAAGAATAATGAGTTTAAGGTTTGGTGCTGAGGTTGTTTAGAAATCTAAAAGTTAAGAATCCTGTTGTAAGCAAGGACCAATTCAGTGGCTCCCTTCCAGGGAGGTGACAATACTCAGGCAAATGGCTTTTGATTGTCTCTGACTTTCTGGTTCAGATGGGCAAAAGATGCCACACTGACTTGTGTGTCCCTAATGACTGGGAAGCAGCAAAACTACCAAAACTCAAGAGAAAATCATCAAGCCTTAATAAAAGCTGAAATTGTATTTCCACTAGCCTGGTCAAATGGAGTTTGATTTTGGATTCAGGCTTAATTTTACTTAGATAAGATAACACATTGTGAATATTTCTTGCATCTCTGAACTTGTTGAGTTAGAATCCTTTCTGTCATACATGAAGGCAAAACGCTGAGGATCCTTATGTTGGAAGTAGCTGTATCCAGGTCTGATTATAACTCCTACCTTCTGCAAGTGACTACCAAGACCATTGTGCACATCTGCATCAAGAATTGAACAAACTTAATCTGGAAATACAGTTAAGAGATTTTCTGCCCTTCTAGAGGACCCAACCTCATTTCCCAGCAGCCAAGTCTGTCATCTCACAGCTTCCTGTAACTCCAGATACAGTGAATCCAATATCCTCTTATGGCCTCTGAGGTAACTTGCACACAGATGGTGCACACAAAGACACACAATATACAAAAATAAATAAAAATGAACCTTATAAAAGAATTGGATATGCCATACACCATTTTATGTATCAGAATGAAAAAGCACATATCACTTCTTTTCACACCTCAATGTTTAGAACTTCATTTCGTGTCCACCCCAACTACAATTCAAGAAGCTATGTTCCATATATCAAATTTATATGCCTGAGATGTTGACATGTGAGGAGATAACCCAACTCTTATAAAATTTGTCCTTCTTGCCACTAAATGCTAGCTTTGTTCTTTTCCCCACATAGGAAACACATTCACTCCCTACTTAGGCAAAACAACTCAAATCCACTTCTGTCACGGCATCCAACTGAATGTCCACAGTGACTAGATGATTTGTACTCTTCTCTAGAGAGTAAGATATCTGGAACATTTGCAACAATAGCTCAGGGACGAGATGCATGCAACAGAGAAGAATGGAAAACGTCCAGCAATCACTAATCTATAGCAGTAGTTAAATCCTTCTGGGGTGTGACATGTCTTGATTCGACCCCAAATCACTGTCTAGCAAAGTTTTCCTGGTCCAGGTCTACTGAATGAACTTCTCTACCATTTTTTTTCTGGTAAAATTTCACATTTATCATGCTTAATTTACAGTATCTAATATTGTATATATAAAAAAGGAGTGATAGATTACAATTATCTGGAGAGCAATTAAAGAATATCTAAATTTTATGATTATTTTTACATTTAGAAATTACCTTTACTTGGGTTTTCAGATTTAGCTCAAGTGTTAACGACTGACCAACATCAAGTAAATAAGACATAACTGGGTAACATCTCTCTAAATGACTTTTTGAGTGTTCACAATTCTCATACATTTTAACAGCAGTTTATATTTTAGTGACTCATCTTGGTTATTTTCAAAATAGTTAATGTTAGTAGAAACAACTCTATATTAGTGATTATTTCAAATACACAATATTTATTTAAAGTTACAATAACAAAAATAGGCTGAAATAGATTTGCTATTCAGTGTATTAGACTCTTGGTAAACATATAATTCAAGTAGTCTGGAACAAGAAAGGCAGGACATTCAAGATATGCCTTCTAGACAGGCATGTTCAATTTATGCTGGGAGTCAGTCCAAATACCTAATAGAGAGAATGTAGGGCTCCACTTAATCAGGAGGATATTTGATAAGGAGAGCTTAATCAAGAATTTCTTCTTGAATTTATATTTTCCAAGATTTTAAAGAGCCTACCTGCAGCCTTTGACACTCATTATTTTGTCTCAGTTTAGAAATAGTTCACTGCATTAATGAGATAGTGCTGGATGGCCCACAGCAGAGTAAGAAAAAGATAGATCTTCAAGAAGCTGAGACTACAAAGGAAACAGAGTACTGTAGAGCTACAGACAAGGAGCCACACATTATTTGGCAGCAATTTTCCAGGAATTTGGAGAGCAGTTGAGAAAAGCTGAACTTGAGATATGCATTTTCCAGCCTTGCCAGAGATTTCGATTTCAAGCATAGTGAAGGTGAATCAAAGAGTAGCTTCAGGACCCTAAGATGCTCATAAATCGCTATTACATATGTACATTCAGGTCAGAAATGGTAGAGGAGATGACTGAAGAATGGTTTATGTTAAATATCTCACTGTAGCTACCGTTTTTCTCTCTGGGTCCCGCCAAGCCCCAGCAATCCTGTAGCCCATTTCTAAAATAAACACACAGACTCTTATATTATTTAAACTGCTCGGCCACTAGCTCAGGCCTACCATTGTCTAGCTCTTACACTTAAACTCAGCCCATTTCTGTAAATCTATATGTCGCCACATGTTCTGTGGCTTTACCTGCTGCCTTTACAGCAGGCTGGCGTCTCCTCCAGACTTCCTCCTCCCAGCCTCTCCTGTCTGTTTGTCCTGCCTATCCCATACTTCCTGCCTGGCTACTGGCCAATCAGCATTTTATTCACAACATACAGGACATCCCACAGCATCTCACTATCCTTGTACATACAACATTTAGAAGTCAGTTTTGTTTTAATTTGAAGAGGTAAACAATAGAATACTGTTTCTTTCTGTCCCCATTTTTTATATAGTTTTTTTTTTTTTTTTTAAGATTTATTTACTTATTATGTATACAGTCTTCTGTCTGCACATATCCCTGCAGGCCAGAAGAGGGCACCAGATCTCATTGCAGATGGTTGTGAGTCACCATGTGGTTGCTGGGAATTGAACTCAGGACCTTTGGAAGAACAAGCAATGCTCTTAACCTCTGAGCCATCTCTCCAGTCCGTGTCCCCTTTTTTTGAGACAGTGTTTCCTGATATTCCAGGTTGTCCCTGAACTGTTCTTGAACTTCCATTTCTCCTCCTTTTGTCTCCCTAGTACTGGGAGGTAGGCCTCACCACTGCACCCAATTTAAATGCAGTTGGAAGTTGAACTTGGGGCTTTCTGCATGCTAGGCAATCACTTTACCTAGACTTTTTTTTTTTTTTTTTTACCGGAGCTGAGGACTGAACCCAGAGCCTTGTGCTTGCTAGGCAAGCACTCTACCACTGAGCTAAATCCCCAACCCTCCTAGACTGATTCTTAAACAACTAAGGTTTAGACCGATATTCATACCTGTTGCAAAAGTATGGTTGTCTTCTAAGGATAACATTTAGAAAGGTATGACATTTCTCAAGTGATCAAAACATATTGCATATTTGCATATTTTTTAAATGTTTAATTTGGAGGAAATATGATTATCAACAAATATTAGTGGTAAAGGAAGGAAAATAAAACCAATGTGAACACCATCAGTACGTCATTACTGGGAAAATAAAAGCCTAAAAACAACTACACAATCTCCACAGAAATGTAACATGAATTGCTAGTTTTCCTTGTTAACAAATTCAGAACAGAAACTCACTAAGGTGTATGTTTGTAAGACATCAAAAGATAGTTTTGGGGGGTTGAGGATTTAGCTCAGTGGTAGAGCGCTTGCCTAGCAACCGCAAGGCCCTGGGTTCAATCCTCAGCTTAAGAACAACAAAAACAAACAAACAAACAACAACAACAACAACAAAAACGATAGTTTTTGGTTGGTAATACATGTTAGAATAGACAGTGAATTAGATATATTTTGGACTCACCAAATAGGATAGATAATAGTATATTTTCTCTGAATTTGTCAAATGCAAATGGACTAGACATTGTTGATATATTTATTGCCTGTATATATTGTATATAGTTATTGCACTTATTGTATATAGTTTTTCTTATATTAGTTATATTTTTTTTAATTTTAGACAAAAAAGGGGAAATGTAGTGATATTTTATTTGTGCTCTAACAAATAAAGCTTGCTTGTGGATCAGAGGAAAAAGCCAGCCACTATATTAAGCATAGAGCCCAGGCAGTGGTAGCACACGCCTTTAATTCTAGCATTCAGGGAGGCAGAGATTCATCCTGATCTCTGTGAGTTCAAGGACACACTGGGAACAGAGCCAGATGTGGTGGCCCATGCCTTAAATCCCAGCACTAGTTACTCATAGAGGTCTGGAGGTCTGTACAGACAGACAGGATGTGAAAGAGCTGGGTGGAAAGAAGTAAGAAGGCGGGGCACAGAAAGGTATATAGGCGAGAATATACAGGCAGTAGCTCTTGGGCTGCTTTGTTCTATTCCTCTGATTGCTCAGGTTTCACCCTAATATCTGGCTCCAGCTTTTTTATTAATGATACCATTTAGCAATTGGTGTAATACAGAAATTAGGATAGGAGTTTCTTGTGTGTGGCAGGCTTTCCTGGACCAAACCATGACACTTAGACTTATTATTAATTATGACTGCTCTGTCTTAGCTTAGGCTTGTTTATAGCTAGCTCTTTTGTTTTAACTTAACTCATTTCTATTAATCTATGTGCTGTCCTGAGACTCGTTAACCTCATCTATGTACTGTCCATTCTGCTTTCCTGCTTCTTCTGTGTCTGTCTGTCTGGCCCCTGGCTGGCTGGTTCCTCCCCATACACACCCTTTTCTCTCTGCCCAACAGCCCTGTCTATCCCTTCTCTGCCTAACTACTGGCCATTCAGCTTTTTATTAGTCAAATCAGGTGCCTTAGGCAGGCAAGGTGAAACAGCAACACATCTTAACATAGTTAAACAAATGCAGCATAAACAAATGCAACGCATCTTTACATAGTTAATTATTCTGCAACACAAACAAATGAAACACACCTTTACATAGTTAAATATTCCATTCCACAATACTGGTGACTTTAAATGTTTCCAATATTTTTTATTTTTATTGTTTCATGGACTTAGCCACTGGCATTATGATGGTTTGGTATCTACTATAATACATCTACTGGGTGAAAAGATGTATATGAAACTAGCTTTTGTATATAGCATGATTGACAAGTTTATTTCTCATTGCAAATTAGATGTCTAATTTTATTTGATACTTCTGTGAGTTTAGATGCACCTCAGTTATAAATAGCTTTGTGAAAAACTGGTAGTTTAAAGTATCAGCACAAATTCCATGACTATTTTTTTCTCATGAAGTGGTGGTCACAGCCTTGACAAAAGCCTCTTTCTTCTGAGACATTCATCCTTGGAATGCTAAGCACCACAAAAGAAGTTAGATTACCACAATATAGTAAGGTTAGAGAGGGCTGCATGGAGGCTTGAGACTGTAAGAAGGGAGAAATATTCTTGCTCCTGTAGCCATCCAGCTGAATTTCTTGATTCCTGGAACAGAGAAACTGTGAGAAATAATACATACTGGTTCTTGTTAGAAGCCATTACGCTGTGAATTGATTTGCTAGGCGTGGGTACGTCATTAGAAAATGTACCAAGGAGTTTACCCTTCTGGGTCTGTATTGAAGAGGTACAGAAGCCGAGCCGTGAGGAAATACCAAATCAATTCCATAGTAAAAGGCTTTTTGGTGTAAGTCAGCTAGCCTCTGCCGTTTAGTTGAGACTTTCTCATTTGAAGTTCAACCCCAACTAGATATTCTTTTTTTTGTTTTATTGAGATAGGGTTTGTCTGTGTAGCTTTGGAGCCTTTCCTAGAACTCACTCTGTAGCCCTGGCTGGCCTGGAACTCACAGAGATCTGCCTGGCTCTGCCTCCAGAGTGCTGGGATTAAAGGCGTGTGCCACCACCGCCCAGTTCCTTTCATTGCTTTTTAATTTTAATATTGAGCATCTATAGCAGCTATGTAATTAACACTAAACTGATCAATGAGAGGTATCAAGAAAACACTACCATGCAGCTAAAAGTCTCATGCCCCAGAAGCTTTATCTTAATCAAAATTGTCAAAGGGAATCATATTACCTGCAGCTGTGTTGGAATACTAACAGCTAACATGTTTGGATTGGCAAAATATCCAAGTTTCATCCTCTGTGCCCAAAACTCTCTACACTTTTGAAAACTTGATGCTTACAGCATCTCTATGATGTAGATTCTATTATCATCTCTATTTTGCAAAGAGGATACTGAGTCACAGTGAGTTGAGAATACTATTGCAGGGTCACTCAAGATAGAAGCTACAGGAGGAATAGAGCTCATGCTGTCTGAATATAATGCTGCTATCTACTACAATTTACTGGGTCTTAATAGACTTGAAATTCTACAATAAAATTATTCATCATTGTTTTTATGTAGGTTATATGGTTAATGATAGAGAACAGAAGGTTTATGGTCTAGTTTTGTGTAAGAACTAAGTCTTTTACTGAATGTGTTACCTCGTACATGTTATATAACTACAATGAACATTCCTTTGTCGAAAAGGTCAGTAATGGAGATACTTACTATAATACAACTTCCAGGACTCAAAGCCTGTTAGCAGATTTGCATGTCAGTTCTAGTGACTATTACTATTCAGTTTAACTACCTGGATGGCTATCTTCAGTTGATAAGGCAAATGGAATTATAAGCCAAAGGAAAATACAACTAAGGTAGCCTCAGTTGAATTGACATCCAAAGGATCTTTAAATATTCTACAATGAAGCATATCAACCAAATATTCAACTCTTGGGGAAATCTGCTTGCCAAAATACCAGAGATGAAAGAAATTTTTAATAGGGAGAAGATTTCAGTTATGAAACCTGGGTCTTAGTATTAGCTATGAGAGGCAAATCTTCCTTTTCACAGTCTGTGGGAGCTGGAGGAACTGGTTCCAGGTTTCTAGTATTAGAAGGAAAGCCACCATGTATACATTGCCAAGGTGTCTTCCCAGACTTGAAGAAAGACACCAGGAGAAACTTGACACATCACAGAGATTACAGCCCTGGAGCCAGAGAGGCTCTTCTCCCTGTCAAGGAAAACAAAGATTCCCCTGCCTGACTGCTTGCAGCTGCTGCTTGCTCACTGTGCTCTGAGAAGAATTGGGAAGAGATTTCCATGGGAGGCTTGGAGAGCTGCCACGATACAGAAGAGGAGAACCCAACAGGCAAGATGGGCATGGCTCCTTATTTTATATTTCCATCCAAACTCCACAAAGGAGGGAAGTATCACATCCGTTATTCAGTAGCTTTAAACATAGCATGAAGGCAGATAATTTTGTGTGTAAATCTCTGAGGCTTCTCACTTTCACGATTTTGTAATAAAAAAGTTAGTTTTGGCTTCATTCTCAAAGTAATTTGAAAGACAAATTACACTTATCTTGAGGAAGTATAATCCCGGTTAACCTCCTTTCTCCCTCTCATTAATGGCAATAAAGCAATTTCCTATCTTCCTGTTACATTAGTGAAAAAAACAAACACCCAAACAGAGCAAGGTGATTTCATTTACTCTTAGAATATCTTTGATGTTATAAAACTTTAAAAACAAAGCATATGGAGAATAGTGGAGGAGAAGTAGGAATTATCTTCTTTTGACATATAAAACAGTTTCTTAGAAAAAAAATATTGTTTAAAATGACCTTCAGAGTAGACAGAATTTTAACTACCTGATTAAATTTAAGGAAAATATACTAAGAACATACAAACAAAAGAAAACCTGTAAAATTATTTAAAAATTTTTTAAAAACGATGATCTGAATTGTGACTAATATTGTATGACTATCAGAAATATTCAATAGTTTGTACTAAATTGGTTTCAATACACCAAACACAAGAAAATATTCTTATTAATTTGTGTAAATTATACAGAACAAGTTGTTTGTGACATTTTCAAATATGAACACAACATATGTGAGTAATGCCTGCACTCCAGTAGAGTAACAGTTCCCCCATCTCCCCATCTCCTGCTTTTCTTACAAATCTTCTGTGATGTCCCTTTCCCCTTTGATTCCATGTAAGAGTTTTGTGTGATACCTGTCTTTCTAAGTCTGGCTAATTTCCTAGCTCTGGAATTAATTAATTATGGGTGTGTGTTGCCATGCCAAAGTCTGGTCTACTTGGCTGCCTGTCAACCCATACTCATGTATCTCTATCATACGCTTGCTTTGATTTTTTTTAGGGTATATACCAGAGGATTGATGTAGCTAAATCATATGGTAGGTAGATGTATTTTTAGTTTTATTTTTCAATCTCTATGCTATTTTCCATGGTGTCTAGACTAATTTCCATTACTACCAAAAATGTGTAACGATTCCCTTTCCCTTAGATTATTATTAGTATTTGTTGTTTCTTTTTATTTTAATATATAGAATTTCAGCATAGCTTGACTTCCTTCCTTCCTTCCTTCTTCCATTCTTTCTTTCTGGTTTTATTTTGCTTAGTTTTTTGAGACAGAGTCTCACTATATAACCTAGGCTAGTTTCAAACTCATAACTCTCTTGCTTCCATCCCTCAAGTACTGGTATTACAAGCGTTTGTCAAACACAGTGGGGATTGTGTGTAGTTTTGATTTGCGTTTCTTTTATAGCTAAAGAAATCGAACATTTCACAGTACATGTAATAGTCATTTGTATTTTTCACTTGAGACATGTCTGCTCATTATTACCACTATCTGTTTACTGTTGGATTATTTGCTCCTTTGGTGGAGTATTTTTTTTTTGTTGTTGTTGTTGTTAATTTTTGTTTGTTTGTTTTTGTTCCTTATATACTCTATATATCACCTGTGAGATGCATGGTTAAGATCTTATTTTCATTCAGTAGGATGTCTGCCACACTGATAATTGTTTCTTGACCTGTGCAGAATCCTTTTAAATTTTTGTTTTGTTTTGTTTTGGTTTTTTGAGACAGGGTTTCCCTGTGTAGCTTTGCGCCTTTCCTGGAACTCACTCTGTAGACCAGGCTGGCCTCGAACTCACAGAGATCCACCTGCCTCTGCTTCCCGAGTGCTGGGATTAAAGGAGTGCGCCACCACCGCCTTTTAAATTTCAAACAATCCAGTTCATTAATTTTTCCTATTGTATTCTGAGCTGTCAGCATTCTATTCAAAAAGTTTTTGCCCATGCCTGTATCTTGAAGTATTTAATTTGAACAGATTCTAAGTCCCATTAAAACAGCTTTTAAGTCCTACATTAAAATATTTGGGAGCATGGGAGGTAGTGGGAGTGGAGCGCACCGGCCATTGTCGCCGTCGCCTTCCTCCTCCCCACACTCCAGACAGCGGGGTGACTAGGCCGTCGAGACTTGTCTTTTACTTAGTTCTAGGGAACTCTTGGCCACCATGAGTGATGTAGAGGAGAACAACTTCGAGGGCAGAGAGTCTCGCTCTCAGTCAAAATCTCCAATGGGAACTCCTGCTCGCGTAAAATCAGAGAACAGGTCAGGATCTCATAGTCCGTCAAGAGTTTCCAAACTTTCTAAATCCCATTCTGGATCAAGAGCAAAATCCAGGTCAAGGTCAAGGAGGCATTCTTATAGATGCTACACTCGGTCCCAGTCCCACTCTCATAGAAGACAATCTTGAAGTAGATCCTATACGCCAGAGTATCCTCCATGAAGAAGCCAGAGTCACTCTCCAATGTCTAATCGCAGAAGACATACAGGCAGCAGGGCAAATCCAGATCCCAACACTTGCCTGGGTGTCTTTGGCCTCAGTTTGTACACAACAGAGAGAGAGAGAGATCTTCATGAAGTATTCTCTCGATATGGACCTTTGAGTGGTGTCAATGTAGTCTATGATCAGCGAACTGGAAGGTCACGTGGATTTGCTTTTGTGAATTTTGAGAGGATAGATGACTCTAAGGAGGCTATGGAAAGGGCAAATGGGATGGAGCTGGATGGTAGAAGAATTTGTGTGGATTATTCTATCACCAAGAGAGCACACACGCCTACACCAGGCATTTACATGGGCAGAGCGACTCATAGTGGTGGTGGAGGTGGAGGAGGCGGCATCAGTGGTAGACCGCAGGATTCTTACTATGATCGAGGCTATGACAGATATGAAGATTATGATTACCGGTACAGAAGAAGGTCACCTTCTCCTTATTACAGTCGATACAGGTCAAGGTCAAGATCTCTTCCTATAGCCCAAGACGCTATTAATAATGGAGTGGTTGTGGCCAAGGACTCCCACCTTCCCCCCTCTTTGATTCTGGATTTCCAAGCTTCCAATGCTTTTTAGTCCTAAAAACAAAACAAAAACCTGATTTATTTCATCTATAGTGTGGCCAGTTGTGTTGCTGTTTCCACCCTTTGTTATACTCTTAAAGGTGTAATTGTCATTTAAGTCCTTGAACATCTGAGTAAAAAGGAGCCTAGTGTTAGACTTTGGTTCTTCTCTGCCTTTACTATGAGGAAAGAAATGATCTTTTGAAAGCTTTTGTGATGGATATTGTAGTAGATGTCCTTTTATTAGAAATCTGCAGTTATGGGCTAGAGAGATGGCTCAGAGGTTAAGAGCACCAACTGTTCTTCCAGAGGTTCTGAGTTCAATTCCCAGCAACCGCATGGTGGCTCACAACCATCTGTAATGAGATCTGGCGCCCTCCTCTGTATACATAATAAATAAATACATCTAAAAAAAGAATGCAATTAAAAAAAAGAAAGAAAGAAATCTGCAGTTACAACAAACTGCTTTTTATCCTTCTTTGGGGAAAGATACATAACACTTTAAGTAGATCAGTCATGTCAAGTGTGTCTGGAGTGGCATGGAACAGTCGATTAGTTGAGTGTACAAAGTTTGAAGCTGTAGGAGAAAAATATGAAGAATGTAACTTTGAACCTAAAAAGTTAAGTCACCTTTTAGGAATTAAAAGCTTGTAGATTCCTATAAAATTTGTTATATTTGAAGTTACATGTTAAACCTTATAAACTTAAAGTGTGATTTTTATGTTAAATTGATAGAAACTTAAGTATTCCCATAATCACCTTTATTTATTACCTAGAACAATTGTATAACTTGCTGTTAGAAATTTTGGTATTGGTTGGTTATTGGTTTCATGGGTTATTGTATAGGATAGGATCCTAAAATTCATGTGGGGAAGAGTAATTTCAAATAAAAGTTAATTTGAAAAAAAAAAATTGATCCATTTTGCTTTGACCTTGGTGAGAGATAGTGATCTAATTTTACTCATTTAGATAACCAATTTCCCCAGGTCCACTTGTTTAAAAGGCCCTTTTTTCTTCCAGTGTATTTTTGCCACTTTTGCACTGAATCAGAGGGCATATCTTCATTGGTTTAATCCTCGGTGCTTTCTTGTATTCAACTGGTCGATATTACAATTGAGGGCCCAATACCATGCTGGGTTTGATATTATGGTTCTATACTATAACTTAAAATCTGGTATGATACCTCCAGCATTGCTCTTTTTACTTAGGATTTATTTGGTTACTTGGGTTTTTCTGTGCTTCTATATGAATTTCAGAAGCATTTCCAAGACCTAGTGGATGGAGTATGTCATGGATTTTTTTTAATGAAATTTTCCAAACATTTTTCTACCTATTTTTATCTATCTTGCATTTTTTTCTTAATTTGGAGCTTTATTTGTTTTGTTAAATTCCAGACATTCAACCAACTTTCCCTGAGACAAATTGTCTGTTTTAGTAGCGATCTACAACTTACCAGTATTACCATGGTGGCAAAAGGAAAGCTGCCCATTTTAGGTCTAGCATATTCATTTTCGAGTTGACTCAACTAGTATGATGGGCCCATGAAAGACTTAGTCCTACCCTTCGCACTTACTCCAGGTAGTTTTTTTCTTTTTAATACATTTATAACTTGAGAAGGAGGGGCATGGAATGAGTTGGAGGAGAGAAAGGGAAAGGGGAAAGTGTTGTGATTATGTTTTAATCTGCTTACTTTAAAAATTTATATTCTTTACTCACTTACAAAGTAGCAGGTTTTCTTATGGCATTTTCATGGGAATGAGGATGGGGATAGTGTTGGATCTGTCTAGGTTGCTTTCAGGAACATAGCCACTCTATTAATTCATTCAATCCATTTGCATAGGTCTTTCCATATGGAGGTCTTTCTGTCTTCTAATGTCTTCAATGATTTCTTTTAATGCTCTATAGTTCTTGATGAAAGAGACCATTCTCCTCCTTAGTTAGATTTATTCTGGGATATTAATAGTGAGTAAAATTTTCTTTTTTTGTCTTTGTTTTTGTTTGCCTGTTAACAGGGTTTTATTTTATTTTTTTCTTGGCAGTTACATAGCCCTGACTGTCCTGGAACTTTCTCTGTAGACCAGGCTGGCCTCAAACTCAAAGATCTGCCTGCTGCTGCTTCCCGAGTGCTGGGACTAAAGACATGTACCACCATGTCTGGCCTCTTTCTTTCTTTCTTTCTTTCTTTCTTTCTTTCTTTCTTTCTTTCTTTCTTTCTTTCTTTCTTTCCTTCCTTCCTTCCTTCCTTCCTTCCTTCCTTCCTTCGTTCCTTCCTTCCTTCCCTCTCTCCCTCCCTCCCTCCCTCCCTCCCTCTCTCTCTCTCTCTCTCTCTCTCTCTCTCTCTCTCTCTTTATTTCTCAGCACTAGGAATTGAACCCAGAGCTTCACACAAGCCAATCAAACTATCACTGAGATAAATGTCCAGCCTGTTCTGATTTCATCCTCAATGAATTTTTTGTTTTGGTATAGAAAAGTTACTTATTTTTGTATGCTGATTGTTATAAGCAAAATGGGATTTATTCTGAACATTTTAATTGATGACTTAAAAATTTTCAGGTAAAGAAAAGAGACATTAATTATTTGCTGTTTCATAGTCCCTAGAAAATGATCCAAAAGCCTCTGATTTATATTTCAAGTTGCTAGACAAAAAAATATATCTGCAAATATGTTGGGGAGGGGAGTGCAAGTTTGATGAAGGAGAGAAACAACTTTTATTTATGATTTTGTACATTGTATTTTTGAGAGAGTGTGATGCTAAACATTGAAAAGCCTCTTGCAGGATTTTGTAACATCGGATTTAACTCTGAATATGCCTAGCTCTTTCTCTCTCTTTCCCTCTCTCTCTCTCTCTCTCTCTCTCTCTCTCTCTCCCTCCTTCCCTCCCTCCCTTCCTCTCTCCCACCCACCCTAAGTCACCATCACACACACACACACACACACACACACACACACACACACACACACACACACCGGATGGTCCTATAAACTCACCTGCTGATAGTTAATATGGAGGGTTTTAACCACAAAATTTGGATTATAACCACAATAAAAAATACAAAGAATTTTAAATACTATTTTTTATTCTTTGAAAATTTCATATTTTATGCATGTGTGTGTGTGTGTGTGTGTACTAAGGAAGTAATCTATAATAAATAGTAAACATCCTCTGTGAAGAAAATGATAACGACAGCCATCAATATATCATTGTCAAAGTATCTGATCAAAATGGTCTAGGGCCAATAATTTTGTCATTCACCAGTTTGGCAGTCCTTTGTGAACAAATGATATCTACTAGTCAAACAATACCAGCATGAGACATGTATCTAAATATTTTCCAAATCATATCTCTGTTTACATTTTTTCAGAATTATTCACCCTTTCACCTTAAGTTTTCTCTGGTTACAGAAAAAAATAGAAAAACTGAAAGTCTCCAATGGCTATCCCCACATCCAGACATGCCTGGGCAGTGCTAATAGCTCTCAGAGTTTATTAATAACACTTTGAAAGGAGATGAAGTTGGGAGAGAGAGATGGGCAGGGAGCACTAAGAAGAGTTAGATAAAGGAAGTGACTGATAGATATGATCAAAATATATTGTACAGAAGATGAATTTAAAAAAATAAATAAAAGTATTACTTAAATGGAAGCCATAATATATACACAAGGGACCTGGTACAGACTCGTGCAGGCCCTGCACATGCATGCTGCCATTGTCTCTGTGAGTTCATAGGAGCTTTGATCATGTGGATTTAGAAGGCCTTGTTTTTTTTCCGTGTTCTCCAAGTCCTTTGGCTTTTATAATCTTCCTCAAGGTTCCTCAGGGGAGGGATTTTATGGAGACATACTAGTTAGGACTTTATATTCCAAGGCCTGATCACTCTCTGAGTGATGTCTGGCTGTAGGTGGCTGTCTTGGTTTCCATCTGGTACAGGAAGAAGCTTCTCTGTTGATGACCGCTGAAGACACTGATCTACAATTATTCCATTTAGTGTTTTTGTGGGATTCCTGACTGTGCAGAAGAGTAAGTCTCGATCCTTGTGCCTTCTCATGGGCTCTTTTCCTTCTGTTTGTTTGTCTTGCCCAAATTACTGCTCTACATAACCTTACACATCTCATACTGAAAAAAAATCTATGGCTCTGGCTTTCAGTCTCCTTCTTGTAAGTAATTTCTCATTGTTTTTACTATTCATGAAAGCTAACTGATGTTAGGTTACAATTTTTGAAATGGTGTCTCCTGTAGCAAAGGCTGGTATTGAATTCCGGACCCTCTTGCTTCTATTTTTCAAGTGCAGGGATTACAGGCTTACACCACCACACCTCACTATTTAGGTAATGTCTCTTAAAGTGGACCTGACATTAATTTTCATAAATAAAAGTACAACTGGATATTTACTGATCATGTTTTGCTTTGTATTTTCTATTATACTGTGTTAGCTTTGTCAATAAAAAATCTGATTATGTAGAATAAAATCTATATCTTAGTTACTCAGTGTCGTCTGAGGAAAAGAAACAGCATCAGTATCTTTGTAAAGATCTATTTTGTTTTCATTTATGTGGACATGTGTCTGTAAGGTGATTATGGAGACCTAAAGAAGGTGTCTGATATGTAGTTACAGATTGGGGGGGGTGCACAACTTGGTGCTGGGAAATGAACTTAGGTCCTCTGGAAGAACAGTAAGCACTCTTCACCTATGAGCTATCTCTCCAGTTTCATCACCAGTATTTTGAACAAAGATTAAGCTAAAGTGACTAACAAAAACCAAAAAGTGTATGAGAATAGCAAGTTCTAAAAGAAGCTGTCCTGGTTATTTAGGGCAAGAAAGTAGAAATTGTACCAGTAAATTAACAGCTAATTCTGTCAAGACTGATGTCTCCTGAAAGAGTCTGACTATGGAAAGCTGATACAGGTGTGCGGGCCTGCCCCACAAGGAACTTAAGTCTCCTGAGAAGGGACGACCTGGAACCCAGGAAAGGTAAGTACGCCTGCAGCTGGCCTCTTCCCCAGCCTCCCTTTTTCTGGGAGACAATAAGACGCAGTGGGGCGCCAAGTCAGGCAAGGACTAGTTTATTTAAAAACAGCATGCTCTTTTAAAGCACAAAGAAAACAAGGTTGGGGGTGGGGGTAAATGTCCCATTGGGCCAATCAGCTTGAAGGTTACCCAATCATGTGTCTACTCTACAGTATTTACAGTGTTGTCCATGAGGGAATCATGTACTGACATCATCTTTTTTTTTTTTTTTAAATAAGAAAAGTTAGTGTTTTATTGACAAACACTATTACTCATACACATTGTTCTCAGTATTCATCTCCACTGGAATGATTCAGGAAAGGATTGCTCAAGCCGAGTTAATTGATCTAGCAGACTGTGTACTCCAAAGTAGGTGACATCATCTTTCTTGACCTAAAGCTCCAATCATATTTTTTGTAAACAACTTGGGTTCCACCCTCTAACTTTCCCTCAGGGCCATCTTTACTAGCACCTGGCTCCATAATCCCCGCACCCTCCCCCACACACACACATACACACATACAGGTTCCTGTGCTGCATGATTGTAGGCTTGAGAGATGGCTTAGCAGTTGAGAGCACTCATTGCTTTTGTAGAGGCCTTTGGCCAAATAGCAGCTAACATCCATCTCTAACACCAGTGCAGGGGATCTGTCACTCTCTTCTGGCCTCAGAGTGCACTGCATGCACATGGTACATAGACATGAAGGCAAAGTACTCATACATATAAAATAATAAATAAATAGAAAGAAAAAAGGACCAGAATGTTCCTGATGTTTCGATTCTGCAGTGCTCCCTTAAGACATGTCATTGGTTGCAACCAACATTGTGGCAATTGTACTTCTCATATTACAAGAAAATGAAAAAGATGGAGAAATTCCTAACCGACACCTTCTCATATATGAAGAATCTAACTTCTGAATGCACTAGACTTTGCATGTGAAATGTTCTCCACGGGATTCTGTTTTGGACATCCAATTCCCAGCCTGTTTCACTAATTTGAAGGCTATGGAGCCTTTAGGAGGTGGGGCCTGGCTGGGGGTGGGCCTTGTAAGGTCATACCTGTCCCTGGTTTGAATCTGCCTTTTGTGCATCCTCTCCTCAGCCATGTGATGAGTCTCTACTATGCACTTTCACCTTTAGAAATGATGCTGCTCAGCCACGATTCCCCACGTATTATGTACTGAATCCATGAACCAAAATAATTCTTTTCCCTCTCAAATTGCTTCTGTCAGGTATTTTTGTCACAGTGATAACTAGTACAGTGTCCAAAATTTTTATGTAATTATCAACATTTTTTTATGACTTACCTTCTATTTAAAACAACTGATATAGTAAAGGAAATCTAGATTATTCAAATGAATAACAGAGATTAATAAGACAATAAGGAATGGTATGTACAAAGATGAGGTTAAAAAAACATGATGCCCCTTCCAAAAATGATTTAATTCAAAAGTAATATATCCACAGTATTCGCAAGGAACCAGATTGATTGTGACCAATACAGAGATACCATAATACTGTGTTAAAATTAAAAGCTACATAGTGGCATGGGAATTTCATTTCATTGGGTTTTGTTTACTACTTTGTTTCTTTGTCTTGTGCAAGCATTAAAAACTTCCATTCTCATGTTATTTGTGGGAACACAGATTAAATCAGGCCAATAGCATGTAAGGGGTTTATCTACTGTTTAAATGTTGACTCCGGAAAGACTCCTAAATAAATGACTCATAGTATTTTACAAGATGTATGTTTGAGTGAGTTTTGGGCTAATTGAAAGCAATCATTTTTGTTTTGTATCGGGGAAAAAAAGCAGCAAGGTTCTTGTGTTTTAATGTTCTGTAAGTTATGCCTAATTTGAACTGGCCTGCAGTTTCCATTTTGACAATTCATTTGTTTATAATTTAAACAGCAATGAAAATAGTAGTATCAGATTGTATTACAATTATTTTGTGGAGGTAAGAAAAGAAAAAACTACTTAAAACATTGTAATTGCATCAATGTTATTAAATCCTCCACGTGTGTTTCTAAATGTCTAAATCCTAGCATTAATTACCTTTATGAACTGAAGCATGAAATGATTCCAGAGTCCTTAGGTAAACAAGGCTTGTCACTAAAGTAGTACAAGTAAAAAGCTAAACCTGAGGGCAATGAAAATAATTGACTCAACATGATAGAAATGTGTTTTTTAGAACTTGTTTGTTATTTTTAAACTGAATATCATTTATTTAATGTAACTTCATTTTTTAAATTAAGATGATCTGGTAAAAATAAAACACAATTAGATGCATATTATATTTTACGCTTCCTCAAGTAAACCTGTGTGCAAATACCGAAGCTCTGAAAAGGGTCATATATCACCATTTCTGATTTAGAAGCTGTGTGCACTGCAACATCGTGTTTGCCCAGGTATTTAAAAAATTTAAAACGTGTGTCATATTATTCCATAAAACATCACAAATGTGCTTATTCCCATTTAGCTTCTGTAGAACAACTGGACAACAGTGTGTGATGTGGGGGGGGTAGGTGGAGAGAGAGAGAGAGAGAGAGAGAGAGAGAGAGAGAGAGAGAGAGAGAGAATGTGTATACAAATTTCTAAATATATAAATACAACCTATTCAGTCTGCATAATGTTACTTGTATGTATATGTTTTTAGGGCTGACCATTTGGTATTGGATAACCAATTTGTGTGCTCTTCCCTGTGGAATACTATTTTCCCACTCTCAGAATTCCTTAATTGGTTGTAGTTCTTTGCACATAAGCATATCAGTAGGTGTCCTTTTTTAGGTTTGGTTTAAGCACTCATGTTGGTGAGACTTTATGAGCATAGCTTCTGACATTCTTAGGAGACACACTCTCACAGAAGACTCCCTGACCCTCTCTGGCTCTTGCAATCATTCTGTCCCCACTTCTGCAGTGTTCCCTGAGTTTAGGTGGGAGAATGTTTTGTACATATGTTCTTTGGAACTGAGCTCTATGACTCTGCATTTTGCTTGGCTGTGGTTTCCTGTAATAGAACTCATTCTGTTTCAAAGCGAAGTTTCTTTAATGAATGGTGAGAACTCCACTTATCTGTGTGTATAAGGATAAAATTGAGAACATAGTTGACATGAGTAAAGTGGCGGTTGTAGGTTCTCCTCCAAGACCCGTGCATTCACAAGTCCTGAGTATTTGACTAGTTTTCTAGTACCAGGCATGAGTTCTTTCTTGTTGAATAGGCCTTAAGAACAATTGTAGAGATTTCCGTTGCCATCACTCTATATGCGCCACCATTGTACCTTGGGGTTATTGTGCCATGCTGGCCATTGCTGTGGCTCATAGGCGTCACAGCTTCATAGCACTGTTGTTTGCTTCCCTCCTTTGGAATCTCATATAGTGATTTCTGGTATCAAAAAAAGCCAGTCTTCTGGGAGGAGGCTTTCAGGTCAGATCTAGCTGGGGTCATCTGTGTCTTGTGTCTCAAGTGCATGGTGTCTTCAGCAATAGGGACTTGCCTTCAACCTCTGGGCACAGCAGCAGTAGCCTGCAGCATTTTGGGAGTCCCTTGAACAACCCTGACCAACAACTCAAAAGAAGGATTCTCGTGCCTAGTGTAAGGTTTTTGTTAGTCTGTGGCTAACAAAAAGGAGAACTGCCAGAACAGATGAGAAAATTTCATTTAAACTGTATTTGTTTATGCATATACATACTTAGAAGTATTGTAGGTATTTTTAGCTAAACAATTACTGGCATGATTCCTTATTTTTTCCAGATATCTTCACTATTATTTCACCCCTTCCCTTCCTTTGTCTGTATTTATTTATTTTCCTCTCTTCTCCCTAATTAGTTCCCCTAGCTTTTCTCATCTCCCCCTTTAGAGCACTTGTATCCTACGATTTTCCTCCCTACTGCTCCCTTCTTTTCCACTACAATAGTCATTTTTTCCTTTACTTGAGCTAAGAAACTCAGACGAGAGAGAACATGTGATGTTTATTTTTCTGAGTCTAGGTTACCTCACTCAATATGATCTTTTCTAGTTCCATTCCTTTGCCTGCAAATTTCATGATTTCATCCATCTTTGCAGCTGAATAGTGTTTCATAGTGTATTTGTACCAAATTTTCATAATTCATTCCTCAACTGAAGGGCGTTTGAACTGTTTCCATTTCTACTACTACTGAGCAAGTATCTGTTGAGTCCTTTAAGTATATGCTGCCATGCTGACGAGTGATGTGACTGGCTTGTAGGGTAGATTTATTTTTCCCCTTTTGAGAATTGTCCACACTGACTTACAGAGTAGCCATGACAGTTTGCAATCCCACCAAGAGTGAATGAGGGTTCTGTTTCACCACATCCTCTCCAGCACTTGTTAAGGTTGTTTTGTTGATCTTTGCCATTATGACAGGGGTAAGAGGAAATCTTAAAGTTTGGATTGACAATTCCCTAAATCCTGGGGAGGACGAGCATTTTTGAAACATTTCTTAGTCATTTTTTATTTCTGCTTTTGTAAACTCTCTGTTCAGATCCCAAGCCCATTCTTAGAATGGGTTGTTGTTTTGATTTTGACTGTTTGGTTTTTCTTAACTCTTTATATATTCTAGATATCAGTCCTCTGACAGATGTATAACTGTTGAAGATTCTCTTCATTCTGTGGGATTCCTGTTCACCTGGTTGGTTGTTTATGTACACAGAAGATTTTTAGTTTTATGAGGCACAATTTTTGTTCATGTATGTAACTTATTTACTGATTTGATGGTTTCCAATTTCCAAGGAAATTTTAAATAGTTTGGTCTTTCTCTGCATGGGATGCAGACTTTCTCCCACCATCTGATGAAAGGGCATTTGTAGTCTCCTCGTGCATTGCTGCCAGTCAGCCAACAGTGAAGTTACAAAGTTTTGCCATTTTAGTTTACCCATAGCACTGTTTGTGAAAGGTGTGAATATTTTATTGAGCTTTGCCTTTATTATTCTATAAATAAGAGTTTTAAAATATAGATGAGAAGATAAGAGTCAAATTTAATATAGATGAAGGAAGATTGAAATCATTACAGCTATATGTGGTTCAAATTTTCAGTATTTATCAAAATAATGTTAATTAAAGCACATTAGTAACAGGATGTTACAAGATTTGATTGCAAATTCCCCCTGAGGCACAGAGAAAATATGATTCTAATTGAGTGTTGAGGTCATGATGTAGGAGCTATAAAGTTTACATAATTTTGATTGAAAATAGATTTTTCTCTCATACAATACATTCGAACCACTGTTTCCCTTCCTCCACTCTTCTCATCCTCCACCACCTCACCCCTCCTCATATCCATTCTCCTTCCATTTCCTCTTGACAAAAGAGCAGGCCTCCAAGAGATGACAGCCAGACAGGACCAAACAAGATACAATATGACAAGGCAAAAGCCCTCATATGGAGGCTGGACAGTAGGAGGAAGAGTCACACCCACTCTCACTCTTAAGAGTCCCATGAAACCACCAAGCTAACAGCCATAGCATATACACAGAGAGAAATATTTTAAAAATATTCTCTCTCTCTCTCTCTCTCTCTCTCTCTCTCTCTCTCTCTCTCTCTCTCTCTGTGTGTGTGTGTGTGTGTGTGTGTGTGTGTGTGTGTTCATGAGCGCACATAGATGTCTATGCATGTGAGTTTAGTGACCATTGAAGTAAGAGGCACAATGATAATTCATCCTGGCACCAGAGGTATAGCAGTTATGATTCAGTAGATACGGGTTCTGGGAACTGAACTCTGCAAGAGCAGTACACTGCTTTAATCTCCAACCCATCTCTCTAGTCCCAGTTCACATGATTCTTAATTCGCAACAAAAACATAAAGGGATTGGGGACTCAAAGGAAGAAAGAATATTTTTAAAAAGCCGTTTGTATGTTGAGGGTACCTCAAAGTGGAATCCAATAGATACTTTCCAATCATGTCAACAGAAGGACCTTGACGAGTTCATTTGAGTCCTCCTCAGTTTGAGGGGCACTGTTGCCTATTGTGTGATTCAGGAAATCTAAAGAGAAACAAACAGGCCCGGGAGGCCACAGAACAGTACAAGATGAAATGGATACAAGAATTGTACAGCCTGTACTCTTAGCATTTGCCAAGGGGGAGGGAGCCATATATCCAGATTGTGGAAGAGAGAGCAAATGAATGCCTTCCTAGATAAATGAGTTGTCTGGAGGACTGAAGACTTTAAAAACATACACAAGAAGGGTCAAGTTTAAAGTTTTGTCGTGTTTTGTCATGAGCCAGCCGGTGGTGGTGCACACCTTTAATCCCAGCACTTGGGAGGCAGAGCCGGGCAGAGCTCTGTGAGTTTAAGACTAGCCTGGTCTACAGAACAAGATCCAGGACAGCCACTAAAATTACACAGAGAAACCCTGTCTCAAAAAAAAAATGTCATGATCTAGGAAACTACAAGTTTGACATTAATCACATAAGAATTGTTCTGTTCCTTTTACTCCTTCCTTTTTGATGTCTGCAAGCCCATGGCTATTTGCTAAGGTAGGAAGCAAGATATGAAAGTAAGAACAGAAGAACAGGGGACTCTATGGTGTGTTTGCTGCTGTTCTGGAGGACTAGAGTTTGGTTCTCAGAACCCATAACCATACTTTGCAGCCCCCTATAACTCCAGCTTCGGGAGATCTGACAGTCTTCTTGTTTCTGTGGCCATTTGTACACACACATACACATAAGTGAAAATGAATTATTAAAGATCAACAGTAGAAGTGCAAAATGTGGTGGAATGGATATGGTTAGAATTCTTTTATGTCCCATTGTAATTAGATGTATGAACTATGACACTGAGGAAAAAGATACTGAATTTCATAGGTTCTAAATCAGTAATCAGTGTACTTCTTCACTAAGAAGATGGTAAATAGAAGTCAGAGATTGAGTGAAATGAAGTGGGAAAATACTTACTTTAACTACCCTTCAATTGAATGATGATTTCTATCCTTTAATTATAAATGCAGGAAATATAACACAGCAGTCGTGGCAGAGAATACCATAGCAAGTCCAAGTATGCATGATCTTGCCTTACATCTGGGAACTTCTAATTCGGATGTTCTCTACTCCTTTCCTAACTCATAAAAGTGTCTAGAATCCACACAGGTAGTTTGGACTGAGCACCTGCTTGTTTTCTGTCTCTCTGGAACTTTGTTACATGATAGATAGTGAGTGCCGATGTGGTTGGCCTCTATAAGCCCCTCTAAACTCAGAATCTCTAATGATTTCACTAGACAGACTCATCACTTATAGGTTGATGCATTTTTCTTGCCAGGGGAAGAGTTCATTCTATGTGACTCTGCATGGGCAGGAGAGTAAAGCAGGATGCCAGCACATGAACTCTTCTGCGTTCTGCCTCTCTTTCTCTGATATGAACCTGTAACATACTCCATGATAAATCTTAGATCTTAGTACAAGCACACGTGGAGCGCTGAAAGCCTTCTTATAAAACATCCTAATTTGAAGATAATAAGGGGACAGCCACCCAGTGATGACAGCAGCGGGGGTTCATAGAATTACCCTGCTTCTTTAAATACAGCTCCAGTGTCATTTGAAGACTGACAAAGATGATGAGCATGCTGAAATTCTGGGATGTGAGTAGTAGTATGGAACAGCAGCAGAACTATTGCCTGTGGTCACAGGTATAGTTGACTTAGGAAATCAGGAAAAAATAGATCCATGCCCTGGAGAGTTGGCACTCTGAATCCTTCACATGATTTAGTGCATGTTAACTCTCCCTAAAGTGAGGGGAAGAGGAAGAGAATAAATGAGGACAAAGAGTTTATTTTTTTTTGAAAGATTTATTTATTTATTGTGTATACAATGTTCTGCCTGCATGCCAGAAGAGGGCGCCAGATCTCATTACAGATGGTTGTGAGCCACCATGTGGTTGCTGGGAATTGAACTCAGGACCTCTGGAAGAAGAGCCATTGCTCTTAACCACTGAGCCATCTCTCCAGCCCAAGAGTTTATTATTTTTTTTGCGCTCCTCTTTCTTTGTGCACAAGGAGAGAAAGGCCACAGAAAACCTACTCTAGGCACTGATTCCAGCCTGCCTGCTGCTAGCATTCCTCACCCCTCCTTTGCATTGCAGCTTGGCTTTATCACCCGGACTGAACCCTGCAAATGGCAAACGGACCACTAGTGACTTGAATTGATGTGCAATTATTCAAGGAAGGGAATTTTCATTCACAGCTTTCTATTTCTGACTATTGCATCTGAATGTTTGATATAAAATGGCATATTCTTATAATTTCCTACCAGTTACAGTGGCCATTTCAATTAGAGAAAGCTGCAAAGAAAAAAATTCAGAAAAGTAAGAACTAACAATAAAAGTGAAACATACTTTTATTGGTGAAATTATTCAGGCCACTCCACGTAGTTAAAAGGGAGGTTTACAAAGGGTAACTTACAAATGAAGGGATAGGTTGCAGGGTCTGGGAAAGGTATAGCGCAGTCCGGTGGTGTTCTCTGGAGAACTCTGCTCGGTCTACCTCCAGCGTCCTGGGTCCTGGAACCAAGAGAGGCCTCTCCTCTCGATCCTGGGTCTTCAGCGTCCTCTCTCAGCCCTGCCTTGTGGGCGTGATCATTACCGAAGCCTCAATGGGGGTTGGAACTTCCAGGCCAAGGCTGGAATGGCTACCCACTACATACTTTTTATTATTTCATCCTGATGGCATTATCCTTTAATATCTGATATTTAGCATCTAAGTATTAAGTGGAAACTTGTTGTACCTTGGAAGAGCACAGAGCCAAGTCTACTGCAATACCTCACAGTTGATGATCTCATATATCTAGTTGCCACCAAATCCATTTCATGTGGAAGTCTTTGAACACAGGAAGTCCGTTTGTTAGAGAAAAATCTAAATGTTCAGTAGCTTAATCAATTTTTAGAGATCTTTTAAAAGGATAAAGGCAAAAACAGATAACTTCTAATAACCACCATCTACCTATTGTTCATATGTATTCTGCCTTTAACAATTGCACTGATTCATTTCATTTAGTATTTTCAAAGCTTATTTATGTAGTGCAAATGGAAGATTCTTCCCCACCTTGATCTCATTAAATTTTGGGGGGTGGACCTTATTCTGTAGCCCAAGCTGATCTGGAAGTCACTTTGTTGTCCAGATTTGTCTCAAATTTGCCATTTCCCTCAGCTTCTCAAGTTTTAGAAGTAGTACAAGTCACCATTCCCAGGATAGATTCTCCTTTCTTATTACACCAAATAATATTTTAGTGTGGTGTGTGTTCCCACACTGTATCCACTTATCATTAGACACAATTCCCTTTCTTTATGCCACAGGTAGCCATGTTGTATAATTATGCTTGGTATTTTGTGGATCTGAGGTACTCTAAACCTTGAACCAACATTCAGATGGAGGTACATTATTGAAATTTTAAAAGTACAATTCATAGGAGTATGACTTGTTTGTTTCTTTTTAGAAACATGCTTTAGTGAAATCAGATATCTGATGCTCATAAGCTAAGTGTTGTCTGCCCTGACACGCACATTTTTACATGGGTCAACATGGACAATATAGACTGGCAGGGTAGATAGTGCTTAGGACTAGCCATCCAACTATCTTTTCCTACAATGTCTAGTGTCTGCTGATGCTGGAAAAACAAAACAAAACAAAACAAAAACGGATCCTATTTTCTGGCCTGAAACTTGATGCTGTCTGCTATGGGCTAGTTCAATTTCACCATAGAATTGTGCTAAACCAAAAGCAGGTACCGGCTCCATGGGAAGAATTCGATCTTCTAGCTGTTGTCAATAGTTAAAGATGTTGCTCAGTGATATCATATCAACAAAATGTTATAGATGCTAGAACTTCTTGTGGATTCTGAGTATTTCACTCAACAAACCAACTGTTTTCCTAACTCATGATTCCTGCTGAAAGCTGCAGTTTGGGGCAAGATGTGTAACAACTCTGTCCACAAGATGTGCTGTAGTCTAGCTGCACTGACGTATTATTTGGTGAAAAATTACTTTGTTTCTCTTCCAAATGAAAAGACAGGGTGAAAAAAGCCTGAAACAGTTTTAAAAAAAACCCATGAAGTTAGGAGTACGAGTAGGACGCTGATTTTGTAAAAAGAAAAAGAAAAAGAAAAAGAAAAAGAAAAACAAACAAACAAAAAACAAGATGTCTCCAAGGTAGGCATTGGGAACAAGTAGGACATTAATGACTTTTAAACTGCTTCTGGAACCTTTTTCCTCTGCCAGAAGGAAATTAACCATGCTACCTTTGCAAGCTGTGATCCACATGAACTCTTAGGGATTGTGAATTTTACATGTGGTCCCTAATTATCATGTCATTGCCTCAGCCTTGGAAGGTGCTCGGGTCAACTTCAACTTACTGGTCACAGAGGAGAGGAATCAGGTTTAAAAAAAAAAGATTCAGAAGGAAACAAGGGTAAGAAGCCACTGGTCGATCTTAGGCAGAACTTTAAATTTCAGTTGATGGGATTTACTTCAGCTGCTAAGTCTGGGCCTCCTAAAGGGCATGGGATCAACGTTACAGGTGGTTCTCATACTACTGTGTAGTTCCACTGCTTCAAAGACATCCTGATGGTGGGCCAGAGGGGCAGAATGCACAAAAAGGAGTGAGCACTTCACCTGATTGCTGTCTGATGGAGGGCTTGCTGAAAAGGTAGACTCCGAGCTGACAGCTGAGAGCATTAATTTAGGAAGCATTGCCACTTTGCCAACTTATAAGAGTGACTCTCTACCTAAATAATTTTTGCAGAGTGCTTCACATTGACCACTTTTTCTTCTATATGTTTGGAATTTTGCTGTGTGCTAGGTAGAGGAAGCCTATATAACTAGCCACAATAAAAAAATAAAAATAACTCCTTTTCTGAATCTTAAAGGGTTTCTTGGAGAAGAAATATTGAAATGTTGCACATACGCTTGTGAGTTTTCTTTGCTGTGGGAAAAATATGCCCTGTGATACTTCCTGGGAGGTAGAGAGCAAAAGGAAGCCTTCTTGTGAATTCTTCCACATTCTGCCTGTGTGGCTTTACCCTTATGACCAAGCTATATATCCTTACTATTATCACTTTAATAATTCTTAACCTTGAATATAACTATGTGCTGGGCTATGTATGTCCTTATTGCACTAGAAATGTAGATATGTTGAAATTATAATTACACTGACCATTGCTTTTAAGTCAGATAGTACACCTGCTACCAGTTTCTTATCTAACATCTTGATAATAGGCACATATATTATAACACATATAAAATAATTATGTATTTAACTGCTAATATTGTTCATGGAGATGATTAATTTCACTTGCTATATTGCTCTGAGTGCCTGACCCTGACAAGTTGCTAACAAGATCTTCACATAAAGATGTTTAAGACTCTTCTTGAGGTGGGCACGGTGGCATATACCTATAATCCCAACTCTTGGGAAGGTAAGCAGGAATAATTCTGTGAGTTGGAGAACAACTTGGGCTACATACTGAGTTTATGCAAACCTTAGCTACAGAGTAAGACCCTGTCTCAATTTTAAAAAAGCCTCCTTGAAATGAATTATTACATTGGACTAGATTAGCTGATTACTAATGGGTAAAGTGCTTCTTCTAAGTAAATAGAGCTATATAACCTTGAATTTTATTTCACAAAAAGGAAGAAATATTTCTCTAGATTGCATTTGAAGGGGCTGCAGAAGGCAACTTCATAATTACATGTCAGGATTGTATAATTTCAGAGTTATCTAAACATAGTACCTAGAAGGTGGGATATAATTAGGGTTTTATGGTCATGTTGAACTTTTGAAATGATGATGCCCCCTGACAGAATGTGGGCTTATTATGGAACTTTAGGTCAAATCAATAATTATATACAGAAAATTGCAAATTCAAACTATGAAAATATTTTTTTCACTTTCAGAACACAGATTGCCTTTTAGGTTTCAGTTAGGAACAAAGACAATCTTTTATACAGTTAATGGAGGTAAAAATGAATCTAGACAAAATAACTTTTCATTGGCACTGACATACTGTAACATTAAATCTCATGGAGTTACTTATGAACTTACCTTCAGTTATGTTAGCTAGGTTAAAAAAAATTGAAGACATAAACCCCAAGAAAACTCTCTCCAGTCAAATTAGTGGTTAATATCTTAAGTTTTATTAAAACTTATTATTATAAATTTTATTTGGCAGGGTCAATGGAAAGAGAAGTTACATTTGTGAAATTAGCTTGTTAGCATAGTACCATGATCTTAAAGATATATGGAGGTATGTTATTTGTTAGCAAATGCTTTCCTTTACAAGGAACCAGTATGAAGCAGAGGGGCTTTTACACTGCCTGTAACTAAAGTATTTCTTCAATTGAATACAAATATACTATGCATGTAAAAATACAAATAAGTTTGTTTTCACAATATTTAGTACTCTTCTGCCTACAGCTAAGGTTTTCTCCTTCTTCTATAGTAAAATGCACTTGAGTAGCCCACAAGCTTTCACAAGTTTGCACAGAGCATTTCCAGCATCATATCATCCATGCTGACTGCACCAATGATGGGTCTGAAAAAGAGTTCAGTGATGGCCTCAGTACTGATGAATCTCAGCAGGGAAAGGGCACTATTCAGTTCAGCCGATCTGATCGGGTACTCTCTCTGCATCATCCTGATGTGCTCACTGAGGATCTGCTGAGTTCTCCACTGAAGGCCCTGGATGTACTTCACGCACTGTAGGCCAGGCAGGTCTGGAAGTAGAAAAAAAATCTCTTTATTTTAAACAGCTCACCACAGAGATCTTTACATTTTTAGACCACATTCATTGTTTTTGTTGCTTCCCAATTAAAAAGTGCGCAAGCTTCTTGGTTAAAAGGGTTTTCTGTGGCAAGAATAACATGCTAACAACAGTCCTAAGTTTTCAGAAGCAACACTTTGAAGAATGAAAGAACGTGCACTCATTTCTATTGAATATTCAGTAGGCTTGTGCACACACATTTAGGAAGCACCGGCGGGGAGCCGACACACACAGAATGCAACTGACTTCATCACAGGTCCAGCTCATGCTCTGTGAAAAGGGAAATACACCTAGGAGAAATATGCCAGCTGACAGTGACAGGAAGTTTTGTCAGATTACACATATTTTGTCTTTCTTTCCCACACTTACACTGATTGTCAGTTATAAACTGTAACTCATGCGTTTTCTCTTATTGGACTTCAAGCTGATATTACTCTAGAGGTTCCTAATGAATTAAATGCTAAGGATTAATATTTTACTCACTAACCATGACTGGAAAATTGGAAAAAAAAGTTAAAAATTATGATTCTCACTAATGTTCCAAAGGGTTCTTTTGGAGAAAAGAACTGACAGAAAAGTCTGTTTTTTTTTTTTTTTTAAAGCATCCTCTTAGGGACATTGAAAGGTTTTATAAAAGATAAACATAAAAACATCACAGAGTGTAAGATGATTCGAAAGCAATTTTGAAACAGATTTGGTTTCAATAATGATATAATTTTGCTTCCTTTTGCTACCAAAATTCAATGGAAGAGTATTTTAAGAGCATTATGCTTCAAAAATAATAATCCTGATAGAAAAGAAGCATTCCTATTATAGGCAAATATCAAACTGTAAAAAGGAACACAATAAAGAAACACCTTGTGTAGATTAGAATTCTGATTTCAACAGTCCGTGCATGAACACCCTCCCTCTCTATTTCTATCCTGATACTCAAGCTTGAACCTCTACTTGATTGTGTGTATGTCCCACTGAGAAAGTTCCTCCAGGTCGAAATACGTTTGCCGAGCTGCATTTGTGAAGGCACCCATTCCATTTCACTCCACAGTCCGTGGCCCTCTCCTTAAAGTAACTAACTGTTCCGCTTTGCATTCAGAATTCCTTTTAGGATACAAACTAAGAGGTTTCCTCGTGGCATTCTCATGCATACTGTTTTGTTTGCCTCCTTTCCAACTCCTCACATCTTCGTGCTACACTCCTACTTGTACCCGCCCACCCACACAAAACTTCAATGGAAAGGCAGAAAAATGGCAGAAGGATCCCACAGTTTACATATCTCCTTATCTTTTCCTTATCTCCTTGTGTTAAAACCCATTTATTTGTTTATTATTAACTGAAAACTTTGTGTATCTTTATTATATATAAGGTTTTAAACATAAAGACAAGGGGATACAGAAAGGTAATCAGGAAAGAGGCCACACGTTTTACAGAAGTTAGATTGTTCATAAATGTGGGTGCATTACTGTTTAAAAACACAATCTGGCAGGATAAACGCCTACTGAGAGAGTACTCAAAAAATAGAGGAAGAGTGAGTGAGAGGGAGGAGAGAGGGAGGGAGAGGGAGAAGGGGAGGGAAGGACAGATGGACAGGGAGGAAAGGAGGAAGGGAGGAGGGAGGAAGAGAGGGAGGGAGAGAGAAAGACAGAGACAGGATGAGGAGGGAAGGAGGGAGGGAAGGAGGAGTGTGTGTGTGGGGGGGGGGCAAAGGATGTGAAACAGGATCAAGGAAAGTGGGAAACTACTGGAAATACCGACCTCTGAAAGCTAAGACCTGGTCTCCACTTTGAATCTCAATAGAGCAGGATTAACAGTTGGCTGAAAGAGTGAGAAAACTGGTTCTCAGATGGCCTCAAAAAATCCCCTCAATCACTTGTGTTTGCAGACTTGCAGAATCTGGGCTGGGCTGAACTCCTAACTCCCTAGGGGAGGAGCTTGGGAAGACTTATCACCCCCCCCCCCCCCCACCCCCCCACCCACCCCCAATACAAGCTCTTCTTAAAGGCAAATTTGGAAAACGGGAATAAGAAGAGCTTGTGTGAAATGAGCAAACACTTTAAAAAAAAAAAAGTTAAGCTAGTGGACTTCAGGGAGAGCTAAAGAGGGAAGAAAGAGCCATGTCCCACAAAGGCAGAAACTTCTGCAGCAGCAGATAATAAGAGTAGAGGGCCAAGTAAAAAGCTTACTTCTCACCCACCCCATCCAGTACCGAGTTTCCGGCAGAAGCTCACCCACTTGGTGGGGTATTCGGGATGTGTCCATCAGCTTCGCAGAATCTGTCACAAGGCCTCACGTGGGCTCCAACACCCCTATAGCCACTGAAAACTCCTAAGTGCCTGTGTGCGGAGGTGGTGCTTTTCTGACCTGGCGAGACAGTGCACAAGGCTGTCGTGCTTACCTGGGTTAAAGAGCACGGTCCCCTTCAGATAAGCATACTCCTTGGTATCGATGTTCAGACTCCAGCACTTGATAAAGAAGCTCTTTATGGCTTGGACCGCTGCGGCTGAGGGCAGGTGCCCAGCCTCTGTGGACAACACCGTCTGTGGCTCCTCTGTGGCCTGGGCATCTGCGGGCTCCGCGCCCTCCGTCTCCTGCCGCCTGGTGGTTAGCATCTTCTGCTGCACGCTGGGCTCGGAGATCTCCATCATCTCGAAGTGCAAGTGATCTTGGGCCAGCTCAAGCATGAGTAGGGGCGCCCAACAGCTCCGCACCAGCACCAGCTGCTGATCCAGCGGCAAGATCTGGAAGCAGGGCAAGTACTTGACAAAGCGCAGTGTCTTCAACAGGCCAGCAGACGCTGCCTCGCACACCACCTGTGGATTCTTGAGTGCCAACGGACGTTGCACGCCAGAGGAGACGTCCCACCAGGGGGCCCGGGGCTGCTCTTCCGGAGCCGCGGGCGTTTGATCCGCGCTCCCGGGCGTGCCAGAGGCAATGCTGCTCTGCTGATCACCGCACCCGTAGCCGCCGCGGTATAGGAACGCCATGGCCTGTGCTTTCTGCAGCCCCTCTGAGGCACCCACACTCTGCTTACAGTAGGACAGCTGACAACACTCGCCTCCGCGACGTGCCTCGGGCGCTTCCGGAGCCACGTGCGTCTGCTTGGCGCTAGTGAGCAAGCTGTACAAGATGCTGCCCTGCCTAGGGTGCTCTTCTCCGCAGAAGCAACAGCGGTACAGGAACGAGGGGGCCCGGCCGGCCGGCGGCCCCTCTCTGCCCACCAGGGGCTCGGCGCTGCCACAGGCGCAGCCCCAGCACGGAGCTCCGAATCGCACCCTGGGCGCCTCTGTCACTGCGCTTGACTGCTTGGCGCTAGTGAGCATAGAGTAGAGGATGCTGCCCTGGCGCGGGTGGTTCTCCCCGCAAAAGCAGCAGCGGTACAGGAGGGACATGGCTTGCCCGCCGGGCAGTCCCTCCTTGCCCACGAAGGGCTGAGCGCCGCAGGCGCAACCCCAGCACTGAGCCCCTAAGCGCACCTTGGGCTCTTCCAGAGCTGCGTGCTTCTGCTTCGCGCTCATCAGTAGATTGTAGAGGATGCTGCCCTGCCACGGGTGGTCCTCACCCGCCATGGCCCGAGGCTCCTGCAGCCCGTTCTGCCCAGTGGCCGCCGCCTGGGACTTATTTATACTGAGCGCGCACGCAAGCGCGTCCGCCTCCTCCCGCGTGGACAAGGGCGCAGAGGGGGACGCGCCGTTGTGCTTGAATCTGTGTGCTCATGACCTCGGAAGTTCAAAAGGTCAAACACTCCTTAGAAGCTGGAAATCCAAGGGGAACATCTCAACGCTGGAGCTCCTGGACCGTCCGTCCCTTCCTCACTCTACCCCTCCTTCCCCTACCTGGGGAAGAAGAGAGCAGTGAACCTGGGCAGCAAGTTAGGGCTCTGTTCCAACTCTCGCTGCTGGACTCCGAAGTCTAATGTATTCCTTTTATCGGAGGAAAAAGTGCTTAAACGGGAAAATAGTCCATTTCTATGGCATCTTCCTAAACTTTTATGGAACGATTACAATTTGTCTAACTTGCATTTTGTGTAATGTTTGGAGCGTGAGCTCTCATTTTCTAAGACCTTGAAAAGTGTTGACCACAGATCAGTAGCATAAGCATCACACCTGGAGGCTGAAATGCCTTCTCTCTAGCCCCAGCCAAACTACCTGAGTGTGAGTTTTAATGAAATTCATCCCCAGGCTATACATATGCACCTTAAATTTGAAAATCAATGTTGGAAGCTGGCAATAATAAATATTCAGTTTAATTCAGTCAATCACTCCTTCTGCCCTAGATGCTTGGATCAGAGCTGGGAGCGCTACAAACAGTATGCACTTGTAGCTGCATCTTGGAAACACAATAACCACAAGATTGCTAATGTGAGAACTTCTTATACTTTTGTAGAAGCAGAAAGATAACTGTTCCTGTTCCCAACCATCCTAAGATACTAATGACAAATACCAGAATCAGAAAGCCTGAATGCTGGCATTTGTCATAGAACCTCCTTTCTCTAGTCTCACACAGACATGAGACCAGGGGCCTCTCTCAATTCAACCATGTGAATTTTGTGTAACTTGCTAATTCTTATATCCACTAGCCTCCTAACTTTAAGAGTGCAAGCCTTTGACCTTACTGAACAGGAAAGGGGATTAGAGCACACCAATTGGTATGGGACCTCTTTCTCTTCCATTCCCCTGTGGTGGTATTGTGTTCCCCGAAATATTGTTCACTCTAATAAACTTATCTGGGGTCAGAGAACAGAAAAGCCACTATATTAAACATAGAGGTTAGGCAGTGGTAGGACATGCCTTTAATCCCAGCATTCCAGAGGCAGAAATTTGCCTGGATCTCTGTGAGTTCAAGGCCACATTGGAAACAGCCAGGCATGGTGACTCATGCCTTTAGTCCCAGGAAGTAATGGCAGGAGGCAGAAAGGTATTTAAGGCGTGAGGATCAGGAACTACAGTTGATTTTAGGCTTTAGCAGCAGTTCAGCTGAGATCCATTCAGGTAAGGACACAGAGGCTTCCAGTCTGAGGAAACAGGATCAGCTGAGGAATTGGCAAGGTAAGGAAGCGGTGGCTTCTTCTGCTTCTCTGATCTTCCAGCATTCACCTCAATAACTGGCCCTGGGTTTGTTATTATTAATAAGAACTTTTAAGATTCATGCTACATCTTGTGCCCAACTTTCGTGGTATGAATTCATGACCCGAGCTACCCTCAGCCAGTTGTGGTGAAGCATGCTGGTAGGATTTGCTGAAGGAGGCAGAGGCAGTAAGATCCCAAGTTTGAGGCCGGCCTGCGAGGCTTGCTAAGGAGAAGCTTCGGATGGGGCCAAGCCACAATAGGTGGTGGTGGGACCATGGAGGCAGCGGCTGCTGCTCCTAGTTGCTGGCTCATTCTCATCGTGTTGGTGACTGCGGTGATGCTGCTACCTGGGATGAAGGGTTTACCGCTGCTTGTTCAGAGAAGAATTGCCAGAACCATGGTGTTACAAGAAAGCAAAGGCCAATTTGGAAAAGTTTGGCAAGACAAATGGTGGGGAGAAATTGCTGTGAAGATTTTCTCTTCTAGGGAAAAACATTCATGGTTCCGAGAGACAGACATTTATCAGACTGTGATTACTCCAAACCACAGAGGAGGCACAAAAATTAAATTAAATTAAATTAAATTAAATTAAAAAAATAAAAAAAATCTGCAGGGAACCACGAACACACCTAACAACAGCTTTGAAGTCTTCAAAAGAATGACAGGATTCCACAACGAAGATTCCACATGAACTATGGTAAAGCCATTAAGCTGATTAACACCACGGAAAGATCGGCTTTGGACTACAAACTACTCAGGAAAATTTTGAGATAGCTAGCTGAGATGATCCAGCCTGACAGACTACTTAAACAAGTACTTGAAACAAGCCCTGCACTTTCTCATTATGCAGAGACTGGACAAATGATACAATTTTTTTTTTTTTTTTTTTTTGCAGAATCCCCTAAAGATGCCTTCAACCTCAGAAAGCATGAAGTAATTTTAAGAAAATGACACCCACATTTCCAAGAGGTGGGGTGGATGGTTTTTGGGTCCTTTAATGAGTTATGGATATTGTCATTGTTTATGACTGTTGGTTACAAGTTGTTAATTATTAATGGTCAGGGAAAAAGCTGAACAAGGAGATTAGATTCAGAGTTTTTGTTTAAAAGAAAAGAAAAAGAAAAAGAGACTATAGATATGAGATAGATCGTTGAATCTACTCTGAGAAAAAAGATAAAGAAATAATAGGATAAAAGGGTAGATCATCGAATCTACTCTAAAAAGGGGAAGATATAAAAATGACAAAAGGGCCAGGTGGCAGTGGCACACGCCTTTAATCCCAGCACTGGGGAGGCAGAGCCAGGCGGATTTTTGTGAGTTCTAGGCCAGCCTGGTCTACCAAGCAAGATCCAGAAAAGGCGCAAAGCTACACAGAGAAACCCGTCTCGAAAAACAAAACAAAAAAACAAAACAAAACAAAACAAAATGACAAAAGGTAGATTATTGAATCTATTATGAAAAGAAAAAAGAGAGAATATGGATATGATAAGATAAAAAGGTAAATTATTGAGTCTACTTTTAAAAAGGAACTACTTGTTTTAAATAGGATAAGTAATGAAATTTTTTGTCTGAGTTTATCAAATATTACTGGACTGGACTTTGTTAATATATATAATGGAATTTTTGTCTAAATTTGTCAAATGTTAATGGACTAGACATTGTTAATGTAATTTTTGACTGTATATATTGTATATACTTATTGGATATAGTTTTTCTTGTATTAGTTATAAGCTTTTTTAAAAATTTTAGACAAAAAAGGGGAAATATGGTGATATTGTGTTCCCCAAAATATTGTGCACCCTAATAAACTTATCTTGGGTCAGAGAATAGAACAGCCACTACAAATGGAGGCCAGAAATGGTGGCACACACACCTTTAATTCTAGCATTCCAGAGGCAGAGATCTGCCTGGATCTCTGTTAGTTCAAGGTCACACTGGAAACAGCCAGGCATGGTAACTCAAGCCTTTAATCCCAGGAAGTAATGGCAGGAGGCAGAAAGGTATTTAAGGCGTGAGGACCAGTAATTATAGTTGGTTAAGCTTTTAGGCTTTAGCAGCAATTCAGCTGAGATCCATTTGGGTGAAGACACAGAGGCTTCCAGTCTGAGGAAACAGGATCAGCTGAGGAATTGTCAAGGTGAGGTTAGCTGTGGCTTGTTCTGCTAGCTGTGGCTTGTTCTGCTTCTCTGATCTTTCAGCATTTACCCCAATACCTGGCCCCAGGTTTGTTTTTATTAACAAGACCTTTTTTTTTAAGATTCATGCTACATTCCCCCTTTCAGTTCTGTAGGGCCACTGGAAACACCCTCCATTTTGACAATTCATACATGTTCAGAATTTACCGTGATCATATTCACCCCTATTACCATCTCTTAACATCATTTTCTTTCATTCTTCATCCCAATTAGTGTCCCTTCTACTTCCTTGTATGTTTGTATGTATGTATGTATGTATGTATGTATTTATATTTTAATTTAGTTTGTCTGATGCAGAGCTTGTATGGATAGCCATAGCTGCTATGTGTTCAAGATTGCAATGGTTATGTCATGTCCAGAAGGAAGAGATTCATAACATTCTTCTCTTACAGTCTTTTTGCCATATCTTAGATAATACACCCTTGGTATTGGAGGCAGAGTACTCAATGGTTAGTTTGTTTTCTGCCTGTGATAGGCCCTATGGCACAGAGGTTTAATTCCTTGCTCTGGCACCTGATGAACTCCATTTAAATCCTGGTTCTGTTATTTTGTAGTTCCATGGCCTTGAGGAACATATTTCTTATTGTTACTATAAAACAATCACAAATGTAGTGGTTTATTGTAACACAAATAACACAAATTTATTATATGACAGGGTAGAGACACCAGAAATCTGAAGTCAGTTTTGCTAGACTGAAATTACAGCACTGTTCATTTCTGGTGGTTCTAAGGAAGACTCTCTGCCCTTGCATCCTCAGGCTTTTAGAAACTACCTGCATTCCTTGGCTCATGGACACATCAGTCCCACTTCCATCTCCATCTGCTCCTCTGATTTTTTTATGAAAGTTTGTAATTATGTTAAATCCACCTAGATAGTCCAGAAGGATATTGCTGTCTCAAAAATCTCAAACCTAACTACATCTGCAAAACTTCTTTTGCTCAATAAATAAATTCACAGCTTCTTAGGACTAGACCTGAACATCTGTGGGGACACATTATTTAACTTACCATAGGAAAGTTCCTTAATGCATCTCTTCTTGAGCTTCTTTACATGCAAAAAGTGGACAGTAGTATCTGGGATACAGTTCTTATGCATGAGTTAATTTGTTTAAAGTTGTTAGAAGAATATTAAACATGATAACTTTCATTTTAGGACAACTGGGAATACATTAAGGATCGAGAAGTAATACTACAAAGCACTATCATAATGCTGTCTCTCTTGCTGAAGCTCATCCTCATTCTCTATTCAAGCATTTGTCTCCCTTGTTCTTCATGTCCACATTTCCAGATTCAAACCTCGCATGGGTCATGTGATCTACAACAAGAACTCATGTTAACGACAGCTCATTGTCCATTCCATTATTTGTAGTTTTGAATATTCATGCTACTGTGTTAATTAGGCTTGTTATTGCTGCTGAACAATATTTTTTTCTTAACCCACCAAGCAGCCCAGCTGAAAAACAGGCTACTCCAGTCTCCCAGCTTAAGGTCATAGTGCTAGTATTTATTTTCTTCTTAGCACCTGATGATTTGTTTAGCTAATTAAATGATACTGATTGATTACCTCCCCCAATCCATATCAAAGCTGCTTACGTGGAAAGAATCTGTCACTCTGTACCTACCAATTGGTTCAATGTTCAACATACAGTAGATCCTCAAAATGTATTTATTGGGCAACTGTACCTTTTGAAAGAAAGGGCATCATAATCTAACAACATAGGGGCAGACCATTCCTAAACAGTTACTGTGGTGTTGACTCCTTGAGGGAGGTAGTAGGCTTTGTTACATTCAGAGCTCCTGGTACAAATGTTGTTAAAATCCCTACAGCAAAGTAACTAGAGAACTGGACTAACAGTTAAAAATCAGGGCTCCCCTGTTCTAAAGATATAATGGGCTCTCAAAGTGTTCTTTGATTATTGTTTTTAGTAGATATGAATTATACAGTCATGGTCTTCTTGTGACCATTTTATTAATGCACTTAACATACTTTATCATATCCATTCCCCATATTACAGTCTTTTGCCATCCTCTCCTCTCAATTTCATATAAGAAAGAAAACGTGGTGATCATGGCTTATTCTGTCTGACAGGATGGTTTCACTTCTATTCTTCTCCTATGAACAATATGATTTTATATTTCTTCATGGCTGAATAAACTACATTATGCATGTGTGCCCCACTGTCTTTATTCATCCAGTGATGGACACTGACATTGATCATGGGTGTATATGTATCTCTATTGCACATTGATCTTTATTCCTTTGGGGTATATACTTAGTAGCGGCATAGCTGAATTATTTGGAAATTCTCTTTTTAGGTTTTTTTTTTTTTTCCTCAGAACCTCCATACTGATTCCCACGGTGGTTGGATTAATTCACACTACCACCAACTTTTATAGGTTAGGTTTTCCCTGCAACCTTGATGGCATTTGCTGGTTTTTTTTCATCATAAGAAACATTATTACTGGATGATAAATTTCAGGGTAGTTTTAATTTGCATTTCCCCCATGGCTAAGGACACTGATCTTTTAGTCATATACTTATTCTACTTCTTTTGAAAACTGTCTGTTTGGATCATTTGTTCATTAATTAATTGGATTATTTGGAGCTTGTGTATGTAAAATTTTTAGTTCTTTGTATAGTTTATGTATTGATCCATTGTCAAGTATATAATTCAATTCAATGCATCATCTTAGGTTATCTTTCTCTGTCATGAAATGTGGACAAATTTCTATAAATTAATATTAATATGAACTCCCCCTGTTAAGCATTTAAAGGACTTTTTGTATCTTCCTCTCAATAAGATTATTTACAGAAATGTTTGCTGCCCCTTTGTTAAGTACAAATGGAAATATAGTAACTTAAATGTATAATCCTTTGTTTCTGATGTTCTGCCATTAGCAGAGTATCATGTTAAATACAGAATTGCAAACTAGATTTGTGTTTGTTTTGTTCTGTCACAGGATCTGATGTATCTCAGGCTGGCCTCAAACTGCTGTGTAGTCAAGGATGACCTTGAACTTCTGATCCTCCTGACTCTGCCTTTTGAATATTTGCCTTATAGGCATGCATGACTAGAATAGGTTTAAGCAGGGCAGGAGACTTATCCCAGGGGCCTCTGGAATGCTAGGTAAGCTCTCTTAAGAA